>NC_142591.1:64527609-65163234 GCF_965207765.1 Zootoca vivipara
GGGATAATAATTGATGGATGGGAATGCAATCCCTGTCTGAGTGTACTGAACAGAGTTTCTGTGGCTCTTGCATGGGGCCTGTGCTCACTGCCTGACGCTAAAATCATACACTATAAGCCTGCAACTTACACAAGGGTTACGTTCCGGAGACCACACCTCAAGCAAAAATAGCATATAGACGCAGTGGTGGGTGGCATTGCCAAAGACTCCCCCCCCCCCCCGGGAATCCAACCTCCTTTTAAGTATTTTGCCATACACTGAATGCACACAAGTTAAATGCATGTAGATTGCGATCTAACTGTACACACTTAGGTGGGAGTAAGTTCCTCTGAACCCAGTGGGAACTTATTTATAGTAGGCATGCATAGAATATTGCTCATAAGTTCTTGTCTGGGTCTTTGATCTTTAATAAACTTAGTCCATCATGTTGTTTTACGTGTTAAAATATGAAAGTCCATTTCCAGTGATCAAGAGCTGTTGCTTATTCTGACTTGACCAAGGAGCACTAGCCAGCATTTCTCAGTTTTGGTTTCTTTTCTCGTTTTTTTAAACCTTTTTTCTTGCACAAGTGCATGTTCAAGTTGCTTATATGAGATCCCACCTAAACTGCCTGTCCGCCTCCTGTTTCAGGTTGTAATGTATGAAGGGGCCTGCAGATTTTTAAATGATTCAAAGTTAATAACTGGGAGCTTTGTCAGTTCATTTTGAGGGAGTAAGTATAATACCTCTGCCTGTCAGAAAGTGTGTGTTTGACTGCTGATCTTGTCATTGGTTGTGTTTATGCTATTTTTAGTGAGGTGGTGTTGGGTGTGAATATGTTTGGCTGCCTTGAAATGACATCTGAAATATGAGTGATGGGCTCTCTACCCTTGGTCCTCAGTAACGGGAAGCAGCAAACATAAATATTTCCCCAAAACAGTTAGGGAATAACTCACTTTATACTGAGCTCTGTTATAACTGCAATTAGATCCTGTGGTACCCATTATAATATTATCTGGATCACTGTGTGGACAGATCATTCCCTCACTAACCCCGGAGCGTCCAAATCCCTATATCCTTGAGCCCCCAAATTATCTCCATCAACTAACCCACTTTGGAGCTGCCAGCACTTATTTCTTGCAGCTGCTTACCTGGTTCTTGTTTGGAAATTGGATTGAATGTAGCCCTCCTGGAGTATTGTTGTAACAGCAGCCCAAAGGTTGGTAGCCCTGGGAAATGTTATTTTCCCATGGCTACAGATGTTCAGAAAAAACAGAGGAAGGAAGCAGTATAGCTGAAAAGAGATTTTGGGAGTCATAATGCTTGCCTTTTACTTGTGCTTTATATTTCAAGCCAAGAAAGTACAGACTTTGACAACCTGTCTAATAATGTCAGTTTAAATTAATAAATCTTGGCTAATGGAAACAGGAGGACATAGCCTCCATGTTTACCTCATCTTCGTTAAACCCAGTTCAACAATGGCCATGAAGGATATTCTTATGGCACTTGTTTTAACACTGTTTCTCACTACTATTTATTGTGACGTTTGCTTCCTCAGTTCATTTAATGATATACTGGTATGAAATTGAATTGGAAGTTGTGCTTGTGTTTCATGAAACAAAGAACTAACCATGCATTTCACCATCATTTCCAGAGAGCAGCATTGACCTCCGATAAAGACCTGTACCTTGACAACAGCTCCATTGAAGAAGCATCAGGAGTCTATCCAATTGATGACGATGATTATACTTCGGGTTCAGGCTCAGGTAAAGCAATGTCGCATAATGATAAATGTGTTAGGACCGGACATGGCCTTTGTCCTACAGTTCCATTGCACAGCACACACTTCACATGCAAAAAGTGCCATGTTCGATCCCTGGCTTCTTAAAAATGAAATAAAATCAATGGGAAACAGAGTAGTCATTACTGGGCTAGAAAAGTCTGACCATGTTATCTTCCCGTGTTCCCTATGTGGGTCTCCACAAGTTGTGTTGATACACTCAGGTCAGCTGATATGTGTGAAGCGGGCCCTTGATCAAGAAGAACATGAAGAAACCTAATCCGTAGAGTACAGAAAATTCAGTGCAGGCAGCTCCCAATTTATGTGGAGGTTATGTTCTAAGGCACCATGCATTTAAGTGAAAGTGTGTATACTGTATTTGAAACACCCTTGAAAAAGCCTTGAGACACCCCTTCCGCCCCTTTTGGTGACTTTTGGGGTCACTTCTGGGTTCGGCGCGATGCACGTGTGTGCAATCACACGTATATTGGATGTGCCTAAAACAGTCATTGCCTGTATGTTGATGACCCGCTGAATCTGTGGTGCTGTTTATGATTATTAGAATCCCCATGTTGTTACAAAAAATAAATAAACCAGTGTCTGTATCATTTAGTAGAATGACCTTGGTGACACACTGCATTTAAAGGCCACAGAGAAAGTTTGGGCAACAAAGAAGTAATTGTGGCTCAGATGACACCACATCATAAATTTTGCCACAAACAAGAGCATTGCATCTCATTAGCATATATTGGGAGTCATTTTGGACTCACAGCTGTCCATGGAGGCGCAGGTCAATTCTGTGTCCAGGGCAGCTGTCTATCAGCTCCATCTGGTACGCAGGCTGAGACCCTACCTGCCGGCGGACTGTCTCACCAGAGTGGTGCATGCTCTGGTTATCTCCCGCTTGGACTACTGCAATGCGCTCTATGTGAGGCTACCTTTGAAGGTGACCTGGAAACTGCAACTAATCCAGAATGCGGCAGCTAGACTGATGACTGGGAGCGTCCGCCGGGACCACATAACACCGGTCCTGAGAGATCTACACTGGCTCCCAGTATGTTTCCGAGCACAATTCAAAGTGTTGGTGTTGACCTTTAAAGCCCTAAACGGCCTTGGTCCTGTATACCTGAAGGAGTGTCTCCACCCCCATCGTTCAGCCCAGACACTGAGATCCAGCTCCGAGGGCCTTCTGGTGGTTCCCTCATTGTGAGAAGAGAGGTTACAGGGAACCAGACAAAGGGCCCTCTTGGTAGCAGCATCCACCCTGTGGAACGCCCTTCCATCAGATGTCAAGGAAATAAGCAGCTATCTTAATAGGCAGCCCTGTTTAGGGAAGCTTTTAATATTTAATGCTGTATTGTTTTAATATTCGATTGGGAGCCGCCCAGAGTGGCTGGGGAGACTCAGCCAGATGGGTGGGGTATAAATAAATTATTATTATTATTATTATTATTATTATTATTAATCAGTTAAAGAGTATTTTTATGGAGAGCATAATGTTGATGGGTGTGGGGGTACGGCTACCTAGAGTGATGGAAATATTGAGTGTGTGGCAGGGAACAAACAGAGCTTTCGGTAGCTACCCCTTCCTTGCCCCCACCTGGATTGTGAAATTTCATGTGCATTTCTATAGTTATACAGTAATCCTGAACTTTTCTGAAGCTTCATGTTGGTTGAATTGTGCATTTATGTTTTCCGGAGTTGAGATATGCAGTTTTAAACACTGATATCCTGTTGGATTTATTACATATAAATAAGGGATAAGACAAAAAATGGGATTTGGTTCTAGATTAGACCCTGAGGAATTAAAAAAGTGGTTGTACCAGGCTGTCTGATTAATATAATTCTTTCCCCCCTGCCCCAGTTGAATGTACTGAAGTAATGGAAAATTAAACTAAGGAAGCCTACTGAGCAAATCTAATGTGAATTAAATCAGTTAGGTAGATAAAAGAAAATGTCACGAGTGTTTGGATTTCAGTGCAAAGCCGTTGCTACATAATCAGTCAGATAACTATCCGGTCCTTTTTACAGTTAAATAAATTCCACAGTAAATGCTCAGAACCTTTTTGATTAGCCAGCTGCTGAATAAGTAAGGGCTGGTCCCCACAAACACCAGATTACATTCTTAAACTGTTCCTGGGCGGGGGGTGTCACACGCTTGAATGCTTCCCTATGAAAGCAACCCCCCCCTGCAGATCGGGGACATGGGGAACTTGTGTCTCTCCAAATGTGGTTGGACACCAACTCGCATCAGCCCCAGCCAGTATGGTCAATGGTCAGATCTGGAGTCCCTTCACTGCTGTAGATAGAAAACCAGCATGTTGTGAAGAGAACAGGTTTAAGGGCAGCACACAAATATCAGCAGTAAAGCAAAGCAGAGCGAATATGTACAGATGTGTTTCCATTCATATTCTTCTTATACTTCAGGGGCTGAAGAAGAAGAAGAAGGCGATAACACGCCAATAGTGGTGCCATCAAGAACTCTTCCAAAGATGCCGCCAACTAGCGATGCTCCCAGAACTGAGAAAACCACGCTGAAAATGCAGACCAAGGTACCTACGCAAACAAAGGTGTGTGCAGGGGAGGAGCCTCTTGCTGGTTTTTAAAGCCACAGTAATAATAATTTAACCTTAAATGCCATCTGATGTATGCTTTAAGAGGATTTACTAGGGTTAGTGCACAGCTGTGGATTAAGCATAAAGACAACTCCCTTGGATATCATATCTGTCTATTAGGAGAAAAACAGAGCTTTGGTCTTCTGTTTTGAAACGTGTGTATTCCCCTCCCCCTCTATATCTGAGAATATATCAGATGCTACTCTCCAGTAGAAGGCGGCCGGTGCCCACAGTTTGTAAGGGTTCTTCCCCAGTGCTACATTTTCCTACTCAAGCATCCTCAGGCTGGCGACCTCCCCAATGTGTTAGTGCATACAGCTAAAATGGGAAAGCTTGGTGACAAGCGTAGAATCCCCAGCCTTGCATTTTCTGCTGTTGTGCAAAGTAGCAGTAGGTTATTGCAAGGAGAAAGGGAGTGGGCAGGAGACTCTGTGCTTAAGCCTTACTCTGCCCGATGCTTCCCCTCTTTTAGCCCTTAACCCTATTCCAACCAGCTTCTCTCTCCCTCCCCCCCACTTTTAGTGGGGAAGGGAGACAGGTGTGTAAGGAAAGCAAAGGTTGGTGTAGGGTTAAGTACTGCAAAGTTATGATTCTGAGTTGCATCGTAAGAGATACTTCCAAAGGCCTGAAACTTGCAAACAACAACAACAACAACAACACATAGTGCAGAGTTTTTAGTAACTATCAAAGAGTGGGGCAAGCTGCTGTAGTTTCCTGCATCCAGGGCACCCAATAAGCATCACCGAGCAGTTGGCTGTTCCTCTTATGGACTGTGAATCCTCTCAGAATGTGCTTGTTGCTTCCCTTACGAATTCTGACACTCAGAAAGGTTTTACACAGGGCAACCAAAAAACAAAATATCAAAAGGAGCTGATTGCCGCTAAAAGCTTTGTTGTAGGGCTATTGGCACACTGGTCTTTGTACAGAGTTCCCTCAAATTAACAGTGGAAATGTTTTTGGGTGTAAATTGTGGAGAATAGGCTCCTTGTTTTGAATTATAGGAACAAGAGCCTCTTACCAAGTCAGATCTACCTAGTTACCGTACACTATGCTTTCTACACCAACCTTATTTTCCAACTTGGCGTCCTCCAGCTGGGGCTGATGGGAGTTGTAGTCTAAAACAGCTGGATCGCACCAAGTTGGGGAAGACTAGGCTGCACTGACTGGCAGTGGCTCCTCAGGTTTGAGAGAGGGGACGTTCCAGCCTTACCTGGAGATGTTTGAGATTGAACCTGGGACCTTTTGTATACAAAGAACATGGTCTTCCACTGAGCTACAGGCCACGTTACGTTACACAGTTGAAGAATATTTAAACTGAAATAGACTACATTCATTGCACCATGTAACAACAAATTTATTTGATTTTACTCTTGTTTCATAGGGGTAAGCAAATCTATATAAGCACACGTTGATTTGCAGGAGTTATTTTGAGAAAGGGGTCTGAGGCTTCCAGTTAGAAATTTAGGAGACAAGTTCTGCCCCCCCCATCCCCCTTTCAGGTTCTCAGAAGAGTTGAGATAAAGGTGTCAAGTGAATAGGAAATGTATATATTACAGAATTTGAATGCATAAAGGGTAATGGTTTCTGTTACTGCTGCTGGGGGGTTGCTGTTTCTCCCTCTGAACTGACTGTCCCATTGTTTCCCCACATCTTGTGCTACAGTCGCCTGAAGAGATTGATAAAAAGAGGATTCTCAAGCCTGATGCTGAAAACAAAAATGCTAAGAATGAACCAGGTGAAGACACTGACGTATTCACCCAAAAACACTCAGAAAACCTTTTCCAGAGAACAGAAGTATTGGCAGGTGGGTGCCATATGTTCATAAGCTGCAGGAAAAGGAGCTTCCTGTTCTATTTTGAAGCCATGGTATTCGCTATCTGTGCAGCTACTCACATAGCTGTTAGGCGTATTGAAGGGACTGTTGCTTTGGAGCACTGTTCCTCTCCACCCTGCGGTATGATGCAATCTCCCTCCCCACTTTCTCTTTTGCAACCCAGGAACTGTTCCCATTTTATTGCTCTTTTCCTCTCGATACATTGCTGCCCTTTCCTTAGCATCTCAATAATGTTTACACCAGGTCATTCACTTCCTCCTCAAGGGATAGAAGAAAAAACAAAATCTCTTTCACCTGAGGGGTTTGGGATTTGTTTGTTTTTTTGCAAAGGGGATGGGGCTGCTAGAAGCATTTGAGCTTTGCGAATTCGGATACGAACGAACCCTATTCTGCACCTCACACAGATGGATGTGAGGATCCAAACACTGTCAGCCTTTTGGATTTCACACTTCCTCAAATTTTGCAATGCAGTTTTTGGTTCAAAGCATATAGAATTGTGTTTAATGGTGGCACGTGTTTTCAGATAAAATAATGTACATAAATGGGCATTTTGAGAGAATGTGTATTGAAAAGTACATATTGACCACCGTCCCTGGAACACCCCTTTTCACCTTCTAGGCCACTGGCGCACCAGCAGTGGAGGGGAAATGGCAGCAATCCTCTCCACAGGTGGTGATCTCCCTCCCTCTGGGCTACTCTCTCTGGGACCAGAGAGTTGCACCCTTCATGCCTTGCTTGTCTAGTTTGACTCCAGGGCTGCAATTCACACATGCTAGGAAGCGAATCCTGTTGCATTTTGCAACCAAGTAAATATATTTGGGGCTGGGCTTGTCAAGCCTTCAGGAACATTTTAGAACGTCCCTTCTAGAACCTTAACAGTTATTTGGCTATAATATAAACTGGGTGGCTCTTAAGAACCTGGTTGGGTTATAAACACGATTTACATGTTTAAACTAAACTAAATTAAAAGGGGACGACAGAGGACGAGATGGTTGGACAGTGTTCTCGAAGCTACGAACATGAGTTTGACCAAACTGCGGGAGGCAGTGGAAGACAGGAGTGCCTGGCATGCTCTGGTCCATGGGGTCACGAAGAGTCGGACACGACTAAACGACTAAACAACAACAACAACAACAAATTAAAATATTTCCATGGCAGTGCTCCAAGGGGCCATAGTTGACAGTGCCAGAAGCAAAAGTAGGGGGATAAACATTTTTGTTAACCCTTTGTACAGTAGAATGGTTTCTACGCACACTTGCACACCCCTCCCTATCCAGGCAAGCAAACTGCATTATTCAGGGATGCATTTCAGCCAGGCAGAACCCTCATGGAAACTGCAGAGCAGGACCAGTGAGGGGCGTGGCCTGGAAAGAGGAGGTGTGGCAAGGGTAGGAAACCTCTCCACTTGGTTCCCAGGCTTGAGACTTGTTGCTTTGAAATGCCATTTTGAAAGGTTGGGATACTCAGTAAAGGATGGGGGTTGTTTTTTCTCTTGAGAGGGGACAACTTGGAGGCAATACACTGCTCCTGGTGAAACTTCTGTTCTTTTCCCTTCCATAGCTGTTATCGCCGGTGGAGTTATTGGTTTTCTCTTTGCAATCTTCCTTATCTTGCTTTTGGTATATCGCATGAGAAAGAAGGATGAAGGCAGCTATGACCTTGGAGAACGCAAACCATCCAGCGCTGCCTACCAGAAGGCACCCACTAAGGAGTTTTATGCATAAAACTCTTAACTCTTAAGTGTCTCTGTTTAAGAGATCACTGAACTTTTTAAATAAAGCTTTTTTTTTGCATAGAATAATGAAGAAACCTTTTTTTTTTCATTAAAGAGCCTTTATGGCACCTTTATGATAAAAAAAATCCCATTGTATTTAAAACTTTTCATGTATTCCTTTTAAGAAAATGTAAAGTAAAATCTTAACATTTTGCAGTGTTCTGTGAATAACAGTGGCAAAACATTATTTTATACAGCCATTGATGTTCACTGAATCATTTAAAAACTTTATGCATAAATGAAAATGATTGTTTTTATCCTATGGTTCAATGAAAGTTGTTTAATTTTTGTCAGCATGTCTGATTGATCTTACAAGTTAGTTTTTATTTCATTAATTTATCTGTTTCCAAAAAAATAAAATAAACATAAAATGCCTTTTTGTAGTTGTCATGGTGCAATTTGTCTTCGGATAACTCAGATAATGGTAACTCTTAGTGTAAATGTATTTTTTCAGCTATGTAAACTTTAACCTCCACTTTGTATAAATTTTAGTGTCAGAAAATCCATTTTACACCTTGCTTTGTTTCTCAGTGTTCCTATAGCTTCATTGAAACTTACAGCAGCAAATTAATGTGTAAAATTGGACTATTACTGCAAACGATGTAGTCGTACCCGTACAAAAACAAGTCTTCTTTATGGGAGATTTTGCAGTAAGCAACTGACAAGCCTATACAAACCCAAAGACTCTTAACAGTATTCCAAGATGTTGCTGCAAATTTCTATGGCCACTGTTGGTTAATTTCTTGCAATTTGAAGGTACGAGTAGGAATTGGAAAAGAATCCTTTTTTTTAATTGTTCTTTTAAAAATGCATTTAAGTTGTAAACGTCTTTTAAAGCCTTTGAAGTGCCTATGATTCTATGTAACTTGTTGCAGACTGGTGTTAATGAGTATATAACAGTAAAGAGAGAGAGAGAAAAGAAAATGTTGGTATTTTATAAGCACAGACAATTCTAATGGTAACTTTTGTAGTCTTACATGGATAGACATAAATTGTAATTTGGGAACATAAACACTACTGAATAAATCATGTGGCCTAATACTGAAATATTTTATTGTGGACTTTATTTTGTTCTCTTTCGTATATTGGTGACTCCATGCGCCATGCTACTGCGGTAATTGCATATGTTATATGATAAAAGGATATGTTGGAAACAAAGGTCCCTGCAAGGTTGCTAACAAGAGTTTCACAGGAGAAATAGCTCTCTTTATAGCCTCATTAAAATGAAAACGTACCTGCAGTTGTTAATTCTTTTCACACTGGTGAAATGTTAAGTTCTAATCAATATGGGCCACTTCTTTAGCGCTCAAATTCACATGAATATAAAGTTTCAGTTCTCCATGTGCTTGAATGATTCCTCCCACCCACGCCTTGCCCTTGAAATAAGCATATGGATATGTTTGCATGCCTTGATAAGTAACAGAATTACTCCACATCATTATCTCTGTGGTGGGGGTTGAGAATAGCTGGCCAGAACTGTATGTTCAGTGGCTACCATTTCTCCAAAGAAAAGGATGCGAGGAGAGGGCAGAAACAGCAGGTGGGAAGGACCCCCTCCTTTTGCCTGCTGGCGCTTCCCTGGAAATCTGTGCAACCACACAACTCTTTGCATGGGAGAAGTGGTCTCCAGGCGCCTGAGTCCCACTGAATGTGCTTGGGACATCATGCCAAATGTGGAGACCACAGAGACCACACAGAAGTGCCCTGTCCTACACAGTCTGTATAAGATGGACACGAACAAGGAGGCATGATAGGGTTTAGTGAAGGGACAGTAAGGATGAAGAACTTGTGGCCCTCCAGATGCTGGGCCCCAGCTCCCAACAGTCCCACTCATCATGGCCAGTGGTCAGCACAGGTGGGGGGTATGTGTTCCATCAATATCTAGAGGTCTACCCAGTCCCCATTCCAGGGGTAGGGAGAAGGTTAAGCTGCGGTAGATAGCACAGAACTGCTGAGGTTAATGTGCACCGAATAATGATTTTAGTCCCGATCATAGGCCTCAAGTATGACAAGCTGGAATGGTGTTTGTTCTTTTTAAGGTGCAAAAATTATGTTTTGCAATCTATAGCAGAGAGCCTGAATGCCGCAGGAGCAAGGAGGAGCTTAAAAAACAGATCTAATAAGGAAGTGGACCACTGCAGGCTTAAAAGCCAAGAGCTTTGAGGTTCATGTGGAAGGTGGTTGACCAAGCCAACATATAGACTAGAAGATAAAAGAGAAGAGGGTATGTCAGAGGCAAGGGGATTTCATGAGACGCAAAGATCTGACAGAAGAGGGGAGGGTGTAACCTGAATAAGGAAGTCCAGTGAAGAGTGCAGTAATCTGGGCAAGTGAAAAAACCAAAGTATCACACACACACACACACACACACCCCTATCTCTTTACAACATGTACATTCAACGTTGGGCTTTGAGTCTCTCTGGATTGGCTTCTTTTGCTGGTACAGTGTGTAACATGTCATTGATGGAATAAAAGAGAAATACAGTGGTGCCTTGACTTACGAATTTCATCCGTTCCGAAGGCACCTTCATAGGTCGCAAAATTCGTAAGTCAAAAAGCGCCATTGGAAACGCGATCTCCCATAGGAATGCATTGGAAACGGAAAATTTCATAAGTCGAAGCAACCCCATCTAAAAATTCGTAAGTCGAAAAAACCCTATCTAAAACCGCCGCGGTTTCCGTTCAGATGTCGAGAAATTCGTAAGCGTGTGGCCATTTGCCTCATACGTAAGTCAAAAAATTCGGTTGTGGAGTCTTTCATAAGTCAAGGTACCACTGTAGTGTTGGATTTATGCAGGACCATCCACACAATGTGCTGCTTTAGTAGTTGCTCTGTGATGCTTTCCCATTGTTAACACGTTGTATTTTGCATCTGGAGTGGGCACAGGGGTTCCCAAACTAAGGCCCGGGGGCCGGATGCAGCCCAATCGCCTTCTAAATCTGGCCCGCCGATGGTCAAGGAATCAGCATGTTTTCACATGAGTAGAATGTGTCCTTTTATTTCAAATGCATCTCTGGGTTATTTGTGGGGCCTGCCTGGTGTTTTTACATGAGTAGAATGTGTCCTTTTGTTTAAAATGCATCTCTGGGTTATTTGTAGGGCATAGGAATTCGTTCATATTTTTTTTAAAATATAGTCCGGCCCCCCACAAGGTCTGAGAGACAGTGGACCAACCCCTGCTGAAAAAGTTTGCTGATCCCTGCTATAGCACGACAAAACCCGGGGGGGGGGGCAACCCCAGGACACGGGTGGTGGGAAACGTTGCGAGGTTTCGGTAGGAAGCCAAGGAACATTCCCTGGTAGGAAATGAAGTGGTATGTACAATCTCAACTTCCTGCAGTTCCAAGCAGTATTGGAAGCGTGATTGCGTAGAATCAGCTGGATACCGTCATGAGCGCAAATTACAATGGATGCACAACATAAAGGGTGCATGGACCACATGATGTCCCTTGGAAGGGTGTGATATTAGAAATTCGTGTGGCAGGAGATTAAACTTCATTCTACTTTGCATAATGGAGTAGCTATTCCAATAAAATCTCACCATTTGGCCTAGCAAATAACTCTCTGCTTGGTTGCTTGCAAGAGACTGAGTGGCAGCTTTCCTGCTATAGAAAATTATTTAATAAGTTACTTGAAAGCTAACTGAAATACTTTGCATGCTTCTTTCGACTTTGCCACAAGCTGAGCCGCTTTAAAATGGTGTTCATCAAGTGTTCATTAATTGCACAAAATGTAGTGAAGTGGAGCTCACGAAACAACAGCTGCTGGAAATAACGGCACCAAGATGAAATTTTGGCAAAAAGCCTTTGCTGCCACCCAAATGCCAACATAAAGTCTACTACACCCAAACATAGTTATTTCATTTGCATGCTCTGATGTAAAGTGTTCTCCATAATTCCAGGTTGTTTACAGGTTGAGTAAGCCAAATACTAAATGGAGAATATGACGCTTTCTCTGCACAGTCAGAATTAAAGCATCTAGTTATGCAATCTACCTCCACCATTTTTGCAATGGGAGGCGGGTGGATTGGATGAAAGGACAGCCCTGTTGGCATCCCCCTATGAAGTGTTGCCAGCACCACCCTTCCTGTGTGGAATTCCCTCCTCCACCTGCTGAATGGGTGAGCGGAATAGCCAATGGAAACCCCCAAAATGACGCATTTGGGGTGGGGGTGGGGAAGAGCTAAACCAATCTGGGATCTGCTGCCCCTCTGACTGGCATGTGGAGCAGAACTGTGGTTGCAGAGGTGGCCCCAACAGAGAGTGGCTGGGGTGCAAGGATAAGGGTTGCATCCTAAATATTCAACCTCCTGTTTTGAATTTTCAGCTTTTTAATACGTCAAATAGTGCAAAAGATGTCTTTTCCCAGTATAGACTATGCTTCTAAGGCAATTTCACTGGCACTGGAGTGATTCTTCCCTGTGGGGTGGATCCAAAAGTGCCTTGTGCAAGCAGAGGGGTGATTCCTCTGGGCCCCATTCCATACCATTCCAAGAGTTCCATTGACCCACCAGCAGATTTTCAGGGTCAGAGGAAGGCATGCAGTGCTTCTCTAGAGCCAACCCTACATGTTTCCTACAGGCCAAGTTTTGTTGTCATGGTGACGAATTTTATACTCTTGATCTTCAGCCTCCTTACTAGAAGACGCTTCACAACTCTGCTGCTAAAATACATATAATTCTGGATCCAGAGAACTCTGTCAATTTGGTTCAATGTCTAAAATGATGCATTATTATTATTATTTATTTATACCCCGCCCATCTGGCTGGGTTTCCCCCACCACTCTGGGCGGCTTCCAACAAACATTAACATACATCAAATATCACAGATTAAAAACTTCCCTAAACAGGGCTGCCTTTAGGTATTTTCTAAATGTCAGGTAGTCTGACCTCTAATAGGAGGGTGTTCCACAGGGCGGGCACCACTACCGAAAAGGCCCTCTGCCTTGTTCCCTGTAGCTTTGCTTCTCGCAATGAGGGAACCGCCAGAAGGCCCTCGGTGCTGGATCTCGGTGTCCGGGCTGAACGATGGGGGTGGAGACACTCCTTCAGGTATACAGGACCAAGGCCGTTTAGGGCTTTAACGGCCAACACCAACATTTTGAATTGTGCTCGGAAACATACTGGGAGCCAATGTAGGTCTCTTAGGACCGGTGTTATGTGGTCTCGGCGGCCACTCCCAGTCACCAGTCTAGCTGCCACATTCTGGATTAATTGCAGTTTCCGGGTGACCTTCAAAGGTAGCCCCACGTAGAGCGCATTGCAGTAGTCCAAGCGGGAGATAACTAGAGCATGCACCACTCTGGTGAGACAGTCTGCGGGCAGGTAGGGTCTCAGCCTGCGTGCCGGATGGAGCTGATAGACAGCCGCCCTGGACACAGAATTAACCTGTGGCTCCATGGACAGCTGTGAGTCCAAAATGACTCCCAGGCTGCGCACCTGGTCCTCACGAGCACAGTGACCCCATTCAGGACCAGGGAATCCCCCACACCCGCCCGCCCTCTGTTCCCCAAAAACAGTACTTCTGTCTTGTCAGGATTCAACCTCAATCTGTTAGCCGCCATCCATCCTCCAACCACCTCCAGGCACTCACACAGGACATTCACTGCCTTCACTGGTTCTGATTTAAAAGAGAGATAGAGTTGGGTGTCATCCGCATACTGATGAAAACCCAGCCCAAACCCCCTGGTGATCTCTCCCAGCGGCTTCATATAGATGTTAAAAAGCATGGGGGAAAGGACGGAACCCTGAGGCACCCCACAAGTGAGAGCCCAGGGGTCTGAACACTCATCCCCCACCACCACTTTCTGAACATGACCCAGGAGGAAGGAGCGGAACCACTGTATGACAGTCCCCCCAGCTCCCAACCCCTCTAGACGGTCCAGAAGGATGTTATGGTTGATTGTATCAAAGGCCGCTGAGAGATCCAGCAGAACTAGGAAACAGCTCTCACCTTTGTCCCTAGCCTGCCGGAGATCATCAACCAGCGCAACCAAGGCAGTTTCAGTCCCATGATGAGGTCTGAATCCCGGTTGGAAGGGATCCAAATGGTCCGCATCCTCCTGGCGTGCTTGGAGTTGTTCAGCAACCACTCGCTCAATCACCTTGCCCAAGAATGGTAGATTTGAGACTGGGCGATAATTGGCCACATTTGCTGGGTCTAAAGATGTTTTTTTAAGAAGCGGTTTAATGACCGCCTCTTTCAGCGGGTCTGGAAATACTCCCTCATAGAGGGAAGCATTTACCACCCTGCGGAGCCCATCACCCAGCCCTTCCCAGCTCACTTTTATTAGCCAGGATGGGCAAGGGTCAAGGAGACAGGTGGTTGGTTTCACTCATCCAAGCAGCCTGTCCATATCCTCGGAGATAACAGATTGAAATTGATCCCATGAAACATGACTAGACAGGCCTTCAGCACTCTCCCGCCCCGGCCCTGCTCCCATGGTGGAGTCTACCTCCCTCCGAATCTGAGCGACTTTATCTGCAAAAAACTTTGCAAAAGCATTGCAGGAGATATTGGGGTCCCTATCAGGCCCCGATGACGAAGGTGGTTCAGATAGATTGCGAACCACCTGGAACAGTCTCCTGCTGCTGTTTTCTGCAGATGTGATAGAAACGGTGAAGAAGGTCCTCTTCGCCGTCGCCATTGCCACTTGGTAGGCTCGAAGTTGAGCTCTAGGCCGTGTCTGGTCTGATTCAGAATGAGTTTTCCGCCACCGGCACTCTAGCCGTCTCAGCGACTGTTTCATCGCCCTCAGCTCCGGGGAAAACCACAGGGCTGTCCGGGCTCCATGCAATCGGAGAGGGCGCTTCAGAGCCAGACAGTCAATAGCCCTGGTTAACTCCACATTCCAGCGGGCCACCAGGGAATCAGCTGAAAGGCCATCAACATGGGATAAAACATCCCCTACCACTCTCTGGAAGCCAATTGGATCCATTAAGTAGCGGGGGCGGACCATCCAAATCGGTCCCACCTCCCTGCATGAGGGAAAATACTCCTTTCTGTGCTCCGTAAGTGATTCTTTGTAAGTGGGAGTGACTTTGTAAAGTGACTTGAGCCATTGTATAGATTAACTCGACAAATAAATTTAAACGGCAATAGTATGCCATAGAAAGGGCCCTACTCTGGATGAAGACTCTTGTCTATTAAATTTGGATCCCCCTCATTCTCTTTTCACATGCCCAAGGCAGCATATAGCATGAAAAAAGATTATATTAAGATAAAAGCACATCAATAAAAACAGTGAAAGCCATCAGCACCGCGTCATTTTTTCTTGTCCCAATGAAGACAGCAGGATAGTAAAGATACACAGAGTGTGGGGTCTCCACTGTACCGAGCGATACAATAGTCTTGTCTGGATTCAGTTTCAGGAGATTCTCTTGGATCCTGGGCCAAGCTGTGACTTCGAGTCAGAAGGGCAAAACATGGTTGCCTTCTGTTCTTCCCACCCATCTTGCAGCGTCGTCATTGTTTTGTACTGGATCCAAGTAAGCTGACTGAAGCTGAATCAAGAGACGATTAAAATGATGATGAACCCACTGAATCTTTCGGGGAGCATGGATTAATTATTGTTCTTGCCAAAATGACAACAACTTAACTTTCCAAGTATAATTCTTGGTAGGCTTAAATTAATATTTAACCATTCTGCTCCTGTTGCTTATTACTTTCAAATTCGTTGCAGAGCTACGTAATTTAATAGAAAGTGGGTGGGCGACACAATAAAAGAACAAAGTACAGTACTGTTAAATTGATGCCGTTTCCTGCGATGCAGAAAAACATATTGTTGGATGGTTTTTAGATAGTAACACATATTGAGAACGCCCTTCAGTGGACTGCTTGGTCATTTTTACATTGTATTTTTACAAAAGGGTTCTTATTACTTTCTGTGGTAGACACTATATTTTATTACACATATGCTTCCAAATCAATGGCGTGGTCACTTTTTGAATAATGTGGACAGTTCTAATTGCTCGTTCTCAAAAAGGATATTGTAGAGCTGGGGGAAGTGCAGGGAAAGGGGAAACAAAATGATCAGGGGGGGTGGAACAACTCTCTGGGGAAAAGCTAAATAAAACCTTTGAAGATTTTTATTTTAGCTGAAAGGATGACTAAAGCAGGGGGTTATAATAGGTTATACCATTATACATGTTCTGATGATTTTCTTTCTTTCCTGTCAGTCACAATACTAGATCTCAGGTCATCCAATCAAACAGATTGCAAACCGATTCAGGACAGACAAAAGAAATAAACAAAAAAAATTTAAAAAATTGTCTCGTAGCACCTTAGAGACCAACTAAGTTTGTTCTGGGTATAAGCTTTCGTGTGCATGCACACTTCTCCAGATACCTTTTCTTCAGATACACTTTCTTCAGACAAAAGAAAGTAATTCTTCACCAAAGAACTAAGCTATGGACAGGGTTGGCCCAAAACATTTTGGCAGCTGAAGTGAACCACAAAATGGCGTCGGGAGTGAAGATCTACCTCAGGAATACAGGTGGGAAGAGACCAGCAGCACCTTCTATTCTCTAGGAGGAGGTGGCGGCAACTCTGGCATTTGTTAGTTGCAACTTAGCAAGATAAACTAGATAAACTTCAATATACCTACCTCTACTATAGCTTCTTAGGAGGTGACAGCTACCATATTTCCCCTGTTGGAACTGTACATACTTGTTAATTTGGACCATGATCTTGTCATAAATTCTTAGCAAAACACTTTCCATTGAAAATGTCAATATCTTTCTCACAAAAAATTACTTTTCAGTATAAACAGACTTTTTTTTTTAAGTATCCATTTATGCATGAGTTGTTAAGACCATAGGGATAGGGTTAGACAAATACTCCTGTCAAATCAAAGCAACCAGCCCAAGAAGACATTATCCATTCTGTTGTGTGTAAGTATGTAGGAGTGAGAAGAGCAATCATTAGCTAGACTTTTTAATGACTCAAGTTGGGAACTATTTTTCATGGGAGATCTCCTGGATCTGCTGTGAGAAATCGGCAATATTACACTACATGCATTTGGTCACAGCTTTAAGGAATCAAAGTTACCATATAACTGACATTAGCATTAAAAAGAACAGGCCGAGCTTTCCCACAAGTTTACACACTCTGCTTTCTTCAGCTTAACTGTGACTCTGGAAATTGCCACTTCCATTTTTCGAGAAACCACAGCTTGCAATGTTGTCCAACCCCTGCCTGTTGCAAAAAACATACAGTGCAAATTATATATTTATATAAAAGTCTAGTGATTAGCAGGTGCCTCTCTTCTCTTGGCAGATCATATCTCTCAATCCAGATGAAAGTAAGGACATCTGGATGGTGAAAGGACAGTAACTTGTTAAACTATTCCCTTCAGGAACTATTTACTTACTGGTACTGGGATGTGCTTAGCATCATCCATGCCCTAAATGTGTATTGTCCTTGAGTTTCCATAACCTTTCTTTCAGTTCTTCCTTTTCTGGAGACAAGAGTGATCCAGCCTTATACAGTGGTACCTCAACTTACGAAGGCGATCTGTTCTGCGGCGCTCTTTGGATGTCGAATCCTTCGTAAGTCGAAGCATACATTTTGCACATGCACAAAGCGCAATTTTGTGCTTTGTGCATGCGCAGACCGCGCGCGCTGCTTCTGCGCGTGCAGCAAAAAATCCTTCCGGGTTTGCAGACTTCGCAAGTCGAAACCTTCGGAAGTTGAAGCATTCGTAAGTCGAGGTACTACTGTACTGTGTTTTAGGGAGATTGCATGTAGCTTGGTGCAATGATATTTTGTTCCTAAAGGGAATAAAATCCAGGAAATCTAGGTTGAATTGGGCAAAATTCTCTAGAATGGTAATTCACAAGGTACTGGAGTACATCAGGCAACTTTATAGTGTAGCCTAGCATTAAATATACAGTGGTACCTCGACTTACGAATGCTTCGACTTCCGAAGGTTTCGACTTATGAAGTCTGCAAACCCGGAAGTATTTTCGCTGCGCGTGCATTCTGCACATGCGCAGAGAACGGATCGCCTTCGTAAGTCGAGGTACCACTGTATTAATTTTAAAAATCAACAGCACACTCTTTCAACCATCGCTTTAATGTAATGCATTTTGAATAACAGAATCCCACACAGCCTTCAGGTTTTAAAACCTTATAATGAACAAAGTCCCAACACCATCTCTGTAGAGCAATCACAATCTTTCATTATTACTGTATATTCCTATGTATAAGATTACTTTTTAACCCAGGAAAATCTTCTGAAAAGTCGGGGGTCGTCTTATACGCCAGGTCATATTTCTTATACGGCGAGTATATCCCAAACTCTATATTTTAACTGGAAAAGTTGGGGGTTGTCTTATACGCCCAGTTGTCTTATATACCGGAATAGACGTACCTTAAAATTTGGAATGCAAAAATCTGGAGCGAAGTTTGGCCAGATAAAATAACTTAAAATTGTTTTGTGTGTGTATTATGGACCCTGGGTTCATGGGCAAGAAACTTTGCTTTAGAACAGATACAGGATGGATTTAGTTCTGAAGAGGCAATTTGGTTCATGCACTATAAAAGGTCGTTCCAGTTTATTGGGAAATTGGTCAGTTGTAGCTTTATTGTCCCAGTTGTGCAGTTGTGACATCTGCTGCTGCCAGGAAGAAAATCTGGAAATCCTTTCCTGGATTTCCTTTACCGAGTAAAGCCATTGCACAACACATCTTCTCTTCATGAGAGACTTGTTCCCACAATGAATCCTGTGACAGGATTCCCATGACATCAGATTCCTGAAGAGTAGCCTTGTGAGCTGCAAAAATGCATAAAGTGCCGCTGCACGACAGAAACTAGCTGATTTATTGCAGCAGGAGAGTTCAGAGGTAACACGAGTAGGAGGTGGTGCACAAAATCTAAGTTGGGATTCTGTTTGCGTTTAACAGCAAGACTGCCCAATTCAATATGCAAAAATGAAACACCCTAGAAATTCACACTTCTCTTAATTTTGAAAGGTTGTTCTCTCCCTACATATACAGTTGAAACAAAATAAAATAAAAAATCCTTCCAGTAGCACCTTAGAGACCAACTAAGTTTGTCATCGGTATGAGCTTTTGTGTGCATGCACACTTCTTCAGATACCATGCACATGAAAGCTCATACCAATGACAATACTTGAGAAAGAGTAGTTTACTAATCTATGGCTGTCATTTGACCCTTACACAAAATGGATCATAGAATCATAGAATCACAGAGTTGGAAGAGACCACAAGGGCCATCCAGTCCAACCCCCTGCCAAGCAGGAAACACCATCAAAGCATTCCTGACAGGTGGCTGTCAAGCCTCCGCTTAAAGACTTCCAAAGAAGGAGACTCCACCACACTCCTTGGCAGCAAGTTCCGTTGTCGAACAGCTCTTACTGTCAGGAAGTTCTTCCTAATGTTTAGGTGGAATCTTCTTTCTTGTAGGTTGAATCCATTGCTCCGTGCCCGCTTCTCTGGAGCAGCAGAAAACAACCTTTCACCCTCCTCTATATGGCATCCTTTTATATACTTGAACATGGCTATCATATCACCCCTTAACCTTCTCTTCTCCAGGCTAAACATACCCAGCTCCCTAAGCCGTTCCTCATAAGGCATTGTTTCCAGGCCTTTAACCATTTTGGTTGCCCTCCTCTGGACAGCTTGTCAGTATCCTTCTTGAACTGTGGTGCCCAGAACTGGACACAGTACTCCAGGTGAGGTCTGACCAGAGCGGAATACAGTGGTACTATTACTTCCCTTGATCTAGATGCTATACTCCTATTGATGCAGCCCAGAATTGCATTGGCTCCTTTTATCAACCGGGCTCCTTATATTTTCCTTGGGAGTTGTGGCTATGGGGCTGTCAAGATGCTCTAACACTGGTCCAACTGCATTGTCTAAAAGAATGTCTAGCGCTGAATGTGTTTATCTTCTGCATTTTTAACAAAATGGTTCTTCTATCACCTTTTTCTTGGAGGAACAACAGACCAAAGGACTCATTAGTTGAGGCTGTTGACTACTTGCAGCACGGGTGAGTTCCCAACTGGAATTCTGAACGAAGGCTTGGGCTTTCCTGACACAAATGCCTTCTCAAATGCTCATAGCATGCTACAGCTTCAATGCTCTAAAGAACCATGGAACTGTCAAGAACAAGAGAGAATAGCACAACTGTGTGGCATAGATTGTTCTTGGCAGCTGGTCCGCAGCTGTAGAATTTATTCCTGAAACCTATCACTGTGATATCTGAACATCTGGTGATTCCCCCTCATCGCTCCCTTGCCCCTAAAACCCAGCAAACATCACATCGCTTAAGCTATCTCATATGTCTTAAGTTCCTCTTCCTTCCTGCCTCTGTGGAGGTTTTAATATTTAATTGATGGAAAGTGAAGTGAACAATGCAAAGAATTTGGAGAAAAAGCAGCTACTCCCACCTCCGAATAACAGCACTCAAGACAATAGGATTTCACTGATGCAACATAAAGCCCTACCTTGTTGTTGCTTTTTTTAAAAAAAAAAAAAATTGCTGATATGGTAGGCAGAAGAGTCGTTGCATGGGGAGATGAACGATCTCATCTGCTATGCAGGCTCACTAGAGACACTGAGACGAATCCCTGTTTTATCTGGACATCCAGTGACTCAAAACATTCAAACTCCCTTTTATTCCTCCTGGGGCAGGTAATTTTGAACACAGGAACAAACCTGTGAAATTAAGAGCTCGCACAAAGGAATGGCGTGAGTTTCCTTAATGGAAGATTTGTTGCACCTTCCATTTGAACGAGAAGCAAATGGAAAAGCGAGATAAAACTAGCTAATAAAAAAAAATAGCCACTTAGTTCAGAACTCATAGAAAAATCGTTAATAGCTTAACAGTGTCTCTGTTTCCAGTTTGTAAAGCAGGAATGATATTAACCTACTTCACAGAGGCCCTGACGGGGCAAAGGAGTGGAAGATTATGATGTCCCAAATCCAGACAACAGACATTCGAATACAATTGTTGTCTTGAACTGGCAGGACAATGGGGAGGAGGCAGAGGATCCCAGCTAGGGGTGTAGCCAGGACTGGCACACATCGGGGCAAGCAAGGAATGGGGAAGGAGAGGTTGGTGTATAGGAAGTACTTACGGGGGTGACGGAGGATGATGGGGGTCAGCACACAGGAACCAGAGCAGCAAGAACCATCACCAGAGCGGTCCCTGTCTCCATGCACACGGCAGGTTCTGAGGCCTAGGGAGCAGCAGGTGGGATGCTCCAGGAAGCTGAGGCAGACAAGGGCCCCAAAGACCATCTCTCTGGCTGGCCAGGTGTGGCTTGCTAGCTCTGGAAGGAGGTGTGTGATTCCTCACCTGGAGTAGGCTTAGAACAGGTGAAGGCCACATGCCTCATTAAGCCCGGATGCTGCAATCAGCATGCAAAGTGCAAAAGGGAAGCAGAGTTGAGGTGCTGTGTCTACTCAACGGCCCATGTTGGTGGACCATGAGCTGGATGCTCCTGGACCTCCACAGGACTGTGCTTTGGGTTTGATTCTGGACTGTATCTTGACTGCTGGGCTTCAGACTTGAATCTACCCTGAACCTTTGGGCTTTGGACTTCGCTTGTGTGGATTGACCTCGAATTTTGGACTTGGTATCCGGACTTACTGCCAGGTAGGCCAGGGGTTCAGGGAAATTGTGCTCTAAGAACATAGCTGCCAAGTTCTCCCTTTTTAAAAGGGAAATTCCCTTATGCTGAATAGGCTTCCTGGCGAGAAAAGGGAAAACTTGGCAGCTATGACTAAGAAATGTGGATCACCAAAGATGATCTTCTCTGACATACTGTTATGGCCTGTGGCTCTTCTGGATGTGGTTGGACTCCAATTCCCATCAGCCCCAGCCAACATGGCCAAAGTCCAGGGATGATCAGAGTTGTAGTCCAACAACTTCTAGGTGACACTTTAGCAACCACAGTTTCCCTTAAAAGAATCCTGGTGACTACAGTTCCCATGATTCTTTGGGGGAAGCCATGGCTGCTAAAGTGGTGTAAGAGTGCTTACACCTGCTTTAGTGACTAGGAACTGCATCATGGCACTTTTCAGAAACTGAAGCGCAATGCCAGCACATTTTCTTAATACTTCCCATTTTCACTGAAACTGCAAAGGCTGAGTCACTGAATCAAAGGGAACCTTAATCTGAATGGTTCACTGAATTTGTTATGAGGCTGACTGTATCGCAAATACACCTGCCGGTGTATGAAAAACACACAAGAGACCAACATCTGGGGAAGAAAATGGGTGAGTGTGCCTTAATGTCACTGACAAACATACCAAGGAAGTCTTCTGGGAATTTCATTAAGTTTTTCAGGATAAATATATATCAGTTAAAGTCTCTCTCAATCTGGGTGAAGCAGTTCATGAGGCGTGAGTTTTAGGAGCCTTTCCTAAGCAGAAGCTTTCTTTTCTTTCACTTGTGGGGAAATGTGGCCCTGCGGAAGAAATGACACAGAAATGCAAAGGAATGGTGGCATAAAAAGCAACCCAAAACAAGTTCAAAATGGTGCTGCTGTGAACCTTCCAGTCCTACATTAATTCAAGTGACCACAACTTGGTGCCCTCCAGATGTTTGGGACGACAGCTGGTGGGAGTCCAAAATTTCTGAAGGGGGTCAGATTTGGGTATCGTATTTTTTTTAAGCTTATCTGCAGATATTGAACCTGGCAGCTTTGTGTGTATTCCAACATCCTTTCTGGTTACTTTTTCTTTTCTCTGCTCCATGTTCTAATCCCCTGAGTAGTAAATGATTCACTAGCAAATTATTATGCCAGAGATTTAGTATTTTGGTTAATTATTTCTATTTTGAGTGCCAGCAGGCCCCAAGCCTAACGAGTTAAACACTACAAAACATGTATATGATACCATTTCCAGAATCCAGGTGTCTTTGGAAGGCACTTGGCTGTTTGGGGTACCGCCAGCTAAATGAACACATAACAAAAGTGGACATCATGAAGTGGCCAGAACTTTATTGCTTCTGAACTGTCCGATACATTAAAGGAAGGAAATTCCCATTCACCTTCTCCCCCCACCCCCAGGGTGAAATGTGGAGGGGAAATACACTGTTACAAAAGTCATTATAAACTGAATCCAGTCTTTCTGCCCATTGTTAAGTACAGAAGCAAATCCATCAGCTTGGTTTGGAATTGGGACCAGCACATTAAGAGGTTTTCTTTAAAGATGACAAAATGGCCACCCTTGAAACTACTGCAACCCCCAAATTCGAATCTTATTGACTTTCCCAATGCTCAGTAGGGTACAATTCTGCTGTGAGCCATTGTTCTCTGGCTTTCTGCACTTTGTGATAGCAGCAGCAGCAGCAGCAGCAACAACAACAACTGAGAAGTCTCAATGGAGGGCTAAACTCATAGAATCATAGAATCATAGAGTTGGAAGAGACCACAAGGGCCATCCAGTCCAACCCCCTGCCAAGCAGGAAACACCATCAAAGCATTCCTGACAGATGGCTGTCAAGCCTCTGCTTAAAGACCTCCAAAGAAGGAGACTCCACCACACTCCTTGGCAGCAAATTCCACTGCCGAACAGCTCTTACTGTCAGGAAGTTCTTCCTAATGTTTAGGTGGAATTTTCTTTCTTGTAGTTTGAATCCGTTGCTCCGTGTCCGCTTCTCTGGTGCTTTGAATGCTCTGTCTCATGTGCTTTGAATGCTCTGTCTCACTCCCCTTCCTAGTGCTTTGAATGCTCTGTCTCATGTGCCAAGGATTCTGGGAAACATCATTTCCCTGTGTACCTGGCATCTATACTAAGGACAAAGGTGTCCTAGAAAATTTGCTTTCCCAGGCGACCCTGTATTTAATGGACTAGGGAAAGGGGGAGGCATTGAGTGTACAATCTAAGCTGAATAACTTCTTTGTGGGAAATGCTCCTCAATTGGTGAGGCTGCTGAGTATTACAAATAGGGCAAGTTTGTATTCCAAGACAGGTATAACTACATTCTTTGATGACTTTACTGGAAGAAATCTAGGGGGATGGGGAAGAAATCTAGGGAAAGCATTTGCAATGTCCTCTTTTCACAGATAAGCAGATGCTGCATGAAAGCAAAATCCTAACCTCCTTTGTGACTTTATATGTGTGCACATAATTCATTTTCGGTTTTAAGCTTGCCCAATATCAACATACCTATGTTTGAAAGCTTGCAGGTTTGTAGCATATATCATTTGGCAAAGACACACGAGGAGTCTCTGCCTGGCAGTTGACTAGGGAAAGAGAGGTGAGGTTCACTGAAACAAACCTTTTTTGTGACGCTTTTAAAACAAAACAAAAACAAAATCAGTGAGCTAGATGGTTTTAAAGAGCTGAATGTCACACTGTCTCTGCAGCCATCAAATTTAATTACATTTCCCACCATTCAAAAGAAAAGAGAGAAGTTTGTAAACAAAAGCAAAGAAATGCAACAACAAAAAAATGCAGCTACTGTAGCCAGATTATGATTATCCTCTTAGTGAGACAAACAGGGAAGTAAAATCAAGGGTACCAAAGGAGAGTGCAAGGAAAAAGTGTGGAGGAAAGAGTTGATGGATATGTTTTCTAGGGCCCCTCAATGAGCCCAACAGGAGGGCAGTTTTTTTTTCTATTACTGCAAATGAAACCTCTGTCACCAGACCCAAAGGGAAAGAAGCAGAAGCGAATAGACGTGAAAAGTATTATAGTCACTAAGAACTGAAAATGTGTTTTGTGAGTGACAATGAGTCATTCAATCATCTCTGTACTTTATCGCCTTACGGATAGATGTTCTGTGACAGCTTTATAAACTGTGAATAATAGGAACTCAGGCTTGAACGTAAGAGGAGCCTGCTGGATCAGGCCAATGTCCCATCTAGTCTTGCACCCTGTTCTCATAGTGGCCAACCAGATGCCTAGGCCCCTAGGGGGAGGCCCAAAGCCCAAGAGCACTCATCTGCTTTCATGTGCATAGCCAAAATGTGCATAGCCGGAAATGATATTGGGAGGGCAAACTTCATATTGGGGGGAAGGGTGGGGTGGGTGAATCTCCTTGTTAGGGGGGCAGAACCAGGACTTGGCACAAGGATGAGCGGGAGATGGCCACTGAATGCCAAATATATGTACATCAGCCCACATATTGTTCCTTACGCGCTTCTATTCCTAGTCCTAAGCGATTCAACCTTTTCTTTGGATGACTAGTCAGCCGGTGTGACCAAAGCTACGATTAGTGTTTCCAAACCTTGGGTCTCCAGCTGTTTTTTGGACTACAACTCCCATCATCCCTAGCTAGCAAGACCCAGTGGTCAGGGATGATGGGAATTGTAGTCTGAAAACAACTGGAGACCCAAGGTTGGGAAACACTAAGTACAGGCATCCCCAAACTTCGGCCCTCCAGATGTTTTGGACTACAATTCCCATCATCCCTGACCACTGGTCCTGTTACCTAGGGATCATGGGAGTTGTAGGCCAAAACATCTGGAGGGCCACAGTTTGGGGGTGCCTGCTGTAGTAGCTTTGCAAAATACGCTGCATGGGAGATGTTGCAATGAACTGGTTTATCCCAGCTACCTTGCCCTCTTATGTAGCCTTGCTGGCTCCTTTTTCTTGTTTAGTTTATAACTTTCTTCTCACAAAACTCCCGCCTGGGGCCTCGCACAAGCCTGCCTTGATGCCTTTGGTGCTGGAATCATTAAAAAAGAGAGAGAGCTTGGTTTGTTTTCTCCTGGCAACGCCACACTGAGGCGAGGGGCTCTCTCTGGCCCTCCTCGCCGGACTGTGACTGAGGAGCCTCTCCAAAGCGCACAGGCAGCGCATGAGGCTGACGTCTGGACCCGCTGGAGAGGCAAATGATGCTGCCAGGCGGCCAGCTCAGGCGGGGAGAAAAGCGCCTCTCCGGTTCATTCAGCCAAACGCTGCTGCTGCGAAGGAGCCGTGGCCTCGAGCTCTCCTCTCCGACCGCCACCCGCTCGCTCTCTCGCTCCAGAGGAAGGTTTGTGAACAGCCCCGCTCCTCCGCCGCGTTCTCCACGGCAGGAGGCCGTTCGGGAGCCGTTCGCGGGCCAGAAAGACCCGCGGCTGCGCAGTTTTAAGGCCGGAGAAAGGAGCGTGGTTGGCGGGCCGGCTGCGCCCGCTTGCACACAAAGAGAGCCGCCGCTTCTTGAAACGCCCCTGCAGAAACTAAAAAAATGTGCCCTGAAGTCAAGGGAGCAGATCTTCTCACGGGGGGCTCGTGGTTCCTTGAACCAGGCGGAAACCCCATATAGGCCTTCTCCTCTTGCTCACAATTCAGCCCACAATTCGGGAAGGAGGGGGAACTTTACCTGTTGGATGCGGCTCTGCTTCTTCTGCAACTTATTATTTGCCTTTGTAGCAACTTACACAGTACAGTACTGTATTTGCCTAGTAGGAAGGGGTAGCGGCGGAAACTATGGAGGGTGTGACTGCGCAGTTGAATGGATAGATTGTATTGACGACTGCTTTTCACCTTCCAGAGGAGCTTATTGATTATCTTTAAGGACTGTGTGTAGTGGAGAGACGACGAGGAGGAGGGGTGATTGTTTGCAGCTTCGTGGTCCAGCTCCGCTGTTATGCATTTCCCTTCCTAGGATGAGTTGCGCCTGCCCTAGCCTTGCATGGTCAGTTTAATTCTGCTGTTGTGTTTTTAATTAAAGCCAATCACTGAACCTGACGGGTGCGGGTGGGGGACAACCCAAGGGAACAGCAAACTGCAGCCAGTTTTCTGATGACTACTGGGAGATCGACCTCTAGATATTCAGCACGATGAAAGGCATTTCATTAAAAGGTACAGCATTTGTTTGGGCCACTTTGAGGTGCTGACTCTGTCAGTGGCAGGAGATGATGAGCGAGATAACGTTTCAGGTCCTCTTCCACCATTCTTTCCTCCACTTTCCAGCTGCTGCTCATTGCTAACAGCCGGGGTCTCTGGATTCATTGTCCAATAACCAGGGCTTCTTCCTTCCTGCAAGCATCGGGAGCAGAACAGGAACGGCAGGTGACAGTTCTTGGGACTGGGAGGAATCTAGCATTTTAGGTAAAGTTGCTACCGCTTATTCCTGAGTGATTCTGCTCCTCTAATAGTAGTTTGGTACAGAAATTTTATGAAGTGGAGTCCCCCCCCCCACTATTTATTTCCACCCACTGTCACTAAGGCAACAATCCGGTGGTGCACACTTGTTTGGAAGTAGACTCCACTGAACTGAGTAAGTTTCCGTTCTCAGTAAAGTATACCTTCCACTGTGTTGTGAGCATACCAGGGTTTGCCTATGTGGCTGTGTGCTTTGTATAGGCTGAGCAAACAGGACTACCAATTTCTTTCTTGGCAGGCTACTTGATTGATTGATTGAATTTGGATACCGCCCTGTACCCAGAGGTCTCAGAGAAAAGACAGCCTTTAACAGCTGCATGCAAAACTAATATTCACCAGGGAAAGTTTTTCAACACTGCCTCTATATCAGAGGTGAGGATTCCATGGCCCCCTACATGTCACTGGACTACAACCCCCCACCATCCCATGCTGGTGGAGGGATATGTACACTTAGGGGTACAGCAACATTTGCAGGGGACAAGGAAGGTCTCTGCGCTGGGCAAATTTACCCGAGCAATGTCACCTGTGAGTCTCGAATCTGCCAAAAGGCAGGGAAATGTTGGCACCCCTATCTCGTATTTGGCAGATATTCCTCTAATACACGTATATACGGTAGTAGATTGGGTAGACTTATCCAAGTTCTGGGTTGCACACAGGCTAATTTTTATCTGCAGCAGTTATAACGTGCATGTATGAATCGGCGCTAATGCAAAAGAGACCTCACATCAACCTCAAACAGTAACAGCAAGAGTTTAGCGGCATACTAATTTTGGCACAAGCCTTTATGGGCCAAACTCTGCTTCATCAGATGATTTTATTTGAACTTGTTAGTTAGTTCTTACACAGAAAGGTCTCCCACTGACTTACCGTGTTTCCCACATTTTAAGACACCGTCTTATAATTTTTTTACTCAAGAAAATAAGCCTATGGCTTATTTTCGGGGGGTGTCTTAGTATGGTTCCTGCCTCCTCCTGCTGCGACCGGCGTTGCTGCTGCTGGGCTGGCAGCACTCTGCGAAGGCAGGAGAAGCCGGCCAGACCGCTGGGGGGGTGGGGTAGAAAAAAGTTCGGAGCGCGTCCCAATGGCAGCACTCCTCATGCGCCACAAAAGCTACCAAACAACTGGGGGGGGGAGGTTAAAAAGGTGGCCGGAGCGCAGCCTTATGGCAGCGCTCCTCACACACCACAAAAAAGACGCAGAAAACTGGCAAACAGCTGGAGGGGGCTAAAAAGCAGCAGCGGCCACAGCTTTAAATGGCTGGATCGCGCCTTCCGTCCCGCGCTTGCGCTGCGCGCCAGGTTTTGCCCGATCCGTCGGGGAGCAGGGAGCGCTCAGAATCTGGTGAGGGGGGTCTTTCTTCCCATTTGGGCGCCCGAGCATCGCCGCTCGAGAGGCCGGAGGCTCTCGGCGGAGTGGTCTGGAGGAGCGAACGCAAGCTCTTGGCTGGCTGGCTCGCTTTCTTTTTGTTGCTCACGGAAGGCGGAAGGGGCCAGCAGGGCTCCCGCCACCGTCAGTCGCCCCGCCGCCCCTCTGCCTTGGGCCATGCAGCCCACAACGTTCCGGCAGCGCGGCTCCCGCTGCCGTCAGTCGCCCCAGCGGCGCGGAAGGGCCAGCGGACCCGGCCGCCGCTCTGCCGTGGACCATGCCGCCGCTCTGCCGGCCGCCGCTCTGCCGTGGACCATGCAGCCCACAATGTTCTGGCGGCGCGGAAGGGGCCAGCAGGGCTCCCGCCGCCGTCAGTCACCTCCGGCCGCTGCTCTGCCTTGGGCCATGCGGCCCCAGAACGTTTCGGCGGCGCGGCTCCTGCCGCCGCCTGTCACCCGCCGCCGCTCTGCCTTGGGCCATGCGGCCCCAGAACGTTTCGGCGGCGCGGCTCCTGCCGCCGCTTGTCACCCGCTGCTGCTCTGCTTCGGGCCATGCGGCCCCACAACATTCCGGCAGCGCGGAAGGGGCCAGCAGGGCTCCCGTCACCGAGGGGTTTCCCGTCACCGAGGGGTTTCCCGTCACCGAGTGGGGAGGCTCCCAGCGCGGCTCGCCTGGCGACGCCGAAAGAGGGCCGAGCGCGCGGTGCTTGTGCCTCCTCCTGCTTCTCCCCCCCCCCGCCCGTGTGAGAAATTAGCAGTTGAGGGCGAGGACGGATAGAGAGCTGCACGGCGCTTCAGCAGCAGCAACAGCAGCAACCAGTTCCAGGTGGCTCGGGGTATGGCTTATTTTCGGGGTATGGCTTAATTCCGCAAAAGTGTAAAAATCCTGCTACGTCTTATAAAATGACTACGCCTTAAAATAGGGGAAACACGGTACTATAGATCTAAGAACATAAAGCTACAATGGTGCAAGGGACTTCACTTCACCTGCAGATGCTGATCCAGAGGGTCCCTTAACCATCTGTGACTATTTTGAGGGTGCAGGGAGGGCTTCGTGGGTGGGGGAGAAGAGGAAAGGGAAGTTCTGTTGCACAAGCGGAAGTCTGTTTGCACAGGCAGAACGGCAGGGTTGGATATTATTCAATACTGTATATCAAGAACACATTTACACAAACCACATGCAATTCACAAAGCAACCCCAATAATAGCAGCAGAAAGCTTCAGCAGTATGCCTAATACTTGAAACATTATTCTCTCCCCTCCCCCCCCCAAATAAATGCACTCACACATATATGGCTGAGCTGTGAGAAGAATTGTTATTGTAAAGTAAAGCCGGAAGACCCAGCCATGCAGGCTAGATGTGTGTCACATGCAGAGCCCACATGAAAATTAGATTCAGTCGCATAACAAAAGGAGTCAATCTTTTCATCCAACTGGGTGTTGGCTTTTCCCAACTGTTAATGAATTGGCAAACCAAGATGAATAGCGTACATAATGAATGCATTTTTGCAGTGAGCTAGGCACTCCCAGCCGATATTAAACCCAACAATGCCAAAGTCTGCAAATTATTCCAATTTAACAGTTTCCCACTGGGGTCTTCTTTTGGTGCACCCTTCTTTTTTGGGGGGGGGGGTTAAAGTATGAACATAGCCAGAATGTCTTGAAATGGCCCCTCACAGGTTACCATTTCTGATGCCCATTTATTATGTTCATCATTCTGCAGTGGAATGAATCCTTGATGTTAGGCTGATGCCATTAGGTTCTGTTGCAGTGTTTTTCTTACTAGCTATGGGGGCAGAACTGGCACCAGGGTTTGTTGCGGGAGAAAGTTCCTAGGCTTGTATCCTCTCCTGTGTGGTCTATTGCTCCTGGTGAGTAGTTAGTTAATAAGAGTTAGGAGATTGTGTGTGTGTGTGTGTGTGTGTGTGTGTCTGTAAGGATGGGCAGTAATTCTGCCCTGCTTGTTTAAGGGAAGGCTCACCAGGATAGCCTGTAGATCAGGCATCCCCAAACTTGGCCCTCCAGCTGTTTTGGGACTACAATTCCCATCATTCCTGACCACTGGTCCTGTTAGCTAGGGATGATGGGAGTTGCAGTCCCAAAACAGCTGGAGGGCCGAGTTTGAGGATGCCTGCTGTAGAACCACAGAGGGGAATGTGTGGCCCTCCAGATGTTGTTGGACTACTACACCTTCCATCATCCTGGAACATTAGCCATGCTGGATGGAGCAGGTGGGAGCCGAAGCCCTGCATTGAAGGGAGTTGGACTAGATGACCCTTGGGGTACCTTCCAACTCTCTGATTCTGTAAACATCTGGAGCACACAGGTTCCCAATTCCTGCTGTAGATATGTGATGATGCAGTGGAGAAGCATTAGCCCAGGGGGACCTGAAACTATTCAGCAAACAGATCTGGGGGTTGAGGTTGATAGCTCAATGGCAATTTGATGTTCAGCAGCAGTGAAACTGATTGGCAATAGAATCTGGACGCAAGAAAATACTTCACGCAATGTGTACTAAAGGTATACAGATCATGGTTCCTGTGTGTGGTGATGCTGGACATTGGCTTGGGTGGCTTCAAAGGGAGTTAAATTCATGAGGGACAGCCATTATAGCCAAAAAGACCCAAACGGGAAGGCTCTGGCCTCTGTGATAAGCTTCAAAGCTTTCTAGAAGCATCTGTTTGTCCGTGTGTATACTAGACTAAATGGACTCTTGGTTGGATCCCTCAGGGCACTCTTACATGCGTGTTTCTCAATTCTCAATTCACATCATAAAGGTAAAGGGACCCCTGACCATTAGGTCCAGTCGTGACCAACTCTGGGGTTGCGGCGCTCATCTTGCTCTATTGGCCAAGGGAGCCAGCATACAGCTTCCAGATCATGTGGCCAGCAGCATGACAAAGCTGCTTCTGGCGAACCAGAGCAGCGCACGGAAACGCCGTTTACCTTCCTGCTGTAGGTTGGCACTGCTAGGTTGGCAGGAGCTGGGACCGAGTAATGGGAGCTCACCCCGTCGTGGGGATTCGAACCGCCGACCTTCTGATCGGCAAGCCCTAGGCTCTGTGGTTTAACCCACAGCGCCAACCGTGTCCCAATTCACATCATAACAGTGTGCAAATAAAGCAAACTTTTGGCTTTATTCAACTAAATGATTGTGCAAGCAGAATGACTTCCACTTGTGCAGTGGGATTCCCCACCTCACGACTCACTTGTCACGCATCAAAACAGATTTAGGAGTGGGGAGGAGGAGAGCAGCGAGGTCCCATTGCACAAGGGCAAGTCATTCTGCTTGCACAATTATTTAGTTGAGTACTCTGATTTTTCTCTGTTTTTCCTACTTAAGAAAAATCAGGAGCGCACACACACACACACACACTTTAGAATGCAGCTTCCATGTTGGCTAAACAAATCTAGAGACACTTAATAATTAGACGAACTGCCTTCTTTCCATGCAAATGGTGCTGAGCTGGTTTCCCATTTTTCACATTCCTTGCCTGAATTGCCCTTGCTGAAAAGGTCGGTACATCTGATGTCGCAATTTGTACGGGAAAGAACAAAAATACAAATTCTTTGCTTCCCAAGCTTATTGAAAATCAATGGCTTAAATTTTGCAGAGGAAGGAAAATAGCTGGAGGCAGAGATGTCCTAGTAAATTATACATGGGGAGAGGGAAGAAAACAAATAGCAGGATATTTGTGGGGTTTTTTTTTTTTAAATACTCCCAGTGTCTGCCCTCCTGGCCTGTCCTTTGACCTGTTGTGTTGACAAGAGCACTGCATTCTCTTGCATGCTGAGCTCCCACAATCCTCTTGTCCTGGGACCAAGGGCATCTTTGTGTCTGAGCTTTCTCACATTTGTCACTGGTGGCGAATGTACCAGCAGAAAACCGCAAGTATCTCATTATTAATGCATTAATACTGTATAAGCATTCTGACGGATTTCCAGGTTTTATTTTGAAACTGTGGGTTATTTTTGAAATGGAACTTGGCTGCTGGTGCCATGGGAATAAAATAACTGGCAAGTCACTCCAAAGGCCCTGTTTTGGATCAAGATTTTATTTTTTTCAGAAATATTCACAGCACTGGCATGCTGATGAGCACTGGTGGCGTGTAGCAGGGCAGGGTTCCTAGAGAAAATGTGTGAACTCCTAGGCTGAAAAGGTTTGCCTGAGATCTTGCAGAAGTTGAAATGAAACAGCCTCAGCCCAGTATACTTGAAGGAGCGTCTCCACCCCCCATCGTTCTGCCCGGACACTGAGATCCAGCGCCGAGGGCTTTCTGGCGGTTCCCTCACTGCGAGAAGCAAAGCTACAGGGAACCAGGCAGAGGGCCTTCTCGGTAGTGGCACCCGCCCTGTGGAACGCCCTCCCATCAGATGTCAAAGAGATAAACAACTATCTGACATTTAAAAAACATCTGAAGGCAGCCCTGTTTAGGGAAGTTTTTAATGTGTGACATTTTAATATATTTTAATCTTTGTTGGAAGCCGCCCAGAGCAGCTGGGGAAGCCCAGCTGGATGGGTGGGGTACAAATAAATTATTATTATTATTATTATTAGAGGTGATTGCCTCAGGCAGCAGATCCGTACACTGCCACCCGGCTTCATTTTACTTCCCCAGTCCATCTCAGGCTGGCCTTGTTTTTCCCTGCTTGGGGACTATGGCTAGCAGCTCTGTAACAATTCTTCCACTGTGTGATGTTTTCACCTAACATTATAAGTAATAATATATTTTCTTTTCCTTTTTATAAACCACCCCTTTGTCTCCTTTGAAATAAGGTCCCCCCCCCCCGAATCCCACTTATTTCTGGGAAAGCAGCATTCTACAGATGCTACTCCCTTTAGTGCGAAATTAAATAAACCGGAATTCTAGTTTATGAAATGCCAGAATGTGCATCATACATGATGTCAGGCGCACTTGAGAGCAGGGCAGATATTTCTTAGAACAGTAATTTTGATTTATTTTGGCAATTTACAAAGACTGTGTTCGCACCTGCACCATAACTTTGAAAATGCTGCCGCCGTCCTAGACATATTAATGTTTGCATGGAAAAGCATGCTTTGGAAGTTTATCACGAGCTAAAACATCCCTGCTAAGTGAGTTCTCTATTATTCTCTTGAACAAAGCACTGAAAAATGGTTGGCTTGGCCTACGTGTGAGTAATAGGGAGCCTGGTCTAAAGTGAATTAATTGTTGGTGTGCAAAGTCAGTTATATATGCAGCTGAATTCTCCCGGCTGTCCAGATAGCTACATGCAACTAATTTAAGCTGCCACCCTCTGTTGATGAATTACTTCTTGTTTTTGTACCTATGCAAAGCTTTTGGGTCTGTATCAGGTGGGGGAAGTGAATTTCAGTATTCAGAGCTCTCCTGTTGAATATTCATGGTCTTTCAGCTGCTAGACCAGCACCTTGCTCAAGCTAAACAAGTCCGGGGTGGGTCAGTGCCTGGATTCAGTGGCAGATGTGGTGGAACTGCTAGGAGGAGGTCACAGAGGCATGCCCAAGTTGTTCCGCTTTTCGCTTTATCTTCCTCCCTTGCAAATATATTGCCTAAACTTAGGTATTGTGGTTTAGCATGCAGTTTGCACATCACTAACACTGAAAAGTGTCTGTGGTTCGGAATGAGTCCCTGCTGTCGCAATTTTTAATGACTCCATGACACTGTGCATTACTCAGAAGTAAGCCCCTGATTTCCATGGGGCTTGCTCCCTGTTAACTATGTGCAGGATTGCAGCCTGACTTGGCTAGTCTGAAAGGTGCCACACAAGAGATAGAATCACAATTTGTTCTTTTTCATTTTGGAAACAACTCCTTAGAATCATAGAATCATAGAGTTGGAAGAGACCACGAGGGCCATCCAGTCCAACCCCCTGCCAAGCAGGAAACACCATCAAAGCATTCTTGACATATGCCTGTCAAGCCTCTGCTTAAAGACCTCCAAAGAAGGAGACTCCACCACACTCCTTGGTAGCAAATTCCACTGCCGAACAGCTCTTACTGTCAGGAAGTTCTTCCTAATGTTTAGGTGGAATCTTCTTTCTTGAAGTTTGAATCCATTGCTCCGTGTCTGCTTCTCTGGAGCAGCAAAAAACAATCTTTCTCCCTCCATAAATTTCCCATAAATAAAGATCCCACAAATTTCCAGAGCTATGGCCTTCCCTAGGCATTATGTTTTTGCCAAGAGGCAGTGGGCACGGCCTCCCACTCTCCCTTTGTACCCCAGGTGGTGGCAGAGTCTAGGTAGCAGTTGGAGCTGAGCGTAGTTTCTTGACTCGGTTTAGGTTCACGTCATCCTTGCAGCCTGTGGCGTTTGTGCTTGACTGTCTTCTTCTTCTTCTTCTATCTGAAAACTTCCCTCCCTGCTGCGGTGAGTTGATGCAGCTGTGCGATTGCCAGGTGTACATTTTGGGCTGTGTTTCTTTCTGGTGGTGGAATAATTCAACGCAAATGAAATATCTTGAGAATTAGATTTGGAAATGTTCCCTTGACAAAATACACTCTTGGAAACGCTATTTCATTAAAGCTTTGGTTTAACTCCAGAAAGGGCATTAAAGGCGTAAATCTGCTCCGTCGATTAAGAGAGCCAAATATACAGGGAGAAGAAAAATGGTTTCTCTTCTCTTACACATTCCTTTGCCAATTAAACTTGGAAGCTTCAGGGCAGGGGCAGCTGGTGTGGTGCCTACAGATGTTTTGGACTACAACTCCCATCATCCCTGTCCGTTGACCTTGCTGGGTGGGGCTGATGGGAGTTGAGGTCTTTAACATCTGGAGGGCACCACATTGGCTTACCCTGCTTTAGGGACTGCACATTATGGGGATGATTTGAGGGGGGAAAATTGTTTTGGGGAGTGAAGGGATGATAAGGACCATTATTTAAAGGACCAAGGACTATAGACCCCCCCCCAAGTGTCCCTATTTTCCAGGGACAGTCCCAGATTTACAAAAGCCATCTAGGTTCCTGATTTGATCCCAGAATGCCCCATTCTTCCTTGGGATGTTTCTATTTTGATTAGAGAAATGTTGGAGAGTATAGAATAGGATGTCCCTACCAGCAACGAAGTCTAGGTTACCATTTTTCTCTTCTTCCACGGGGCTGTTCCATGACAGATCACCACACCCTTACAACATCTGTGCTACTGACTTTCAAACTTTGGGATTGTTGCACACAACAACAAAATGAATCAATTTGACTCAAATCAATGCAACTCAAATTAGGTCTACTGGGCCCATTTGTCAAGCAATGTGGACTAAAGTCTCTTCTGGGGGCCCCCTGGGATTAAGGCCCCTGGAGCTTAAGCTCCATTAGTTTCTGTCAAGGAATTGTTGCGGCTGCTCCCGAGTAAAGACGCTCCAGTCCGCTCTGTCTTTAAGGGTTTTATTGTGCATACTATTTACAGTGCAGAGATAGCAGAAAAAATGACCTCCTAGTCACTCGCAGAATCTGGCAATGGTGCCCTTCTGCTCCGGGGCCAGCATAATAGCTTGGGCACCCCAAACGCCCTGCGTTTGGGTGCGCGCCTCAATTCGGGCGCTGGAAGCAGCTGTGCTCCCTCTTCCACTTGCTGGCTAGGGCCGTGCCGGGGCTCTGATACCTCGCTGAGCCTTCCCTCCATTCCGCTTCCGCCTGACCCGCTGCTACCACTCTCGCTGGGCGAAGGGCTGGTCAGGATGATGGGGGGAGGCTCCCTGTAGGGAGTCCCCCTGACAGTTTCATAGTAGTTCCACCCCTATGACTGGCCCCTGAGACTCCCAAGGTCACAATCCCCACAGACAACACTTTCCACCAGTCCTGTTCCATGCGCTCCTCAAGGGCTTTTTGCCTGGCTGAAATGCGCCCTTGAACAGCGGCAATGCCTCATGCTTGCTTGGAAAGAAGATGGAAAAGGTTTTTGTGCCTATGGCTTTTTTGCACAGTGGGAACATAGCCTACTTTAGCAAAGTTAAGAGTCACTCTCCCTTGTTTTGCTCACTTTGGCTTCTGGCCCCTCCACTCCTTCTGTGTAGAATGTAAATTGTTTTCTGAAAGCCGGGGGAGCTGATGCGGTAATGGGAAATATTGTGTGGTGGGGAGCTGCCACTAGCCCCCAGAGTTATTTCTTGCGTTTCATGTACCAGAATCCAGGCTCCTCACCGTTTGTTTACATCTTCGCATCGAAAGGACAAATCTGGCATGTCTTTGGAATATGAGGAGATGGCTCTATCTAGCCTGCTATCGGTCTCTGCCCGATGGCCCGTGTGAGCCTTGGTCAGGTGTTCCTGCCTCAAAGCGAAACCACCCTCGGAGATTTATGGCTTGAATCCTGCATCAGCAGCCATTGCAGCTCAAGAGTCTTGAACTGAGGCCACTGGGACATAAACATGCAAGCAAATGGCATGGCTATGTAGTCTGGCAGCTGGAAGGAGGAACAATTTATACTTTCTAGGACGCACTGTGATTCAGTACCTTTATTTTCTAAAATAAATGCTTTGTTTCAAAAACTGAGAATGTGGCTGCTAGTATTCTAAGTGGGAGCATTTTTATCTACTTATTTCATTTGTATCCTGTACGTTCAACGTAAATGCATGTTCCCAGGGTAGAAACAAAAAAAGCACAAAATGTATTATTAATTAATTAATTAATTTATTATTATTATTATTTAGTAATCAGTAAAATATAAAACATACAGTTGACAAAAAAATAAACATTTCCAAACTAACCCATCGAATTAAAACAGCAAATGGCAGCATCCCATTCAGACAGAACTGGGGTCCCCACTCTGGTGCCTGTGGGCATTGTGGTACCTTCAAGTGCCCCCCTTGTGCCTGCCAAGTCCCTGCCCCATGGCCTCTCCATTATTATTTTTTTGAAAAATTACATTTTTATGACAAGGGGTAGCTTGCTTTCTCGCCTGTGTTTTGTTTTGGGTTGTGCATAGGTGTTTGCCCTGTTGTTGTTGGGGGGGGCAAGGAAGGCTAGTCCTGAGCATCATCTGACACCCCCACCCCCGAACTGTATTTTGTGGCGCCTGTGACAGTTTCTTGTTGGTGGCATCCATCTGTCTCAAGAGACAATGGAGTGTGCCTCCGGGGGTGAAGTCAACAGCACCAAAGTGACCAAAAAAACCGCTCAGTTTGTCTCTGTCCCCTTACCCGTCTTTTGTATACTATTGCCTCTATGGTTTGGGAAGAGGTTGAGACTATGGCATAGAACTAAAATCTGTATGAAAAACAGTCCCTGGTATGCCATCCTGGGGATAATCCTGAAGTCATCCAGCCGACGAAGCGCTTCAAGTCAGAATGAACTTTCTCAGAGTTGGAACTGCAGTGCTGGCAGTGTAATGGAAGAGTCAGTGGCTAATTCATCTATCGTTCTAGTTACAGGTAGGTAGCCGTGTTGGTCTGAGTCGAAGCAAAATAAAAAAATTCCTTCAGTAGCACCTTTAAAGACCAACTAAGTTTTTATTTTGGTATGAGCTTTCGTGTGCATGCACACTTCTTCAGATACACTTGAAACAGATGCACTTGAAACCTGGGGGTGGGTGGGAATGGGTGATGGGCTGATAGGAGTGGTAAACCTGTTGATGGCTGTTAACGACTGCTGATGACTGCAATTGGTCCTGCGGGGGGGAAAAAGCAAGGGCTGAGGCGCTAAAGAAAGCTTGATCATCTATCGTTATGAGTGCATTCTGCTGCACTTCCTCTACCTTACTCAAAAAGGGTCCTCTGCCGTGCTAAAATGGGGTGTTTTCGCAGGAATTAAAATGAGCTAGAATCGGCACTTTTTTAAAAAAAATGACAGTGCTTTTTGAAACAATGAATAAAATCACGCTTCTAACCCCCCTCTGGGGGGGGGGGGGAATCAGAATGGGTTGAAAACATGCATAGAAAATGTGGCGACAATGATCACTGAGAACCTGATTGCTCTTATGGGTTGAGTCCAATGGGATTTACCATTGCTAGCTGCTGAAATTTTAAAGCAAATTGGTATCCTTGATAACAAGGACAAAAGGATGCTTAAAAGAAGTTAGTGGCTTTTCTGAACCCACCCTTGACTTGGGAAGGTGGAGAGGAGGGCTGGGGGAGGGGGCTCCTCCACGGCAGAAAGCAAACACTGGGCCAAATGAGGCATTTTGGAACTGGGACAGAAGTGGGACGTTGTTGTACAATGGGCTGCCCAAGGGGGAGCATTGTTGCTGCTTCCTGAGAGGCATGAGTTGTGTAGGGTTGCCATATTCCCCAAAGTGAAAAATCTGGACAAAGTTGCTAAACTTTTGTGTAAACATCTCTCCCCCCCCCAAATATAAGTACAGTATATTCCTGCGTATAAGACTACTTTTTAACCCAGGAAAATCTTCTCAAAAGTCGGGGGTCGTCTTATATGCTGGGTCGTATTTCTTATACGGCGAGTATATCCCAAACTCTATATTTTAACTGAAAAAGTTGTGGGTCGTCTTATACGCCCAGTCGTCTTATACGCTGCAATATACGGCATTTGGGATTTTTTTGGATTTTAAAAGCATTTCTCTTTAAAAGATCGCCCTAGTTGCCAAAAGTCCGGTTTTTCCGGGGCATTTTGCTGATTTGGCGAAAATCCATATGTATGGCAGCCCTAGAGTGGTGGGGATTTCAGTATGGTGTGGGCCCGGTGACAGGAATGTCTGCTTGATGCCACCCCCAACCCCCACTGCGCCTCCTGTGTCTCACCTCTTTTTGTTAAATGGCAGCGACACTCAGATTTGGGAAGCCAGGTGTGTGGTGCCGCCACTCACGCAAAAAATATAAAATTAATGTTGTAAGTATATGACTTGGTTGCTCAATTTGAACATTTTGCATGGGGTTTTTTGTTAAAAAGTATTGCGACTTTTTCTTGATTATAGACGAGTAATGATTTCTTGTAGCTGTTGAGAGTGAATTTCCGCATATTTGCTGATGTCATATTAATTGTATAATATTATATTCGAAATGCAGCACTGCGTGTTACTTTATCTAAGTTGTTTCTTTTAAAGTCACATTTTATTATTATTATTATGGCTTATTTGCATTGCGTTGGATAGTTAATAAGATAAGAGAATTTGGGGTTGGAAGGGACCATAGCAGGCCACCTGTTCCAGCCCCCTGTAGTGCAGGAATCTTTTGTCCAACGTTTGGCTCGAACTCACAACCCTGAGAGATGTGTGATCCTTGCTATATATTTTGTTGTTTCTTCGCCTTGCAAGCCACCTTGTGTATATCAATACACAAAAGCGGCATACAAATTCAAAGTGAAATGAGACGAAACAATGCTGTTGTCGTGCCCCCCCCCCGCCAGGCAATGCTCTCCACCTGTGGAGGGGCAACCGTGTGCCATTCTACCCCCACATCTCCAGCTATCTACTGTGGTTAGGGGGGGGGGGGCTAGGATTGTGTTCTTACTCGTTTTCCACCTTTTTACTTCAACCCATTTCCTGCAGCCTTGATTTCTTCATCCTTCAGCCACAGCAAAGCATCTGCAGTTGTTGACCCTGCCTTAAATTTAAGCTTTGATTTTTCTCAAACTCCCAGGAAGGGATGAGTTATTAATTTATGTGCCTGACTGGTAGACAGAGGCACTTTTGCCCAAATAGCCCCCAGGGTCCATTGGTCACAAGAAGGTTCAGCATGGGGCTATAAAAGAAGAGGAATGTGGGTCTGAGGATTAGGGACAGTCTATAAATTCATTGCAAAATAGCCAGCTTGTCCGCTTCTGGCATCAGCACATCTGAATGGCCTGTTAGTTGATAATAAATCACAGCTACCGACAGCTATTCTGAATGCAAGGTCCACATGGTTGAAATAAAATACCTTTTAGTCCCAGTGCTTAGCCTAAATAGCATATTGCTTCTGTGCCAATGGAAAGGGAGAAAGGATTCCCCCCCCCCCAAATCACAATAGAATGCAATTCAAATTATGTCACTCCATAACTTCAGACAGCTGGCAATTGTCAGTCCATCATGTGTTTGGAGGGATTCAAAAAGGGTCGTTCGCGTCTGATAGCCTGGAAAAGCTACCCAGCTTTTCAGCAATATCACCCAGTGAAAATTGGCAGAATTTCAGCTGCACACAGTTAATAGATGGAGTAGCAATTGTATATATTTGTGTGTTTATATATACAGTATGTATATATATATAAACAGGAATAGAAGAATTAACATTGCAGACCTTACCAATGAGGATGGCGGTTGAAGAAACTTTGCTTCAAATGACAGATTCCCCCCACCCCCTGGAAGTGCATACACTTAATAGGAAGCTTACTTTACTTAAACAAACATCAACTCCCCCCCCCCCCCAAACAAAACATTCACTGGGCACTGAGGCTGATTTAGCATCACTTATCCAACAGGACAGGAAACAAGGTGAGATGTGGGGTCTGAGGCTTCTGCTGTTAGATGGCAGGCTCTGATCCACAGAGGAAACTGAGCATGCTTTCCTCAAGACAAGCGGACTAATTGAAATGTAGCTTTTACACCTTTGAAATATGGGGTTTATCTTATCAAAGTGGCACACCTTAAAAAACCCAGCTAATTCCCGTCACAAATGTTGATTCCTTTGTTCACATCCCTCTAGCTCTGGTGGCAATATCCATGCCACTAATGTTAAGGGTAAAGGTAAAGGGACCCCTGACCATTAGGTCCAGTTGTGACTGACTCTGGGGTTGCGGCGCTCATCTCGCATTATTGGCTTCCAGGTCATGTGGCCAGCATGACAAAGCCACTTCTGGCGAACCAGAGCAGCACACGGAAATGCCGTTTACCTTCCCGCTGTAGCGGTACCTATTTATCTACTTGCACTTTGACGTGCTTTCGAACTGCTAGGTTGGCAGGAGCCACTAATGTTACATTTGGTTTATATGATGTTTATGCCTTATGCTGAGGTTTCCAACGTGGCAACCTGTGGGCACACAGGTACCCACCAAGACCTCCCCCCCCAGGATCTATAATTGGGGAAGTCATGATCTCAGACCATTCCTGGAACGCATAGTTAAGGGGTGATATGATAGCCATGTTCAAATATATAAAAGGATGTCATATAGAGGAGGGAGAAAGGTTGTTTTCTGCTGCTCCAGAGAAGCAGACACGGAGCAATGGATTCAAACTACAAGAAAGAAGATTCCACCTAAACATTAGACAGTAAGAGCTGTTTGGCAGTGGAATTTGCTACCAAGGAGTGTGGTGGAGTCTCCTTCTTTGGAGGTGTTTAAGCAGAGGCTTGACAGGCATATGTCAAGAATGCTTTGATGGTGTTTCCTGCTTGGCAGGGGGTTGGACTGGATGGCCCTTGTGGTCTCTTCCAACTCTACGATTCTATGATTCTAGTGAAGTAACCTGCTTTCCTGACTTTTGCAGAATATATTAACCAGCTCCCTCACAATTTTGTTCTGCAATGAATATTCGGGTTCCAGGAATGGTCTGATCATGACTTCCCCAATTACAGCTCTGTGTGGCCTTGTTGCATAAATCTGACATGGGCACAGCCCTTAGACTCTTGTTACATATTAAGTCCTTTTTAAACCCAGGAGTGATGTCTGGGAAGACGGCCATGTCCCAAAAACAGAATGTGTAAATCAGGCAAAGTATTTTTTCCTATCTCCTTGGAGATACGCAACAGGTGTTTTTTTAATTAAAAAAATTCATGTTACTAAAACCAGCATATTGATTCAAAATACTTCCAAACTGACCCTTTTTTTTTAAAAAAAAAGCCTTGTTGTTTAACAATGTTGTTCTGAATTCGCGACATAAAAAGGAAGCTGTTCTGAAATCAACAGAAATTACCTGTCCTGAACAATGTGTGGCTTGTTATTTACAGTGACTGGTATCAGGTTTGCACCAGTGAGTATATGGACAAGTATTAAAAAAAGAAAGCTATCTGGCAGCATCTTACAAATGGTAGTTAGCCCACTGTTTTCCAGCTCAGCGGAGAAACCTAAGTAGAAGTTATTCATCCGTTCTACTGACAAATTAAAAGAGGGAAAAAACCCGGCAAATTGCATTAAAAGAGGTGTTTTGCCATTTCTAGGAAAGCTTCCCAGCAATGTTCAGAGTTCATTATCAGCAGCGGAAACTGCACACAGGGTCTTCTCTGCTGGAATGCTGCTTGAGGGTGCCCAAGAAATGCCTTTGTAACTGCTGTTTGATATGACAGTCTGATTGTATTCGGTTTCCCTAATTCCACAGGGCTGGCCAAGCCGCCAGCGCAAGAGCTGACAGATAGTGACAGCTCCATACTCCATACGGCTGCTTCGAGAAACTTAGGGAGATCGCATTACAACTTTTGACTCCAGAAACTTGCATTTCCCAGGGTAGATTAGGGTTGAGAAGCTATGCTTCTAGATAGAGAAGGCTTCTTGCTGCCCTGCTCTGTTTTGCTATTCACTTGACAAGCAGAAGGGTTGCATGTTGATATTTTGCAAGTGTTGCTTTCTTCGCTCCAGGCCTGAGAGTGGACATCTCCAAGAGTAAGCAGGAAAATAAACAAACAAGGTTTTTTAAGACAACCATATTTGTACATCTCTTGTGCTAGATCAAGTCAACATTCTTAATTTCTTTCACCGCCATCCTAAGTAAAGCTGGGCTTTATTTTGATAAATTGTCCAAAACCAGTCTCAAGTCCATATCATGATATTGGTTTCATAGTTTTTGACCTGTCAATATATTGCAAATCGTTATGTGTGTGTATGCTATGAAAAACTCACAATGTGGGAAAAACCATGAAGCCAGCCTCTACATAGCTCGATCCCTATCTCAGACATGGTGATATATCAGTATATTGCGATGTTTAGCTGGTGATATATCATGATGTTGAAAACCAGTTATCGCCCAGCCCTAGTCCTAAGCATGTGCTTGGTTAGGAGCCAGGAGCCAGGCCGACAAGTTCCTCCATTGAGATGGGCCCAAATCTGGCCCTCCAGGCCCCCGCCCAGCCATACCCCTTCTTTGCTCTGCTGCGGGCCTCCCCAAGTCTTGTCACTACAATGTGTTCATAATGTGACTGCGGGGAGGTGTAACAGAGAGGGAGAGGCGTTGCAGAGAGCGGTTTGCCAAACTGCTCTCTGAAACGCCTCCCACCCTCCTTTAAAAGAGGAGGAGCATGGGGGGGGGCGTTGTGAGGGGTAAAGGGAAATGGGTTGTTCAGGTGTAAAGAGAGGAGGGGTCAGCCAGGTGTGGAGGAAGCAGGGTTGGCAGGTAGGTGGGATTGGCAACTGGTTAGCAGCCCCATATTTGTGTGTGTGTATGTACACACACACACACACACACACACACACACACACACACACACACACACAATCTGCTTTCGGAGTTTCCTTGAGGCAAAGCCGACTAGTTCAAAATCCATCGAAATGTATAGCAGAACACAACTCTGAGTCCCAAAACACAGAGAGATAACTCTTGTTGAACAAGTATGAGCAGGCATTCAGAAATATCTCAATTTCTTCCGTTTTCAGCCTTTGCTGCTCTATTTCCATCTCAGAAAACAACCCCATAACTTAAAAACAACAATGCCATAATTCCTCTTATATTGCACATTCAGCTAACCTCTGAGCCAACTTTTTCCACAGCTGTCATAACAAACTGACTGTTAGATGCTACTAACTGTACCAGACGCCCCCGTGTACCATGCAAGTTTCTTTCCTTTGCCCCAGGGCTTTCAAAGTCTAATCCGATGTTATCCAAGCCACCTCATGTACTCCCAGGTATATGATTTCCTGTATCCCTTGGAGGGAAATCAAACAGAAAACATCGTTAGGAAATTATTAGATTATTCACAGATTTAGGAGACCTTTCTAGCAATTAAGTGGATATTAACCTGAGCCTATTGTTTCTTTTCTACATTTCCTATTCGGCACCATGAATTAGCTCCTTTTGATTTGCAAACGTCAACAAGGATTTCTAGAAATTCTGTATAAAAATAGAAGCATTACTCAAACTTTCTTCATTTAGGCTGTCCTCTCTCTCTCTCTCTCTCTCTCTCTCTCTCTCTCTCTCTCTCTCTCTCTCTCTCTCTCTCTCTTTCAATTTAGCAAATGATCGATGAATAAGTTCCTAGGTAATTATTTTTGATGTTTTGATGTCATTTTTGTGTTCTGACACTCAAGTTCACAAACTTAAATTTTCCTTTTTAATTTTTTTTTAAAGTTCTGGGCACCACAGTTTAAGAAGGATATTGACAAGCTGAAAGGTGTGAGAAGAAGGCGACCGAGATGATCAAGGGTCTGGAAATCAAGCCTTATGGGGAACAGTCGAGGGGAAATTGTGTAATGCTTTGTCGGAAGTGAGATTTGAAGGGATGGTTTTTTGGCACATGTTTGCAGCCTCTATGCGACACCAGTTCATGCTAATTCGTCTCCTCCAATGTCTGATTTGTACTCGGGACATTTCGCGTAACCCTGTTAATATTTTTCTCTTGTTCAAATGTTTTTTCTCTCAAAGTTCGGTTTCCTATCTTAATGTGTGTGGTTAAGCATGTTATCTCCCTCTCTTGTATAAACTATGTAAATGACAGATTTCATGACTCACAGACTGGGCTGTAGAGTGGGTATGGGGACAGTAGAGGACAGTCCTGAGGTAGAGAAGCTTCATCCACCTGCTGCACTATGGTTAAGAGTTCAACCAAGGCTACCAGCCAGTGTGGTTTTGCCTTTATTACTCCGGAAGTCTAAACCACAAAGCCTAGGGCTTGCCAATCAGAAGGTCGGCGGTTCAAATCCCTGCGATGGGGTGAGCTCCCATTGTTCGGTCCCAGTTCCTGCCAACCTAGCAGTTCGAAAGCACATCAAAGTGCAAGTAGATAAATAGGTACCACTCTGACGGGAAGGTAAATGGCGTTTCTGTGCGCTGCTCTGGTTCGCCAGATGCAGCTTAGTCATGCTGGCCACATGACCCAGGGAAAAATGTCTGTGGACAAACGCCGGCTCCCTCGGCCTGTAAACTGAGATGAGCACCGCAACCCGAGAATCGTCTGCAACTGGACCTAACGGTCAGGGGTCCCTTTACCTTACCTTTCTCCAGAAGTCTGGGGTAGCTCAGTTGATAAATCATGACTCTTAATCTCAGGGTCGTGGGTTCTAGCCCCAAGTTGGGCAAAAGATTTCTGCATTGCAGAGGGTTGGGCGACCCTTGTGGTCCTTTCCAACTCTATGATTCTAAGAAAGCCATAAACCAGGGGTGGGGAAGGTTTACCATTCCCAAAGGCCACATTTGCATCTGGGTGACCTTTCAGGGCCACATGCCTGTGATGAGCAGGCTGAAAAGTGGACAGAGAAATGCATGGTACAATTCACGAGTTTCTACAAACATTGGCATGCCCCTCGTCATCCTGCAGGCAAGAGCCGTTATCGGAGATCAAGGACTCATCTGGGACAGGCAAAAATCCACAGGAAGGGCTGGTGAGAGGTGCTGGGGGAAGTCCCAAGATAGAGAGGTTTGTGTATTTGCCCTCCTAACAGGTATGAGCTTCCTTCTCCCTGTACAAAACCTTGGGCCGGTTTGCTGGGCTCCCCTTTCAGTGTATTAGCAGGAGCAGTAACAGCCAACGGGTGTCAGCTTGATGAATGCCACTTCCTGCTCCCCCACAATGCATTGCCAGTTGGGGGCTGTACTGTGTGTGTGGAATGGCAGGTGCCAGCCAGCTAGGGGACCGTTAAGAATATAGCAAGAAGAGCTTGCTGCATCAGGCCAGTGGCCCAACTGGTCCAGCATCTTGTTCTCACAGTGGCCAATCTGTGGTAGACCCTCAAGCAGGAAGCGAGCTGATATTCGGGAGCGCTTCTACCAGTGGAGGCTGACCATTGTCACTAGGGGTGGTCAGGTACCTTACTTTAGAGAAGACAGACTTTGGTTTAAAGTAGGTAAAGGTAAAGGGACCCCTTACCGACTCGGGGGTTGCAGCGCTCTTCTCACTTTATTGGCCGAGGGAGCCGGCATACAGCTTCCAGGTCATGTGGCCAGCATGGCAAAGCCGCTTCTGGCGAACCAGAGCAGCACATGGAAACGCCGCTTATCTTCCCGCCGGAGTGGTACCTATTTATCTACTTGCACTTTGACGTGCTTTTGAACTGCTGGGTTGGCAGGAGCTGGGACCAAGCAACAGGAGCTCACCCCGTCACAGGGATTCGAACTGCCGACCTTCTGATCATCAAGCCCTAGGCTCTGTGGTTTAACCCACAGCGCCACCCGCGTCCCTGGTTTAAAGTAGAGCTGTGCTAAATAATGATAATAATAACCCCCCCAGGTGTTTCATTAGTATTCTCCATCAAGTAATGAGAAAAGGAATCACACCAGTAAATTATTAAAGGAGAAAGTAAATTTTGGTGAAAATTCCCATGGGGTTTTGTTGTCCTCGCCGTGCTTTCGAGGTAGTCAGGAGGGAGTGTCTTTTCATTCCATAAATGAGTTCTTTGCCTGAACTCTGCAGCCTTGCTTTTCCTGAAGTGCCCAGTGTTGGGTTCTTCTGTTAGCAAAAGAAAGTGGGATGCAGTGGGTGGGGATTATTATTGAATTGAATTTGTATACCACCTTTCATCCGTAGACCTCATGGCAGCTCACAGCATAAAAATGCAATATAAAAGCACTTAAATACTTAAGGAAAGCAAGAGCAGAAACAAAAACAAAGAAGTAATTAAATTCATCCAAGGATCACAGGGTGGTTTACGATATAAAAACACAAAAAATACATAGTGTGGTAACAAACAAAACCAATACCCTCCTGCCTTTGCCTAATCTGGACTTGACAGGTGCTGGCTTTAATTTGTTTAAGTGAAGCTTTTTAATTTTTTTAAAGATAGCAATGCATTGCAAGAGGTTGGACTGGATGATCCTCTGGGTCACTTCCAACACTACAATTCTGTGATTCCATGATTCTATGTGAGCTCCTATGGACCCTTTTCAGATTGGGAAATGTAGGCAGCCTGGAGGCAGCAAGGTTTTGGAGAAAGGTTTAATAGAAGGGGAGCGAGGAGGCACACCACCTATGGCAACCAAAATTCTGAAGAAATTCTAAAGCACCTGGATAATGAGTCAGAAAAGGAGAAGTCTCTTGTTCAGGGAAAGGTAACTTTTTGAGAAACGGGGGGCCAGGTTTCAACATATCACTAGTTTGAAGGCTGTCTGGTCCAAGTCCAGTTTATAGATAAATAATAAAAAAGAAGAGAGAGCAAGGGTCTTGGGTAGATAGCAGCTGGACAGAAGACTAAGCAGGCAACCAGCCCCCTGGTCACAGTCTCTCTTGCTATGGTGAGATGTATTTATATTTGAATTATGGTGGTTATTGTTACATGTGTATAGACATATACATGTAAATAGACATATGCAAGTTTTATGCAAGTCTGCCTTTAGAGTGATGTGTTTCCTTTATTTGAATTACAGCAATTTCTACATGCCTGTGGGTGATTAGCTTTCCCTGTTTCGCAATGTGTAAGTAGCACCGTAGCAAAACACAAATGAGCAGAAATGTCATTCTGCCAAGTTAGAGAGGTGGCCGTGCAGCTGTTGGCAGCGGGTTGATGGCAAGCCTAATTCTCCCCTGGGTTGCATGGCAGGCATTGGGTCCCCAGGAGCTACCCAAAGACGCCTATGATGCTGGCCCTACCAGAGCATCTTGATTTTCATTTCCCGTTCTGTATCCTTTTGTGGGGGGACATCTATGGGTAGCACCTGTTCAGATCCCCCCCTCTCTTTTTAAATGCTATGAGCCATGACAGGTAGACGAAGGCTCCATGTTCAGAGTCAGTATAGCGATGAAGATCAGGTGTTTGCTGGGACAAGCGGTGGTGGAAATCTGTTTGCTTTTGCGCTCTGCTTTTAATTTTCCTGGAAGCATTTGGCTTGCCAGTTTTGAAAACAGAATGCTGGACCAGATGGCTCTTTGGTCCATCTTAGCTCTTCATATGTTGCTTCTCTCTCTCTCTCTCTCTCTCTCTCTCTCTCTCTTGAGGTTGTGGATGAACTCGCAGGACTTGTCCTTACGGAGCAAACGGAACTGTGTGTGTGTGTGGGGGGGATGTACTCTCTGACCTTGAGACAACTGCTATGCTGGCGATCTGAATCAAATTGTCAGCTGTTGACACAGTATTATCCGTGTTGCATTCAATCAGAGTGCACTGCTTCCAGCCATCCCACCCCACTTCCCTCTTTCCAGCCTTGGCCTAGTTCATGGGTGGCCGGTGCAGTTGCCTCCAGATGTTGCTGGGCTCCAACTCCCATCAGTCCCAGCCAGCATGGCCAATAGTTGGGGATGATAGGTATTGCAGTCCAGCCGCATCTGGAAGGCACCACTCTGGCCTAGTTAAAGCCCTTCTGCAGGCCTGTGTATAAAGCCTGGCTAGGGAGCTGTGGGTGACTCTGTTAATAGCCCAGTTAAACTACAGACACTAGATAACACAGCATCTAGCTCAAAGGCCATCAAACTAGAGAAATGGTTGTGAACACCACCACTACCCTGGAGGGCCCCTTAATGTAAGGGTTAACCTTACACGCACAAAATGATTTAAAAAATTTTATTTATCAGTTTTTTGACCATTTTTGAAGTCACTGTAAGCAGATATAAAATTGAACCCAAGCTTTAGAGTCACATATATACAACATTATATAGGGTCATCAAACACACAAGGAAGCTTTTTTTAGCTGCAGTAACAGTATAGACGCTGCTAGAGGACAATGTTTTGCTACCTCTCCTGTAGGTTCTTTTCCCAGCATGTCCGGCAGGGTCTGCTGGCTGAGTGTTGAGGTCCCAAAAAGGGGCTTTTACCTTGCGCAGGTGTGACATTTGTATACCCTATGTTGCTAAGAACACTCCCCGTTGTGGAATGTGGTGTTGTGTCCAAATTTGATATGAAATATATATAGAATTGTTAATACAATTTTATGAAATGGGAAAACGGCATACAAAAAAATTAAAAACGGTTTGTGCGTAACCTTTTAAAATATTTCAATGGAATACACCTCATTTTAGTCATTAATAGGCAAAAGTTCATCCATTTGTGCTACAGGAAATAATTTTTGAGGGGAAAAAATGAAAAAGTCACCACCCTATTGTCCACTCACAACAATTAGGGGTTGGGGGGGGAATTAACTCTCCCCAGGTGCAATGCACACCACAAAATTGTCCCCAAAATTAGACTCAGTGGGGGGAACTCTTTTGCTGTAGCCTTCTATCTGTCAAGTTTAATTTCAGTGAGGCGATGGGGTCCTTCAGGTGATAACAGAGGCTGCTGCAGGTTAATGTGTGCCCGCGGGCACTGCATTGGTGACCCTTGAATTAGCTACCCCCTTTCACCATTCTGGTGGCACAATCTTTCCTGTACAGCTATGTGTTTGTGTTTTGCCCATTCGTTTCTATACAGCATACCCTTCAAGTGTCCCGATTTTCCCAGGACACCCCAGAATTGCAGAAGCCTTACTGGCTTTTGATTTGATCCCGGAATGTCCCATTTCCCCCCTCCAGCGCCACGGCCACCAAACCCGGGGAGGAGGATAATCCCATGCTTGCAGTGGAGCTGTGCTCTCGCTTCAGACCTCTGTCTCTTGCGAGAGTGCAGCACCAAAAGACACGCGTCCCAATTTCAGCAGAGGAGTGTTGGAGGGTATGATACAGCTTAGGCAGAAAGTAAGCAATACTTCCAGTGGATTGTGTCCTGTAGTCCAGTGGTCCTCAACCTTGGGCCTCCAGATGTTTTGAGACTACAATTCCCATCATCCCTGACCACTGGTCCTGCTAGCTAGGGATCATGGGAGTTGTAGGCCAAAAACATCTGGAGGCCCAAGGTTGAGGACCACTGCTGTAGTCCATTAAAGAGGGGTAAAAATCACAAAACATACAAAAGAAAGTCCCTCCAACCTGTGCAATTTCAAAGCACTTAAAAAATAATAATCCATGGACTAATTAGCAGTCCGCCCCTGCACGGAACAACTTGATGCTGAGAATATTCTTTGTAGAATGAAGTTCAATTTTGCATCTGGGATTAGTTCTTTAAAGATAAGTCTGCTTTATTCTTATGACAATTATAATTAGCTCTTAATAAGGGTTATGAAGTTTTTTTAAAAAACTGAAACGGGGACTGGGTTTTAACTTTTTTTGGCAGAAAAGTGTTCCGGTGTGAGGTCCTATTGTTACAAAGCCTCTTAAATGTCAATTTAGATACATCTATAGGTTTCTTTTATCTCTCCCCTACCATTCAACGCATAAGAGTGTAATATTTAGCATTCTAACTGCAGCTTGGTTAATTTTAAAAGGAGCGGATAATGGTTTTAAAATTAACCAATGATATGCATCCTGCATCTTAATTCTTTGCCTTGCTTTTGTCTGTTAGGAAAAGACCCTTAGAAGCATTTCAAAGACTTCTAGATCCCAACAGTTCTTACTTGTCAGTTTACTTAAATAATAATACTGACACATTAATATTGAGAGAGGATTGAGAATGCAGAGGGCATAACTGAATGTGAAGCTTTAAAAGAAGAGGTTGCAGAGGAGAGACTGGCTGCCCTTACTCAACTTGATCTGAAATGTTTCTGGAGAAATGGATTACCCTCAAGAGTAGTGCCACCTGGAACCTTGGCATACAACATGGCACCTGCTTCTAAGACTCCATCCACCAGGGGGCAGAGCTTAGTGGTAAAGGGTTCGAGCTCATGCACTGATGGCCAGAGCCAATGAGTGAAGGTGCAAAGCTCTTCCACTTGTGGATGGAACCCATAGAAAAATCTGTGTCAAGGTGCACTGCTTTCTCATGTGCTAAAAGTTGCTGGCCATCAAACAATACATCCATACAGGATACTCTCTAGACACAATGCTGCATTCCATTGGTGGTCCTTTAAGCTGAACTAAAATGAGTGTTGGTGTCTTCAATTGTTCTCTTGTAGTTTTAAAGACGACCACCCACCAACTGGCCTTACCTTTCTGCAACTTCACAACTTTCACTTCGCAACTTTCGCACGCTCCCAAACTGGAGCAGCCCTTGAACAGCTTTATGACTGCCTGTTATCTCCCCCCTCCCCCTCTCTCCCTCCTACAGATTGACCCATAAAATTTAGAGCGAAAAATGAAGCTTCTGTATTTAATAGCTCTCATTTGCCTGTTTCCTCAAAGCGAAGAGAATCCATTAAGCAGTGACAATGCTGGCCCTCGGAGATCATTCAAAGACATTAAGAGGGAAATAGCGGGCTATTCAGAGGTTGCTAAGAAGATTATCGAACTTGCGGTCCATGGCAAGGCTCAGAACAGATCCTATGAAAGGCTCGCATTCTTTGTGGATGCTTTTGGGCCGAGAATGAGTGGTTCCAGAAATCTAGAACTAGCTATCCAGTATATGCACAAAGTCTTGAAGGAAGATGGCCTGGAAAATGTCCACCTGGAGCCGGCAAAAATCCCTCACTGGGAAAGGGGGGAAGAATCAGCAATGATGATGGAACCACGGAACCACAGCATTGCCCTTTTAGGGCTTGGCGGCAGCATTGGGACACCTCCAGAAGGTAACGGCTGAGTTTACTGAATTATTTTAGGGTATATGTACACTTCCCCACCAAGCGAGAGAGAACAAATCAATAAAATAACAAAATTAAAATCCCAAGAGTTGAAATGCATTAAAACAGCATCAAAACAGCAACAGAATCTTGCGGGAAACATCAGTCGTAAGAAACACCTTTGTTAGAGTCAAAGAAGAATTTTTTTCTCTTTCCACAGTCAAAAATAAGTAATTGCAGTGAGGCTTCTGTTTGCTGCATATCTCACTAATGAGCAATGGAGGAATCGATTTCAGTTTTCCATTTTTTCCAGTCTTAAATTCAGTTTCCAATATTTCTGCATCATCTGCATTTTAGTGTATGTTTCCCCTAATCTAGACATTTTTGTATACAACTTCGGCCAACATTGACATTTTCCCAAGCAGTTTCCCCGAAAGTTCATTTTCGTATGTTCTCTTCATTAATATAGCTTATACACACTTTACTCCTAATATACACAATTTTTTGTGCACACAAAACTTGGAGAGAGAAGCATGAATTTTGAAGGATGGGTGTGTTTCTGTTTGCATATTGTTTTAGGAGGTGTGGATTTGGTAGGTTTGCATTAAAGTGGATGCAAACTACATCCACTCAGATGCTACATCCATCAGAGTGGATGTAGCAACCGAGTAATTTCGTTGTTTCCGCAAGGGGACAATGACAATAAAGATATATTATCTTAAAATGCAAACTGAAATAAACTCCCCTTCCTATCACAAATGTATTGCTGCTCTTTGCCTGGTGTGTCAAAATGATCTTTTGCATAATCAGTTGCATATTTGGAAGTCACTGTGAACACCTTGGTGTTCTCCTCCCCCATCGTTCTGCCCGGACACTGAGGTCCAGCTCCGAGGGCCTTCTGGCGGTTCCCTCGCTACGAGAAGCCAAGTTACAGGGAACCAGGCAGAGGGCCTTCTCGGTAGTGGCGCCCACCCTGTGGAATGCCCTCCCACCAGAGGTCAAAGAGAACAACAACTACCAGACCTTTAGAAGGCATCTCAAGGCAGCCCTGTTTAGGGAAGCTTTTAATGTTTGATGGATTTCTGTATTTTAATATTTTGTTGGAAGCCGCCCAGAGTGGCTGGGGGAACCCGGCCAGATGGGTGGGGTATAAATAATAATAATAATAATAATAATAATAATAATAATAATATATTGGTGTGGAAAACATGAAGTGGGTGTTTGTGTTTTTTAGGGCTTTCTGTGAATGTACATTGGGCTATGGAATATTTGAGGCGTTTTTCTTACCAGTTGACCCTCATCATATCATATTCCCCAGCCCCCTGGTGACTAACCATTCCCCCACTCCACCCCTGCTTTGAATGGGGAGCACATCATGGAAAACGTAGCCCTGGAAAGAACTAAAAAGTTAGAAAAGAAAGCATTTTCCTTGATACTCATTGGCGTCCTCCCATCTTAGTGGAAACTTCTACAGGTATCGGAGCCAATTCCAACAAAATGATTTTCCTCTAATGGAAGAATACTTGTGGAACTTTGTCAGGCTGCAAAATCCACATATTTTTCTGGCGAGATCTGTGAGCAGTAGCAGACCTGAGTTAATTCCCTGCTCTCAGATCTCTCTTGCAGAATCCACTTGGACTTGGCATCCTGATGTAGTGTTGGAACCTTGCCTCAGTCATGGCTGTTAATCTGCAACCCTAAGCAGATCCTGCAGGAAGTAAGTCTCCGCAAATCTACTGGGATGTTCTTCTGAGCAAACCTGCTGTGGATAGAGCTACCTGGAGCCTTCGCTACCACAGGGCACCAGAAAAAAGTAGCTTGCCAAAGGGCCAAATTAGATGAGATGGTAAATGTGTTTACCATGTCTTAGTTGTTATTTAAACAGTGGGGGGAGGAATAAGCACCATGATGCCTGGGAAGAGAGATTTAATCCCACCCACCCATCCCAGTTCTGCAGTTAGTGATGTAAGAAGGCGTCATTTACTGTAGTGTCCTGTGGTGCCCACATGCACCACTGCTTCCATTCCACTGCAGTTCATCTTTGCCAAAAATGATGCTGTTTGTATCTATCTATGCTATCCGCACTCCTATCATCGTAGGAGTGCTCTTGCAAACTCACTTGACTCTCCCTGATTTTTAAAATGTAATTTTTTTAAAAAAAATTGAGGGGACATGTTTCCTATGTTTTCTGTTCTTTTAAAACTCAGCATAGCATTTTTTAAAAATCAACTTTGGGCAATTCTATGGAGCTTGCACAGGCTGGGGGGGGGAGGCAGTATCTCGAGGCCTCCCTAGCAGGTGACATCTTCCATTAATGCAGCAAGGAGCTGTCAGGAATAGCTCCTGTTCTTCCTCGCCTTGATGAACAATCATGAGCACATGTTATTATGTTTTCATCACTTGATGCGGTGTGAGCACTGGGATGAATTACCTGGTGCCAATTCTTCTCATCTGTTACCGAAGCTTATATGTCATGTAGATTGCAGTGCCTGCCAGCACAGACCTCAATCCCCCCCCTTTCTTTTCCTACTGCAAAATGAAAATCTGCAGATCCCTGGCTTCATTTCCACCGGCTCTTTGGATGATCCTGTCACTGAGGCATTTCTTAGGTACATGGCTGCCCTCTTCATTAGATGCCAAGCAAAACAGCAGTAGATTTCTCACTCAGTACTCAAGATTTGGCATGCTTGGCACTTGGCGGGGGGGCAGTTTGGGGAGTGGGAGTCTGGAAGCCCAGACAGCCTGCCAAGTTAGACTTTTCTCACCTTTCTTATCTATTCCTGGAATCAAACTTCAAGGTCTGCCCACAACCTTTCTTAATTTATTTCCCCCCTAGTTGTAGGCAGAAGCAGCATATTTTCGATGTGTAATGAATTTTCAATAGGAAACCAGTTTTGTGTGACATGGTTTGAGCTGCAGTCCGGTGGGCGTCTGCACTGCTATTTTTCTAGAAAAAGAGATTCTGGAACTCACCACGAATGCCTCCCTTTTTCTCTTAGCATGGCAATGGCACCCACTGAGAGCTGCCGGAACTGAGTTCCGGTGAGTTCCCCCTGAAGAAAATGCCCTGGACATTTGGTATGTATCGCTGCCCACGTCACAGTATCTGCCCGCAGTTATTTCAGTCCTGCCTGGATTGGATTTCAACCCTCTTGCCCACATGCAGCACCCCTCCAGCATCTTCCTCTATTTGGCTTAAAGGTACCCCTGACCATTAGGTTCAGTCACGGACGACTCTGGGGTTGCGGCACTCATCTCGCATTATTGGCCGAGGGAGCCGGCGTTTGTCCGCAGACAGTTTCCGGGTCATGTGGCCAGCATGACTAAGTCGCTTCTGGCGAACCAGAGCAGCGCACAGAAATGCCGTTTACCTTCCTGCCGGAGCGGTACCTATTTATCTACTTGCACTTTGAAGTGCTTTCGAACTGCTAGGTTGGCAGGAGCTGGGACCGAACAACGGGAGCTCACCCCGTCACGGGGATTCGAACCGCTGACCTTCTGATCGGCAAGCCCAAACCACAGTGCCACCCACGTCCCTCTATTTGGATTAAAAACAAAACAAAACTGAATAGAGGGCAACTGGACAGCATCAGCACACCAGCGGCACTGAACTTCCTGCTTCCTTGTTGTTTATAAGCTTGTCCTTTGGTTTTGCATCAGATTAAACGCAGTGGAGGCAACTAAAGGAGCTCTGAGGGATAGGGATGCTTGCGGATTTAATTCAGTCCGTGTTTCTATGTGAACCCAACCAGGTTTGCACTTCCTGGGCTGGTTCACAGAGTGGCATGTGAAGAGCTCCCAAAGGATCTCTGCCGACTGGGTGAATGGGCATTAAAATGACGAATGTGATTCAGTGTGAGCAAATGTATAGTGGTTCAAATATGGGCAAAACATTAATAATAATAAACTTCGCATAGAATTGTAGAGTTGGAAGGGACTCCAAGGGTCATCTAGTCCAAACCCCTGCAATGCAGGAATACCTTGATGAAGATGTCAACCTAGTGTGTGGCAGATGTGGGGGGGGAGGGGGGAGGCAAATTCCATGTTAGAAAAAGAATGGAAAATAACATTGCCCATATTGGAGAGATTTATGGCATGCAGTTCTGGTCGCCTCACCTGAAAAAGGAGTTGTGAGGAAAAGTTACAATGTTTGGAGATTTTTAGTTTACAAAAAAGTCGAGTAAGTGGGGTGTATGGAATGTGCATAGATATTTCTGTCTCTCATAATCGTAGAACCCATAGGTATCCGATGAAGCAGAATCTTGGAAGATTCCTGACAGACAAAAGAATGCACTTCACACTGCATTGTTAACCTGCAGGACTTGCTGCTACAAGATGACGACTGACTTGGATGGCTTTGAAAGGGGTTTCGACAAGATCAAGGAAGATCGGTGTCTACTAAGAGATGGCTGTGCACTACAGTGGTACCTCTACTTACGAATAACTCTACTTACGAATGTTTCTACTTACGAATGGAGCTCCGTCCGCCATCTTGGATGCTGTTTAGATAGGATTTTTTCTACTTACGAATTTTTTCTCCCAATGCATTCCTATGGGATTCGACTTACAAATTTTTCTACTTACAAATGTGCGTTTGGAACGCATTAAATTCATAAGTGGAGGTACGACTGTACTTCCAGCATCAGAGGGAAGGCACTGAATGCCAGTTACTGGGGGTGGGGTGGGGTCAAATGAGAAGATTGCTGTTGTACTCATGTCCTGCTTGTGGGATTCCCATTGGCCACTGCGAGGACAGGATGCTGGGCTAGATGGCCTTTTGTCTTGATCCAGTAGATCTCATGATACCTTTTTATGCCACATCAAAGCCATCCAAGTTGGTCGCCATCTTGCAGTAGCAAATCCTGCAGGTTAACTCATCACATGTTGAAGGGGTGTTTCTATCGGAGCTTCGGATATTACGTCTTTATGTAGCAGCCAGGAAACGGGCAGTGGTTTGCTGTGGAAACCTCCTTTGGTGCAAGCATCTAGATAAGACTACAGTGGAACCTATACTTACAACCATAACCCGTTCCGGAGGTCAGCTCATAACTAGAAACGTACATAAGTAGAGGCACACTTTTCCATAGAAAGTAATGGAAAAGTGAATTGATCCATTCTAGACGATAAAAACACCCCCTAAAACAGCAATTTAACACAGATTTTACTGCCTAACGAGACCATAGATCCATAAAATGAAGGCAATAATCAATGTAAAGGTAAAGGGACCCCTGACCATTAGGTCCAGTTGTGACCGACTCTGGGGTTGTGGCGCTCATCTCGTGTTATTGGCCGAGGGAGCCGGTGTACAGCTTCCGGGTCATGTGGCCAGCATGACAAACGCTGTTTACCTTCCCGCTGTAGCGGTACCTATTTATCTACTTGCACTTTGACGTGCTTTCGAACTGCTACCGGTAGGTTGGCAGGAGCTGGGCCCGAGCAACGGGAGCTCACCCCGTCGCAGGGATTCGAACCGCTGACCTTCTGATCGGCAAGCCCTAGGCCAGGCATCCCCAAACTGCGGCCCTCCAGATGTTTTGGCCTACAACTCCCATGATCCCTAGCTAACAAGACCAGTGGTTGGTTTAACCTACAGCACCACCTGCGTCCCTAATAACCAATGTACTGTACTATAAAATAAATAAGACAGTTTCCCCTTACGTGCACTGAGGGTGGGTGGGCTTACCTGGCTACAAGCTGGGGGTGGGGCAAGAGTCAGTCAAGAGCTGATTCACTTTGGCCAGGGTCACTTTTTTTCTTGCCAGGCCAGGTTCTTCTCTGGACTTCCTCGGTGGGGTTTGGGGCTGCAGCTTCGGGGGTGGGATGGGGGTCCTCTCCCCGGCGGCGGAGGCCCCAGCGCTGCTCTGCAGCCGCCCGGGCGAGCTCTGGGCAGCTGGCAAGGCCTCCGTTCATATCTAGAGGAAAGTTCATAGGTCGAAGCACCTATTGAAAGTCGTAACTAGACTCGTACGTAAGTAGAGCCTACGCAAGTTGAGGTTCCACTGTAATTACAATTTACAGTTACAAATTGAAGAACAGAAAGGAGACTCTAGTGCTTTTTCATTCTTTCCATTGGCCTTGGCACAAACCAAGTGTGTGTGTGTAGGGGGGGGGTTGACGTTTGTTTCAGCATTTAGCTTTTACTGACGTGTTTTGCGGCTTCTAGGTGAAATGCACAGTGGTGGAATTCCAGGCATCCATTACGACTTCTATATTTAGCAGCCGAGCCTTGCTCTTGTTGTTGAACAGTTCCCACTTACTTCTGTAACTCGTTTGCAAGATTGGATCTCGAGCATTGTGGTCATCTTGCGAACGATTTTGTAAAAGCCATGAAACATGGTTCCCAAATGTACGCTCAGTGAAAATATATGTAGGATGAGCACACGCAAAAACCATCCCATCTGGATACCACTGTTACACTGTTATTTGTTCTCTCAGGCAAGGCCACAGGGTAGGCAGAGAGGAAATGTTTATCCTGGGTGTTTTTTGTTTTGTTTTTACTTTTTGCTTAAGAGTTTATTTGTACTAGAAATTCAGAAACTGTAGATCTTTGGGGTTTTTGTTTTTTTTAAAGAGAAGAAGCAAAGCCTACTGAGAGGAATTACTGCAGGCTGGCCACTGAATTTGCGTTTTTATAAATCACTTTCACATCCACCCTTGGGTTAAAAAATATCTGTGTGTGAAAAACATTGGTTTCATTTCAAAGAGGACTTCAATTTCCTAGAAGATTCTGCCCTTTATAATAATTCATGTTACTCAGCAACCAAGCAAAACAATGGTCAGATCGTATCAATACTTTGAAGCTGTGGTGTGTGTTTAAAATGGAAATAATTGAAGCCCTGCAAATCTATATGCCTGACAGGAGACATAATGCCATTGTCCCTTTCTTGTTTTATTTTATTGAATTCTAGCGTATTGCAGGAACGATAAAAGGCACACATGTGTTATCTTGGAAATATGGGAGTGTTACTGTGCTGGGAACTGCTATTCCCTAAGGCATGTGGGTCAGCTTCCCCTCTGTCATATGGCTGGCCATCCCAGGTTAAGACTCTTCTAATGCAGCCACCTTTCCTCTTACTTAGAAATGTACAATGCAGGTTGTACACATTGCTGTCATCTGGCATCTCCATGCCCAGGGCCTGTCCTACCATTAAGCAGGGTGAGGCCGTCGTCTCAGGCAGCTTATTTGGGAGTCGCTTCCAGACCACTTGTTTATTGCGCATGTGTCTTGATTGGTTTGCAAAAGGTATGCAGGGAGGTTAGACACTAAGTGTTGACTCTGATTTAGGGGGCTTTGATTATGTTTCATCAACAAATGTCGTCCCATACTTCTCAGTGTGTTTCCCTATCACTCTCCTTATCACAACAAGTCTAGTTTTTTGGGGAGGAACTGGGTTTGTTGTGCAAGAGCTCCAAATCAACTTGAATTGCACAAACTGAATCCCATTTGGAAGAGCCTTGGGTGACATGAAAGAGGAGCAAATTGTTAGGCATTTAACTTATTATTACCATAATAATACGGTAAAGGTAAAGGTCCCTTTACTTTTACCTTTACCATAAGGGGAAGAAGAGATGGCTGTGCCATTTTCTACCTATGGTGCCAAAAATGTGGCTAGTCTTGGGTACTATGTGCCTTGACATGTGGGGACGGGGGCACTATTTCCTGCTTCATCTCAGTTAGCGAAGTGTCTGGCTCTGCCCCACTCCCATGGGAGCTGCCTCAAGATGGGGGTTTTTGGTGCCATTATGGGCTGAAGAGTAGAAGACAGAACAGATCTGACCCATGAGCCAACAGTGCACTTATGCAAGAACATAAGAGAAGCCTGCTGGATCAGGCCAATGGCTCATCTAGTCCCGCATCCTGCCAGTGGAATGTGCAGGGTGTGTACCAAAGCTTGTCCTGGTACCTTGTGTCCCAACTTGATTAATGGGAAGTAGGGATGGTAGAGAAATTTGGCCCAGTTCACATTTTAATGAAAACCTACTTTGAGACCCACGGACCCAGGTGGCGCTGTGGTTAAACCACTGAGCCTAGGGCTTGCTGATCAGAAGGTCAGCGGTTCGAATCCCTGTGACGGGGTGAGCTCCCGTTGCTTGGTCCCAGCTCCTGCCAACCTAGCAGTTCGAAAGCATGTCAAAATGCAAGTAGATAAATAGGAACCGCTACAGCGGGAAGGTAAACGGCGTTTCCATGTGCTGTTCTGGTTTGCCAGAAGTGGCTTTGTCATGCTGGCCACATGACCTGGAAGCTATACGCCGGCTCCCTCGGCCAATAATGCGAGATGAGCGCGCAACCCCAGAGTCGGTCACGACTGGACCTAATGGTCAGGGGTCCCTTTACCTTTACCTTACTTTGAGAAACAGTACACGTCTGAAATGCAGCTGTCCTTCAAAATTTGCACGCAGTTCTTCAACCAAAAAATGTGTACAAAAATGCATATAGCTGGGTGTGGGTGTGTGCATATAAATACATATATTAGTGAAAATAATATACCCAAAAGCATTTGGTTAAGGGAAAGTTGCTTGCAAAAATGTGTGTCGTAGGAGGAATCTGCACTAAAATGCTGATGGATTGTCATAGCAATGTTCCTTTTAATATAAAAATTGCAAACAGATGCAATAATGTAGAGAACTTACAACTGGAATATGAGAACCTGAGGGAAACGGGACAGATATGGCCCTCCCTGGTAGGAGGAGGTGCCATTTAGATTTCTAAGGCACTGAAATGTCTTTGGGCAGGCCTGTCTCCATAACTGTCCCAATTTTTCATTTTCAGGCATTACGGCTGAGGTCTTAGTGGTGACTTCCTTTGACGACCTGCACAAAAAAGCTCAGGAAGCCCATGGAAAGATCATTGTTTACAACCAGCAGTTTGTCAGTTACGGTGAAACAGTCCAGTACAGAGTTCAAGGAGCAGTGGAAGCAGCTAAAGTGGGAGCAAAGGCATCTCTTATCAAGTCTATTACTCCGTTTTCCATCCATAGGTAAGGGCTTGTTGCTTGGTGCAAATCAGATTTCACCTCTTCTTTCATCTGGGGGCAGGGCAAGATGATCCTGTGGCAAGATCTGCTGGGATGAGCAGCTGAGGATGCAGTGGATCTCTGGCAGCAGGCTGATTCGTAGCTCAGCTGGCATTAATCCTCAACCCCAGGTCAGCTAAAGAGACGCTGATGTAACTTGCTCATCCTGGCTCAGCTAGCTGAGCAAAAGCTGGTGCGATTTCCCAAAACGGAGCATCCTGGGGGTGTAGAGGGGGCAGGACTAGAAAGAGTAGACTTAGACTGGATTCGTGACCTGGAAACCTGGCATAGAACACTGTTTTAAAGGTTTGTTTTCCCTCTGCCAGGTGTAGGCAGAGCAGCAGCAGCAGTAGCTCCTCTCCTGAATGGTGTTTGGATCAGGTGTAACTTGATGCCTACTTAGCTTGCACTGGCCTGCTTCATGTACACAGGATCACTCCCTTAGTGTTTCAGATTGCCTCCATGCTCTGAGCCAGGCTTGCTCCCAATAAAGGATATTTGGAATGGAACCATTTACTGTATATTATATTGTTGTTCTACTAGTAGTTCAGGTTTGGAATTTGACCTCCAAAGACTCTCGATAGCTGGAGCCCCAGGCGTTATTCGTGAAATTCCTGGCTATGTGATGAGACTGTTGAACGTCATCCTTTTAAACATATTTAGCACAAGTTATGGCTTGTGCTTGCCACCCAGCAGTTTGAAAGCATGCCAGAAAGTGCAAGTAGATAAATAGGTACTGCTCCGGTGGGAAGGTAAACAGTGTTTCCGTGTGCTGCTCTGGTGTTGCTAGAAGCAGCTTAGCCATGCTGGCCACATGACCCGGAAAAACTGTCTGCGGACAAATGTCTGCTCCCTCGGCCAGTGAAGCGAGATGAGTGCCACAACCCCAGAGTTGTCTCCAACTGGACTTAACTGTCAGGGCTCCTTTACCTTTACCTTGTGGTACATTGTTGAGACAGTAGAGCATGAGACTCTTAATCTCAGGGTCGTGGGTTTGAGCCCCACTTTGGGCAAAAGATTCCTTTTAAAAAATATTTTATTTCCAGTTTTCAAAATAACATTTTTACTTTTGTAAATACATATCCAATCCAAATTTGCCTTTAGATGACCCCCCCTGGTTTTGATTTCCCCCTTTTTATTCTCCTTGCCTATGATTATATTTCTCTAATTAATTTCAACTTCTTTTCTCTTCCTAATTCTGTTACTAGTTCATAAATGTTACATCAAACCTGCTAATGTTTTAAGTTTTCCCCTTCTTGATTGAATTTTTCCTCATCTTGGTGCCTGATCTTCACCATTTCGGCATAGTCTATCATCTTAGTCATCCATTCTTCTTTCATTGGGACATTCTCTTCTATCCATTTCTGGGCAAGTAACAAAAACAGTCTCTTTCGCTTCCTTGGCACTTCTTCTCCTATTTTTGTTGTTTAGTCGTTTAGTCGTGTCTGACTCTTACTCCTAGTAAAAAGGCCTCTAGTTTTTTTAAAAAACAAATGTACTCTTAAACATTTTTAAAATTTCATTGTATATCATTTCCCAGAAGCCCTTTATTTTTTTTACACGTCCACCACATATCAAAAAATGTACCTTCTTTTTCCTTACATTTCCAGCATAGTTTAGAATAATTTTTATACATCTTAGCAAGCATTACTGGAGTCAAATACCATCGTTTCCGAGCACAATTCAAAGTGTTGGTGTTGACCTTTAAAGTCCTAAATGGCCTCGGTCCAGTATACCTGAAGGAGCGTCTCCACCCCCATCGTTCTGCCCGGACACTGAGGTCCAGCTCCGAGGGCCTTCTGGCGGTTCCCTCACTGCGAGAAGCCAAGTTGCAGGGAACCAGGCAGAGGGTCTTCTTGGTAGTGGCACCCGCCCTGTGGAACGCCCTCCCACCAGATGTCAAAGAGAAAAACAACTACCCGACTTTTAGAAGACATCTGAAGACAGCCCTGTTTAGGGAAGCTTTTAATGTTTAACAGACCATTGTATTTTAATATTTTGTTGGAAGCCGCACAGAGTGGTTGGGGAAACCCAGCCAGATGGGCGGGCTATAAATAATATATTATTATTATTATTATTATTATTATTATTATTATTATTATTATTGGTACAACATTTTCATATTATTTTCTTTTAGTGAACTACAGGCTGTGAATTTTAAATTCTCTTCTCCACAGCTTCCCCCCTGATTCAAGTGGTTTATTGTAACCTATGTCTTGGGGCAAAAGATTCCTGCATTGCAGGGGGTTGGACTACACGACCCTCACGGTCCCTTCCAACTCTATCATTCTATGACTAACTTTTGCTTTGGAGTAAAACCAGTGACCCCAATAGCATTGAGAGGAGAAGCAGTCCAAATCAAATGGAAACCATTGGAGAAAGGGGTGGGTAAAATGAAGGTCTGCCCAACTTACCATATTTTTCCGTGTATATTTCGACCCCTATTTTTTAAGCTCCAAATTAAGAAATACAGCAGTACCTCTGGTTACGAACTTAATTCGTTCTGGAGGTCCGTTCTGAACCTGAAACTGTTCTTAACCTGAGGTGCGCTTTCACTAATGGGGCCTCCCGCTGCTGCCGCACCAATGCCGCACAATTTCTGTTCTCATCCTGGGGCAAAGTTCTTAACCTGAGGTACTACTTCTGGGTTGGCGGAGTCTGTAACCTGAAGTGTTTGTAACCCGAGGTACCACTGTAAATAATTGCAACATTCCATGTATAAGACGACCCCCAATTTTAAACTTAAAAAGGGGGGGGGAATATAGTCTTATACACTGAAAAATACAGTTTGTTCTTTAAAATGCCTGCTGGAACAGATGCTTCTCCATGCCTACAGATGCAAGGCTGGCTCAGTTTTACTGCCTGAAGTGAAGTAGCAAATACTGTATGTATTTATAAAAGTATATACCACCCTCTCATAAGATATCGGGGCATGAATGCGAAAGTACACACAAGTCAAGGTGCATAATGCCCAAGGGCAGCAGGTTATTGTAACACCAGAGGCAGAAAATCAAACAAGCCGGCTCTCACCCTAGCAGCGAAAATATATCAACAAGAAATCATAAAGGTCTTAAATTAGTTTTAGTTTCCATATGCTGTAATTATATTTGTTGGTAGAAACAGCGATATTATTCCTTATTAGCTATTCCTGAGTTGAGGTGTTTCTAGTGTTTAAATTTTTTATGATGTTTATTTCTCCTCAAAAAACTTTTTTTTTAATCACAAAGAAATGTTTGTTAAGGGACATTTCTGCTATCTCTGTTTTACAGAGCGGGGAGCTGAGAGGTAGTAATTTGCTGTAGGCCATCCCAGGGGCTGCAATTTGAATTCAAGTATTTTCAAGTAAAAGTCTGATGGTCAATGTGGTCTCTCCTGTTTGTTACTTGAAGAAATCACTTTCATTGTTCCCATATTCAACATTGCCTAGAATAAAAATTGTCGACTTTTTGCATACAGGTTCTGTGATATTAGGATATTTCCAAACATCCACCAAAATTCATCTTTATTGACTAAATCTAGGCATATGTGAAACTTCCTCTGAGAGGTTATTGACTCTCTCTTGGCTTCTCTCAAGAAATAACAAGCACATTCATTACAAATTTTGCTTTAGAGAAAACATTAGTGCTAACAGAAACAAGGACACATTTTGCTTTGTTTTGACTGTATGTTCCTTATATTTTTTCCAACCCAGGGGAGTCCATTTTTTGAGGCATCATCATGAAGACTGGCTCTATCATTAGGCAGTGGAGTGACTGCCTTGGGTAGAACATGCTAAAGGGTGGCATTGAGGGAGCAGAGACAGAGATCTTTGTGCCAGGGGACTGGCCCTGCATTCCACAAGCTACTTAGTGGAGGATGTTGACCCATTACCAGGGTTCAAGATTCAGTTGCCACTCCAGTTGGCTTGGGGAGGGCATATTGTCTTTCACCTCAGGCAGAACATTTGGCAAATGTAAGGTGTACTTCGGCCTTTTCACTGTAAAGTGAAGAAATGAAGCAGTTGCTTATTCTCACCTCATAGCATATGAAAATTGAATCATGGCATTTCAGAAATGAGCTCTATCTAACATTTATGATATGCAAGTGGATTGTAAAAACAGTAGAAAACTAGTGAGGGTCTTTTGAGACTGCCTGTCTGCAGTTCTGGCTATTAAAACGGGCTGAGCTTTAGACTGTTCGTCCTGATTTCTAAAAACCAGAAAATTGTGGGGGATTTTTTTGCAGAGAAACCGTTGTTTTTGTTGTTTATTCGTTTAGTCGTGTCCGACTTTTCGTGACCCCATGGACCATAGCATGCCAGGCACTCCTGTCTTCCACTGCCTTCCACAGTTTGGTCAGACTCATGTTGGTAGCTTCGAGAACACTGTCTAACCATCTCATCCTCTGTCGTCCCCTTCTCCTTGTGCCCTCCATCTTTCCCAACATCAGGGTCTTTTCCAGGGAGTCATCTCTTCTCATGAGGTCGCCAAAGTATTGGAGCCTCAGCTTCACGATCTGTCCTTCCAGGAAGCACTCAGGGCTGATTTCCTTCAGAATGGATAGGTTTGATCTTCTTGCAGTCCATGGGACTCTCAAGAGTCTCCTCCAGCACCATAATTCAAAAGCATCAATTCTTCGGCGACCAGCCTTCTTTATGGTCCAGCTCTCACTTCCATACATCACTACTGGGTAAACCATTGCTTTAACTATAGGGACCTTTGTTGGCAAAGTGATGTCTCTGCTTTTTAAGATGCTGTCTAGGTTTGTCATTGCTTTTCTCCCAAGAAGCAGGCATCTTTTAATTTCATGACTGCCGTCGCCATCTGCATTGATCACGGAACTCAAGAAAGTAAAATGTCTCACTGCCTCCATTTCTTCCCCTTCTATTTGCCAGGAGGTGATGAGACCAGTGGCCATGATCTTTGTTTTTTTGATGTTGAGCTTCAGACCATATTTTGCGCTCTCCTCTTTCACCCTCATTAAAAGGTTCTTTAATTCCTCCTCACTTTCTGCCATCAAGGTTGTGCCATCAGCATATCTGAGGTTGTTGATATTTCTGCCGGCAATCTTAATTTCGGCTTGGGATTCATCCAGTCCAGCCTTTCGCATGATAAATTCTGCATATAAGTTAAATAAGCAGGGAGACAATATACAGCCTTGTCGTACTCCTTTCCCAATTTTGAACCAATCAGTTATTCCATATCCAGTTCTAACTGTAGCTTCTTGTCCCACATAGAGATTTCTCAGGAGACAGATGAGGTGATCAGGCACTCTCATTTCTTTAAGAACTTGCCATAGTTTGCTGTGGTCGACACAGTCAAATGCTTTTGCGTAGTCAATGAAGCAGAAGTAGACGTTTTTCTGGAACTCTCTAGCTTTCTCCATAATCCAACGCATGTTTGTAATTTGTTCTCTGGTTCCTCTGCCCCTTCGAAATCCAGCTTGCACTTCTGGGAGTTCTTGGTCCACATACTGCTGAAGCCTGCCTTGTAGAATTTTAAGCATAACCTTGCTAGTGTGTGAAATGAGGGAAAGTGTAGACTATACTGAGAAAGAAAAAAACAGGACTAAAAGAAAAAGTCTGCTATTATGAGTCTGCTATTATTGGTCTGTCTGTCTGTCCATCCTGGTAGTGTCTACTATAACTGGCAGTGCCCCTCCAAGTTCTTTTGGCAGAATGTGTGTGTGTGTGTGTGTCAAAAGTTTACAAATTTAATACACAACACTTATTTTCCAATTAATATTAATTTATCATTTAACTTCCCCTCCACCCCTCCATGTTTTCCCCATATTTTCTAATATTGCTGCATATTATAATTACCATATACCCCATCCTTTCTGCTTATTCCAAGATACATGTTTTACTGCAGTTCTTCATTCAAATCCTATTTGCATTTTTACATGTTTACAATAGCACTTTAGATATTCTACAAAAAAGTAGAATATGGGATCTTAGTTACAGGTAGGTAGCTGTGTTGGTCTGGCGTAGTCGAAACAAAATAAAAAACAAATTCCTTCCTGTAGCACCTTAGAGACCAACTAAGTTTGTTATTGGTATGAGTTTTCATGTGCATGCACACTTCTTCAGATACTACACACATGAAAGCTCATACCAATAACAAACTTAGTTGGTCTCTAAGTTGCTACTGGAAGGAATCTTTTTATGGGATCTTATACATGCAAAGCCTGTGCTCTGTCTTTTATGGGACTTCTCAGAGAAGAGTAGCTGTGGTAGCCATCTTTAAAAAGCAGCCATGCTTGATGGGTCTGTGGCTTTTTCTTCTAGAGCATTTGGTCATAGTAGAGAAAAGTTGCAAGACTAGTTCATACCACGGCTGCATTCACAAGGCCTATTAATTCCATCTCCCCAACATTACCCTGTTAATTTCACATTGTGAAATCCAAAAATCTAGCAGAATATAGTGGTTGTTTAGTGCTCATTTCCATGTTAATCACTTTCAGAAAAATATGCATTTGCAACCCCATTAACCCAGAAAATTGCAGGAACAAAGTGGTGAAATTTAGGGCGGCCTACTTCCATACAGTTCTTTCCTGCCATTCTCATGGGTCAATCATGAGGGAAAGGGTGAGGAAGTACAGAGCTGGCTCACCCATGAGGCAAGGCGAGGTGACCACCTCAGGCGGCAGAATCCACAGGGGCAGAGGATCTGGCCTTCAATGCATCTGCTTCTGCTGGGACAACAACAACTGTGGTGTGTGTTGTGACGTGGGGTTTGTGATTTCAGCTCTCTTGACACAACATGCTGGAGACAGTTCTCTAGTAACAGCTCTTTATTAAAGTGAACAAGACTGAAGACTGAGGAGAGGAAAGCTACATTTATAGGGACAGGGGACTAGCTAGGAAGGGATACATTTTGGAGGGAACAATATCAAGCAATCACAGTGCTGCCTTTTGGAGGAAACCAATAAGACAGTGGATCCAAATACAGCAGCTTAAATGAACCAATAGTAGCTGTACTCTCTGGAACCAAAAGGCAGTTACTTTATCCTAATGCAAATACAGACAATAATAATACAGATATAAAATCCTTTGACTCAATACACAACACCCCTCCCCCCCTAGTGAGCACAGCAGACGTAATCCCTCAGGTACTGTGGGGTCCTACAACTTCTACCTGATCTCCTGACAACAGGTGTTGCAGGTTCTGGATTGGGTGTTACCTGTGGTGGAGGGGCTGCTATAGGGGTTTCGTCAGGAACAGATGGAGTCCCAGACATCTCAGGGTCCCCGACCTGTACCTCGTCATCCTGAGGACTAGCAGACCCTGGTTCATTTGCTGAAGCCCCTGGTGACTGCACCTCTGGGCCATCTTCACTCTGGTCTCGCAGCTGTGCGTCATTAGCCAGGGATGAATTATCCTCAGTCTGTAAATTCTCTGCATCTGACTCCTCCCTGCTGAGCGCCCGGCGCCTCAGCTGATCTATATGTCTCTTCCAAACTTGCCCATTTTCCAAGGTCACATAATAGGACACAGGTCCACTAGCCCGGGTGATCACACCGGCCACCCACCGCGGACCACGTGAATAGTTCCTCACCCAGACCAGATCTTCAGGGGCGAGATACCTTGTTGTGTCAGTCTCAGCCTGGGGGGTTGCTCTTGAATTACGGTTTGGCATTTTATCTGGGTGGACATAATCCAGCACCGTTACCAGTCTTCTACCTAAGAGCAGCTCGGCTGGCGACTTGCCCGTCGCAGTACACGGCGTCGCATGCTGCAAAAATAACATTCGCGCAATGCGAGCCGACCAGTTACCCTCCATTAAGCGCGCAATGGATTCTTTGGCTGTTCTTACCATGCGCTCAGCCTGCCCATTGGAGGATGGGTGAAAGGGCGCGGATGTGACCCCTCTTATAAAGTTATCAGCCAAGAATGCCCTGAATTCTTGGGATACAAAAGCTGCCCCATTATCTGATACAATGGTCTCAGGTAACCCGTGGGTAGCAAACAGCTGCCTCAACACCTTGATTACGGCAGCTGATGCCATGCTAGGGACCATCGCCACTTCTAACCATTTGGAATATGCATCAACGATAACCAAAAAGACCTTCCCTTGGAATGGCCCAGCAAAATCTATGTGCAGCCGGCTCCAGGGAGTCCTGGACTGCTCCCACCAGTGGACTGGTGCTCTGGCCACTTCTGGCCGCACCTCTTGGCATGCCTTGCATGTTCGTACCCATTGTTCTATGTTCTGGTCCATTCCAGGCCACCACACATAACATCGGGCTAGCGACTTCATCCTGACCATTCCCGGGTGTCCCATGTGAAGCGTCTCAAGAACCCTGTTTCTCAGTGGTGCTGGGATGATCACCCTATCTCCCCATAGGAGACAACCCTTATGCATGGACAATTCGTGCTGCCTTGTCGCATAAGGCCTGAATTTTTCTTCATGCGGACCACCTGGCCACCCCCTCCCCACCCAAGTGAGCACACGGGAGAGAACAGCATCTTTCCTAGTTTTCTCAGCTATATCCGTAGCTGTTACAGGAGCCCCCGGAAGTGTTTCTAGCATCATAATGTGCTCCGCCGGAGCAGGATCCTCATTGCTCCCGCCAGGAAGGGGCAATCGACTCAGCGCATCAGCATGGCACAACTGTTTCCCCGGCACATGGGTCAAGGTGTACTGGAACCCATTCAGGAATATTGACCAACGCAACATTCTGGGGGAGAGAATTTGTGGCGTTTGTTTGTTTGGGTTGAACAACCCTAACAGTGGTTTGTGGTCCGTTTCAATGGAGAAATGGCGACCGTACAAATAATCATAGAACCTTTTGATTCCGGACACAATAGCCAGTGCCTCTTTATCAATTTGAGCATAGTTGCGCTCCGTGGGCGACAACGTACGGGAATAGAAAGAGATGGGCTTTTCCGACCCATCCGGTTCCCTATGACTCAGCACAGCCCCCAGACCGTATTGAGAGGCATCACATGCCAGGACCAGCGGCTTTGACTCATCATAATGAGCAAGGACGCTCCTGCTACTCAGCATTCCTCGCAAGGAGTCAAAAGCCTTCTGCTGCTCCCGCCCCCATCGCCACACATTCTTTTTCTGCAATAGTCTATGTAATGGTTCAGCTACCGAAGCTTTCTGGGGTAAGAACGAATGATAAAAGTTAATAAGTCCCAGGAATGACTGCAACTCCGTCTTGTTCTGTGGTCGTGGTGCCTCGATGATGGCCTTAATCTTAGCATCTGTGGGGTGGATGCCTGATGCATCAATTTTAAACCCCAAGAAATCCACAGTTGGCACCCCAAAACTGCATTTTTCTTTTTTCAGTTGCAACCCCACCTCCTTGAACTTGAGCAACACTGCACGGACACGCGCAACCAGTTCCTGTGGGTCTTTTCCAGCAATCAAAACGTCATCAAAAAATGGCAAGACCCCCGGCAGACCTCTTAACAGGCGTTCCATGAGCCCTTGAAAAATCCCTGGGGCCACACAAACTCCGAACTGTAATCTGTTAACTCTGAACGCCCCTTTATGTGTGACAATAGTCTGTGCTTCCGCTGATTGTGGGGTTACTGGCAGCTGTTGGTAAGCTTGTGCCAGGTCAATTTTGGCGAACACCTTGCCCCCAGCCAGTTTAGCCAACAGATGTGATACAACTGGAATGGGGTATGAGTTTCCCCTGAGTGCCTTATTGATAGTACATTTGTAATCTGCACATATCCTGACTTCCCCATTTGCTTTAAGGGGCGTGACGATTGGAGTCTCCCACTTAGCAGAGTCCACGGGTGAGAGAACTCCCTGCTTGACCAATTTATCCAGCTCTGCCTCGATCTTGGGTTGCAGTGCAAATGGCACTCGCCTTGGTTTGAGTCAGATTGGGGCCACACCGGGGTCCAACTCGAAGTCAACTGGGGGCCCTTTATAACAACCCAGTTTTCCATTAAAGAGACCAGCAAATTCCTTGCATAATGCCTCGCTCATCTCAGGGCAGGTTTGGATTGAATTAAGCCCTGAGATACTCAGTCTCAGGGCGGGGAACCAGTCAGTGCCCAGGAGACTGGGGCGACTGCCCTTCGCAATCACCAGTTTGAGTACAGCCTGTTTGTCCCGGAACTGTACTCTCACGGCACACATTCCCATAACATGGATGCGGCCTGCTGAGTACGACTGCAAGGTTGCCGGGAAGGGCTCCAGAGGGGGCAACTTACCCCTGGGGAAGAATGTCTTCGCGGTCTGGTCCGACACGATGGTGAATGCAGATCCGGAGTCCACCTCCATGTCGCACTGCTGACCCTCAATCTTCACCTTGACGTGTGCCTTGCCTTGCGCTGGAAACTGCACGGCCCTCCCGTTGATCTCCGTTACGTAGTGGCAGTCCTTTAGAAAACGAGTTGCTGTGGGCGGTCTGCGATGCTCCAGTCTAGGTGCTCCTGTTGCTCCCGACGCCGCCGATCTACAGACCCTGGCGATGTGACCCGTCTTTCCGCACGTCCGGCACATAGCATCCCTGAAACGACAACTCTTCCGCTCATGGTTTCCGCCACAACCTGGGCAACTGCCTCGGCGATCTTTGTGCACTGTGCAGGCCTGACGCACCAACTCGACCCCACGGACTGGGCTCTGGCTCGGAGTAGCCTCTAGCTCGTCCATGGCATGCGCAACTTCTATCTGTGGCTTAGTGGCCTTGCGACTGGCATCAAGCTCCTCTCTTTCATAATTCTCCGTGGCGGTGGCCTCCTTCAAGGCTGAAGCAAGGGTAACCTCTTCTTTAGCCACGATGCGTCTTCTGGCTTTCTTGCTGCTCAGACCACCAATAAACCGATCCAGGAGAGTCTCTTCCAGATTTTGGAAGCCGCAGTGCTGAGCGAGCTTCCGGAGTTCAGCCAGAAATGTGGATACAGACTCCCCAGCATGCTGCTGCCTCTTATGGAACTCCATCCGCCGGGCCATCTTGGTCTCAGTAGGCGCCAAGTGGCTTGTTAGGCAGGCAAGAATATCTTTGAGAGATGTCTCACTCAGCTTCGCTGGAGCAAGTAATGCCTTGGCCAGCTTGAAGGTCTCGGGCCCACAGTAGCTCAGGAATGTGGCCCTTCTTTTGCTGGCATCGGTGATCCCTTGAGCCACTGCAAAGAACTCGAAGCGTTCGACGTAGTCTTCCCATGTGTGGGGCTCTGATGGCTGGAAGGGCTCCAATACCCTTGGACTCTCCATTGTCCTAGCGGGCAGGGTCGTCTTCTCAGCTGGCCAGTGAGTCTTGTTCTAAGCTGCAATCCGGACTCTGAGGCAGGGCTGTGTTTAACCGCTCCTCAGCATTCCGGATCCCACCTTCGTCGCCAGTTGTTGTGACGTGGGGTTTGTGATTTCAGCTCTCTTGACATAACATGCTGGAGACAGTTCTCTAGTAACAGCTCTTTATTAAAGTGAACAAGACTGAAGACTGAGGAGAGGAAAGCTACATTTATAGGGACAGGGGACTAGCTAGGAAGGGATACATTTTGGAGGGAACAATATCAAGCAATCACAGTGCTGCCTTTTGGAGGAAACCAATAAGACAGTGGATCCAAATACAGCAGCTTAAATGAACCAATAGTAGCTGTACTCTCTGGAACCAAAAGGCAGTTACTTTATCCTAATGCAAATACAGACAATAATAATACAGATATAAAATCCTTTGACTCAATACACAACAGTGTGCTCCTTGGAGTCTGGATTTGCCTTCTTCTCAGCAGTCCCCCCAACCATGCCCCTTCTACAGCGGCCTCTTGGTGAATAGGAGACGCTGTTGTTTTCCTCCCAACCCGGGGGAGGAAGTGGCTCTCTGGGATCCTCTGGGCTCTGTACTTGTCTGGCATGACTCGGAGCACACACATACCCATAAAGGCCTTTGATTCTCTCCTTGTTCCTTCCCTCACCCCTTGTTCCTAACGTCAGCAAGGAAGGACGAGGGAACTAATGTTGGTTGAACAGCCCTGGACTGTTCACATGTGGTACACATCAAACATCCAAGCGGAATGCTTGGGAACCCTCAAAGGTGGGCGTTGAGCATCAACGTAACCCTTGAAAGGTCCAACACCAGGCATCCTTCACTTGCAAGTTCATCCTCTGTCTTCCCTCAAGCCCCTAGACTGATTTGGGATGGAGGTCCCAAGTGATAAAGCTACAGTTCTCAGCCTGGTTGTCTCGCCAGTCCTCTGCGTTATACATGATTTTCTAACAAAAAAAAAAAGGCCAAATGCACTGCTTGAAGAAATATAGTCATGCTGTGTGAAAGAGCAGCTGGAATCAAATGAGCACATTGGGAGCTGTAAAGAGAATGATGAAACCCAAACCTTGTTCACAAAAAGTGGTTAAAGGATGTGTTCTATTTAATAATGGATCATGAATAATGAACACAAATGAAACAGAACTCTTGAATTAAAACAAAAACAAAGGCAAGTCCTTTGGTTTACAAAAAGCAGTTAAGGCTCTTGCACATTTATTCATGCACCAAAAAGCAAGGGCATTTTTCATGATGTAAGCAGTATTGTATTGTTACCGTGTATAACCTAGGCTGCTTCCACACTAGAAATTTATTGTGGAATAGACACACTTTGTTCACTCACTTTCTCTGGCGTATCTGCATGACCTTGTGAACACAGCAACCTGTTCCTATGTTTTCCTGTTCATTTCCTTCTCCCACACCCCAAGTTCAGAAAATTGACTTCAAAAGCATAATGGAACAGATTCATAATGACTTACTGCACAGCAGTTCAGTAGGTTTGGGGGGCCAGTTATGGCTTGTATGGCTTGGTCTAGCCATTTCATTCTCTATGGTCCATCACTTCTCTCTAGAAATAAGTTATATTAGTTTAATTTTTAACCTTGCAGCCGGGGGGGGGGGATTAAGGAATCATGATCAGAAGAGCCGTGAGTGAGGATTTAACTCCGGCATAGGCAAACTTGGCCCTCCAGATGCTTTGGGACTACAACTCCCATCATCCCTGACCTACTGGTCCTGTTAGCTAGGGATGATGGGAGTTGTAGTCCCAAAACAGCTGGAGGGCCAAGTTTGCCTATGCCCGATTTAACCCTTTACCTCACACTTTGGTCCCAATGAAAACTGTCCATCTTGGGGCAATATGGACTAGAAGCCTGCCTGCAAAATGTCAGCCAGGAGCAGAGTTGCTATTTTACTTGCAGCTTAGAGCAGAACAGCAATGGTTGGGTACTGCTAAGTTGCCCATTTCTGGAAATACCGTTATGCTGGCACGCAGAGATCACCTAGAGTTTATGAACTCTTTTTATTTGTGATTTATAAAAGTTTGTGTTGGCAACCTTGGATCGAAGAAAGAAAAATACTTGCCTTTTGCATCCAGTTGCTTATGTGCTAATGTCTGAGATTCATTGCCGTGGCTTCTGATGTCATGCAGTGGTTTTTTTAAAAGTTCCTGCTATGACACATAGTCAGGATTTTTTCCTTAAAACAAATAACTTTTAGTGCATTTGTACTCTACAAAAATGTATTTCCCCCACCCCACCCCATAAAAACACCGCACAACATTTGAGGCTAGAGGTGGAAATGTACATTTCAGTGCCAGTTTTAAAAGACAGCGAAAAGTCTGGAAAATAAGGAATGTGGTTTGAATCTGCCAAAGCTTGCTGCTCTGGTGTCAGTAGGTAATGGCAGTGGGTTTTTTTCTTTCGTTTTTTCTTTTTTAATTAAAAAAAAATCAGTTGAAATGAATGGACAGATTAAATGGGGTGCCAAGCATCCATTTCATCTCACTCTTAGGTGGAAAGAGTTGTGTGTCATTTTCAGATGCTATTGCAGCATTAAAGGTACCCAAAAATTATTTAATACAAAAGAACCAGGTTTGCTCTCTCTCTCTCTCTCTCTCTCTCTGTCTCCTCCAAATAAGTAAAATGGATGACATACATGCCTAATGTCACTGCTGCCACTCCACGGTGACAAAGCCTGTCCTTCATGTGTGCAGGCGACAAGGGACAATGTCCTAGCCAGCAGAGACTGTCTGCCTCGAACGCCTCCTCTCAACCACCTGTTGTGCCTTTCCTTCTCTGTCCGTCCTGACAAACGGCACTGAGTAGGGCTCAGCTGGACACAGAGCCCTTTGTCAGTCCGCCTCAGGAGGCATTGTCAGCTCACGTTGCATGGCTTTCGGAACATTTTTATTTTAAGGCGGGTGGACTGGAAGTGCTGCTTCCACCTGACCACTTCACTGGATGTATAGAGGCTGCATCCAGAGGCCTGCTGGGCCACAGGAAGAAAAAGCTGACACCCGATTTCTCAGTAATAGAGCTGGAGCCAAAACCACATGTTTCCCCCCCCTTCTATACCAAGGCTCTTTCTACAGCTATGAATCTGTACTGTGCCACTTGGAACAGCTGTGGCTTCCCCCAAAGAATTCTGGGAGCTGCTAAGGGTGCTGAGAGTTGTTAGGAAACTCCTGCTCCTTTCACAGAGCCTCAGTTTCAAGAACGGTTACCAAATAATCCCTTTTCACAGTTGTGCCCATGGCATCCCTCAAAGAATTAAGGGAGCTATAGTTTAAGGGTGCTGAGAGTTGTTAGGTAAAGGTAAAGGGACCCCTGACCATTAGGTCCAGTCTTGACCGACTCTGGGGTTGCGCGCTCATCTCGCATTATTGGCCGAGGGAGCCGGCGTATAGCTTCCAGGTCATGTGGCCAGCATGACAAAGCCGTTTCTGGCAAACCAGAGCAGCACACGGAAACGCCGTTTACCTTCCCGCTGTAGCGGTTCCTATTTATCTACTTGCATTTTGATGGGCTTTCGAACTGCTAGGTTGGCAGGAGCTGGGACCAAGCAACGGGAGCTCACCCTGTCACAGGGATTCGAACCGCCGACCTTCTGATCAGCAAGCCCTAGGCTCAGTGGTTTAACCACAGCGCCACCTGGGTCCCTTTGCTGAGAGTTGTTAGGAAACCTCTATTCCCCTCACAGAGCTCCAATTGTCTGAGCTCCCTGTGAAGACCCAGTGTAGTTGGATCATCTTGAGGAAGCCGCATATTAACCCCACACTTCTTTGTCGGAGCCAAATCTTGGCCCTACTGAAATGAAAGGAGTTTTGCAGTTGACTTTGACCAGGTTCCCACTTGGTCCTACCAGAAAGTCTCCACAGTTTATAGGAAATTATGCTGGTTGAAAAACAAACATTGAATCTCCCTGTTAAGCAATCCACATTTTCTCCCAGGAGCAGCTTTTGGCACCAAGTTGTCAACATTTCAGAAGACTCTGAAATGATGCCCTCTTGGGCCAAGAGCAATAGAATCTTGGCAAAAATAAAACCTTTAAAAGCAAACATTGACTTAAAAATCATTAAACAGAATTTCAGATATTTTGTCCAAGCATTTGAATGCATGGTATTGATTTGCTTCCCCACCCCCACCCCCGAAGGTAGAATGTAATTACTACAATAAAGTTGGAAATAGTAATAATAAATTGGGAAGGCAGCGCAATCCTATGTCTATTCAGAAGAAACTCCTGCTGAGTTCAATGGGACCTACCAGAGAGGAATTGTGCAGCATAAGTTATGTTTTGGTCACAGAAATTGATTTAAAATAGGAGGATGGATGTGTAGATGATCAGAATATTGGGCACTTAATCTAGATATTAAGGATGATTCGCTAGCTCAGGCTTTCTCAGCCTTGGGTCCCCATATGTTGTTCCATGTCCCATCATCCATAGCTAGCAGGGGCAACAGTCACGGATGATAGGAGTTGTAGTCCAGCAACATCTGGGGGCCCAAGGTTGAGAAAGGCTGCATTAGCTTAAATCAGAGTAGCCAAAGCGATGCCTTCCAAATGTTTTGAACTACAGCACCGGTCTTCAGTCATGCAGATGGGGTGCTTGTAGCAAACTGGAGTTCCTTCTAATATCAACTCCCATTTGCAGCGGCGGAGCTAGCCACTCAGGCACCCAGAGCGGCGCACATGCTATGCACCCGGGGGCGGGGCGATCCGCCTGGTTTTTTTTTGGTGTGGTGGCGCTCCACCCAGGGGGACAATCGGCACAGCAGCGATCTGCCCAGGGGGGGATTTTGTCACCCCCCTCTGGGATGACTCTCGGGGCGGACCATCCCCACCGCCCCCCTTGCTACGCCCCTGCCAATTTGGTAGATACAAAACCACAGGGTTGCTGGGTGCCCATGGACATCATCCAAGCCAACCCTTCCAATCTTATACGGTAGCAAGATAGTCCCCCAGTCTCTGAGCGGTGCGAGATTGCAGGGGTTCTGGACACTCACCCAGGGTCCGTTTCCTTTTGGGAATGGGGCACAGTGGAGACTGTGGTGTCTTTATGATATATGGTTTATTTACATATACAGTTGTACCTTGGAAACCCCATTGGACGTTCAGCTTCCAAAAATAGTTCGCAAACCGAAACAGTCACTTCCAGGTTTGCGGCGTTCGGGAGCCAAAACGTTCAAGAACTATTTGAAAACCAAGGTATGACTATACCTACAACCTGAGCCTGTGATGGAGGGGGTCACAGCATCAGCACCCCAAAAGGGCCTTGTTTCTCCCATAGCCACAGCCCTGAATTGAAACAGACGTCAAACATAATGCTCTGCTTCTCTCGCTTTACAGCTTGCTGCCTTTACCAGCCTGCAAACTGGTTTTTCTTTCCCTCACATCATACAAAACTCTGCCCTAAAAGCTCAGGCTTTTGGTCCTTCTAACCATCTAAGAGCTGGGGCAGGGTCCCTGCTTCTGGTGCAGAGCTAGCTCCCTTTGCTCTGTTCTCACACTGACCCATCACCTTTCCTTTGTTTCCCTTAATGGCTTATTGCCCAGGTGATCACCTCATGAAGCTAGCCTGGCTTATATTTTAACACTCGCTAGGATTCTAAGGATTAGAAGTTTGGCACCCACAAACTCATAGCAGTGTGCTCTCCTAGCAGAAACACCCAAACCACAATAATAGCCAGGGGAGAAATAACTAACATGGTAACATTGACAACCACTCTCATAAAACGCCCAGTAAATCCATTACTCACCATCCTCACAGTTGTTCCCAATGGTGCAGCCCCATTAGTCATGATGGAAAGGCACCAGTCAACATATGGGAGGGGTGGGAATGCCATGATGATGTCATGGAATTTGCTTTGTACTCCGGCTGTGTACACACTGTACACTTTTAAGCACATGACATCTCCCAAAGAACCCAGAGAGGTTTAGTTTGTTAAGGTCTTGGGAAATGTAGCTCCCTGAGGGATAAGCTACAGTTCCCTGAATTCTCTGGGGAAAGTCATGTGGTTTAAATGCATAGTGTGTACACAAACAAGGCATAAGCCCGCTTCCAGGGAGATCACAGCACTTCCTCCAGCGCAAGCAGTATCCATACCTACCAAGTTCCTCTCTGAAAGATAAGGGACCGGACCGAAAGTAGCATACCGAAAGTAGCGCAGCGGCCATTTTGGAACTGGGCAGAGCAGCATCAAAAGACGCTCCACCCAGTTCCAAAATGGCCCAGTTCCAAAATGGCCACCGCGCCAGAATAAACCGGGAAAAAACAAAAAAATCCATTTTTTCGGCTGGGGACAGCTGGAAAAACGGGGGTTTCCCGGGGAAAACGGGAGACTTGGCAGCTATGAGCAGTACTGTATCACATTTCAGGGTTTTGGAGGAGCCATACCACAAAGATCTCTCAGGCAGGGGTTCAAATTCCTTGACAGCTCAAACACAGGTCACAGAACAACCCTTTTGCATGAGAAGCAGGTTCAAAGGGAAGGAAAGGGACAGGTGTCAACACAGTCTCAACAACCAAGCTGCAGTAGAGCCCAGCAGCTGGGAAAAAGCCTTCAGATAGAACCTATAGGCAACAAGCCTCTTCGAGAGCAGTAATCCTACACAGGCAATGTAGTATTCCTGTGTGTACAGAGCATGCTATTTGTGAGGGAGAGGGGAAAGAGCCAATAGGATGAATGGAACCCAATGGGAAAGAGCACTGCAGTCAGAAATTGGGAGAACAGGAGAGGAGATTGAGGTAGTCCATACCAGGGAGAAGGGAATGCAACCTCCACAAGGCAAATATGATTTTTGGGAACCTGGTGGGCAAGGACAAGTGGACTTCCAAGAAACCTGCATGGGATTCAACCAGGCATCCTGTTTCTTGCATCGCATTCAGAAACCACCTGACTCCTGTGTTCCAGCCTGTTGCAGTGTCTTATCTTAATGAGAACTGTATGCAATGAATTCCTGGTCAGACCTGTGAAATGCAAGACCCTGGAAGCAGTTTGCATTCAAAGGTCCTACTGGGAGCCAATGATGTGTGTATATGGCAGTGCCTGGAAGTCATTTCCACTAAATGGATCCTAGGAGAGACTCGTAGGAATAATCCTGTGTCTGAAGAACATAGTGTGAAAAATGAGTTCTCTTTGCTGTACCTTCTGATGCTGGTTAGCTCAAGCTTCCCTAAAATGTGCAATTTGAAACTTAATCTTGTATGCAGATTTGTTTAGATTTATAATAATTAATGAAGAGGTAAATAAACCAGAATTTAGCAAGCCCAGAACGAGACATCAATGCTGTCACTTTCTTCAGTAACTGCCATCTGTTATAGTGTACCATTTGTCGTCCAAGCTGTTGTTCCACTGAATCATAGTTTTCCCAGGGCATTTAAATTTAACCAAGAGTTTGCTGTGTAGCTGACACCTGTTGGAAAGAGTGAAAAAAAGGATAAGCCTGAATCTAAAGCAAAAGAGAATATCAATTCATCCTCCAGCCCTTTTCCTTGAATGCCTGCTGCTCCCGGTATTAACACAAGCTGTTTACAATGCAAGAGGAATTTTAAGGCCCACAGGAAGGGATATGCAGACAAATGTTGAAAATGTCAGCTGAGAAGGTTTGTTCAGAAGTCAGTGGCAAAACAATGAATCCAATGTAGCCGACTCTAACAAATGATATTGGCTCAATATTAGATGGTCTCTTAGGGTTCTATAAATCCACCTTCTATTGCATACACTTGGGAATATGTTTGCTGCTGGCTTTTCTATAAGATGGGCGCAAACCTTTCGTGAAATCAGGAAGCAAGTAAACCCTACTAAATTGGGAAGCACAAAGCAAACGGCGAAATCTCAAACACGTTAATCATCCCATGCCTTAATCCATCCTTGTGTGATTATTGAGCGTTTTGGGTATGTGTGATGTGATATAGCCATATATAAAGTATACGGGACACTACAGCTGAAATTTAGTCCATTTCAAATAGCAAACAAATGACTCTTCATGGTAGTACACCTGTCCCTAAATCCCTGCCAACTGTTGCCATTTTTATGATTAATCTGCTTTGTTTTGCTGGGTTTCTATCTTGTTTTGTTCACATGGCAACAGTGGAAATCAGACAGTAGGGAAGTCATAAGGGTAATCATACCCCAAGCACCACACAGTACATGCAACCTTAGCTACAATGTCCTTAGTCATATTTTATAACAAAATAGAAGCCAAAGCCATTTTCTAATTAATGTACTTTTGTTGTCGTTTCGCTTCAAACATTTGCAGATTAAATATTTAGCTTGATCTTCAAAGGCCTCTTCAGGCAAAGGGTCTGAGGAATGAAGGAGAATCATGTTCTGAGTACGTGCAGCATGTCTTTGAGTTGCCAGCTAGTTCAAGGTCTCGGGTCCTTGTTTCTGTTAATTGCGCTTCTTCAGAATCTGTGACTTTTAGATGCTTTGTTGAATTAACAAGCGCTGCAATGAATTTAATATGGTTCCATGTGCAAATCCCACCTTTGCTAGCTCTTAAACAAGGGCAGCATGGCAGACTGTGGAAGTGATAGGAGTGAATTGTGTCATTACTGAACACAAAGAAGAAGAAGAAGAAGAAGAAGAAGAAGAAGAAGAAGAAGAAGAAGAAGAAGAAGAAGAAGAAGAAGAAGAAGAAGAAGAAGGGGGGGGGGAGGAGGAGGAGGAGTTTGGATTTGATATCCCGCTTTATCACTACCCGAAGGAGTCTCAAAGCGGCTAACATTCCCCTTTCTCTTCCTCTCCCACAACAAACACTCTGTGAGGTGGGTGGGGCTGAGAGACTTCAGAGAAGTGTGACTAGCCCAAGGTCACCCAGCAGCTGCATGTGGAGGAGCAGAGACGCGAACCCGGTTCACCAGATTACGAGTCCTCTGCTCTTAACCACTACACCACACAACCTCATTCAACACATGCTGTTTGGCTATTACACAATATATTTCCAGCCTTCTAAAAGTACCAAATTGGGAGTCCAAGAAGGTCCTATGTGAATCTGCAACTATTTGTAGACAGCATCGTGGTAGTCAAAACACATTGGGTGCAATGGCAGGTGGGACTGATGGAGTCTTTTCCCCCAGAAGCCCACCCGCTTTTTACTTACCGTATTTCTTATTTTTGCCAAGTTAAATGTGTGTAAGTTGCGGTCTTACAGTACTTACACCACACTTAACCTTTAATACAGATTTCTTCAACCTTAGCTCCCCAGATCAGAAAGGCCAAGTTGCTTCCTTTCTTGTTTGAAGAAATATTGTTACAGAACAATTGTTTCCCTTAGTACATCCCTTTGCTTTTTAATCATTTTTGTCTACTTCCACAGAGAAAGTAAAGGAAATGATTTATTGCTAAGCTGATATCTGATGCATTTGAAACATGCAAGTTCTTCCTTGGGGCAAAAAGAAAACAGCCTTCCAGTTTGATTTGTTCTCTTCCAAATTGCTCCAAAGTAGATAGGGCTTATTCGATAATAGAGCCCATATGAAAACAGCTTTCTCTTCCGATCAGCTGTTCATAGAGAAGCTATGTTACCTCCAAGCTTTGCTAAGGATGAACTATGATTGCTTCCTGCAGCCATTAAAATTCTGTGAAAGGCTATCCTGCATTATATAATCATGTAATTTTGCTCACTTTATCCAGGCGAGCTTTATATCCTGTTTCCAACTGGTATCATTGATTGACTCCAGACATGTCTTTCATTTGTTGAAGCATCACAATCTGAGTCAGGTTTTTGCAAGAAGGCATTCTAAGATCAGTATCCTGAGCTTCATTAAATTTTCTTATATATATATATTGCAGTGGCTGCAAAATAAATCAAAAAGACAGAGCTAGATAGACAGCATTGCTGTAAATTGTTTTGGTGCCTCTGAAGTTTAATCTGAAGTTGAGTTAGCTGATGGCACTTCTGATTATTCTTATTTCATATTGCTGGTGGTTATTATTACTATGTTTGTATATAGGTATATTTTAATGTAATTGTTGTGTCCTTTGGCTAGCACAGGGACGCAGGTGGCGCTGTGGGTTAAACCACAGAGCCTAGGACTTGCTGATCAGAAGGCTGGTGGTTCGAATCCCTGCGACGGGGTGAGCTCCCATTGCTCGGTCCCAGCTCCTGCCAACCTAGCAGTTTGAAAGCATGTCAAAGTGCAAGTAGGTAGATAAATAGGTACCGCTCCAAGCGGGAAGGTAAACAGCGTTTCCGTGTTCTGCTCTGGTTCGCCAGAAGCAGCTTTGTCATGCTGGCCACATGACCTGGAAGCTGTACGCCGGCTCCCTCGGCCAATAATGCGAGATGAGCGCCGTAACCCCAGAGTCAGTCACGACTGGACCTAATGGTCAGGGGTCCCTTTACCTTTACCTTCACCTTGGCTAGCACAATGAACTTATTAAACGGGGCATGCGGGAGGAATCTTTTAAAAAAGAAAGATAATACTGAACTCCATATACTTGCTAAACTTGTTCTCTGAGCATAGCTTTTAAAAATCTGGATCTGTGCTTTGACAATAGCAAAGTAGATTTTGGGAGGCTCTTGGAAGTGATTGTAGGATTAAGGGCTCATCCTCAAGGACTGCCTCTTTCCATATGAACCTATCTGGACCCTGAGATCATCTTCTGATGACCTTCTTCAAGTGGCGGAGAGCAGGCCGGGGTGGAGCTGGCACGCATCCTGGTGGCGTGGCGCCCAGCGCGGGTGGGGGAACAGCCAGGGCAGTCCTCTCTCTCCCCGCACTCCTCTTCCTCCGCCACTGCCTTCTTCATGTGCCTCCTCCATGGGAGGTCCAGAGGTGGCAACATGAGAACCGCCTTTTGTAGAATGCTCCCCCCAGGGAGTTTCTCCTGGCACTTTCATTATACACCTTTAGGCGCCAGGCAAGAACGCCCCTCTTTAAGCAGGCCTTTGGTTGACTGACATCCAATATCCTTTTAAAATGTGTTGGGGTGTGTGTGTGTGCTATTGGGTTCTTTTTCTTTTTCATTTTTATTATGTATGTTGTGTTTTTATGTTGTGATTTTATGTTGTAACTGCCCTGAGACCTGTGGAAATAGGGCAGTATACAAATTTATTAAATAATAATTTAAAAATGCACACTTACCTTTTGCCCCACACTTTCTGGACACAGCCCTGCATTTTCCCAGTCCGTGTCAAAACACATTAACCCCACCCCACCCCACTGCTCCCCACCCCCCGGAAAACCTGATCTTTACCACTGAATCAGAGCAAAAGGCAATTTGGATTTTCTGTGGATTGCCATTTTCACAGATTCAGCGGTAAAGAGCTGGTTTTCATGGGGGAAGCGCAGGGGCAAAACACACACCCAGCACTCAGACACAAACCTGGAAAGTCCTGACCTGTGCTTAGAAATGTGGAGCCTAAGTAAGTGTGGATGGTCCCTGACTTCCCCTTCCCCCCAGAAAATAGTGTTGGCGCAGGTAGGATGAGTTATGTAAACTCCTTTTATAGATTTAGGCTGTAACCCAGGCACCCCCAAACTGCGGCCCTCCAGATGTTTTGGCCTACAACTCCCATGATCCTTAGCTAACAGGACCAGTGGTTGGGGAAGATGGGAATTGTAGTCCGAAACATCTGGAGGGCAGAAGTTTGGGGATGCCTGCTGTAACCCATTGAACAAAATTCTGATTTGATTTAATATTTGCATGCCGCTTTTCCAACAATCAAAGCAGCAAGCAGCTCACAAGAATAAGAGAATCAACAAATAATAACAGTGCTCAAATAATAAAGAAATATTTGAGGGAGGTACAATGAACACAATAAAGGAATCAAAGCAATAGAGCATAAGAAAAGCATAGAGAATTGCCTTCTGCTGTGTAAGGCCGTTGGTCCATCAATTATTGTCTACACACTGACCGGCCGCAGCTCCCCAGGGTTTCAGGCCGGGTTCTCTCCCAGAACTAGCTGGAGATTCTGGGGGTTGCACCTGGGACCTTCAGCATGTAAGGCACTACTGAGATGCACCCCTTCCCCATATATTAAGCAACACAACAGTAGACTTGCAGTACAAGCCTCCGCATGTTGACTCATCATAAGCAAGTCCCAGCTTGCTGGGTAGCTGGCAGGTAGAGGGAAGCGGGGGCAGGGGGAGGTGATTTGGTATTTAAAACACCTGCACCCTCCCCAGTTTCTAAATCCGGAATACAAGCAAGAACAGAGAGGAATGGAAAAAAATCCCGGCTGCCACCGCATTCCAAACGACGAACCAATGTTTTATCTAGATGTTGTTTGGTTTCCGTGGTTGGCCAGTGATAAAGGCACAGCTGGGTAGCTATACCAACCTGTTCTGGCTTTGTTTTAAGTTGTGCTGTTACATTAACTATATCATGCTGAAAACATACTGCTTATCTCTAAATTATCACCCCCAAGGTTTAAGTTTTGTTTTGTTCCGTGGACTATTTGATAAGCAGGCGGTAAGCAAATGATGAAATGGCACCTTTTATCGGTCCCCGCAGAATATGCTATTTGTTGGAATGAGGACGTAGATAGCCTTGCTGAGTTTCAGGTCACAAAGGGGTATGTTAGCTGGGAGCAGAGATATCACAGAGCACAGGTAGGAGTTGTAGATCCCCGGCATCTCTGTTTCCGTAGCTCCCCTGGCCTGCCTTTGCCATGCATGGCTATTGCTAGCCTTCATCATGTTACCACATTGGGAGAGTGGCTCCCAGCCAGTTATTTCTCATAACACCCAACCTTCTTGCCAAGCCCACACATTTCTCTTTGCTTTTTCTTCTTCCAGCTGCAAGTGTGCACTTGCTTACCAAGGATTATGGCCACGTTCACATTTTACCACTTTAAAGAGTCATTGGTTCCCCCAAAGCAGTGGTTCCCAACAGGTGGTCCGGGGACCCCCAGGGGTCCGCGAGCTATGCCAGAGGGGTCCTCAAGATCCTATTAGAATAAAAAATATATTAACTATATTTCATATGATAACAGATTTTTTGTTTTGGCCACTTCCTGCATGAGCAGAGTCTAGCGCAAAACTAGAATTAGATAGAGGCAGTAGTTCTGCTGTATGCCGCAAGGACTACAAGAAACTTGGAGATAAGGCAATGAAAAAGATCCTTCCATTTGCAACCACATATCGGTGTGAGCAAGCATTTTCTTCCATGTGTTTCATGAAAAACAAATATAGGAATCGGCTCGACATGCGGTCGGATTTCAGAGTGAAAGTTTCAAGTTTGGAACCTAATATTTCAGAAATAATGGACTCAGAGGACAGATTTAAACTCATCTCATTAAGAACTGAAAATTAAAACTAACTGTATACTGATGGAGTACTCTGTTGTAACTGTAAAAAACGTATAAATATAAAATATAAAAAGACTCTTAATTTGGTTCTCACTTTTTAATTTTAGGATTGGGAATTAATGGGGGTCCTTGTCACAATAGCAGCTCGATGAGGGGTCCTCGAGAAAATTTTGTTGGGAACCCCTGCCCCAAAGAATTCTGGGAGCTGTAGTTTGTTAAAGGTGCCGATAACTGTTAGTAGACCTCTATTTCCCTCACAGAACTACAGAACCCAGAGCCATAAATTAATCATAAATTCTTCTTCACAGGGAACTCTGGCAGCTGTAGCTTTAAGAGCACCCTTAACAAGCTACAGCCCCCAGAATTATTTGAGGCAAGCCCTGACTGTTTAAAGTGGTAAAGTGTGAACGTGGCCATAACATATCATAGTGCTTTAAATGTATGGGTGTGATTGTGACTCAAGCCCTTTTGAACTCAGTGGGGCTTACCTTCTGAATCGACAACAAGTGTAGGATCACACTGTTACATAGCTGTCAAGTTTTCCCTTTTCTCGCGAGGAAGCCTATTCAGAATAAGGGAATTTCCCTTAAAAAAAAGGGAGAACTTGACAGCTATGCACTGTTAGGGTGTGTGAATTGTTAGTGTCCAGACAGGACTGTTCCTTGCATTAGGAAGAAGATTCCACCTAAACATTAGGAAGAACTTCCTGACAGTAAGAGCTGTTCGACAGTGGAATTTGCTGCCAAGGAGTGTGGTGGAGTCTCCTTCTTTGGAGGTCTTTAAGCGGAGGCTTGACAGCAGCATGTCAAGAATGCTTTGATGGCGTTTCCTGCTTGGCAGGGGGTTGGACTGGATGGCCCTTGTGGTCTCTTCCAACTCTATGATTCTATGAGGCAGCTGCCCCATGTGCCCCATGCTTTAGCCTACACTCCCTTAACACGCTGCCACAGGTCACGAGTGCTGAAGTATTTTATTTCATTTATTTTTTAAATTTATATACTGCCCTATATTTGGAGGTCTCGGGGGGGTTCACAGAATGAAATCCAAACATAAAACCACAAAATGCACAATAAAAACAAAACCTAACACTCCCCTCCAAAAAAACCCACATTTTAAAAGGGCATAAGATTCAACAGCCAGTCCAGTCGGCTCTTGAATCCTGGAATAGAGCGGGGGCACCATCTTGTGCTTTACCTCAGGTGTGTCCATAAATATATAAACGTATTAAGAACACCCAGTTCTTCACTATCAAAGTTTTATTTAGCTTATAAATAATGAGAATCATCTTCAAATAACACCCTTAAGTCCTGTCTTTAAGCACTGGGCTATGTTGTCTTGGTAGCTGAAGGGATGTTTTTCTCAGGAGCTGTTAAAAATAACAAGGCTGATAGTGATCTCGAAAAATTCATCAGGATGGCTGGGCAGAACTGGACAGATTTCGGAGCACTATTGTTTGGATAGCGTCATTATGTACTGTATAACATGTTTCATTTTTGTACTTTCCAAATAGCCCACACGCCGGGATACAAGAATACCAATCTGATGTACCCAAGATTCCCACTGCCTGCATTTCAGTGGAAGATGCTGAAATGATGAGCCGGATGTCTTCCCGAGGCACCAAGATTGTTGTGACCCTGAAGATGGGAGCCAAAACCTACCCCCATGCTGATTCCTTTAACACAGTTGCAGAGATCGTTGGGAGCACCTACCCCGAGCAGGTGGGTGACACTTTGTTGGGGAACAAATTAAGCACGCCATTGAGATGATCCTATCTCGTGCTTTCAAATTCACCATAAACACACTGAGGTCCGGGGTCAACATTTAAAGTGGGGGTTGCCAACCTTTTTGAGCCCATGGGCATGTTATAAAATTTGGGGAAGACCCATAGCTGTCAAGTACCCCGTTTTCCCCGGGAAACCCCCGTTTTTACTTACCTTTTCCCGGTGGTCCCCCGTATCACTTCGTCTCCCGTTTTTCTCCGTTATTTTCTCCTGCCGGCGGCCATTTTTTCTTTCCGATTTGCCCTTCTATGGGCACAAAAAATGGCCGCCGCCGGCTTCAAAAGTCGCATCTACGCATGTCCGGAAGTGCATAGACGCGATTTATGGTGTCGGTGAAGGCCATTTTTGGTGCCCATAGATGGGCGGAGCGACACCGGAAGTTGCGTCGACGCACTTCCTGACATGCGTAGAAGCGACTTTCGAAGCCGGCAGTGGCCATTTTTGGTGCCCATATAAGGGCAAAGTGACACCGGAACTGACGTCGACGCAGTGTCACACGGCTGCCGGTCCCGGATTCTGCAGTCCGGGACTTGGAAGGTAAGGGAAGACCTGTGGGAGCCAGTCACAAAATGGCTGTTGTAGGGGCGTGGAATGGCTGTGGTGGGGGCATGGTATAAAAGAGATGACCACGAGATGGTGCTGGTGCAGGCGCCCGCATTAGCAGCTCTGCCTTTGGGTGAAAATGTGCCTAAAACTACCAGCGCCAGGCTCACTCACAGAGACAAACACTTTCTAGGTCTCCACATTTCTATATCCCTTATAGGCAGCGCCAGTCGTACCATTAGGCAAAAAGGGGTGACAAAGCATTGGAGGGCAGAGCCATGTGTGCCACTGTCTTTCTCGGGGGGACAGAGAAGGATGCTGTCCTATCACCAGTGCTGAAGGTAGACTTTTATACAGTGGTACCTCTACTTACGAATTTAATGCGTTCCGAACGCACATTTGTAAGTCGAATCCCATAGGAATGCATTGGGAGAAAAAATTCATAAGTAGAAGCAACCCTATCTAAAAATTCGTAAGTAGAAAAAATCCTATCTAAACCGCATCCAAGATGGTGGACGGAGCTCCATTCATAAGTAGAAACATTCATAAGTAGAGTTATTCGTAAGTAGAGGTACCACTGTACGTGGAATTCAGGCTACCGTCTTGTCCTTCACCTCAGACAGCAAAATGCCCACGGAATAATTCTTTCTCAAAGTGATGTGGCAATTAGTTACTCTCATTTTCAGCAGTTTCTGTTAACAAAAGTAAAGGTTTCACCCCCCCCTTTAAAAAAATATGGCTGAAATATGAATTCTCCCTTTTAAAAGAAAACAATGCTTTTAAAAATGGAGAATTTTAATAAGATAACTTCATTACTTGTTGCTGCTAACTGTGTTGTAACTCCTTTACCATAAGATCAGAGCTAATAGGTTTTCCAAATGTGCATTTAATATGCAATGAAGATATATATTACAATACATGACATGACATCATCTAATAAATATAGACCTGCTTTATTCCCTCAATACCCACCTGGCTCTCAGATCTGCTGAGGCTGGTGTTTCAGGGACCCCTGTTCCCTATTCAAGACGGATGGTTTAAGAGCTGTTAATAGATGTGCCACCCACTTCGGATTTCTTGCCAAAGATTTAGAAGGCCAAATCTGCTATTATTGTGCTTCTGAATTTCAGGTTAGATTACTTTTCTCGTAAAAAAAGAAACAGCTGCTTTCTCCCCCCTCCCCTTTTCAGGTTTGCAGGCTGTTGCAGAAAGAGAGTTGCAGTGGCTGATGCTGAATATTTCTGAATGCTTTCTGTTGCAGCCCTGCCTCTGTAAAGTGCAAGAGTAGCACAGGGCTTAGTCTCAGCAAGGGCTTCACTCTGCTGCTCGTTTTCAATGCCAGAGCTCAGCCATGTACCTTAGGAGACACCCTGAGCATGTATCAAGGGCGTAGCCAGGATCAAAACTAGGGGGGGGGCAAGCCATGATCATTCAGGGGCGGGGCCACAAAGTGGGAACGTGGGCGGGGCTACAGGGCCAGCTGGCCTGACGACATCGTGGTGGCGGCAGCGGCGGCAGCGGCCACCTTGTGCTTCTGGGGCTGGCAACGGCGGCGGCTACCCTGCTTGGCTGGAGAGGACGGGAGGGTCGGGCCGGCAAGAGGGGGTGACAGGGTGGGCGAGGGCAAGGCAAGGCACGGCCGCAGTCACGACGGCTCCGAGGCGTTGCTGCATATCAGCATAATATTTCAACCATGTTGTGGGTTCAAGCCCCACCTTAGGAAAAAATTCCTGCATTGCAGGGGGTTGGACTAGATGACCCTTGTGGTCCCTTCCGACTACAATTCTATGATTCCATTGATATATTACCATAGCATATGCATCATTCTGCTTTCTTGAATTGTCCTACTCCTAGGCATAGCAGCCAAATCCTAGAGGCCTAGGTGCCTCCCCCCCCCCAATTACTGGTAAATACCATATTTGAAAGAGTCACCCCCCCATTTTGATGGGCTTTCTATGTGGGGCTTATCTGCCCCCCCCAGTATTTTATTAAGGATGGAAGAGGGAGGGAAGGAAGGAATAATAGAGAGAGGGATACCTCATATTTGTGGGTGCCTCTGGGTGATGCTGTGAAGCTGGAACTCTGCAGCAAGAGGATGGGAGGGTCGGGCAGGGGAGAGGGGGTGGCAGGGCAGGCGAGGGCGAGGCAAGACAGGGCCGCAGTCTCGATGGCTCCGAGACGTTGCTGCATATCAGCATAATATTTCAAACCATGTTGTGGGTTCAAGCCCCACATTGGGGAAAAAATCCTGCATTGCAGGGGGTTGGACTAGATGACCCTTGTGGTCCCTTCCGACTACAATTCCATGATTCTATTGATATATTACCATAGCATATGCATGATTCTGCTTTCTTGAATTGTCCTAGGCATAGCAGCCAACTCCTAGAGGCCTAGGTGCCTCCCCCCACCCAAAAGAAATTACTGGTAAATACTGTATTTTAAAGAGTCCCCCCCCATGTTGATGGGCTTTCTATGTGGGGCTTATCTGCCCCCCCCAGTATTTTATTGAGGATGGAAGAGGGAGGAAAGGAAGGAAGAAATAGAGAGAGGGATAACTCACATTTGTGGGTGCCTCTGGGTGACGCTGTGATGCTAGAACTCTGCAGCAAGAGGAAGATACCGGTACACATGTACAGGAGCCTTGTAAGCAGCTTTCTCTCTGCTTGATTTACAGCAGGCACGTCCAACAGGTAGATTGTGATCTACCAGTAGATCACTGGATGTCTGTGGTAGATCACTGCTAGATCACTGGCACCCCTAAAAAAAGCTCACCCAAATTTTTCCTCCTCCCTAAAAAAAGCTGAACTATGACCTGAAGCCCTAAACAAAAATGGGCCTCCCTCCCTCCTAAAAGAAGCTCAACAAGTTTGACCTAAACCCCCCAAAACAGGGCTTCCCTTCCTTAAAAAAACTCAACCGCTTTGACCTGAACCCCCCAAAAGGGGGTAGATCACTCCCAGTTTTTAACTCTGTGAGTAGATCAGAGTCTCTTGGGAGGTGGCCACCCCTGATTTACAGTATACGGATGCAGGAGGAGGGGCAGACTGGAACACCAATGCTTTTTATAAACATCACTGTGTCTATCAAAGCTACAGCCCCCCCTTCTTATTCACTTCCTTTTAGCCTTGCAGGGCCACCTTAGTCAAATTGAATCCTCTGCACCCTCATTAAATCGCCAATAGAACTGTTAATGCGATCCCTGAATGCCCATTAACAACTCCCACTGAATAACAATAGGGTGAATAGGGTGGACCTTGCCTGAAGGGATATTCTGCTCCATTGTCTTAACTGCTTAAGTACTGGTAGCCACTTTGCTTTATTTATTTGATGTGTTTTTGTTACAGCTGTGTTCCCGCCCCCAGCAAGTGGAGAGCTGCTCTTGCTAAAGCAAAGTCCTTTCCACTTCAGTTTTTTGGAGGGGCAAAGTATTGGTTATGGTCTGTAAAATACAATAATTTTTTGCTTCTGGGGGGGGCAGCTGCCCCCTCCTGCCCCCCCCCCCTGTCTACACCCATGGCATGTATACAGTTTCAGTTTCCTCATTTTGAATCACTGGAGCCAGCCTTCATACAACTGGGATTAGGGAGTGGTGTTTCTGAAGGGGCGGCTTCCGGACAAGTTTTGTTTTTCACAGATGACACTGAAATAGAAACTGGAAAGTAAATCCTAAAGAGGAATGAATGCTAAAGAAGTTCCTCTCTCCTTTTCTTTTATATACGCTCAAAACCCTAGCCATACAACTGTTCCTTAACCCTTACCTGATGAGCGGGACCTCTGCTTCTTTGCATTAAATGTTAGAGGATTTGTCAAACATGGGCTACAACTGTTGCTATTTGCCTGCCTTAGAAGTGGAACCAGGAAGGCTATGATTTCTGACACTGTGAAGTGAGCATCGTTCCAAAAAGCAGCGTGCTGCTCCCCAATCATGTAGCTAAAAGAAAACCCCCTTCAGCATAAGATGAAGTAATTGAAGGCAATAATTCCTCTGTGCCGCTAGGTGGTTAAGTCCAACCAAATGAATGCATTAGCTCCTCCTTGACTGAGCTGATGGAGGTGGTCTTGGGTATGGTGCCATCAAGGAGGTTCACATGATCCTTCTCACGCTCTGAAAACATGCATGATGTCATCGTCCTGGGCAGCCCCACCCACCCCATCAACATGTGCACAGGCCGTGTGTTTGGCAGCTATGTGAACGAGTTAGTTATACATACCAACACACATGTGTAGCGTAATCCTGCTTGTGTAAAGGAGATCTACCATATGTGCACACATTTCACAGCCACTGAATGTGGATCTGGCAGGGTGTGTGGCCACCATACATGTTGGTGACAATGGGCAGGGATACCTGGCTTTCATTTATTTTTATTGATCCTACTCACTTGTAGTTTCAGTGTATGCAAGCGCTTGATTTAAACCCCATAAGGTCTCCCAGACTTAGTGTTCTTTTGACGCTTGTTTGTGGGTGGGTTTGATGTTGCATCAGGTTTGGTTTTTATTGTATTCCATGTTGAAAACTTGCAATATTCAGATTTGATTTTTTTTTAAAAAAAGAAGACGTTGCATCAAGTCCATGTACCCCCATGCTGCCGGTGTCTTTCCCCATCACTTTCCTTATTGCAAAAATTACAATGTGTAGGAGAAACAGGTATGTGGCACAAGAGCACCATTTAATTGCACAACCTGCATTTACCAGCGTGCAATTGAATCCCACCCACCCCCAAAAAGCAACAGTCTGGAACAGCCTTTCTCAGCCTTGGGTCCCCAGATGTTGCTGGACTACAGCTCCCATCATTCTTAGCTAGCATGGCCAGTGGTCAGGGATGATGGGATTTGTAGTTCAATAACCTCTGGGGACCCAAGGTTGAGAGAGGCTTGTCTGGAAGGACCCAGCGATGGAGAAAGGGGAAATGAGCAGCAGGGTGGGTTGCAAAGATCTTGAGCAGGGAGTCTCTGCAGTCTCCACACTTGAAAGCCAGAACAGCTCAGGACCATCCCAGGCTGTGTGCAAGATTGTTCCCTTCACACTCCTGCTGCAAGATTTGCCCCCTTCCAATACAAAGGCAATCCAGACCACTAAATATGCAAAATAAATAAATAAATATGCAAGATGAGGTGGAAAGAGGAACACAACTAGCCAGGGGTTGGATGAATATATTCATGCGCTGCACCAGTTTATGAACTCAGACAGAAGGCTTTCCGGCAGTCCTCTTGGGGACAGAAGGAGGTCAGGGGTTGTATTTTCTGAAGCCCCCCTTCCCTAGTAGAGGGTTTATGACAGTTTTTTAAAATTCCCCTTCAAAGTTAAATTGCACGCACTTTTTCAACCATATATATATAATTTGGAAATGATAAAATGGCCTTTTAGCAGTATTTCTGCCACTGCTCAGATGACATCATTCCCTTTATAAACTTATATAACCCCCAAAAAGGCACCGTTCCATGTGATTAGCTCAGCAGAAAAAGCCTCGTCCCATTTATTGCCAACCTTTCTACCACCACATGTATGTTTTGGATTGCTGAACGACTGGGTAATGTTGCAAACGCTCACAAAAACACAGTGAAAGTGGAAAGAATGTTGAAATGGCAGGTTTCTCTTTTTAAAAAAAGCAAAATTTGAAACCATGCACCCCAATGCTTCACGGGACCCTAATATGCACATTGATCTTCAGCTTAGAGATGGGCAGACTTTAGGGTTAGAGTTGGGTCTACTTCTTGTTCTTTCTTTACCAGAACCCCAAGACCCACCCAACTGAGCCAGATGCAAAATTCATACAGTCTGAATTAAAGAGCAGGGCGGTTCTGAGCACATTCCTAGCCCGTCACCATCATGATTATTACTGTTATTAAATTTGTTTTGTGCCCTTCACCAGCAGGTCCCACGGCGGGTAACAAAAATTGTATAATTCAGAATTAAAAACAAGTAAAATACGAAAGCTATCTGATTTCAGTGCCAGAACTGAACTGAGGTTTCAGCTTTTTCATGCAAACCCCCGATTTGTTTTCTTCTTTTTTTGGAAGCCTGATTTAGGTGGGGAAAGGTGTTTTGCTGTTGCTGCTGCTAAACAACTGAGGTTCAGAAACTGTTGCTAATCCGCTTCAAATGAGCCAGAGATCTGCTAGGCTAAAAGATCCCAATCTACTTTGCCCATCCTTCTGCATGTGCATCCTCTATACTTGTGTGTAATCCACAAACCTATCATTGGCACTCGTCAACAGAAAAGACTTTACACCTGTGGTAGTTTGTATGTGTGTGTTGCAACCTTTGTCTGAACAAGATGGGGCAGCAGTGTATAATACAGAGAATAGCGGAATGTTCTGGGGGGGGGGAATGGTGGGCAATTAATCTATGTGAACAAAATCTTTATTGGAAGACCTAATAAATTGAAAATTGTAAACCTGATTCATGGATCTGTCTACTTTCAGATACCATCTCTTTCATAAGTCTGTATTGACCTATTTCTGCATTAATCAGGTGTTTTGTTTTTGTGTATATATATATATATATATATATATATATATATATATATATATATATATACACACACACACACACACACACACACACACACACACACACACATATATATATACATATACATACATACATATATGTACGTATGTATACTATATGTATAGTGCATTATATATATATGTAGAGGACAAGATGGTTGGACAGTGTTCTCGAAGCTACGAACATGAGTTTGACCAAACTGCGGGAGGCAGTGCAAGACAGGAGTGCCTGGCGTGCTATGGTCCATGGGGTCACGAAGAGTCGGACACGACTAAACGACTAAACAACAACAACATATGTATATATAATGTGCATTATATATATGTGTGTGTGTGTGTGTGTGTGTGTGTGTGTGTGTGTGCACATGGGAACTGATAGCTACATATTTGAATCTGTTTTAAATATTTTATCTCCATGCACACATTTCTAGATGCATTTTATCCTAAAATACGCACCTTTAACACATTTTTTGGTACATTATTTGAACAACCTTGCAAAATTCATAGAAGGGTGAACTCCAAAGGATAATTGCATTCCGATTCGCATGTTCGTCTGGTAGGTGTGGACAAAGTCACTTTGCATCAGAACCGACAAAAACAAATTCCTATGTTTGTGTGGCACAGATCTTAGAATTCAGAAGGAAATGCCAGTATTGTGGTGTTTGTGTCCTCTGTTCTTTGGCCTTCTGGTTAAAGCAAACAGAGCTGTAAAAACCCACCCTGTTCTGTTCTGAAGTTTATTTTTATTTTTATTCCTTCCTTCCTTTATTTCTTCTGCAAATAATGCATTGTCCAGGGCAGCAGTAAGTAGAAGCCAAACCTTCACCAGGATTTCTAACAGCTAGTCGGTTCCCAGTAGGTTTTCAATTTGCAGTAAGAGTTTTCACCTGCCAGATACCAGAGGACTGTAGGAACACAGCAGAGAAGCTAACCACACGTCTTCATAAAGCGAAGACTTGTGGGCATGTCTGCACTGCTAAGGGACTGCAGATTCAGTGCCAAGTTGAAGTTGCTGTAGCCGACCTGCTGCGTCTTTGTTGGAAGCCTCTCAAAACCATAAGAAGCACAGTAGGAATGTTATGCCAGCGCCCCTCAAATTAGCTCAGGGAATGGTCTGAGCTATAACATTGTTAAAGCTAAGAAGACCTCAGCCTGGTCAGCACTGAAAATCCAATGGAAAGTTTAGATCTAGGTTCCAGTGTAGTGGTAGATGTGTGTGTGGCAAAAATGAAGGAAAGAGCAGTCAAGTTTCTGGTGTGGCCCGAGATTTTACGTACCCCTGCTTGGTCCAAAGTAATTAGAACCGAACTCCAATACATACACACTGATCTGGCAGTAAGACCTATAAGCCAATGAGGCTTATTTCTGGATGGAGGCTCCATCATACATTTATATATCGCTTGATTGTAGGAAACCTCAAAGCGGTTTACAAAAAAAAAAATGTACATGCCATCACTTCCTTCATTCTATCCACTTCTCCCAACCAAGCAGCTCCACATCAAAAGGCAATGAGCTCCTGGCGATCTGCCCCAGGTGATGGTCACCCAGTCCTGGCCACATGCTCCTGTGCCCCACCTTCCACCCCATCTCTTGGCCATCTATAAACTCCTTCCACTCCCTCTGGGAGCCCAATTGTTCTCTTTTCTGCCGCTCTCATCCATGGGGAATTCTACTATGGTGGCCTTCAAGGCTGGATCCAGAAGGGCACAAGAAGTCAGGAATTTTCTATACGATTTCTCTTTTCCATTCTCCTAGCACTGAAGATGACACACAAATGTGGGTGGCCGTATTGTGGCTGTGACCCTGCATTTTGCTGTTAGCTGTTACACATCCACAGAATGTTTCTGCACAATCGTGCCATTTCAGTACAGCTCCTTTGCCCTGAGTGATGAGCAGTACGGGTTCTAAACTGCCATTGCTGTGTCACGAGCTGATTTGTATTTCCTTAAGTGATGCAATTTGCTGCCCTTATAATGGAATTCCCTTAGCATTTTACAACTGCATCAGTAACATTTATGGGCTGTAAAGGGTGTGTTATGCATGTCTGAGTATAATGCACAGCTGCGTATATGGTTGTAATAATAGAAAACAGCATCCACTTTGGGGTGATTTGTCTCATGTTTCAGGAATCCGGCAGAGGCACATTATCAGAATGTTTGCTGTGGCGATGACCGCCCTGAGAAGTTGCTCTGTTCAGGCACTCGGCTCTGTGTGGGGCACACAGGGTGTCTACAGGCCTCTGTGTGTGTTTTATGCTGGCGAAGAGGAAATATGTATATGCTAAGCTAGCAGCTGTGTTTTATTTAGGCGCAACGTTACTTTGGGAGCACTGTGAGCAAAGTGGGAAGCTGTCATAAGTCCCGGGGTTTCACTGGGGTCAAGAGTGGAGTGGCAGACTGAGACACATGAAGAGGGAGAGCTGTCATGGATTGGTTGCATGCAGAGGAATAGAGGGAGGAACCAGCTGCAGAACCCCAAGACAAGGGGAGAAGGCTCAGAGCCCGGGGATTGGTTGTGGGACAGAGGGAAAAGAAGGAAAAGACCATTTTGCCCCACCTGGAGAAGTTCTGCTGTCTTTTATAGTGATGCATTTCCTGTTTTTTTGATGAGGTGGAAGTAGCCACCCTGTTGGGAATTGCAATTACTGGGTTATATCCATCTAAGTATTACTCAGAGTAGATCCATTAAATTAGCAGAATTAAATTGCTCTTGTTTATTAATTTCAGGGGTTCTGCTCTGAGTGACACTATAACATTGGGTACAGCCCCTTGTTCCATAGTATATGAAACTCAATTTTTAGCTTTAAATTCCATCAAACATTATGATAAATCTCCTTTTATTCTGAGCCAAGTTTCTCAAATGAGTAGAGCTGCTTTTCCCAGCCTAGAGATTCCATGTGTTTTGTACTACATGCTGGCTGAGGCTGATGGGAATTGTAGTTCAAAGCACCTGGGGAAAATCTTGGAAATGATGTGAATCATAATATTGCTAAGATCCTAGAACATGAAGTTATTTTCCTTGTTAGTGATTGATTTAGCAGGTTCTTTGTGACAAAGGAAATGGGACTGTATTTGCTTATCCTTTACAATTCTCATTTCTTTCTGACGGGGAAAGAATCCTCTTTTGGAATTGGTGTTTGGCAGAAGCTCTGTTGAATAACAAAAAGATGGAAATTCTAGAATCCTGGTTGTCATTAATGGATAGGAAACACCCATAAATGGACAGGGAAGATAATTCAATATGTGCATTATATTTATTTATTTAATTAATTTGTTTATCCAAAGATCACAGGACAGTTTACAACATAAAAAAAACTGGGGACCGGACTAGATTGGCTGCAAGGTCTCCTCCAACTCTATGATTCTGAGGTAAGAAGTGAAACAAACTTGAAACAGTAGAACATACTGGAATGATTGGGGTGAGGAATGAGTTAACTTTATATAAAACAAGCTTCTTTTATTTTTATGGGCACAAAAATCCTTAGACTAGACATTTGCGATGGAAATGTCAAATTGGTCCAAGTTATTATACATTAAAATATTCCAGACGCTGCTGCTCTCCAACTTCAGTTAATCCACAGTTCACTCTTATATGTGTCTACTGCCTACCCAGAAGCAACTTCTGTTGAGTTTAATGAGTTTTGCAACTAGGTAAGTGTGCATTTGGATTTCTGCCTTAGAGTAGCTTGCTTGTGCAAAGGGATAGTGTATGTGTGGCTTGCTGCTTGTGGCTTGTTTGTTGTTGTTGTTGTTGGCACAATCTTCCACACAGTCTTTGATGGGCCCAAGTCACAATGGATTCATGTCATGAAATATCTTCAGTCATGAAGCATTATGCTTACCTAGTTAAACAAGATCAGTGGACGTTTGTGCATCTTACTATCACTGCAACAACAACAAAAATCAGCGGTGGTTAGTTGCAACAGCAGTTGTTCAAACTGAGCAACCCTTGAATGTCACTTTATGTTGGAAAGGGGGGAAAACTGGGCCACCCAAATATGGAAGGTCCTAGCTTTTCCTTGTGGTTCATCTGTCTAATCATGGAAGATCAGAGTGAGAATGCTAGCAGCCAAATGTGTAGCACTTTAAGAAAGACTATCCCTTCCCCATAGATTCCATTATAGGATTTGCAGTACAAATAAAGAATGTATTTTCCCAGGATGTCTTGTAAATATAAAAATAGCTCAGATCTTGTAACTCTGCAGCAACAATCCTTTCCTCTTGCTTTAACAGGATTATAAAGAATCCTGTGGTCGGGATTGTTGGCAGTTCATGTGCCCCATAGCTACTGGTCTTAATGCATCCAGTTTTCATGGAAGGGAGCAACTTTAGAATCAATACTTTGAGAAAACTGAGCTTTACCATCTTAATATCCCCTGAGTCAGACATTGTGGCTAATATATAATTAAAACTGCGGTTCTGTGCAGAACATCCCATTGAACACAATGGGTTCCACTTCTGAGTGGGAATGGACGAATAAGTCAATTTTGGTTTCTTTCATTTTTCCAATCTTAAGTTCCGTTCTCCACATTTCCACATCTGTTTGCATTTTTTTAAATATAAAAGGTCCTCGTGAAAATTCACCAGCATTTTGGTGCAAATTTCTCCTACTATATACATATGTGTATGCAATCTTGCCTAACATACGCATTTTTACAACACAATTTCCCGTAATATAATGGAATTTTTTACATCATTTTAATTAAATTATGTATTTCTATGTACATTTTACACTGGTATGTGCATTTTCCAAAGGATGCCAATTCTGAAGGACAAATGTGTTTTGGTTTGCATATATTTTCAGAAAGTGTGTGAATATGGTAGATTTGCCTTTCAATGCAAACTGAATTGAATTTTGCAGGGGAGGGGCATCCTTACTTCTCCGTAAATACACATAGTGTTTTGTTGTAAGTGTGGAACTGGCAACAATTGCAAGCGTTTCCTTTAATTAAGACAGCTCGGTGATTGATTAATTGCAGGGCACCACGCACATGCTGTTGCTTTCCATAATTCATGGAGAATTTTTGTTATGCAAGTAGCTTTAACATTTCAAATTATATTTGGCCTCACAAGAGCACTGTCAGCCAAGTCACTATTATTTACATTTTGTGGTGGAGGAATTGAAGCTGAAACATGAGGAGTTGCCCCATGGCTACATCATGGAAAAGATGGGACTGGAACCCATATCTCCTATTTCAAGGCCATCTAACTCTCCTGGACTAATTATCATAAGGCTTTCACTTTGTAGCCACCCATATCTCAGTGATTGGGTCCTTTCTACCACTCCAGTCCTGGAATAGTATATATGTCGGTTAGGTCATCATTCTGGCTCTTTCAATTTGCTTTCTGCTTCAGAGGCATGATGTAGTGAGCATCTTTGTGGACCTGGGAAATGAGAAAGAAATTTGAATCATAGTCTCTCCTCTCTTTTCTCTTCTCTTCTCTTCTTGTTCCCATTTGTTAGGCTGATCTTTACAGCTCATTCGTGGGGACTGTACGGTCAGACCTCCTGCAATTTTCTTGATAGGCCGCCCATGGTGGAAATCCTGTGTTATATCTTGATGCATATTGCAAAGATTAGCTGCAAAGCTGTTCTGGAATGCTGGGTTTGATTCCTCAGCTCAGGTGTGAGATAAAAAAAAAATATTTAGATCATTGTCACAGCCCTTTTCAGGTGTTCAGCTGAATGTATAAAAGGGAGCACCAACTATAAGAGAGTGCAGAGCTTTCTTGATTCAAAGCACAAATTAGGCTATAATAAGCAGATTCGTTTGAATCTTATAGGTCTCCTCACCTTCTTCCCTTCCTTCCTTCCTTCCTTCCTTCCATCCATCTAAGCTGTAGTGTAGTCACTTTTAAATTGTGCTCTCAAGGTTGTGCCTTTGTCCCGTCCCTTTCCCCTCACACCATCTATTTCTACACACCCTGTTGCAAGATTGTTTTAGCGACTCTTCAAAGACACAAAAGGGCCCTGCAAGATCATTATCTTTACTGTTTCCCTGTTTCTGTTTATTTTGCAAAGTTATACAATCAATTTTTTTTGTCATTCCAACTTTGAGGGTGTCTAAGGATTTGTCAGTAGCACTGCAGACATAAAAGCATCACATTAAATTATGATGGCTTTAAAAAACAGCCTGAAATATTTGTCCTGAATCAATAAGCAGTAGACGTGAATGCAATGTGTGTGTGTGTGTGTGTGTGTGTGTGTGTTTGTTTGTTTTAAAAATATTGCCTGAAAGCTGTCAGAGAGTATAGAGACATTTGAATTCCTCTATTATTAGTGCTAGTCAAATGGCAGATTATTATGAACATAGATGCTTACGGATGCAAAGCAATACAGAGGTTTTCTGATTAATGCAATAATAAATATTCAGAAAAGGGTCCAGAATAATTATGGTTCTGCTTAACTTCTAAGCAATTTATGTCAATGTATTTGTATTTAAGCTAGCTTTGACGGGATGGGCTGTGGATTAGGCAGGCTGCTAGTGATTACTGGTTTGCTTTCCAGCTAGGATTAATATAAAATATCAAAGGAAACAGAATGCAAGGTCCAAATGCAGGGAGTCCAGCTTGAACCATGAAGCCTCCTGGACAGCCTTAGACAAGTTAAGTCTCTGTTTCTCAACTTAATTATATTATAGCCAGGGACTGGCTGGATGATGAGAAGTGGTGTGAGGCTGCAGCCTGAGAACCCCATAGGGAATCCCCAGAGGAGGAAGGATCAGAGCCAGGGGAGTAGTGGTGGAGCAGTGAAGACAGGTCAGAGGCTGAAGGTGGGGCAAAATGGTTGGATGCTGAACAAGCAACAGGCTTGAGTGAGAGAGATAAACCAGAGACAGAAAGCACTGCAGATGCAGGACAGGCAGCTGAGGAGAGAACAAAGGCTGCAGCAACTTCACAGGAGCCTGCTGGTCCTACTGTATTATGCTTGCCTCGTCCTTGCCTCCAAGGGCACAGAGGGCCTTGCATGTAGCAGAACAAAGAGCAGAGAACACAGGGGCCCCCCCTCCTCAATGGAGTTTAAAGCTGCTTCGAAAACATCCAGCCAAGGAGGAGATGTAGAGGGAAGTCGGAGGCACAGACCATCCATTTTGCTAACTGCTTTACCGGGAGCCAGTCTTGATGCCAACTTGCAGCTGAACCAACCCTGACACTGTCTGATTCTGAGTCAGGCCATTGGTCCATTTTGCTCAGGTTGTCTGCTCTGATAATAATAATAATAATAATAATAATAATAATAATAATAATAATAATAATAATAATGGTGGCTCTCCAGCATTCTAGACAGGGGGACATTCCCAGCCTTACCTAGAGATGTCAGGGGTTGCCCTTGGAGCCTTCTGCTTGCAAAACAGATGCTGTGCTGCTGACCTACCGCCCTTCTCCAATCTCACAGGATTGTTGTGAAAATATTATTGGATCTGTCCCATTAAAAAAAACAAACGTAATCTCAGTATTGGTAATGGAGATAGTGCTTCACATAACCCCCACCTATGCATGCACCTAACCATCCACACTCCAAACTTAACCTTGAGGTATATGGTGCAATACTCAATTTGAGGAGAACTTGGTTGGAGTCATCTCCCTTAATTGTAGATACGTGGGGACTTTGCAGGAGTTTCTCTGGAATACACTCCTGAATGTTGAAAGTGGAGAAGCTGAACCTTACCCTGGAAGTCTCTGGTTCAGGTTTAAATTATTCTGTTGCATTATTTAATTGTGTGCATTTTGTAGTGGAGGACAAATAGCCCTTGAGGGATGTTCAGTCAGCTCCACTGCCTGTCAGGTTGAAACCCTCGTGGATAATTCAATTAAGGGTTGACTCAAGCAATGTCATGATACCTCCTGAGCAAAGTTCCGGCGTTGAACTGAAGATGAAGCAGGAGGAGCATGGCTGGAGCGACCTTGATGGAAGACCAATCTAGAGCCCATTGGAAGGCCTACTTTCTGGCAGTGATGACAGCAAAGGAATGATGCAAAGAGAAGGGCTGTAGCCCCTGTCTAAAACCCTGGAGAGCGACTTCTAGGCAGAAAAGACTAGGAGTGGGGGATTGACCTCAAAGGCTGCATTTCCTCATGGACCATATATGAGTGGTGGGTTGGGTCAGAGGCAGAGGTGGGTGGACAAGGCGGGTATGGTTGCCTTCCCGTCATACAGTAAAAATATGAGGTTTTATGCATACATCAACTCCACGTACTTCTCACCATCCAGGAATTATTATCCATGAGGCATTATTATCAGAGTTCATGAAAACATTTCAGTCAAGCAAAAGCCCTCAAGAAGCATGGGAAGTGTCTTGAGCACCAGGGAGACAGACCTGGAAGGCCTCATCTGGCCCTCAGGACTGAGGTTCCCACCCACGGAGTAGACAACATTGTGCAGGGGGGACCCATAGGAACAAGGCAGCTTCCTGTGTTCCTAGTATTGCCTTAGTTCTTGGCAGCAGAATAACCTCTGAAATCTGAGAAACCTAATTTCTTGGAAAAGCTGGTTTGTTGTGACATGCGGAACATGAGGCATTCTCCTCCTCTGCCTCGCCATCCTTTAAATAATTGACAATAGGAATCCCAGTGCAGCTCTTTTGTGAGTGAAGGTAGTCGGAAATGCTTGAAACCTACACTTGCATCTTTCGGAAGCATCTCATGATGGGTGGCCGATTCTGCTTGTGCCCTTTCAGTTCACACGCATCACAGATTTTCATTCAGGAAACTTCTTGCTTTTTTGGTGAATTTCCCCATGCCCTTTTCTTATATGCTGCTTGATGTTCTTTGAGCGCATTTTATATGCCAAAGTGCTCCAAGGAGCTTCTCATTGTGACTGACACTGTATTTGAATGATGTGTTTCTTTATAGTTTCCTTTGCATGTGTGTGTGTGTGTCTTTCTCCCCATGTCTGCAACAATAAATCTGCACATAAATAGAGGCTGCAGTTTCTAACAAGGTCTTGGAAGGAATCCAGAGATGGAATATTGTTCTGTGCATTGGGTCAAGTTTTTTATACATAGAAATAATTGGGTATGTTCACACACAACAGCAAGTGTGGTCCATTATATATATATAATTTGCTGCAGTATAGGTTACAGGTAGGTAGCCGTGTTGGTCTGGATCAAAGTAAAATAAAAAAATTCCTTCAGTAGCACCTTAAAGACCAACTAAGTTTTTATTTTGGTATGAGCTTTCGTGTGCATGCACACTTCTTCAGATACCTGAAGAAGTGTGCATGCACACGAAAGCTCATACCAAAATAAAAACTTAGTTGGTCTTTAAGGTGCTACTGAAGGAATTTTTTTATTTTGCTGCAGTATAGAATTTATTTATGTTGAATGTAACACCATATGGGAGATAAATGTGCATTCTCCATGGCATGTGCGCACACATGGCAGGAAACCTAACCAATTTATGTGTCTTTGGTGCATGTTTGAGCAGTATACCCGTCTTTCAAAACATACTCGTTCCCCTCTTTTAGCAAATTTGTGAGGCAGAACTGAAAGCATCTGCTTTTCCCTTTAAACTGACTGTAGTTACCCATTCCATAGCATCTTGGAGAACTAAGGTTAATGCAAACCATGTCCTGTTCAAACATGCCAGAATCAAGCCATGGTTTATGATCCTGATTAGTTCAGTAACCATAATTTAAACAGACCATAGTTCCTTAGGGATGTAATGGAAAAGCAAAAAAAGGAAGTTAAAAAAACACCCCAGATACTTCCAATCTCCTTCTCACAGCCATGTTTGAGGAGCAGGAATAAGTTTGTGAGTCTATGGTTTGTGCACACAACTCTAAACTATGGTTTAAACATTATATCTGAACAGATCCAATGTATGAAGCAGCCTTAAAATGGTTTTTGTTTGTTCTTCTACACAAGGACTTCTAGAGTCACTGTGTCATAGGATTCTTGTTGGTCAGAGCTTTTTGAAGAGGCCCAGCACACACAGGGTTCTGCAACCACTTTACTATCCACATGGCAGTATACTCCAACTTGCTGAATGGACAGTGTCCGCAGGGGCTTAGTATGCTGGCCTATTCATTCAACATGTTTACAGCTGCTCATATATTGTATTTCTGGAGCTGTGGCCATAATAATAAGTGAGCCTAACATGTACAGTATTTTTTCCATCTATTCTGCGATGTCAGAATTGAGTGTTCACCAAATCTCGATCAGTCCTGCCTTGAGCTTTACAGTATGGTTGGAGGAGGCCGTGGTTCTAGGGCTGCTGTCCAGAGGTCCGCAATGGGTTATTAGTGGCCAGGCTACCGAGTTATTTCCTTGACTCCTGAGACAGTTTCAAAGTGTGCTGCTGTGACTTCCGGTCTGCCACCATTAACGATCGGCAGGGGAAACCTCGGTATCTGAGGTCCCTGCGCTGTTTAGGAGGGGGGTGCCATTGGAGCATGGTGGGCCCCCGGAAAAACCCCAGATCGGGCTTTCTGGGGACGTGGAGACCCGGCATTGCTCCATGAAGTCTGCCTCACTGCCCAGGAAGCTCGTTAAGAGCCCCGAGAGCAAGCAGAGTGGAGACGGAGCCTTGGGTTGATCGCTACCTATCCAGCGCAAAGCTCTGAGCCGACGTTAACTTGAGCAGTAGATACTTCCTAAATTTGAAGATTGGACTGTGAGTACAATTTAAAATTGATTTTGAGAAGAATTTGGCCAGGGGAAGGGATCTAAAAGAACAGAGGTCGATCCCCCCCCAACCAAGTGACCGCGACACAGCTAGCTTGCCTGCAGCCGAGATACGAGACAGGAAGCTATCAATTTCCTCTAAAAGCAGACCTAGTAATCTCCCTGTTTGTTGCAGGGCAAAGGGAGGTAATTAAAAGTGTGGAAAACCTGCAAAAAATTGAAGTTTTTAAGTACGGAAAACCCTCCTGTAAGCTGGGAGTGAACTCCGGGAGCGTGGACAAGTTACCATTGTGACGGATAAAGGGAAAGAAAGGAAGCTTGTTATTGCTGTGAACTGTTGAACTGTAGTGTTAAATCTGTCAAAATAAAAAGACTGGAACTTTCTTCAGTAAATGGATTTAAAAAAGCAGAATCTGAGGTGGAATTAGAGACAGAACCAGTCCAGTCAAAAAGTTTAAGATTGGAACTTGGATTAAAAAAATCCTGCAGCTCATATCTTTTCCATGAAATTTGAGACCTAAAATGGAAGTAGACAAAACATTGCCTTCTGGTTGGGATTACAATTGCATGCAATATGTTCTGGAACAACTACATGAGATACCAAGAGACCAACGTGAAGCCAGAAGGGAAAGATTCGAACTTTTGAAAAAAGATTTGCCACAGGAAGAAGAAAAGGAATGTGAGGAACCTAAACAACCCAGCAAAGATGAAATTCAAAAGGAGCTGAAGGATTGGAACCTAGTGCAACCAGTGAGAGGGGATGCACAGGACTTTTGTGCGATACCAGGGGCTCCTGAGGAGAAGACCTGGAAGGTTGCCTCTCCAGTGAGAGAGGGGAAGCACAATCCAGGAAACAAATTGGATATTTGGGGAGAGAAACTGGGGGAAAATCTGCATAGGAAACAAAAGGAAGAGCGGTGGTGGGTATGGAGTAGAGAATTGGATAGGCAGCAGTGTGTGGTGAGGGAGTGGTGTGGGCTGGATTGGGTCAAAAGTGGTGTGGGGTGAAAGTAGGGGTGATGGCAACAAGTTGACGGATTGAGACGGTCTGGAACTGGAAATGTTTTAAAGGAACTTGTCTATGCATCTTGGGACTTGGCAACCAGGGGAAGGAGGGATGAAATAGTTTTTTTGTTTTTTGTGGTTTTTATGATGCGAAATGGGATAGAGAAAATAGAATGGAAGGTATGGTGTACTTGTGGGGGGAAATTATAGGCTAAAGGGATTAAAAATATGAAGTTAAATATAAGAATAATTGGAAAATAGAATGTCAAGGATAGAGTGATATAGTATAAATAAAATATGAATAATGTTGAATTAAGATTAATAAATGTGGGATTTATAGGTAGGGATTTAAAATTTTCATATAGTGAAAGCTGTATAATTGGGGTCCAAATTAGACTCGGGGAGGGAGGGACGGGGAAGTCGAAGTCACTAATAAGTGATGAAAAATTGTTGTTGTTGTTGTTTAGTCGTTTAGTCGTGTCCGACTCTTCGTGACCCCATGGACCAGAGCACGCCAGGCACTCCTGTCTTGCACTGCCTCCCGCAGTTTGGTCAAACTCATGTTCGTAGCTTCGAGAACACTGTCCAACCATCTTGTCCTCTGTCGTCCCCTTCTCCTAGTGCCCTCAATCTTTCCCAACATCAGGGTCTTTTCCAAGGATTCTTCTCTTCTCATGAGGTGGCCAAAGTATTGGAGCCTCAGCTTCAGGATCTGTCCTTCCGGTGAGCACTCAGGGCTGATTTCCTTAAGAATGGATAGGTTTGATCTTCTTGCAGTCCATGGGACTCTCAAGAGTCTCCTCCAGCACCATAATTCAAAAGCATCAATTCTTCGGCGATCAGCCTTCTTTATGGTCCAACTCTCACTTCCATACATCACTACTGGGAAAACCATAGCTTTAACTATACGGACCTTTGTCGGCAAGGTGATGTCTCTGCTTTTTAAGATGCTGTCTAGGTTTGTCATTGCTTTTCTCCCAAGAAGCAGGCGTCTTTTAATTTCGTGACTGCTGTCACCATCTGCAGTGATCAAGGAGCCCAAGAAAGTAAAATCTCTCACTGCCTCCATTTCTTCCCCTTCTATTTGCCAGGAGGTGATGGGACCAGTGGCCATGATCTTGGTTTTTTTGATGTTGAGCTTCAGACCATATTTTGCGCTCTCCTCTTTCACCCTCATTAAAAGGTTCTTTAATTCCTCCTCGCTTTCTGCCATCAAGGTTGTGTCATCTGCATATCTGAGGTTGTTGATATTTCTTCCGGCAATCTTAATTCCGGCTTGGGATTCATCTAGTCCAGCCTTTCGCATGATGAATTCTGCATATAAGTTAAATAAGCAGGGAGACAATATACAACCTTGTCGTACTCCTTTCCCAATTTTGAACCAATCAGTTGTTCCATATCCAGTTCTAACTGTAGCTTCTTGTCCCACATAGAGATTTCTCAGGAGACAGATGAGGTGATCAGGCACTCCCATTTCTTTAAGAACTTGCCATAGTTTGCTGTGGTCGACACAGTCAAAGGCTTTTGCATAGTCAATGAAGCAGAAGTAGACGTTTTTCTGGAACTCTCTAGCTTTCTCCATGTGATGAAAAATAAGATTTGTTTTTTCTTTTCTTTTTTTAAAAAATTCTTTTTTCTTTTTTCTGTATTTTGTCTTTTCTTTTTTCAGCTTTTTGCTTTTCTTTATTTGTTTAGCGCTACATGTGATATGTGTATAATGAACAATATGCTACCTATACCGTACATGTAACCAGAAAATTTTCAATAAATATATTTAACAAAGTGTGCTGCTGTGTTTGGTTTTGGGGTGATGTTTCACGTGGTATAGTAGTTTGTTTAGTTTCATTGATACACACACACACACACACACACACACACACACACACAATGATGAATAGCCTGGCTGTATTTAATTTGCTAGGTTAAATGGTTGGCACTCCTATTCATGTGTTGGAGCCTTTCAGATAACTCAGATCTTTCCACACGCATGGTATGGCGAATGCAAAAACAGAGGGGGGGGGATAGATACCTGAACCTGTGCTATGTTACAGAAAGTCATGCCTCCCACAGAGCATATTCCACATCTTAACTTTGAGCCCATTTGCTATTTTTTGTTATAAAGTTCCATTTACGGCTGACGACTGAAGTGATTTTTAAGGGCCATTATCCTAAATTGCAGCTGACTCAACCATACTGATCTCCCTTTGCAATACGCAGCCATAGGGGGAAGTTGGGAGCCATCAGTTGACATGGGGTAATTGACAGGCCCAACACACGCTATGCATGAACTGAGATTGGGGTGTGTCCTAAGGTGGTCTCTGTATTGCACAAGGATTCTACAGCAGATAAGTTGATGTAGAAAAAGGGGATTCCTGAAGATGAAAATGGAATTTTTTGAAAACCACGGAATATGAATGCAACTCACATGGTTGCAATCATGGTTTTGCACTGGGGGCATAAGAGAAGCAAGTGTAGTGGTTCTTCACCCATTTTTGAAAAATGTAGCAGAAAATGTTCCTGGGACTTAATGTTCATTTACATTACTGTAATCTCCAAGTGACACCACTAAAGTCAATGCAGTTCAACTACTGTCACTTTCCATTACCTGCAGAAAGAATTATCTTTCCTCTTGCACTTCACCTGCTGTAATCTTGAAGGCACTTGGAAGTAATTATCTAAAGAGGACACAAGTTGTTCACTCTTTTGTTTGTTTGTTTCTTGGTAGCAACTGTGAATGTGGAATCGTTTAAAATGATGTGTTTTTATTTTATGTTATTTTAAATTCAGGCAGCCATTCTGTTCCAAAGGACATAGATATCCGGATAGAATCAGTGAGTCTTGTGATAATTTTCAGAGAACCAACTAAAAAGAACAAAATAGCTTTCTAGCTTTCAGGTTAACGGAACTGTCCATATTAAATAAAGGAGGAGAGGAAAGGGAAAGGGAAAGGATTGTCTTTTATATTGTATTGCTTGCAGAATCTTAGGGACAGGATTCAATATGGAAAAGAGGATGACCAAAGATGAAAATGGAGAGCTTGAATAACAGTGCAACCATGATTTTGCACAGGGGAGATAAAATAAGTGATTGTGTGTGGTCCCCCCCCATGTTGAAAAGTGTGGAGGAATCCCCCCCCCCGGAACAGTTATTCAAACTGGTGGGCTAGGGGTGAGCACTTGTATCCATTTCATTTTGTCTCAGTTTCATATTCTTCTGATTTTGTTTAGTTCTCCACATTTCGAGACTGGTTTCAGTCACCATGAAAATCTATTAGCATTTTAGTACAAATTCCTCTTGCTATATGCGTTTTTGCATGCGAGTTTGCCTAACAGACACATTTAAATTCAATTTTCTCTTAATAGCATGCATTCTGAATGTTATTTTCCCCCAATATATGCCAATGTAGATCTTTTAGGACCAGTGTTATATGGTCCCAGTGGCTGCTCCCAGTCACCAGTCTTGACTATTAGCTATGCTGGCTGGAGCTGGGAGCCTCAACACCATATGGCTGGAGCTTTTGAGAGTTGAGAACCTCAGCATCATATAGAGGACCACATCTTCCCCACCCATGCAATACACTCTTATCTGAAAGTAAGTCTTATTGAACTCATTGGACCTTAATTCTGAATAGACATGTATAGGATGCTGCTGAGAGTGACAAAGCACCGTCAATGCTGTAGATGGATTGGCTGCACCCCACCTGCCATAGTGGGATGTCACTACAACCTCCCCCAAGGTTATCATGGGTCTGTGAACTGGATTTGATTTTGTTCCTTTTTAATCCACATTCGGGTGAGAGGAACATGTTGGAACAGGCTGCATGGGTGAACTATTTTTCAGAGCTATTTTCACACATGCATTCATAAGGATACATTAAACAGCCATCCCGTGAATGGAAAATGCACACTTCTGAAAATACGGTTTGCCTTTTTAAATTGCATTTTCAAAGGGCCATATATACACGTCTTAAAAATGGATCTAAGGCAATTGAAGCACCATCCAATAGCTATTACTTCATCCCTTGAAACACAAGAGTAAGGATACTTCAGGGTAAAGGTGCATATAATTGCATCCTTAATCTGACTTTTTTAAATGATCAGGTAAGAAAAGGCACTGCTGATTTTTTTCTTGAATTAAAAGGCAGAATCTTCAACCTGTAAGTGTTTGAAGGGCACTAAAATAAAACAAAAACTATATTAAAAAGCTACTTGTATTTATCCACTCACATGACCATGCCTGGCAATTCCTTTGACTCAACCACTTTATGCAGAAGATTTAAAATGCAAGCATTTCTCAAGCTTCCGATTCTGGGCGATGCTTTGGGGGTGTCCTCTTGACCTGCCCAATTTTGGTTTCATTAAATTAAATGGGTTCTCTGGCAAACTCCCCAACTTCAAAGAGGATCAACAGTTCTTGAAGCCAGTTATCAATTTTAATCTACTCTGATAGAATTGGAGGAGAACCTTAAAGGATGAAAGAGAATAGCTTGCAGGTGATGTGCAGAACACATTTCATGTTTAAAAAGAGATAGTCAAGTTTGAGTTTATAGCAGGTAGGATATTCTCGAGAAGGGAATGAGCTCAGCTTTTTTATTATTATTATCTGCCTTAAGTGAATTCCTAAATGTTGCAGCCAAAGCAGATTTATGACGAACATTAATCACATTCATTCGATTTATTGTATATCATTTGCAAAGGATATTGCATAACATGTGGGAGAGGCGAGCAAGAAGTGATTATACCCACATGCTGTAAAGCCTTTAAAATCTATGAACTCAGCACACCAGCCCAATGTTTGCAGATAATTCTGCGTGGTATAATAAGATGCACAGGACCCTTGAGGGGAAAGGATTTAAAATGTTATTCAATGCAATTTCTGTCTGTAATGTACTTGCTGAGCTGTATAGAATGATCAATTGTATAGTAGTGACACATTGATAATTTTCTCTCTCTCTGTAAAAATGTAAATGATGCAGTGCATTCTGGTTTTCCCAAGTGTTAACAATTAGTAAGGCAGGTTTTATGGCTTTATTAATCTCATAAGTGTTTGTTGTTGTTGTTTTTGAATAGGATGCTGTTTGCATAGGCATTTTATAAAACAAACAACAATGACTTTAGCTGAAACAGCATTAACTACAAATTGAGAGTGATCTATTGTCTATCAAGTGTTGTGGGACCAGCCAGCTTGCCATCAGCGCCAAAAACCCAAAGTCTTATTATTAATACGCACATCTCTGCCACATTTATTTGTTTCTCCATACACAACCACACCAATTGCATATTTCTAAAGTAGCATAGTTGCCAATACAGAGCAGCAGCTTATACAGAAGTGTACATGATAGTTTGGTCACATATGAACCTGCTCACATACCTGAGTCATCATAATTTCCTTTAAATCTTCTTTGATTTCTGTCTTTAGATCTTTTTTCAATTGTGCTGCATGAATTGTAAAAGGTTCTCTTCTTCCAAAAGACTACAGTTTAGAGAGAGCAATTTTCATAATAGGGGGAAGTGCTCCAGCACTTCAATAGCATTTCCACCATTCTTACGGGTTCTTCTTTGTCCAAATCTCAGTTTTTAACAATTGAAACCACTGTGCTGGAAGAGATCATTGAGACGTCGTCTTGATCAACCCCCCATCTTAAAGCTGCAATCCTAGTCCAGCTTGCACATCAGTTTTTGGGATCAGGTGACAAGGAAAAGTACCATACCCTCCACCATCCCGCTAATCAAAACCGGGATGCTTGTTTTTTGGTCCCAAGCTCTCCTGGGAGTCTGCTGATTCAAACGAGAGTGAAAGACAAAAAAGAGAGAGCATCTTTTAGTCTGGTGTGAGCCAGCTGACTCACACCAGAACACCAGACCAAAAAACGGGACATTCCAGGATCCAATCAGTAGCTGAAATGACTTCTGTAATTCCAGAATGTCCTGCTGAAATTGGGATGGTTGTGGGATACCATAGCGACCTTTGCACTTGTTAGGGGCAAATATCACATTAATTTGAGTGGCTTAGCTCATCCCTTCCAACTGTATATAAAGGGTGTTAAAGGGATTTGATTTACAGCGTCAGTATATTCTTGCAGAGCTTCTGTGTGATTAAAACCCTCAAATAAAACCTAATAATTGTTTAATTGTGTTATAAATGTTTAATTATTTTAAACATAAACCTCCATTTTGCTTTAGTTGAAATTTATCAACAGCCCAGGGACATTCAGACCAGGTCAGGTTTGGGTATTTGAGAATCTATTCTACTGTTTCTTTTTTACTTATACACGTCCTCTCACCTTTTAGACAGTTCAGTATAACAGATCCTCAGCCCATTCCACCTATAGGCTGACAGTCTTCCTTTCTTTGTCCTTTGCATCATCACACTGGGCCCGTTCAGACATCACCTTTATTGTGCATGAGAATTTGTGCTCATGACGGTATTGTGGTTGTTATACATGATCCCGCTTTCAGTAGTTAGCACCTGCAGAGGTTTTCTGTGCATGTCCCTGTGCATAGCTTCCAGCTGAAATCCTGTAACTTTTCGTCCCACAAATGTTCAAGGTTTTTTGGGGGGTGTTGTCCCACTTTTGTTTCATTATAACACCCAAGTGACCTTCCAGTGACAGCAATAATGGGGTAAAACTGTGGAAGTATCAGAAAACAAATAGTACTGAGGAATGATGTGTGAATGATCCAGTATGAATCCCCGACCAATGTTTTATAGAAAATTTGTAGGTTTTCAGCAGACAGGTAGCAAAAGCTTCTTCATCAGCTCTGGCAAGCCGCAAATGCAGGAATGTAGTCTAGCAGGTCTTTTGAGGCAATAGACCTCAATAAGCAGGAAAAGGAGAAAGCCAGAGCAGTTAAATCAGAGAATGCAAGCTGTACAACTGTTGCTTTAGATGTAATATAGAGAATATTTCATGCACCTAAATCAGTGGTGTATAAGTGTTTTACTGTCAGCTGAAATCCCATTGATTTAGCAAGCAAATTGACATGGCAGTAGATTTAAGGAACAGCATTACCCAATTAGATGAGGATACAACCTGATAATTTATTGTACTCCTTTTTTTAAAAAAAATGTTCACCATCTTTTCATTGACCCAAGTACAAGATCAGGCACCCCCAAACTGTGGCCCTCCAGATGTTTTGGCCTACAACTTCCATGATCCCTAGCTAACAGGACCAGTGATCAGGGAAGATGGGAATTGTAGTCCAAAACATCTGGAGGGCCAGAGTTTGGGGATGCCTGTACAAGATAGAGGACAATGTGCACTTGAGAATAGACAGCAAACTGAATCGTAATGTTAAGATCCAGAACATGAACATGAAACACATGTGTGGTGTACTGGTTTGAGTGTTGGACTAGCACTTGGGAGATCCAGGTTAAAATTTCTCTTGAGTAGTAGTTGCTGGGAATCACAGGCGGGCAGAGTGCTTTTGTGCGTATGCAGGCTTCCCTCAGGAATCTGGTCAGCCACAGTGAGAACAGGATCCTGGACTAGATGGGCCATTGGCCTGATCCAGCAGCCTCATTTTATGTTCATGGAGTTCACTGGGTGTTCTTGGGCGGCTCATCACTTCTTAGCCAAGCCTACCTCACAGGATTGTTCTGAGGAGAAAATGCACGGGGCAAAATTATGTATGCTGGATTGAGCTCCTTGGAAGATAGGCAGTACAGTCATACCTTGGGTTGCGAACGCTGCGGGTTGCGCGTTTTCAGGTTACAGACCGTGCCGAACCTGGAAGTACCGGAATGGGTTACTTCCAAGTTTCAGCTCTCACGCATACGCAGAAATGCAAAATGATGTCATGCACAGAATAATAATAATAATAATAATAATAATAATAATAATAATAATAATAATATTTATACCCCACCCATCTGGCTGGGTTTCCCCAGCCACTCTGGGCGGCTTCCAACAGAAAAATAGAATAAAATAATCTATTAAACATTAAAAGCCTCCCTAAACAGGGCTGCCTTCAGATCTGGTAGCTGTTTTTCTCTTTGATGGGAGGGCGCTTCACAGGGCGGGCACCACCACCGAGAAGGCCCTCTGCCTGGTTCCCTGTAAATTGGCTTCTCGCAATGAGGGAACCGCCAGAAGGCCCTCGGTGCTGGACCTCAGTGTCCGGGCAGAACGATGGGGGTGGGGACGCTCCTTGAGGTATACTGGACCAACACGGCGCTGCGGGTTGCAAACGCTGTGGGTTGCGAACGCACCTCCCGCACAGATCACTTTCGCAACCTGAAGTATGACTGTATATAAAACATGTCAAATAACGTAATCCTGTGGCACACACACAAACCCATTGCCATTTTAGGTTGAATCAATAGGAGCATGCTATTTGGACTTGGGAAACTAATGCTTATCACTGGCAATCTTGCACTTTGATTAGTGGTTGAATTCAGGGTCTCACCATTTTACTATGGAAGCTTTAAACATAAAACTAAACAGCTCTCTGTCAGCAATTTTGGGGCATCTTGTTTAACAGCAGTGGATTCCACACAAAACTGACAGTCACATGTTAGTTAGCAGATAAATAAAAGGGAAATTCTAAATCATCTTTTATTACTTCAGTATCACCGTGTTGACATGCCCCTCAGCAACCAGGTATGTTCAGGTTTATGCAGATTAGCATCTTATAATTATAGTATCCTTTAATTCAAGGCATGCACAGAGCAAGGGGGTGTGCTGTACTCTGCCTGAGAAAAATCTCAAGGCTCGTGAAAATGGTTTAATTTACCTCATTCTGGCCTGCTAAGAAAAACCTCCGTTTTGCTTTAGTAGAAATCTATCAACAGCCCAGGGACATTCAGGACAGCAACACCACCCCAAATGAAAAACAATCGTTTTAATGAAAGACCTTTGGCTTTCCCTGAAAACCTTTGGAACTTATTTATGAAAGAAAAACTCCCCTGATTTGAGACATTTCTGTGGCAACATCATGGCTTCGTATTGAATTCAGAATGAGAAATTTCAGGATCTGCCCTGTAAGTGATGGCTGAATTCTCCGGCATAAATGGCAAGAGCTGAAAGAAATGTGTGAATTCTGAATTTCCTGCTGTTGGATTGTAGACGTGTCAGAAACAAATTTCTCCTTAAGCTGTTGTAGCAAATGTACTTTTGAAATCACACAACATTAACAACAAACAACAACAAAAACCAGTTATACTGAGACAACTTCCTTGGCTACTTCCCCCCCCCCTTTTTTTCTTTTCCCCTTTTTCGTTTTGGGTCAGATGAAAGAAAAGGGGGCCCCTTAATCAAGCCTTAGCTATTTGGGATATTCAGAGCAAGCAAACATGGTCCGTGCAGTTTACTTCTGTGCTCAGCAGTTCCGGAACAGAAACCAAACAGCCATATCTGTTTAGACTGCACCCATTCTGCCTGCCCTTTGTAGCGGTGCCAGAGCTCTCCACATCACTGACTTGAGGCTTGCCGTTAAAAACAGAGCCCGCTTCACTTTGTTCATGCGCCTGAAAGCTGTTCACAAGATGGGATGCCAGCTCCCAAATTCTTTCAAGATTGGGCATGGGGGGTGGGGGAAGGGAGAGGGAGGGAGAGAAGGAATTATAGTCCGTCAGTGAAAGCTGTCAAGAAAATGAATCGAAGGAAAGTATTTGTTTTGACTTCTCTATGATTTGTTTGTTTCAGCATTATGTTCCCCGTCAGTAAGCCTTGGGGGAGGGGGGAGTGTAATGAAACTGTAATTTTAAAATACCGGCTCACAAAGCAGATGCTTTCCTTCTTCGGTTGTGTTGGCTTTCTAAGCAACTAATGAAAGATCGGTAAACTATGAAAAAATAATGAGGATGCAAAGGGTAAACTGGCTTTGTTCTGAAGCCGAAATGCAAAGGAATAGAAAAGTTGGGGAGAGAAGAGTCCTGATAAAGCCAATTTGTAGGGTGACCAAGGCTTAATTTGAGCCAAAGTTTACTCATGCTTAGCTTCTGGAGCTCCTTCCAATGGCAAGCAAATTCAGTGCCAAAAACCAACCAAGGCTCTTATTTTTGGTTGCTTCATTTTTAGCTGCTGCTGCATTGCACATTTTGTTCCCAAGTCCAAGGAGAGGAGAACCTATATAGATTGCTACCAGGACACTGGCTTCATCCCAGATGTGAGGAGCATCAGGTGGTGTTGGAGATTTTTGTTTGTTTGCAAGCTACTTTGAGTATAAGTGGAATCTGCAACAACGGTGCCAGGCAGCCATGCCCTCTATTAGAATATGCCATTCCATTCCACCTGCAATGACAACTGGCATTTCAGTCCCACTGAGAATATTCAGTCCTTATTGGACTGTTTTTCATTACCTTCACCCCTTAAAAAAAACTTTTGCAAACCTCGGGGTTCCCCTTCAAGCCTTTGATACCTCCCTGTTGTGTGCAGATGGTCTTGCCTTGGTTACTTAAGGATCTGCACTCAGAAATCTGAGAATTGATTGCAATTTCTATTCTATCTGCCTCTGTGCATGCCTGCACATGCACACACACAAATATATATCTATAAGCACAAACATACATACATACATACATACATACATACATACATACAGTAAAATAAATTGCCACTACTAGATTTCGGAGGTACATTACTTGAGATCAATAACAGTGACCATTCTTTGTCCTGTAAGGAAGTATCTTAAGACCCAGGATTGAACTCCACCCTGATCACAGTATGCCCTCACTGGCCATTTGAGGTATTCCCATAGCTCAGTGGGAGAGAACATGCAGAAGGTGGCTCCAATTTCCATGCAGTTATAACAAGTCTCAAGGTTTGGGAGAGATCTCCACACCAGGGACCGTGGAGAGCTATCACTAGGCCGATATATTTTGGCTGGGTTAGAGAGCTGATGGGAGTTGTTTTACAAAACATTTGAAAGCTGCCAGGTTGGGGGGTCTGGAACAGACAATATTGAGCTGTATAGACCACAAGAAGCACAGGGCAATTCAGTGGCTCTCTATCCTGGTCATGGCTAGCCGGAAAGGCAGACTAAATTATGAAAACTAAGTAAGTGTGTGCACACCTGGATAATAAATAAAAGTCATACTCCCAACATTAGTGGTATAATGACTGAAAATTTAGAATCATAGAATTGTAGAGTTGGAAGAAATCCCAACGATCATCTAGTCCAATCCGATGAAATATAGGAATCATGGCTAAAGAATCCGAGAGATGGCCATCCAACCTCTGTTTAAAAACATCCAATGAAGGAGAGTACACTATCTTCCAAGGTAGTCCATTCCACTGCTGGAACAGCCCTTACCATCAGAAAGTTCTGTCCAAATGTTTAGTTGGAGCAACAGAAAACAAGCTTGTTCCATTTTCCATGTGACAACCCTTCAGATATTTGAAGATGGCTATCGTATCACCTCTCAGTCTCCTCTTCTGCAGGCTAAACATACACAACTCCCTCAACTGTTCCTCACAAGGCTTCATTTCCAGACCCTTGATCATCTTGGTGGCATCCTCTGCACACCTTCCAGCTTGTTAGTTTCGAATTGCTTCCTAAGCAGTTGTGAAGCATTTGGATACACATGCACACACTCCTGCATTTCAATCCATGTGGATCCGCAGTACATTCTTTCCAGCCCTGGTTTACGTCTTCGTGAATTACGAAGAGCGACTTGTCATGGGGACTCACAAGAGCTATCCATGAGCTGCTGGATGTGTTCCCCCTGGTGCGTTCTTCATTGGCAAGTTCCTTAAAGCAGGCTTTGTATGGCCATTCAGTTTTCTCTGCTTCGCATTTTGTCTGCCGGCAGGGTGATCCAGGATTCAGTCTTTTAACGGGGGTGCATGGCGGGGGGAGCATCTATTTTGCTTTTTTATGTCTTGGAAGTAAAGTGTCTGGCTTCCTTGTGACCTCTCAGAGGCTGAAAGGAAGAGCACTAATGGGATATAAAGGCACATCCTCTTTGTCGCTCCCCGCCACTAGTCAGAGAATACCCTCATGCCTGCTAATTGGCCACATGGAATGTAGATGATGAAAGAGACCTTAGAGAGCATGGCGCTTTTAACTTTAGAGTGGCGAAGAAAACACAATGAAGTCTGTTTCGCCACACCACCTGAATTGCCCGACCCAGGCTGTACGCTTGCTCTGCTCTACCTCCCAGATGTCTTTTGTTTCTCAAGGAACTAATTGCTCCCCACCCCCAGTTAGCCTGTTTGCTGCTGGTCATCGATTTCGTTCTTCATTAGTCCTATAGTAGTATCAAAACCAGACTTAATGTAGCTTTTTAAAAAAGATGTGCCCTCCCCCTCCTGAGAAATCTCATTCTACACACACACACACACACACACACACACACACACACACACACACACAAACACCTTGTTTAGGAAACCAACAGACACCACTTTAACTACACATTCTATCACACTTATGCACCTGATAAATATTCCACGATCAGCTTCTCTTTACAGAATTCTGAGCACCATGCTGCTGTGGGATAAGGGCACAGCCAGCTCCATCCCTAGGCAGTGGGAGGCAGTTGCCTCAGGCGACTGATGCTGGAGGCAACAGCCTCCCGCATGTTCCTCCTCAACCTTCTCTCGGCTGGAGGACAAAGCTGCGAATTCTTCATAACCAGCTCTGGAACCCTCAAAGTAACCTGCTACCTCAGTCGTGGTGGACTACGCTGTCCCATTGTCAGTGTTGAAGTAAGATTCGTAGAATCGTAGAGCTGGCAAACAGCACGCGAACAACATTCTGCATAAGAAGCAGAGGAAATTCCATCTACTCAGTGGGATAGTACATTAATATGCAGGGTGAAGGCGTCACAGTCTGCTTCTGTGTATATCAGTGAGAATACATTAAAAACAATCCACAGGTGGTATTATACCCCAGTGAGATTGGCACACAAGCTGGTTGCAATGCCCCCAGACTTTTGTGGGACCGTAGTCAGCAGTGCCCATAGGTAGTGAGGTTTTGGGATGGGCTACTCAAGGAGATCAACACCGCAACTGGGCAAGCAGCTGTTATAACACCAAAAAAATATATGAATGCAATTTTCACTCTTTGACTCAGAAGCTTGCATTTAAGGGCTTGTTTTGAGTCATATTAGTTGCAGACCTGAGATAACAGAACTGTGGAAGAGTGACGGGACTCTTGCCATAGATCTCTGGTACAGTAAACTGTGGGGAACAGTCATTTCGGAGAAGCTTTGACGTTAAATCCATGTCCTGAAAGGGCAATCATAGTAGGATGCCTTTTAAAAAAAGAGTGGAGTTGTTTTATTTGGGCTGGACGTATCCTTGTACTGACATTACGAGGATGCTTCCAGTGCAAAATGTGACAATTAATGATTCAAGCGTCTGGGGAATTATAATCAGCTCCTGTGGTTTATGATGCCTTAAGTCCTTCTGTCTGATGAATCTGAGAACAATTGTCTTCTTCTACAGTAGATATTCTGTTTGCTCAGCTGTCAGGCCATTGTAGTTGCTGGGCCTTTTCTCTGTCATGGAATTTTATTTGTATATTGGTGTTTCTGTTTGATATTTGTATCAAATACAGAAAAAACGAAAGGGAAAGAAAACTGGGTAAGCAGCACATGAACAACATTCAGCATAAGAAAAGCCCTTCTGTGGTGCTTTGTCAAAAATTGTGGGTTTTTTTTAGAATCATAGAATTGTAGAGTTGGAAGGGACCTCAAGAGTCATCTAGTCCAAACCATTGCAATGCAGGAATCTTTTGCCCAAGGTGGGGCTTGAACCCATGACCCTGAGATTAAGAGTACCACGCTCTACCAACTGAACTATGTCTGCATTAACTTTGTTTGTGAAAAATCCTTGATATTTGCAGAAATTCATGCAATTTTAAGTTATATTCATGTTCAGGAATGATGGGAGTTGTAGTCTGTTCTAGGAACTTATGTCCATTGTAGGAGGTATGCTAATATCTATTCACTTCCTTGGATACAGTAAAAGACAAAAATCCAGCCTACACAAATTACTTCATTTTAAATTTATAAACCATTTTCTTCCCACTGAGAAAAAGGTAGAAAGAGAGAATCATCCTTGAGAGATGCTAATCACATCACTTAATGATTCTACTGGAAGGTGCGTCACTCACTGAGTGACACACGAAGGACAGGGAAGGGAAGGGAAGCGGGATGAATGTGGCAAGTTGTGAAATAATACTGAATGAGGAGCTGTTGGGAAGATGTGAGGGCCACTTGATTACAAAGCTGAGCAAAATAACTTCAGCTCTCAAAGTTCTGGGCTCCACATACCTTGGAGTCAGGATGAGGGAGAAATTTTGGTTCACTTCCTGTTTTAACACTTAATTCAGGCAGTTCCCGAAACGATGAACAAGGTCAGAGTTATCATTTGAAAACCATGCTTTCCAAATTGTTAAGTGCAGTTCTCCAACCCAAAATTGTATACAAGGATGCACACACTGGAGGAAAATATTGAAATATTAATGAAAATAGCATTCAGAAAAGTATTACATTAGTGGAAATTGTTTATAAAAAAAAATGTGTACATTAGCCTAAAATTGAAAAGCTCACTGCCTTGGAGTTTTACCAACACATTTCCATCCCTTTCGCACCTATTCAGTTTGCTTGTCAGGGCTGGTTGGGTCTTCTTCCACTTGCTGCACTTGGGACTGTAGCTGAAAATTACATTTTGTCCTTTACACTTCACCTTTCCTACTGCCCAGTAGAAATAGAGAATTCAGAAGTTTGGAGCAGGAAAGAAACTTAAGAAACTTAGAGCCAGGGTATCTTAGGACCTGTCCTATCCTATAAGAATCGTTTGCCTGCTGAGAACTTCAGTGGAAGCCCTCCTGGGTGCCTCAGTGTCCCTAGAAGTATCTTTAGTTGGGACAAGGCCTTCTCAGTGGCTGCCCCCAAGCTCTAGAACTCCATCCTCAAGGAAGGGCTTGCCTTGCTCTGACCCCTCTTTTAATGCCGCTATACCCTGCAATGAAAGCATCACTTTTTAGCCCTGTATTACAGCACTAAAAATAAAATTCAATCCTGGTAGGAAAAGTCTTCAGGTACAATCTGAAACACACCTGGGAGTAGATTTCCACAGAAGTCATTGGGGTTAGTTCTGAGTTGACATACATAGGATTGCACAATGGGCCCTTTCTTAAACGATGCACCCGTTGACATTGAATGATGTACAGAGCATCTTTTCTGGCGGGGGATTGTGAGATAATAATAATAATAATAATAATAATAATAATAATAATAATAATATGCTGCCCATCTAACTGGCTTGCCGCAGCCACTTTGAGCAGCTCCCAACAAAATATTAAAAAGCGATAAAACATCAACCATTAAAAGCTTCCCTGTACAGGGCTGCCTTCAGATGTCTTCTAAAAGCCATCTAGTTATTTATCTGTTTGCCATCTCGTGGGAGGGCATCCACAGGGAGGGTGCCACTGCTGAGAAGGCCCTCCGCCTGGTTCTGTGTAACCTCACTTCTCGCAGTGAGGGAACCGCCAGAAGGCCCTCCGAGCTGGACCTCAGTGTCCGGGCTGAATGATAGTGGTTGTCTGCAGGGCTTGTGTCATTTAGGGCTTTAAAGGTCAGCACCATCACTTTGAATGGTGCTCGGAAACATACTGGGAGCCAATGTAGATCTTTCAGAACCAGTGTTACATGGTCTTGGTGGCCATTCCTAGTCACCAGTCTATCTGTCACATTCTGGATTAGTTTCCGAGTCACCTTCAAAGGCAGATCCATGAAGAGAGCATTGCAGTAGTCCAAGCGGGAGATAACCAGGGCATGTAGCACTCTGGTGAAACAGTCCACAGGCAGGTAGGGTCTCAACCGTCGTACCAGATGGAGCTGTACCGAATTGTGTCGGCCCCCCCTCCAATCCTCCGGAGAAGCTGGAGCCTCTGCCCTAACATACTGCAGCAATGGGGCAGGCTAAAAATTATACTAGGGGGTTATTTGGCAAGCCACCATGAAGATGTTCATGACAAAGAACAATAGCTGAAAATTATCACTGTGAACAGAAATCAGGTGCGGACAGTTCTTGTAATGGCAGCAGCTGACAGAAAGCCCCAAAACAGGGTATTTCAGTGCCAAGGCACTGGTGACTTTGGATCTGCTGGATCCAAAAGTCCCACAGATCTCTTGACAGGCCCAATCTCATGCCCTTGTTTTAGTTTAGGTCTTCCCTATCCCCCATTTTTAATGAGGTTAACTGGAAAGGAAAAGTTACAGGTAGGTAGCCGTGTTGGTCTGAGTCGAAACAAAATTTTAAAAAAATCCTTCAGTAGCACCTTAAAGACCAACTAAGTTTTTATTATGGTATGAGCTTTCGTGTGCATGCACACTTCATCAGATACACTGAAACAGAAGTCACCAGACCCTTATGTATATTCAGAGGGTGGGGGTGATGGGCTGATAGGAGTGGTAAACCTGTTGATGACTTCCATTTCATGCGGCTCAATGTGGTGCCTTCCATAGTTCTAGTTACAGGTAGGTAGCCGTGTTGGTCTGAGTCGAAGCAAAATAAAAAAATTCCTTCAGTAGCACCTTAAAGACCAACTAAGTTTATATTTTGGTATGAGCTTTCGTGTGCATGCACACTTCTTCAGATACTGGTATAAACTTATATAAACTTAGTTGGTCTTTAAGGTGCTACTGAAGGAATTTTTTTATTTTGCTTCGACTCAGACCAACACGGCTACCTACCTGTAACTGTTGATGACTGTTAACGACTGTTAATGAGTGCAATTGGTCTTGCGGGGTGGGGGGGGGAGACCAATTGCAAGTCATTAACAGTCGTTAACAGTCATCAACAGGTTTACCACTCCTATCAGCCCATCACCCATTCCCATCACCCCCACCCCCCACCCTCTGAATTTTTTTATTTGGAAAGGAAAAGGTGTATTAGTGACAGGTGGTACAGAATCATAATATTTCTACACTTATTTTTAGGTTCACTGTTAGCTAGGGAGGGAAAAGATATGTTCTCTAACTCTGTAAAAACAGGAAGATTGTTAGCAAGAAATTAATGATAAATGTTACTAATTAGGAGCTGTTAAATGATAAGCAACTTGCAATAAAGAGACGACAACAACAACAAGAACATGGTGAGAAAATTGATTCAAGTGTAAGTTGAAAGATTCAACTTTGCAATCTTTCTTTTTTGTGTGTGTGCATGCAGCTTTACAACCTCATTGCAAAACATATGTCCATATTTTCTAGATTTTAAAGCTTTATGGTACTAGGTCCCAGCTTAGCAATTATTGAAACCATGAAGCTTATTAAACAGGAGAAAAGGAGAGTCCTGTGCTCATGCTCTCACATCTTGCCACAGGAAAAAAGAAAACCAATTAAAAAACAACAACCCCAAACTCAAATGCCAAAGTTAATGGGTGGAATTAAACACCACAGTCTTCCAGTCCTTTACACTGTGTTTTTTTTAAAGTACACAGCAGCCATGAGGTGGAGGAAGGATGGGGAACCCACCCCCCCAACAGCTGCTGTTTGCATTGGGAGAAAAGTTCCCATTGATGCCAATGGGGCCTTTGTTGTTGTTTAGTCGTTTAGTCGTGTCTGACTCTTCGTGACCCCATGGACCACAGCACGCCAGGCACTCCTGTCTTGCACTGCCTCCCGCAGTTTGGTCAAACTCATGTTCGTAGCCTCGAGAACACTGTCCAACCATCTTGTCCTCTGACGTCCCCTTCTCCTAGTGCCCTCAATCTTTCCCAACATCAGGGTCTTTTCCAAGGATTCTTCTCTTCTCATGAGGTGGACAAAGTATTGGAGCCTCAGCTTCACGATCTGTCCTTCCAGGGAGCACTCAGGGCTGATTTCCTTAAGAATGGATAGGTTTGATCTTCTTGCAGTCCATGGGACTCTCAAGAGTCTCCTCCAGCACCACAATTCAAAAGCATCAATTCTTCGGCGATCAGCCTTCTTTATGGTCCAGCTCTCACTTCCATACATCACTACTGGGAAAACCATAGCTTTAACTATACGGACCTTTGTCGGCAAGGTGATGTCTCTGCTTTTTAAGATGCTGTCTAGGTTTGTCATTGCTTTTCTCCCAAGAAGCAGGCGTCTTTTAATTTTGTGACTGCTGTCACCATCTGCAGTGATCAAGAAGCCCAAGAAGGTGAAATCTCTCACTGCCTCCATTTCTTCCCCTTCTATTTGCCAGGAGGTGATGGGACCAGTGGCCATGATCTTGGTTTTTTTTATGTTGAGCTTCAGACCATATTTTGCGCTCTCCTCTTTCACCCTCATTAAAAGGTTCTTTAATTCCTCCTTGCTTTCTGCCATCAAGGTTGTGTCATCTGCATATCTGAGGTTGTTGATATTTCTTCCGGCAATCTTAATTCCGGCTTGGGATTCATCTAGTCCAGCCTTTCGCATGATGAATTCTGCATATAAGTTAAATAAGCAGGGAGACAATATACAACCTTGTCGTACTCCTTTCCCAATTTTGAACCACTCAGTTGTTCCATATCCAGTTCTAACTGTAGCTTCTTGTCCCACATAGAGATTTCTCAGGAGACAGATGAGGTGATCAGGCACTCCCATTTCTTTAAGAACTTGCCATAGTTTGCTGTGGTCGACACAGTCAAAGGCTTTTGCATAGTCAATGAAGCAGAAGTAGACGTTTTTCTGGAACTCTCTAGCTTTCTCCATAATCCAGCGCATGTTTGCTATTTGGTCTCTGGTTCCTCTGCCCTTTCAAAATCCAGCTTGCACTTCTGGGAGTTCTTGGTCCACATACTGCTTAAGCCTGCCTTGTAGAATTTTAAGCATAACCTTGCTAGCGTGTGAAATGAGCGCAATTGTGCGGTAGTTGGAGCATTCTTTGGCACTGCCCTTCTTTGGAATTGGGATGTAGACTGATCTTCTCCAATCCTCTGGCCATTGCTGAGTTTTCCAAACTTGCTGGCATATTGGGTGTAGCACCTTAACAGCATCATCTTTTAAAATGATCTTTTACTCCCAATGCAAATAGCAGCCATGGGAGGGGGCAATCTAGATCAGGACTGTAGCAGGTACAAAGAGTTAAATCCTCTCTCCACATGTCCTTGATCCAGATTGAGACACCCTATGGATGCCATTTACTTTAAAACAGACAAGGAGCTCCTCCCATCTAGTTAGCTTCTTTGTTAGTGACACTTTCATTTTGGGTCCTCACGCTCTCAGGCAGTTCAGCGTCATCAAACCAGATATTTACAATCAAGAGGAGACCACAGTAAACCTACAATTATCCACTCCCTCTGCAAGATGTCCCGCCATGGAGAGGATAGCACAATGAGTTGTCACCCTGTCATGTACTACTGCTAGCTTCCCCAATCTGGTGCCCTCCAGCTGTTGCTGGATGCAACTCCCATCGTCCCTGATCAATGGCTACGCTAGCTTGAGCTGATGGAAGTTGGTTCAACAGCATCTATTCTCATGGACAGGATAGCAGTCCTGTTACTGTGCAGGAGTGTTGTTTGAAGGGGGAAATGCAATGACTGCCATGCATCAGCTGCCTGTAATAATAATAATAATAATAATAATAATTAATAATAATAATAATAATAATAATAATAATAATAATAATATATTTATACCCCGCCCATCTGGCTGGGTTTCCCCAGCCACTCTGGGCGGCTTCCAACAGAAAAATAAAATACAATAATGGATTAAACATTAAAAGCCTCCCTAAACAGGGCTGCCTTCAGATGTCTTCTAAAAGTCTGGTAGATGTTTTTCTCTTTGACATTTGATGGGAGGGCGTTCCACAGGGCAGGCGCCGCTGCCGAGAAGACTCATTTGAAAATATGAATTTTAGTCTTTCCTTCTGATGGCCCACACAACAGACCTGTTTGCTGAAAGGTCAGCATGCAAAAGCCATAAGGAACCTGTTGTACGGAATTCAGAACCCATTGAAAGAAAGCATAAGGGCTGCTCCACAAGCAGATTCTCCTGTACAGTACTAGAATACTATGGTGTTTTACACACTCTTGTAATAGACTTGAGAATAAGAATAAACATGGAGTGGGAGATTGCTTTGGGAGAAGTTAGGGCATCCTGACTTTTTTTTTAAAAAAAAGAAGCAACTCCCTAATATGGCTGTGCATATGTGAGTGGGAGGACAAAGAACCCCCTCTGCCTGGTTTCCTCGTTTTTATTAAAAACAGCTTGTCCTGGTGAGAACACAGCACATGACTGACAAGTGCTGGATAATCGTCATAGTGCTGGCCTGCCAGGAAACAGAATTAGTCATCGTGCATCTGAAATGTACCCAGCATTTAATTTCTCTTCTGCTTATTATCCTCGATAAGGATTCGGGGGCAAAAAGGCAATGATTTAGCTGTGAAACTGTAGTAAACCCCAGGCTCACATGGACGGGTTGCTTAGAAATAGCCCTAATCCTTAAATACCTTTCTGAAACAGGCAAAACATGATCCTGAATGCACATGTTGATGCTTCCTCAGTATATTAAACATAAATAAAACCTACGCCTGTATCGGGGAAGCTGCATTGCTCTTGCAACTCACGTCGGAGGGCATGGGATATTGTTATTGTTCCTCTTGCTTGTGAACTAGCAAGCAAGAAAATGAGGGATATACCTGTGTTTGTGCCATGCCTGTTCAAGGGAGAGGTGGTCAACCTCCCTCTCTAATTCTGAATTAGAAACAAATGTTGTGGAAGATTAACTCTTACGATGTGAGCTTATAAATACAGTATATAATAGCATGTAATATTTGCACAGAATGTACGGTATGTGGGGCGTTTTGCCTTAGAAAGAATCCAATGCCTTGTCTCCTAGGCAGTGGTGACAATCAGGATGGGACTTTGGGGGCAGAAGTCCAAGGCCCCACTCAGTAGAGCAGGACCCCCCCCCCAAAGCAGCAGGATGGAACATACCACAATATACTTTGCCATGTAAAGAGACTGCCAGCCCCATTAAAACCTTTGGAGGTTCCTCCAGATATCTTTTTTATTTTATTTTATTGTACACGTTCGTGATGGTTTGTGCTCATGATTCTATCAGGGTGGTCACATACAATCCTGTTTTTATTACTATTTGGTCCTGCAAAGATTTTGGTGCAGTCTTATTACTGCTTTCCTTTTGATCCATGAATATGATGTAACTTCTTGCTGAAATCCCACAACTTTTCATAATAATAATAATAATAATAATAATAATAATAATAATAATAATATATTATTATTATTATTATTATTATTATTATTATTATTATTATTATTTATACCCCGCCCATCTGGCCGGGTTCCCCCAGCCACTCTTGGCGGCTTCCAACAAAACACTAAAATACAGAAATCCATCAAACATTAAACAGCTTCCCTAAACAGGGCTGCCTTGAGATGCCTTCTAAAGGTCTGGTAATTGTTGTTCTCTTTGACCTCTAGTGGGAGGGCATTCCACAGGGTGGGTGCCACTACCGAGAAGGCCCTCTGCCTGGTTCCCTGTAACTTGGCTTCTCGTACCGAGGAAACCGCCAGAAGGCCCTCGGAGCTGGACCTCAGTGTCCGGGCAGAACGATGGGGGTGGAGACGCTCCTTCAGGTATACCGGACCGAGGCCGTTTAGGGCTTTAAAGGTCAACACCAACACTTTGAATTCTGCTCGGAAACGTACTGGGAGCCAATGTAGGTCTTTCAGGACCGGTGTTATGTGGTCTCGGCGGCCGCTCCCAGTCACCAGTCTAGCTGCCGCATTCTGGATTAGTTGTAGTTTCCGGGTCACCTTCAAAGGTAGCCCCACGTAGAGCGCATTGCAGTAGTCCAAGCGAGAGATAACTAGAGCATGCACCACTCTGGAGAGACAATCAGTGGGCAGGTAGGGACTCAGCCTGCGTACCAGATGGAGCTGATAAACAGCTGCCCTGGACACAGAGTTGACCTGTGCCTCCATGGACAGCTGTGAGTCTAAAATGACTCCCAGGCTGCGCACCTGGTCTTTCAGGGGTACAGTTACCCCATTCAGGACCAGGGAGTCCTCCACACCCACCCGCCTCCTGTCCCCCACAAACAGTACTTCTGTCTTTTCAGGGTTCAATCTCAATCTGTTAGCCGCCATCCATCCTCCAACCGCCTCCAAGCACTCACACAGGACCTTCACCGCCTTCACTGGTTCTGATTTAAAAGAGAGGTAGAGCTGGGTATCATCAGCATACTGATGGACACCCAGCCCAAACCCCCTGATGATCTCTCCCAGCGGCTGCATCATCCCACAGATGTTCTGAGGAGAAATACCCCAGGAGAGTTAGGTTAGTGGTACACCATATATTTGGCATAATGAAGGTTCCAGGTTAAATCACTGCAATCTCCAGGCTTCAGTTAATGTAAAAGTCTGAGACTCTGGAGGGCTACTGCCAGTCAGAGTACACATTACTGGGTAGATGGCCAAAGAGTCTGACCTGGTAAAAGGCAGCTTCCTCTGTTCTTTCTGAACCTACTTGAATAGCAGCCTCTCTTTATCTAACATTCTGAAATTTGCTCGCACACTTTTATGCCACCAATTTCTGCTCCCGTGACAGATTACACCACTTTCTGATTCAAAGATGCCTGCTGTTGTAATGCGAGTTCTTTCACAGGAACAAAAAGTAATTCTCCATCAGGTCTTTTCGCAAATCTATGGTTGCCAGGGAACTTCTCGCCATATTAGCTGGGTAGTCCTTTGCTGCTATGGGAAAAGCATCACTTCTGGTGTCAATTCAGGTTCACTTATAAACTAGGCCATAATCCACTTCCAGGCGCAGGTGCATTTTCGTCGTCCAGTGTTTGATGAAAACAGCTCACCCAATTGACAGTCATGCCAGCATACTCTTTTTGATGGTTAACATCTCCTTCTGTTCACATGCCAGCTATTTAAAAACTTGCCTTGGTGGAGCTGCGATATTCTGTTGTGTACAGCATCCCATTTACTGTTTTTGCTTTTCTTCCTTTCCTGTCACCTTGTACCAAATATGAGAGGGCCTGCTGAAATATTTACTGTGTGAGCCAATATCTGTGCCTAGGTATCTTAAAGTGCATTTACTTGCTCTCTTACAAATCCTTGGTTACTTTTATTAGGAACATAGGAAACTGTCAAACCAATGGTCCATCCAGCTCTGACTGGCAGCGGCTCCCCAGGGTTTCACACCAGGTATCCCTCTCAGCCCTACCTGGAGATTGCACCTGGCACCTTCTGCACTCCAAACAGTTGCTCTACCACTGAGTTACAGCACTTACTGGAATACTCAAGGCAATGTGTAAACAGTTCACTTGAGGGATCACCTTAGGGCCGGCCCCCCCATATATACTCACTCAGACGCTTCATAAGAACATAAGTCCAACATCCTATTTTCACAAGCGGGGCCAGAGTGCAGGAGCACTCTCCCCACTTGTGATTCCCAGCAACTAAGTTTCCCAGCAAACTTGTAGCGGTGAGATTCCGTGGCAGAGCTATCACCACATCCTAAGTCTTGCCAGTTCCCATTGTTCCCACTGGGAACTAACTATGTCAAGCTCCAGGCAAAAGGGGCTTGTGGTGGGCACAAGGGGGCTTGCTTTTGTTTCAAAAATGGGGTAAAGTTATTTTTAAAGAAAGGGTTTTACATTAATTTTAACAGCAGTAAACCAATCTAAGTTTAGCTGGGGAATGAATAGTTGGGCTTTTGACAAGGGCAAATATGCATCTGAGGAGCCCTGGGGGACATCTTGGGGATACTTGAGTGGAAAAACAGCTGACAGGCAGGGGATCTTTCTCCCAAACTGCTCTTCCAATCAAAATTGCAGGCTCTTGATGCTGCTTTTCATTTTAAACAATTTTGGCTTTTTTTTTTACAAGGATTTGTGTATAGCATACAGTTTAGTCCCTCAATGACTCCTAATGCAATGATATTAGTGCATCATATTATACCAGTCTAAGGCAGCCTTCCCTAACCTGGTGTTCTCTGGATGCTTTGGACTACAACTCCCATCATCCTAGGCTAGCATGGCCAATGGGCAAGGGTAACGGGATCTGTTTCCAAAACATCTGGATGGGAGCTAGGTTGGGAAGAGGTTGATCTATGGGAGTATTTCCCAAACTTGGGTTTCCAGCTGTTTTTGGACTACAATTCCCATAATCCCTGACCACTGGTCCTGCTAGCTGGGGATGATGAGAGTTGTAGTCCAAAAACAGCTGGAGACCCAAGTTTGGGAAACCCTGACCTATGGTATTTAAAGCCTAGCAACAAAGATTACTGACATACGGTTGCAGTTGCATGTTGGAATGATCAGCCCAGCAACTTGACCATTTAAACAAATACAAAGTCATCTTTTATCACTTCCCATTGGGACAAAACTAACTGCAATGCCATCATTAGACTCAAGAACATATTTGTGCAGTCATGGTTCAAGCTACAGGAATTAAATCCTCTGAACGGGTAAAACGATCGAAGGGTCACTGGAGAGTATGATTGTCCCAGTACAGAACTTTTGTGTAATTATCCTTTCTGTGTTAAATTTTTAGGTTGTCCTGGTCAGTGGACATCTGGACAGCTGGGATGTAGGGCAAGGAGCCATGGATGACGGCGGTGGAGCATTTATATCATGGGAAGCATTATCGCTCATTAAAGATCTTGGTAAATATTTACCTTTTTAAAAATTATCTAATGAGTAAAGAATGACAACGCTGCTTAAACTTTTTAAAATAAGCGATAGCAAGTGCATTTTACCGAATCCCTGGCCATTTGCAATGCAATTATTTCTCAACGATTCCCCTCCTAATAATAGCAACATAGTGGCAAGACTTTCATATTTTTCAGATCTGTGATCTTACAGAAACTGAAGTCTCTTTGTGTCTTGAAAGCCAAAATAAGGAAACAGCTGTGTTGACCGTAGTGTTGCTGTATTCATGAAAACACTATATGAGCCATATCGTATACACCTGGGCTCTCTTTAATCTGGAACTATTATGCGGTCCATGGTGATGTCCGTCACAATGATCTACCCTGCTTTTATAGGATAGATCTGTTTGTTTGTTATGAGCCACAGTTATATTCCTTGAAGGAACTCGGGGCCAAGTGCAGATGGTTGGCCAATTTTATCATGTACTGTGTGAGGTAGAATTGGCTGAGAGAGTGCGCACTTTGTCCAAGACCACCCAACAATATCTATGGTTAAGCAGGGATGTCAATCCAGATATCCTCAACGCCAGCCCAACATTCTGTCCACTACAACAGTGTTTTCCAACCGTGTGCCTCCAGCTGTTTTTGGACTACAATTCCCATCATTCCTGACCACTGGTCTTGCTAGCTAGGGATGATGGGAGTTGTAGTCCCAAAACATCTGGAGGCACAAGGTTGGGAAACACTGCACTACAACATACTGGCTCCCATGCTTAGCATCAATAGCATTCGAAGTTCAAAATAATCCTTATAAAGGCTCTATAAGGCAGATCTGTATGACCCCCATTTTGCAGGGGCTGGAAAAAATGCCTTGCCTTTGGCTTGCAACTCCCACTCTTATTCCCTAGAATTAAATAGAGTAAGGGGGTGTTTTGTATGTAAATTAAAGCATCCATCCCATGCTTCCAGGTTCTTGTGCCCTCCCCAACTCACCCAACCCCAGTTGAAAGTGGCTGATCTTGACAAGTACCGACCATCGAGTGAGCTCACCTACTTGGCCCTCTCCCCAGCACTAAATGAAAGAGGCCCCCAGATGAAACGACCACTTGCACTTTGCCCCTGAAATGAGGAATTGCATCACCCAAAAGAGAGTACATAAAAGGAACACCGATTTGCATAAAGTTAGCATGTGCTAATTCAGATACATAAATTCCCAATTTAGACATAGTTGCTATAATTTAAATATATACGGTACATCTCACCATAGTGGGAAAGAGCGTAACTGAGTGACTTGTGTGCCTCCTCAGATTGCTGTTCAAGTGGTAACCTTTTACAGTTCTTTATGCTGTACTTGGCCTAGACAACCCTTCTCGGACAGCCTTCCAAACTGAGGATCTTGAGCATCTTTTAATCCTGCTTGGGGGTGCCTGCCAAGTCAGAAGTGTCATTTGATGTGGTGCATGGTAGCACATGAGGTTCCATCTCTCACTTATTAGGTCCCCCAAGCAAAGTATCGAGTGGCCTAGAAGCATAGCTATCAACTTTTCCCTTTTTCTCATGAGGAATCCTATTTGGAATAAGGGAATTTCCCTTTTAAAAACGGAAAAGTTGACAGCTATTCCTAGAAGTCTCTTGGGCATCCTGTGGGGACACGTACAGAGTCAAAGCATTGCTTTGAACCACGTGAGCTGCCTTTGCTGGCAAAGCAGGCTTCCTATGAAAAATGGGGAGGTGCTTTCGAGACCTTTGTGATATCACAGAGTCATCCTTTCATTTACTTCTGGTAAGAAAATCTGTGGCAAAATCGATTCAGTTGAAGGCAGCCCCACTTTCCCCTCCCCTCCCCTCCCCATTAGTTATCCCCTATCTCAGTGCTGAGAAGAAAGCAGAGTCTTCTGCTCAGTTGCTAGAGCTTCTGAATATCCACTCTTCTACCTGGGTGGCTGGACCCTTCCTTGCCAATGTGCATGAAGGCAATGAGTGATGATCATCCCTCACCCCCTTGAGCAGCTCAGGTGAGGGTACATCCCCTAAGGATGAAGAGACTGACCGTTCCTGAAGTGAAATATTGTTTGAAAATAACCCTATAGAAGATGCTACGCTACAATGAGCTAAGCACCATATGGAATCTTGGGTACTCAGCTGTTTATTCAGCTTCAGTCTCAAGGAAAACGTATTCGCAGTTCAGTCTAGTCTATTGCTTGTTTTTTCCGTACCATAAAAGGACTCCATAGCAATTTATCTGAACGAATTTGTGAAGTTAGTCATCTCATTTTTAAGGAGCTCAGCCACAAGTCTCTTCCTTCCTCCTGATTTTGGTCACATCACACTTCTTTATATAGTAAGTCATGCTCATCAGGACCACTTTGCATAATGTCATACATTCCATAAGCCAAATATATATACAGTGTGGGGTGCACTCTATTGTCCCTTACCCGGGAAACTTAAGAAACTGACTCACCCCACGCCACACTATTTCTCCATCCATGGGCAGGGACTCTTCTGGAGGGTTTTTCCTTTCACCCCACACCTGATTCTTTAGCTGGAGATGCTGGGGTTTTTATTTACTTATTTATCAAAAGATTTGTGTACTACTAGGGCTCATCCACACTTCCACTGATCTCATGCCTAGAAAGCATGAGTCCGAGCAGTTTTCTGCTTCTCCCGCACTTTCTAGGCTCAGGTCTATGTAGTTTTGTCTTTGGCACGCCGCTTTATCCTGGAAAACCCACTCCTTAGCGATAAATCGGAACAAAGTGCAATCCATAGAAAACCTGAATGCCATTTGTTCCAATTCAGTGTGAAAGATTGGGTTTCCCTAGGGGAAAACGATGAGGCAAACAGAGGTACTGAAAGATGTTTACTAGGTGTTTAAATGTTAAAACAAAAGGTGCCTGCTGAGTCACTATTAGCAGAGCGCTCCACCGTACTGGGCCGACAACACTACAGGCTCAGTTTCTTGATCCTATCAGATGAACCTCACCAACTTGGAGAATGACCAGTGATTGAGCTGGGACATAAGGTGGTCTCTAAGGAGTGGATCTGAAATATGAGAGGCCCCATCATGTTGGCTCTTAAGGACACAGCTGTTTAGGCAAGCATTTCCCTGAATTTGAACTTACTGATCTAATTGTTTTGATTGTTTGTTCAACTGTTTTAATTGCTATGGTTTTTAAGTGGCTTGTTTTATAGTCTTATTTTAATTTTGGATATTTTAATGTTTTTATGGAATTATTTTATTGTGTACTTTAGCTATATAAGGATTGTATAATTGATTGTATACTTGTAAACCTCTCAGAAGCTGTTTTGGCATGTAGGCAGTATATAAATTAATTGATGGCGATGATAATGATAATTTTCTTACCATATCAGTAAGATCACAAAAACTGTCATGGCAGCATAGATGCTAAGAAAACAATCCACTGGAAGTTCTTTTGCACAGTAACCATAGCAGAGGCACCAACTTCTGAGGGAGAAGGGGGGGGCAATGTTGCATGTGTGATGTTGAGCATGAGATTGGGTGTGTGATGTCAGGACATCAGGAAGAGCCATGTGGCGGAATTAAACATGGCAGCAGCATGGCTTCAGTGGCCAGCAGCTCCTCCTCCTTTTGCCACCACCGCCACTGGCTGGGGGCTGCTTCCCTGCTCCTTCCCCTCTGTGGCAGGAAGAGGAAGAGAAGGAGCCAGCCATTGAAGCCATGCTGTGCTGGGCTCCATGCCTGGCCTCCTCTGCCCCCTTTGAATATTGGGGGGCTCCCCAATCCAGTAGAAATGATTGGCTAGTGGGTTGCTTCAACAGGTGCACAAAGTTGTCTAAAAAGAGGGTAGTTGTGTATTCTGGGATTACGGAGATCCACAGGATAAATAGTTAGATTTTGAAAGCTAAAGTTAATGAGCACACAAACTAAATCCTCTTTGCTGAGGTACGAATACAATGCCTAATCTGAATATGTACTGGAGCATTAAATGTCAATGCTAATGAATCGATGGAGGGCGGCATGTGAATTCAATTAATATCCCAAAAGGAGACAATTGAATTTGACAATCAAAAGAATTGCTGAAGAAATGCAGTCAAATTTGTTAATGATTTCCAATTCTGTACCCACCGACTCTCACTGTATCCCAACTGCCGAAAAGTGTTCCAGCTTCAGATATATGTCCAAGAAGATTGAACTGCTCTTCTTCTAATTTTCACTAGTTGCAATATTAGCAATATCTGCTAAAGCAGATGAAGAGTGGGTGGGTTTAAAAAACACACACACACCTTAGTTCATACTAAAAATGAATACCTTTTAACAGCTTTAAATTAACAAAACCTGCTTTTGAATTATGGGGCTAAGGTGGCGCTGTGGGTTAAACCACAGAGTCTAGGGCCTTTGAATTATACACCATATTTTTAACATGCATATTATTTCATTTTATTTAATGCATTTTGCTGGCTATTTTGACTAACATATTCATTTTTACACATGTGTTTGCCTAATGCATGCATTTTTGCCAACATTGCTTGGTTGGAGGACTGCATTGCAAAATTCAGATGCATGCAAATTTCAAAAGACGGGTGTGTTTTGGTTCTCTTTTTTATTTTTTATTTTTGGAAAGTGTGACTTTAATAAATTTGGCTTTAAGCGTGAACTGAACCGAATTTCTTCCCGGCTCTTGTGGCAACTACATTATAGCTTTCTTGCTATTTTAAAAGTTTCCCAGATAGTGCTAACTATTTAGACTTGAAAACTCCTAATGACAAGACATGATTGTTTCTAGGTCAGGCTCTGCTGTACAGCAAGCTATCTATTGCTCTCACTGTTCCCCCCCCCCTTGCCTTCCTGCTGTGTTCGCCCTATTCTTGTTCCTAAATCTATTTGCTTTGACTACTCCTTGTAAGTGATTCAAGGCAGGCACCTATACTTAGCACCATTTCTCCTCTCGTCCAATTATGCACCAGCCTAGTCTGCTGCTATTGCATCCTCTTTTCTGTAGCCTATTTTTCCCCTGTTGACCATAGGGATCACCCTGTGCTTTCTGGTATATAATCCAGAAATTAACCAATGGGCAGAAGACAAACCACTACTTTATTCTAGCCAAAAGCTGCCTCAGCTATAATTGCTAGAAAAATCTTCAGTGCTTTGCTGATTATTTACATTGTGAGATCAGAAAGCATCCCAAGTCTGCTTTTGGGAACACTGTGCCCTGAATTTGATTGCGGCAGAATTTGAGCATGTTACATCTTAAAACCAAATATCTACTGGCATTCAGAGTACATTCCCTTCTGCCACTGATATTATTTTTTGCCTAAATTCTTAATTTTTTTTAGAGTTTTCAAGTCTAAATAGTTAGCACTATCTGGGAAACTTTTAAAATAAATTTTATGTTAATTATTTGCAGAGAAGGAGTGGCCAGGGGGAGGGGGGGGAGACAAATCTTATGGAATAGGTAATGTAGTTGTGTTATGTTTTTCAATAAACACCATGTAGTCCTCTGATATTATGGTAAAATCCCTGCTTCTGGTTCTGCCAGATGGGTTTTAAACATAGCTGCCAAGTTATCCCTTTTTTTAAGGGATTTTCCCTTATGCTGAATAGGCTTCCTCGCGAGAAAAGGGAAAACTTGGCAGCTATGGTTTTAAAACAGTACACATCTCATTTAATTTAATTCAATTTACTTTTTAATTGACAGTGTTATGAGTTGGTGGGTGCAAGACGCCCTAAATTCTGGATCAAGCTAGTGTTAGAATTTAATTAAGGCTTGTGTGTTAAAACTGGTTGCTAGACCCATGTGTGTATTTGAGCCCATGTGTGGCACTTCTAGCCCTCTGGAATTATGTGTCAAAAGCTAATTAAGCCAAGCAGGTGCTTCCCGTGATGGGTCCAAAGCTAATTAAGACAGGACTAGCCTCTTATATAAGCCGATAGCCTGGGAGTAACGAGTGATTAGGACAACAAAGAATCAAGGGCAGATGCAAAAGTGTGGGCTCCCTCCCTCAACTGAGAGTTACTTTGAAAGACAATTCCAGTTGTTAGGTTAGGGTTTAGGTTAGGATTACAGTTAGGCATTATGCAGCAGAAACAGTAAGCAGTGGGCTGGAGAGAAAATGAGAGCAATGTTTGAGAACAATAGTTGTGGGTTGCTTAAATCGGAGGCTGCTGTGGCTATGGGAAAAGTCAGAACCTCTTGAGATGTTAATGCTGTGAATCATTCCACCATAGACTCAGGCTGTATAGATGTGTAAATAAACCATATATCATAAAGACACCACAGCCTCCACACTGCCTCATTCCAAAGGAAACATGAACCCAGGGTCAGCGCCTGAAACCCCTGGAATCTCGCCCTGCTCAGAGTTTGGGGTGGCATGTATTTCCACAGAAACAACAAAACATACAACAGAAACCTTATTGTTGCCACCTTAGAACAAAACTAAAGACAACCCATTAACAAGATTCAAGAATCCCTTTGAGATGTAATACTAAGAGACTATATCAAGATGATAACAGCAAAAGCAACAAATCAGAGTGACATTGCCCTAAGTTGCAATGTGTCATTAAATTTATTTATTTGTTGTTGTTAATTGCGCAACGATTGTAGTATTTTTGGTAAGCTCACTAGCTAATCTGTGCCGTATGTTGAACACATATAGTACAGAAAAAAGCCTCCAGGAACTATTCAAGAATTGCAAGATGCCAGCAAACAAAGGAAATGAAATTTCTAGGCAATGGTGCAGCATGGAGACCGTTATCAAACATGGAATAGCCAGCTCATTTTAGCATTAATGGAAATGACTTGTTTATCACCACCCCACCCCACAGCATGCATATGAAAGGTTATATAAGCATAGCTGCCAAGTTTTCCCTTTTCTCACGAGGAATCCTATTCAGCATAAGGGAAAATCCCTTTAAAAAAAGGGATAACTTGGCAGCTATGTATAAGAATGATTCCCAGAAAATAGGCCAGATGTGTTTGGGACTGATAATTGCTCAGACCTCAGAGACTGAGCAATTTTGCTTTTCCTTGGATATGAAAGTGAGATGGAAAATATGCAAGATACCAGTCTCCCTTCTGTATTCAAGTCACTATAGGGGTTTCCCCTCCCTTTGCCCTCTTTCCAACCACATTCCTTGTGCTGCCTGAGTCCAGGCATAAGTTTCTTTGACCACCGTCCCTTTGAGTTGTTGGTAGACCATCACAGGGGTGGGCAGAAGAAAGCACCCTTTGAGTTTGGGTTGCAATGTCTGCAGCTGAAAAGCTCTGAATTACTGAGATCACGAGGTCCCTCGCCACTTATTCTGGGAGGAGGACAATGCCAACTAACTACAGGGCCAGTCTTCTGAAGGGCAGATCAAATGCCCTGGCATGAGGAATCGATCTTGGAGGGTCCTGCAGATCCTCCCTGCTTTTTGTGTTGGAGATCATTGAGGTTGCTTGGGAAACTAGACATCTTTCAGAGCTCAAGCTGGCCACTGGCACTGTTGCTTCCTCACTCGAAAGGTCACCTGTGTGGTGAGCGAGTCCCTTTTGGAAATAGCCAAGGCAGTGCTGAATGCCGCCTGTGCAAAAGTCAGCAGCCTAGGGGTTTTCTTTCCTTTCTTATTCAAACTACATTCCTCATGCTGCCTGCAGCCAGGTGGGTGTTCCCTTTCCCTTTACCACCCTTGCTTTGGGAAGAGGTCAGAAGAAACCATGCTTTGAATCTGGGCTGCGCTTCCAATTCCTTAATTACAGAGGTGGCATATTTACTTCCAAGGGTGGCTGTGAAAGAGATTAATAGCTACTGGACAGATAGTATCTTTAGAGGCCCATTTCTTGGCTACTAGGTCAATGGCGACTATCCAAACATATCACAGTGCATCCTTAGTTTTATCATATACAGAATAGTTATAGGATGAGTATGACTGTTCTTAAGGAATGCAGATGATCATTGATTTAGGCCTCTAGAACAGGCACCCCCAAACTTCGGCCCTCCAGATGTTTTGGACTACAATTCCCATCTTCCCCGACCACTGGTCCTGTTAGCTAGGGATCATCAGAGTTGTAGGCCAAAACATCTGGAGGGCCACAGTTTGGGGGTGCCTGCTCTAGAATGTATGTTGCTTCTCTTCAGATGTGAATGTTTTGTACCCTCCTGTTTTGATTCAGCTAGTGGAAAAAGTGAGACACTTTTTCTGCATCAGGTGAGGGCCCTGCTGGGCTAGGCCAAAGGCCCATCTGGTCATAGCTGCCAAGTTATCCCCTTTTTAAAGGGATTTTCCCTTATGCTGAATAGGCTTCCTTGCGAGAAAAGGGAAAACTTGGCAGCTATGCATCTGGTCCAGGAACCTGTTATCACAGTGGCAACCATGTGCATATTGGAAGCCCGCAAGCTGGACCTGGGCACAGCAGCACTCTCTCCACCTCTGATTGCCAGCAATTGGTATTCAGAGACACACTGCTTCTTACCGAGATCCCTGAGTTCCAGGCATCCCTGAGTTGGATGGGAACAAAATTTCTTCAATGTTAGGCTTGGGACTATATGGTTTGTGTCTTTTGTGGCCACAAGTTACAGGAAGGGTGCTAAGAGGCAAGAGAATTGAGATGATGGATTCCTGATTGGAAGGGAAGCACAGGGCATTAGAGATAGGTATATTGGACTGTGAATCAGATCAGGGGAAACTTGCACAGTCCTATTTTGAACCACAACACCCACCAGCCCAAGCAATCTGGTGGGCTGATGGGAAGTGTGATCCGAAACATCTGGAAGGTCCCAGGTTGGGGGATGTTGCTCTGCTCACAATTGCAGCCTCCTATTTCTGCTTTTGGTTTAAAGGTGGGTGAAGCAAAGGAAAGCATGTCAGTACCTCTCAGCTAGCTTTGTTCCAGATCCCATTTGGAGTTATTTCCATGAAAATGTAGTCTCTTGCAGTTCTTGGGAAATGGTTACATTGGCATTAATGCTTCCAGTGGACAAAGATCAGAGATAACAGCTTTCCCCTTGAAAACAGAGAACCCAGATGCACCCAAACAGGCCATGGAATATGCTCTTTCTGCTGTTTCCATAGTAACTGAAATGAAAGATGGCTCCTGTGACCGAGAAGTGTCTGTTCAGACTGTTGTCCCATTTTTTCCTCATCCAACTGGTGTATATCCACAAACCTGTCAAAGCAGTCATGCAATCAAACATGAAGAACTTTAGTAACTAGTTCCCTGTAGGGTATAAAGAAGTAATGTCTGTATGGTGGTATCCAATTTTTCAATTATTGGAAATGTAAAAGGATTGTAAGAGGAAGCCCCTGTAAACAATTCCAGAGCTAATTCTGCTAGCGAACCTCATTTGTAAATGAAGACTTTGTCAAATTAAATTGAAAGCAGGTAGTAACTATGAAGTGCTCTCTGTACTCTAATAATTTAGAAGTTTAGGATAGTGTAACTATCCAGTTTCCTTTTAAAACAAGTTTAAAGAGAGAGAAACCCTTCCCATTAAGTGACGTTGAGACAGAAAATTGAAAGTTACTTGATATACCAAATGAGCCCCGAACAAGTTGTAACCTACTGAGCAAAACTCCATTCACAATTCCACCACACCTCTTGCAGTCACAAAGAGATTGATTGCATCTTGCAGTTGTAGGCATATAGAATAGATAAGAAACAGAAGATTACATTGAAAGCATTTGTTTATAACCCTGATAAATCTACACATGTCTATTTTGCCATGTATATACAGTGGTACCTCGGTTTATGAACACAATTGGTTCCAGAAGTCTGTTCATAAACTGAAGCGTTCATAAACTGAAGCGAACTTTTCCATTGAAAGTAATGGAAAGTGGATTAATCCGTTCCAGACGGTCCGCAGAGTACTTAAACTGAAGCGTTCATAAACTGAAGCGAACTTTCCCATTGAAAGTAATGGAAAGTGGATTAATCTGTTCCAGACAGGTCCGCAGAGTACTTAAACTGAAGCGTTCATAAACTGAAGCATGGGTGTAATTGGTTCCGGAAGTCTGTTCATAAACTGAAGCGTTCATAAACTGAAGCGAACTTTCCCATTGAAAGTAATGGAAAATGAATTAATCCGTTCCAGATGGGTCCACGGTGTTCATAAACCGAAAATTCATAAACTGAGGTGTTCATAAACCGAGGTTCCACTGTATGCTGTGGGAAGCTTCACAACAATCTAATGCACGGCCAAACAGATTTCATTGCATGGAAAGGTACATGCAGATTTCCTATAGGATGTGATATCCATGCCAGAAATTGTTGCATATACAGGAGCCCTAAGAAGGTCCTAAGACTTTGGCCAACTATATGGCTTGAGCTCACATCTTAGGATCTTGGCTATTAGGGGAACAGGATGCATAAATGACTTATTTTCCTGTTTTGGTGCTTCCATGCAGCCACTTCATTGGAAAGATAGTCAAGACCTCGATTTTGGATGTTATAAAGGACAGGAAATAGGAAGTATGAATCACGTGTGCTTCCTATCGTCTCCCCTCTTGAAGCTCGAAAACATATGCATTTGTAGCCACTGCACATGCTTTCATCATATTAGTTGGGAAATGTCTAACACTGAAATTGGGCCTAGGTCGACCACCATCAAAATAAAGATTATCAGTTATGGCTTGGTGCTGTTGAATTTCAAGTTCTTCATAAAGCTGTGCACCAGCAGAATGCATGGGCCTATTGAGAACGAGTCCTTGTAGCAGTTATATAAGACATTATTATATCTGAATGGGATGGGATGGGAATTACTAAGATTTTGGAACACAGAAAAAAATGTAGAAGAACGAAGACATCAAATCTAGCATGCGGGGAGGCCAGTTTGATAAAATCATATAATTTGACATATGAATAATTGGCATTAATAATTGTAATAATTGGATGAAATTGGTATTTTATCCAATTAATGAGGCTGAAATTGGAACGGTATTGGAAAATCAATAAAAAGAGAGAGAGAGAGAGAGAGAGAGAGAGAGAGAGAGAGAGAGAGAGAGAGAGAGTCCTCTGCCTTCTCTTTGCAGACTGTTTATTTTAAATTAATATTATATCGTTAGAATGTGCCATGCATCCTGGGGACAGACAAGTCCCATGTCATTGAGATGGGGAGAAAATGACATGGGTTATAAACCGAGTATTCAATCTCTATATTTCACTTGGAAAAGCACGGAAGCAAAACGTCAATGGCATGGCTTGGTTGAGTTCAAAGGCCAAAACAAATTTTATGATTCTCTGTCAATGAGATTGAGGGAACATGACGTCTTTCTGGTCTGGAACACTCACCTTTTGCATCTATGGACTCTAAATAATCTAGTGCTGGGAATGAGTAGGAAAGCAATCAATCTGTTTTAATAAAGAAAGGAATTATATAGAACAGCAGTGGCCAACTCTTAGGGGTGGGCATATTGCACAGTGTCAGAAGCTCCAGAGAAGGGACCATTACTTAGTGGTAAAGCATATGCCTTGCATGTAGAAGGTCCCAGGCTCAAAACCAGACATCTCTAGCCCTTCTTTTTTAACTGATTAGGTGGCACCCAACTGGAAAGACTTCTGCCTGAGATCTTGAGGAACTACTGTCAGTCGTAAGATGAAGCCAAGCTCTGCCCACTGTGATGTTGTTCCCTTTTTCTTCCACAATAGTCTCCTAGGGCCAGCTCCAGTTTGAGATCCTCTGGAAGGTCTCATCTTCCTAGTGGCCTTACCTGGACGTGGGTTGCAGTCCTCAGAGCAAGAAGGAGCTTCTGGCTGCCATTTTAAGCTCCTGCACAATATATCGTCACTCTAGGGCGTTGTGGGAAATCAAAATGACATCTAGAACTAGCCACTCACACAATGGGGAGCCCAGGGCAGGCATTAGTGGTGAACTCTGCGAGGATTGCAGCAGCTGCCCAAGGATGCAAGGCCCTGCATTCTCCCCATGGGTCCAGTGGCAGGAAAAAAAAATCATAGAATCATAGAGTCGGAAGAGACCACAAGGGCCATCCAGTCCAACCCCCTGCCAATCTTGTCAGAGTCTGAATGCTGCCTGTGAGGTGCCACTGCTATAGAAGGATGATGACAGCAGACAGAAAAGAATAATTACTGCTGAAAAGGGCTAAAGCCTGGTACATACGATTTGCATGTTTTCTTAAGCTGATTCCCTCTCCACCCACCCACACTTGTGGTAGCACTTTCACAATGTCAGATGTGACTTTCTGGCCTTTTCACCACATTAAAACTTTCCACAAGCACAGCAGGGAGCAACCTCAGCACACACTGAAGAGGGGGAAATGGCTGACAATAGCACAGTAGTCATGTGCCCTAGCCTTGAGGTGGTTGCACTAGAGATTTTTTGTGTGTGTTTTTAGCTGACTTGGAAACCAAGCAAGCAACGTTCAGGAAACCGACATAAGCTTGCTTTGTTTGCAATCTAAACCTTAGGTTAGTTTTCCTGGAAAAGAGGCACATCCTGGAAAAGAGCTGGGGTGTCATGCTATCAAAGAAAGGATGTTGTCTAGATAGTGGAGGAAGCTACTCTTGGGGTGCTTAGTGTTGGGAGTTCAGCAAATGATATGATTAGTATTTGCACTCATACATTTTGACAGGCCATCATTGAGTTTCATCACACCTTAGTTCAGAATGGAAGCTTCTGTAACTTGGGGTGCATGTCTTAAAGATGAGGTGAGCATTATAATCACTGAGTTCTTCTCCACTTCAGGTTTTGTTGTGGGGTATAGATGGTCTTGAATGCCACACCGCTTCTTTTGCATGTGCTTTTTCTGGAGTCATTGGAGCTTTTTCTCATCAGAGTTTTGTGTACCAGCCCAGATTCTGTAATGTGAATAGTTTCTGTTTCTCCTCATTTCACTACTTGTCCACTAACTCAGTCATGGTGGATCATGAAAAATACTGGATGGCATTCAGAATGCTGCATCTCCAATCAGAATTGAACATGTGTTGATGTCACTGAGGGCAATGTAAATAAACCAGAAAACTTTTTTCTTGAGAAGTGCTGCAACATTTCTGAAAAGGAGAAAACTGTGAATAATTTTAGTCTGGCTCCAATGCTATTTTAGATCCATTTTAAAATATATACATATATATATATAATTGCATTACCAGCTCTGCAGATCCTACAACCTTAGGTGAAAATTCAGTGACCTGGTTGCTCATCAGTATGCAGCTAGTGTGAATCTGACCCTTTCAAATGTACCTATGCAACTTTCACTTTTTGACACCCTTCTCTAAAGAGAGTTCTCCCTAGAACATTATCATTTTCTCCACTTCATAGCTCAGCTATTACCTCAGCTCAGATTACTCACAGATGCACTTCTAATCCTTGTCCAGCCTTGTGTCTCTTACTGTATATTTCATCTTTAATTGGCCTCTTACTTCACTAAAGGGAAGATGTCCAACACTGAACTTTTTTGTGCTTCTTGCCTCTTAGCGCACCTCCTTTCCCCTTTATCTGTTATGTTCCCTGTCGGATTTATCTTTGAAATTGTAACCTGAATCTATTTCTTATCACCTGAGCCCTCGGCCTTTTGAGATCTCTCCATCTTCTCAGTGCCCTTTCCCCTCCACATAATGCTTATCAAACAGAATTTCTTCTTCATCCCTAATAGTAAATTCTTTTCTTTCTGTGGGTTCCTGCTCCTGAAAAATCAAAGTACATCTCATGCCATACCACCTTTCTTGTGGCCTCCACTGACAAGCCAGTTCAAGACTCCATGTCCTGACACAAAAGCCTTGCCAGAACCTACTGATGACTTCACCTACTGTTGTTCTTGATGATGCTACTCCTAGTTATGAGCTCCTACCTGTTCATTTGTCCTTCCTCTTTCTCTAAGACAAATCCCAACCATCAGACAGAGAGGGCTGCTGAGCTGCTCTTGTGCCTCCTCATTCATTTACAGTAGGAACAGACAGATCAGGCTATTTCAAGTCAGCTTCACATGTGTTAGAAGGTCCCAGAGTCAATTTCGGGCATCTCCAAGTAGTGATAGGCATGTCCCTAGTCTTAAATTATGTCAGTCAGTGTTGACAGTACTGAACTAGATGAACTAATGGTCTGACTCAGGGCTCGTCTAGAAAGCCTAGAAAGCACAGGGCTGAGCAGTTTTCTGTTCACCCTGCCACTTTCCCCAGGAAAATCCGCTTTTTAGTGCTGAATGTCAATCTGAGGAAAACTTCAGGTTTTCCTGGGGGAAGGCAGCAGAGCAAGCTGAAGTCTGCGTGAGTCCCTAGTATAAGAAATTCCAATAATAATAATAATAATAATAATAATAATAATAATAATAATAATATTTTAGTTATACCCCGCCCTCCCCGGCCAAAACCAGGCTCAGAGCAGCTAACATCAAATATATGTCACATTACCATAAAATCAAGCAATCAATTAAAATACATCTTAAAATCAAATCAGAATCAAATTGAAATCCAATCAAATGGCAACCTGCAAAGTAGGAATGAGGACCTTAAATGCTCATAGGTCTATTCCATTCTGTTTCTGCACCAATCAGCACATCTTTTAAAACAGCATGCGATGATTCACATTATTTATGTATCTATTTTTTTCACAAAGTGTACACTATTGTATGAAATTTTCCCTAAAAATGTGATTTTTAAAACCCATTTTAGCCCAAAATGCACATTTTAAAAAATGCCTTTAACCTAAAATACACATTTTTTTACACACCTGTGTTATATTTTTGAGCCAAAAACTGAATTACAAAATTCAGAAAATGTGAAAAGTGAGGAATAACTGCATTCTGATTAGCATGTCTAGGAAGTGCAGGCTAATGTGGACCAAATGAAATCCTCAGACAATTGGAACATGTCCCATACAGCTGCATTGCAGCATATCTTTTTTCTCCCTGACTGAAGATAGTCTGCCTAGCCACGCCACACCTTCCAGTTTCCCAGCCTCCGCTCCCACAGTCCACCTCCTTACCATCCGTGTTTCTAGGGAGAGAGTGTGGGAAACAGACAGCCAATGCTAGGGAGTAGTAGTAGCTGCCACCCACTTATCATGTGGGAGGAGTCAGTGCACAGTGGGAGTGGCCAGCTAAGCCCCTCCCTCTAACCTGGAGTTGGCACTAAGCTGCTGTTAAGACACTCGTTTTTATTTCAGCTCATTGGTCTTATACCAAGTCAACCCATTGGTCCATCTAGCTCACTATTGTCTACACCAGGCATCCCCAAACTTCGGCCCTCCAGATGTTGGGTTTCCAGCTGTTTTGGACTACAATTCCCAGCATCCCTGACCACTGGTCCTCTTAGCTAGGGATCATGGGATTTGTAGGCCAAAACATCTGGAGGGCCGCAGTTTGGGGATGCCTGGTCTACACCAATGTCTGCCAACTTGGTGCTCAGTTGTCCTGGCTAGGGCTGATGAGATTTGTAGTCCAAACTATAATAAAGGTAAAGGTAAAGGGACCCCTGACCATTAGGTCCAGTCGTGTCCGACTCTGGGGTTGCGCACTCATCTCGCATTATTGGCCGAGGGAGCCGGCGTATAGCTTCCAGGTCATGTGGCCAGCATGACAAAGCCGCTTCTGGCAAACCAGAGCAGCACATGGAAACGCCGTTTACCTTCCCGCTGTAGCGGTTCCTATTTATCTACTTGCATTTTGATGTGCTTTCGAACTGCTAGGTTGGCAGGAGCTGGGACAAAGCAACGGGAGCTCGGTTGGCAAGTCTGCCAACTTGGTGCTCAGTTGTCCTGGCTAGGGCTGATGAGATTTGTAGTCCAAACTATAATAAGGAGCACCAAATCTACACTAACTAACAGCAGTGCCCCAGGCTTTCAGCCAGAGGTCTTTTTTTTTTTTACCTAGAGATGCCAGAGATTGAGATCTTCTGCATGCAAAGTAAGTCCCTTCCACATTGTTTTATACCAGTGTAGGCAATCTACATGACATAGACTGCACAGGCTCAGATATTGCTGTTTACTGGCTCATCCATACACTGGTTGTTTTGGAGAAGAAGATAATTTTATGAAGAGAGAACCTTAATGGGGCCAGTACAGAAGCAGACCCTTTGCATTGCATTGCCTGTGCTTCACTTAATGCATGTTTAAGTAGATCACAAAAAATGATTAAATGCTGTCATGGTTCTGAATCCAATAGATGGTTCTGGGCACTCTGGTGTGGTTATTGTTTTGAAATCGTTTCACACATTGGATCTAAGCCCCACCCCACCCCCTATTTCAAGGATTTAGCTTTCTAGTACATGAAACAAGATGAGGATAGAGGCAGGTCCTTTCACCCTTCTAGTAAAATTCTTCTTGGAACTCCATTGAACTTGATGGATCAGGGCTGGGGAATATGTGGGCTTTTGCATGCTGTTGGCCTTCAACTCCCATCAGCCCAATTGTCAGCAACATCTGGAGGCCACGGGTTTCCCTCTCTTACCCTAGACTGTAGGAAAAATGGATTAAAATGCTGTAAGGAAATAAACCATTGTTGCTCAGTTGATTTGAATGGCGTGATTCCTCACTAGGTCAAATTACACAATGAACTGAAACACCACTGTATTACTTTTTAAAAAACGCAGACCATGGTGGGAAAGCAAATTCGGTACCTCTGTTTTATTTATAGAAAACGACGCTGAGCCATGCTTGGGATTGTATCTTAGTCATGCATTTGACACATGAGTCTACGGGTGCTGTAATGAAATATGCAGCTAAATCTGTAGCCATTGTGCATGTTTTCTGTATCCAAGTTATAGATAGTCTGTTGTATTGTCATCGGGTGCTGTTTAAAAGGTGTTGAGTAAGTTTCCACTCAGACTGTTAAATACCGGTGGCATTTAGGGAATCTCTTATGCCTCGTGAAATCAGATCATCCCCCTTCCCTTCCCCTGGAATGGAAAAGCTGGGAGGCGCTGCCAAAAATGAATAAGCAACCATAATGAAACATGTCATACACATCGTGCTTGTATTATATTTCAGCTGTGCAAAAAGAAAGTAACATATTGTTTTAAAATCTAAAGTAATTCATTTTGCTAAACCTCTCAATCCAATATCAGTGCAACAGTTACTTTCATGACATATGTAACTTGCACCTCCATTTAAAATCCCAACCAGCTAAAGAGGAAAGTCATGTGGATTTTTAAAGACCTTGTTCAATACACTGCTTGCTTATTCTAGATTACAAATTTAAAGCTACAACTATTCAGGCAGGAGTTTTGTTTTTAATTTTACTTTCCTTTTTGCATGAAAAGTGGGTTCATGAGGAGGGCTGGTGTTTCTCCTCTCAAGTAGATTTATGCAGAAGGAGACGATCCACAATACCCAATGAAGAATAAGAATAAGAAGAGATTGGATTTGATATCCCGCTTTATCACTACCCTAAGGAGTATCAAAGCGGCTAGCAATCTCCTTTCCCTTCCTCCCCCACAACAAACACTCTGTGAGGTGAGTGGGGCTGAGAGACTTCGAAGAAGTGTGACTAGCCCAAGGTCACCCAGTAGCTGCATGTGGAGGAGTGGAGACGCGAACCCGGTTCCCCAGATTATGAGCCTACCACTCTTACATTACACGACACTGGCTCTCAAATTGCCGTGCCCAAATTTATCAATGGGTGCTGCTGGCTACAGAGTGTCAGCTGAAGCCAGAAGGTTTCTAATACATTGCAATTCATTTTAAGACTCTACCTTCACAACCCCTTTTTAAGCAGAAGGTGGAATGCCCTACTCTTCTTAAAGTGCCAGTTTTGCAAGCAAAGAAAGCTAGTACGGCGGGCGGATAGACATCACGCTTCCAGGATCAGCTTTGTTTACCACTAGAACACCAAGGTTCGCTAACCAAAGCCTGGCTCAAGTCATGGCTATAGGGGTGGATCCAGATGTGAGGGATGGTTTGGGGGCACAGCCAGATACCTCTTGCACCCCATGCAACTTGGGTTAACCTGCATATTCTAAAGTAAACTGCACCTGAGTTACTGCAGATCAGGCATTCCATCACAAAACTCTGCAAGTGACCAGTCCAAGGCAACTGATCAATATTCCTATATTGAGGCACAGAACAGTGGAGCTTGAGAACTAAGAAATTAGCAGAGCAAGCAGTCTAGACATCCCTGAGAATGCCTTGCCTCACAAACATGACATGAGCAGCACAGCATGCTTCTCGGTAGGGTTCCTCAGCAACTGGTATTTAGAAACACACCACCTCTGATCTGGGAGATAACATATAGCCACTGTGATGGGAAGCTATTGATAGCCTTCTTCTCCATAAATATGTCTAACCCCCTTCTAAAGACACCCAAGTTGGGGGCCACCAACATATCTTGTGGTACCAAATTCCTTTGGTTAGCTGCACGGTGTAAAGAAGTACTTTCAGAACAGACAACAGCATTCAGCTTCATTGATGACTCTGATTCTAGTAGTATGAGAAAGGGATAAAAACGTCTTTCTTCACACCATGCATAATTTCCTACATCTCTATCATGTACCCCCTTACTCGAAACCCCACCTTGCAGCGCATTATGCAGAGCTTCATTTGGTGCCAGATGCCCAAGAAGGTAGAAAATCATTCTCCAGCCCTGTCATATTTTTTTTGCACTCATTTATATATACACATGCATATTATACAATCTAATCCCTCCCTGGCATTTAGTGCCTATTATCAGTAATCCCCCTAGTTCTTCTGAAACATGCTGCCCCCATTTGCTGAGCCAAACTTGCATTATTTTGCACCTGAAATGTTACCAGCATCCAGTGCGTCTTATGGCCAGTAACCCCAAAAGCACAGAATTTTAGGCTTCTCTGCAGACTTTTAAAAGATCACACAAAAACTAAACACCTGACCTGAGGCTGACCAGAGACCACATGTGATGGCTTTAATGTGACGACTGTTTTTATTATCTTAATATGACATCATTGGCCATCTGGCTGGTTTGAAAGGAAGAGGAAGCTCTAATCCTGTGTTGTAATAGTAACTAAGAAGCGCATGAGTAAATCTCTTGGATATATTTTTTAGGTTTTGCTCTTGAAACGAACAGACCCGTTTTGCTTGTAGTCATAAAATGCTCTTTTTTGTAGCTCTGTTTTGCTCATTATACACACTGTAGTATTTTGCATGATTTTGGTTCAGTTTATCCACTTATTTTTGGTTTGCACATTTTATGCACAACACATACAAAGTAGCCTTCACTAAGCAGGTACCTTCCAGATGTTTTGAACTACAGTTCCCATCAGCCCCAGCAAGCATGGCCAATGGTCAAGGATGATGCGAAATGTAGTCCAAAGCATCTAGAGGGCACTGGGTTAGTGCACACAAGGCTATACTCACTTACCTGGAAGTAATTCCCATTGTTGTCTTTGTCCATGGAGTTTTCTTGGCAGGGATACTGGAGTGGCTTGCCAGTTCCTTCTCTAGGTGGATCACGTTTAGTCAAAACTCTCCACTATGACCTGTCCATCTTGGGTGGCCCTGCATGGCATAGCTCATAGCTTCTCTGAGTTATTCAAGCCCCTTCGCCACGACAAGGCATTGATCCATGAAGGGGATCCATGAAGGGTATCCATGAAGGCGTGCTATGGCCCATGGGGTCACGAAGAGTCGGACACGACTAAACAACAACAACAATTCCCATTGAACTCTTTAACTTAAATTGCACAGAAGACGTAGGAGGCGGCTTAGATAAAGAAAATGCCTATTTGTATATAGTTTTTAAATGGACTTTCCTAGTTAATGTTAATGATCATAATAGTGGGTTGGTTCAAACCACAGTTTACCATCATGTGGATGAACTTCAGGATAATGGAGCTGGGAGTGCAGGGAGAGGTACAAACCAACAAACATAGGAAACAGCCTCATACCATATGAGACCCTTTGGTCCATCTAGCTCAGTATTGTCTACACTGACTAGGCTCCAAGTTCTCCAGGGCTCCAAGTCCTACCTGGAGATACCAGTGATAGAATCATAGAAACCTGGACCTTCTCCATGCCAATCAGAGCTGCCCATCCTTGGTTCTGTAGATGCTCTACCTTTGAGCTACAGCCCATCTCTGCGCACTATCAAAAAGGAAAGAGAAAAGGGCGGTAACTGAAAGGCATGTGGCAGTGATGGGTGGCAGATATGAAGATGCTGACCTGTGGATGTGGACATAGGAACGTAGAGCATAGGAAACATCTGGGAAGCTGGGACGCTGCCTTACACCAAGTCCATCTAGGACTGACTCCAGGGTTTCAGGCAGGCTTCTCTCCCAGCCCTACCTGGAGATGAACCAGGGACTTCCTGCATATAGAACATGTGCTGCAGCCCCTCCCCTGTGGAGAAGAGAGAGTGTGTGTGCTACAGGGTGCAAAGAGAGCGGACAAACAGACAGAGCGATTCAGAGAGGCCTGTGGAGGTGCAGACAGAGGGAAGCGGGATGCAGAAGGGAAAGGGTGGTTAACAGGAAATGCGTTTGAAAGAAAACATTTACAATAATGGCCAAAGTGCTTCTCTTCTCCTCACATACTCATGCAGCCCTCTTGTGGTAATAAAAATGCAAAAGTGGCCCTCATCTCCTAGTTTAGGGTTACTCCATAATTGCTTAGAAGAAGAAGCTCATTCAAATTCAAATAGAGTTTTGTTTTTTTAATGATCACTTATTTCCCCCCTTCTTTTTCTTTTGAAAAATAACTTAGGGCTCCGTCCCAAGAGAACTCTGCGTCTACTGCTTTGGACTGGAGAAGAACAAGGTGGAATAGGAGCTGAACAATACTACAAGATGCATAAAGTAAGTAGTCTGGTGGAGCAGGATGTATTTCATGACAATAGCCATTCCTTTTCAGTTTGATTTATTTAATTTCTTACTTCAAATGTATGGGATGAAGGGAAGCGATGAAGTTATGAAATGGTTGTGGCCTAGACACTAAGCCCAGTTTTTTTATGAGTGAAAATTAGGATTCCCAATTAGGATGTACAGGTAGGAAACAAACAAGGCTTATTACCCAGGTAAGTATCAGAAACAAACACCACTGTCCAAGAAGCTATGGCAAGAAGAGGGTTAGTTCAAAGATTCCAAACCATTGTTTTGTTTCAGACATATAGGCAAACCATAATTTGAGGGGGGGAAATTCCTTGCCTCCCCTGAGAATCCCACCAGCAGCCTCCAAGGGTGGAGCAACACCCCAAACCCTAGTTTGGCCTTGCTGAATGGGGACTAATGGAGGCAGTGGCCCAGAATTACCCAGAGGGTACCAGCTTGGGGATGGCTGCCCTACATATTGCCAAGCTGCTAACTTGATTTTCCACAAAGCAAAATTTAAAGCGAATTTAGAGTTTCCTCCACAAGATGAAACTTCAGAGGAATTTTGAAGAAAGCTAAAGCCCTTTCAATTGAAGTAACAACATTTCTCAGGGAGATTTTTTTTTAACATTCTTGTGTGTGATATAGACCCTTCTACAACAGCAACCCTTCTTCGCATCACTTGCAGTCACATCAACCTGTTTGTTTTTGATTTTAATTACAGGAGTGTACATTTTTATCAGCACTGCAGTAGATTGGGGAGGGGAGGAGGTTAACCCTTTCCTTTCCCACTCTGACCTTGATTAAAATCCCCACAGATTGAGGTCAAGCTTGGGGTGGGAGGAAGCTCCCATTAACACCATGCGGTCTTTTGTCCTTAGCTGAACTGCAACACCAGGGGGGGGGGTGTTCATTGAGATTGCAGTGGAGGAGGAAAGGGTTAAACCACCTGTGAGGGACAAGGGATACAGGGAAGTCCCTCCCATCTTAAGTTCCAGCCCATCACCAAGTGCTGGAGAGAGTAAGGAGAGCTCTGCCTCCAGCGGAGAGTCAGGAAGTGGTGTCCGAGGCTCAGGCAGGGTTGCGGAGCCCATGCCTCAGGTGGGACAGGAAGTTGGACGCACGGGGGGGGGGGGAGGCCAATCCCCCCAACTCCCGAATTGCGACGCAAACGTAGGGGGAAGAGGTTGGGTCTGCCAAAGTTGTGGTGCTGGAAGAAAACGCGCCAATCGCCATTCGGGAGTTCTGACACCTCACCTTAAGGATGCATTTTCATTGCTCTGAACACTGTAAATAATCAGCACTTAATAAAAGCCTTAAAAGACCATGCTGGAGTCGTTACTCTAGAGTAGCCACACCAAGCCCTCTGACAGCAACTCCCGAATCTTTTTTTGGCTACTTTGGAGTGCAGCGATGAGCGCTCAAGAGGCTGAGCATTGGAGGCTGGAGGCCGAAGCAGCGAAGCAGGAGCTACAGAACCTCACAGCGCACGCACAGCAGCAATTGCATGCCGCTCAGGAGGAAGCGCGAGGGGCGCAGGAGGAGCTGAACAAGCTGGTGGACCAGGTGAGGACAAAAGAGGAGACTGAGAAACAGCTAAGGGTGATGGTATTAGACCTGCAGAAAAAGTTGGAAGAGGAGAAAGCCGCTAGAGGTGGGGGGGCACCCCAGCCGCAGCTAGTCCAAGTGAGAAGGGGACAGAGCCTAGTCACCAAGTTCAGCGGAGACCCGAGGGAGTACCTCGGATTCGAGACAGAAATAAATTATGCGCTGGAATTGCATGCAGCAGAATTCCCAGATGACGCGCACAGAGTCTACTTTATCATAGAGCATTTGACGGGGGCCGCCCGGGAATGGGTAAGACCGCTCATCGCGCAAAAAAATCCTTGCATGAAGAACGCAACTTTATTTCTAGAAGCTTTAAAATTAATGTACGCTAGCGACAGTGAAATGGAGGCCACTAAACAGGAGCTTCATGACTTAACACAAGGAAAATCGACAGTTAGGGACTACTGGGCGAAATTCACCATGCTGGTGCACAAACTGGGGTGGGATCTGAACAGTGAGCCAGTGAAATCAGCCTTCTACCTGGGTTTGCATGCAGACGTTAAGGATGAGCTGGCAAGAGGTCCTAGACCGCAGACTATGGATCAGCTCAGCAAAGCGGCGCTAGCGGTGGGGGTGAGACAGGAATCCAGATGGTATGACAAACAAGCGACGCGCGCAGCAAAACCTTGGTTCCCACGCTCTCAGGACAGACCACATCACCAAACCCCACCCCAGGGACCGCCCCCAGACCCGCCCAGACCAAGCCCAGAGCCGGAACCGATGGAGATCGGGGGAGCGCGCGCGCGGGCTTTTCAAACCCCGGCGGCGCCAAGACGCAAGGAGGGAAGAGGCGGGAATTGCTTTCTCTGCAACTCCCCCCGGCATCGCGTCAGAGACTGCCCTCATCGCAGAGAGTGGCAAGGAAAGGCGGGAACGGTTGTACCTTCCCCCACTGACGTAGCACCACAGCAGGGAAACGAGACAGCCTGGCTGCAGGAGACAAGGGGCAGCAGCCAGGCACAGTCAGCAGTGAACAGCCCCAGCCCGCCCACCCGCACAGAGAGGAGCAGAGCCAGCCCACCCCTCCCAGAGCAGGAGTGGTTCTAGAAGTCACGCTGACGCTCCCAAATGGCTATCCCCTGACAGTCCTCGCCTTAATTGACAGTGGTGCCTCTGCCAACTTCTTCTCGAGAAACTTTGCAGAAGAGCACCAGATCCAACTTCTGCAGCTGGATTTTCCCCTGCATGTGGCCACCATTGATGGCAGAGAGTTGCTGGGAGGGGCCATCACTCATCAAACCCCCCCCATGAGAATGACAGTGGGAAGGCACTCAGAGACACTGGCTTTCAACGTCACGACCATCTCAGACCCCCCCATCGTTTTGGGAATGAGCTGGCTGGCGCGCCACGACCCCTCCATAAGTTGGCACCAGAGATGCATCACGTTTGGGTCGGACTTTTGTCTGGAACATTGCATGCAGCACCAACCAGGGGAGGGGCCTCCGATAGCCACGGTGGCCACCATGCACGTCAAAGGGGGTGAGGCGATACCCAAGCCGTACTGGGACCTGCAGGAGGTCTTCAGCGAAGCGGAGTCCGACCACCTACCTCCACACAGGCCTTTTGACTGCCAGATCAACCTGGTGCCTGGGGCAACGATACCCCCAGCCAAGCTGTACGCCATGTCAGACCAGGAACTGGAGGATCTGCGCGCTTTCATCGACAAGAACCTCAAGCGGGGGTTCATCAGAGAAAGCAAGGCAGCAGGGGGCAGCCCGGTCTTCTGGGTGGACAAGAAAGACACGCAACAGCGCCGTCTGGTGGTGGATTTTAGACGGCTGAATTCGGTGACAGAGCCAGTGGCTTTCCCCATGCCCAGAGTGGATGATCTTCTGACAGCGGCACGCAGGGGCAAGATTTTCACCAAGCTAGACCTAAGAGGGGCGTACAACTTGATCAGGATCCGGGAAGGCGATGAATGGAAAACCACGATGTTCACGCCTCTGGGCTCTTTTGAATATCTGGTGATGCCCTTCGGGTTGCAAGGGGGCTCAGCCTGCTTCCAGGCCTCCATGCACCACGTCCTGGGGTCCCTCCTCTTCAAGAACTGCTTGGTCTTTCTGGATGACATCCTTATCTATTCCAATGACCCAGTGCAGCATGTGAAGGATGTCAGGGAGGTGTTGCAGCGCCTGAAGGACAACCACCTGTATGTGAAGCTGGAGAAGTGCAAGTTTCACACCAAGGAGGTGGACTTCCTGGGCTACAAGCTGTCAGACAAGGGGCTGGCGATGGACAAGGACAAGGTGCAGACCATCCTGGACTGGCACAGCCCCAGGACGCGCAAAGATGCCCAACGCCTACTAGGCTTCGCTAACTTCTACAGGAAGTTCATCAAGAACTTCTCTCGTGTCACGGCTCCCATCACCGACTGCCTGAGAGGCAAGCAGAAGTTCAGGTGGACACCGGAGGCACAAGCAGCGTTCGAAAGCCTCAAGAGGGTATTCGCTTCAGACCAACACCTGTTCCACGTGGTGCAGGATGCGCCCCTACGCCTGGAGACAGATGCTTCTGATAAAGCTGTGGGAGCGATTCTGTTGCAACTGGACGCCAACAGAGAGTGGAGACCCTGTGCCTTCTTCTCCAGGAAGCTGACCCAGCCTGAACGCAACTACACAGTGTTTGATAGGGAACTTCTCGCGATCCACGCTGCGTTCCAGCACTGGCGACACTTCCTGGTGGGCGCCAAGCACCCCATCCAGGTGTGCACAGACCACAAGAACCTGGAGTTCTGGAGAACGGCCAGGGTGCTCAACCAGCGGCAGATACGGTGGGCAGAGTTCTTCTCGAACTTCAACTTCTCCATCCACTACATCCCGGGGGAGCAGAACGTCAGGGCGGATGCCCTCTCCCGCAAGCCAGAGTACATGGAGGAGGAGTTGCCACCAGCACCCAGGCACGTTTTCCCCCCATCTGCATGGTCATGCGGTGCAGCAGTGGTGAGCGAGGCAGAACTCACAGCACTGACGGCAGCGGATGAATTTGCCACCCGCATCTTCAGAGACCTGAGAGGGGGGAGGGAGCAAGCCAAGGACTTTGAGGAAAGGAGGGGTTTGCTTTTTTACAGGGGAGCCCTGTACCTCCCAACCAAACAGCTGAGAGGTAAGGTTCTCAAGCAGATGCACGACAACCCAACGGCGGGTCATTTCGGAAGGGACAAAACCACTCACCTAGTCATGAGACACTTCTGGTGGCCAGGGGTGCGGGAGGATGTTCGGGATTATGTCAGGGGATGTGACACCTGCCAGCGAGCAAAGGTGGTCAGAGCGCCACCAGCAGGTTTGCTGGAGCCATTAGCCACACCGCACAGGCCGTGGGAAGTAGTGTCCATGGACTTCATCACAGACCTGCCGTCGTCCAGGGGCAAGACCGCAGTGTTGGTGGTGGTGGACCTCATGTCCAAAATGTGCCACTTTATACCGTGTGCCAGGGCGGTCTCGGCAGAAGAGACGGCCAAACTGTTTGTGGACCACGTATTCCGACTGCATGGATTGCCTTTAAGAGTTATTTCGGATCGTGGCCGCCAATTTGTTTCCAGGTTCTGGCGACGGCTAATGAACCTCCTGCAGGTGGAGGTCAGCTTGTCGACGGCTCGGCACCCGCAGACCAATGGACAGGCGGAGCGGGTCAACGCCATTCTGCAGCAGTACCTGAGATGTTACGTCAGCCAGAGGCAAACGGACTGGGTGGATCGCCTGCCACTAGCAGAATTTGCCTACAACAATGCGGTGCACGTCTCCACAGGGGTGTCGCCCTTTAAGGCCAACTACGGGCGCGACCTCAGATCTTTCCCGGAGAGGGAGGGGGAGGAGGAGGAAGAGGGCCCACAGGCAGAGGATTGGGCAGAGGACCTGGAGACGGTGCACCAGCAGCTCAGAGAACACTTGGAGAGGGCCAAGGAAGCGTACAAGAAAGGGGCAGATCGCCACAGGCGGCCGGGAGAGGTCATCAGGGTGGGGGACAAGGTTTGGTTATCCTCGGAAGGTCTTCCCACCAGGGGGCGATGCAAAAAGTTAGCACCCAGGAGGCTGGGCCCCTTCACGGTCACGCAACAGGTCAACCCGGTAGCCTTCAGGCTAGCACTGCCGGAGGACATGAGAGTGCACCCAGTGTTTCATAGATCACTGCTGTCGCCGTACAGGGAAAGTACCAGGTTCAGGGACAGCGATCAACCTCCAGAGGGAGGGGGGGAGACGGGAAACGCCCGACAGCTCAATGAGGCAACTGAGATTTTAGACTCAAGGAGAGGGGTGAGAGGGCTGGAGTACCTGATAGCATGGGAGGACACTCCGCCATCCCACAAAGAGTGGATACCGGCCACGGAAGTACCTGAGGAATTTTTAGTGGAAGAGTTCCACGCCCTGTTCCCCCACAGGCCCAAGCCCTGGCACATGGAAAGGGAGGGAGAGGGGGAGGAGCAGGAGGAAGGGATAGCAGGCAGCAGCTCCCCATGGAGATGGGAAGCGGAATTTGAGGACACGGAAGAAGAGGTGTGGGTTTCACCGAGGTCGACGACGTCAGAGGCAGGAGAGGACTGGCAGAACATTTTTACTCCCACCAGCTCTGATGCCACTGACTTCTTGGGATTTCCGTCTTCTCAGGGGGAAGAAGAGAGATCGCAGGATTGGGGGGAAATTTTCACACCCACAGGCTCGGATGCCACTGACTTCTTGGGATTTCACTCGTCCCCAGCAAGCAGAGAGCCACTAGGGAGGGGGAGAGAGGAGCCTGGGAGGGGGGTGGATGTGAGGGACAAGGGATACAGGGAAGTCCCTCCCATCTTAAGTTCCAGCCCATCACCAAGTGCTGGAGAGAGTAAGGAGAGCTCTGCCTCCAGCAGAGAGTCAGGAAGTGGTGTCCGAGGCTCAGGCAGGGTTGCGGAGCCCATGCCTCAGGTGGGACAGGAAGTTGGACGCACGGGGGGGGGGGCCAATCCCCCCAACTCCCGAATTGCGACGCAAACGTAGGGGGAAGAGGTTGGGTCTGCCAAAGTTGTGGTGCTGGAAGAAAACGCGCCAATCGCCATTCGGGAGTTCTGACACCTCACCTTAAGGATGCATTTTCATTGCTCTGAACACTGTAAATAATCAGCACTTAATAAAAGCCTTAAAAGACCATGCTGGAGTCGTTACTCTAGAGTAGCCACACCAAGCCCTCTGACACCACCCCTCACTGTTCCCCTGCATTCTTGATATATATATATAAATCCCCCTCTCTGGCTGCCTGCAATTACATAAAGTAAAACTAATGATGAGGCTGCAAGTCATATAGGTAGAGTCAAATGTAGTTAGGCACTTAGCATCATGATTTGTGAGGCTTTCCTACAAAGAGCACTTGCAGTTCTTTCAATTTAGGTTGCTGACTCTGATATCTTTGTGCCTTGCAAGCTGGAGGTGACAATGTTTTCCTTTCATGGCTTACTACATGCCGAGTTGCGCATATGCTCTGCATTTGTCCCGCCTTGCAAAATCATAAAAAAAAATATTCCGCAGTGACTAGATCTTATGGATATCATCAGTGGTTTTCGGAAATAATTGACTGTTTGTGATTTGGGCTGGAAGAAAAGAGGAGCAAAAGAGGTTACGGTATGTGCCTCGTTTATTTTAACAGTGCACTTTATGGCAAGAAGTTGGACTCAAATCAAGAAGGATGCTTCTACGACAGCTTCAGAATGTGATTTTTGCCAGTTAGTGTGCTAGCCATATAGAATAAAGCGTGTTCAGGACATCGCCGATGTTTTTTGTGGTGCCTTATGAATTTTTAAACAATCCTTTTAAAATTAAAAATTAGGCTGAATGTAACATGCAACAATTCCAAAGAAGGGCAGTGCCAAAGAATGCTCCAACTACCGCACAATTGCACTCATTTCACACGCTAGCAAGGTTATGCTTAAAATTCTACAAGGCAGGCTTAGGCAGTATGTGGACCGAGAACTCCCAGAAGTGCAAGCTGGATTTCGAAAGGGCAGAGGAACCAGAGACCAAATAGCAAACATGCGCTGGATTATGGAGAAAGCTAGAGAGTTCCAGAAAAACGTCTACTTCTGCTTCATTGACTATGCCAAAGCCTTTGACTGTGTCGACCACAGCAAACTATGGCAAGTTCTTAAAGAAATGGGAGTGCCTGATCACCTCATCTGTCTCCTGAGAAATCTCTATGTGGGACAAGAAGCTACAGTTAGAACTGGATATGGAACAACTGATTGGTTCAAAATTGGGAAAGGAGTACGACAAGGTTGTATATTGTCTCCCTGCTTATTTAACTTATATGCAGAATTCATCATGCGAAAGGCTGGACTAGATGAATCCCAAGCCGGAATTAAGATTGCCGGAAGAAATATCAACAACCTCAGATATGCAGATGACACAACCTTGATGGCAGAAAGCGAGGAGGAATTAAAGAACCTTTTAATGAGGGTGAAAGAGGAGAGCGCAAAATATGGTCTGAAGCTCAACATCAAAAAAACCAAGATCATGGCCACTGGTCCCATCACCTCCTGGCAAATAGAAGGGGAAGAAATGGAGGCAGTGAGAGATTTTACTTTCTTGGGCTCCTTGATCACTGCAGATGGTGACAGCAGTCACGAAATTAAAAGACGCCTGCTTCTTGGGAGAAAAGCAATGACAAACCTAGACAGCATCTTAAAAAGCAGAGACATCACTTTGCCGACAAAGGTCCGTATAGTTAAAGCTATGGTTTTCCCAGTAGTGATGTATGGAAGTGAGAGCTGGACCATAAAGAAGGCTGATCGTCGAAGAATTGATGCTTTTGAATTATGGTGCTGGAGGAGACTCTTGAGAGTCCCATGGACTGTAAGAAGATCAAACCTATCCATTCTTAAGGAAATCAGCCCTGAGTGCTCCCTGGAAGGACAGATCGTGAAGCTGAGGCTCCAATACTTTGGCCACCTCATGAGAAGAGAAGAATCCTTGGAAAAGACCCTGATGTTGGGAAAGATTGAGGGCACTAGGAGAAGGGGACGACAGAGGACAAGATGGTTGGACAGTGTTCTCGAAGCTACGAACATGAGTTTGACCAAACTGCGGGAGGCAGTGCAAGACAGGAGTGCCTGGCGTGCTATGGTCCATGGGGTCACGAAGAGTCGGACACGACTAAACGACTAAACAACAACAACAACATGCAACAGCATTTCCATGTTTTTTTGTGGAATTTGTTTGCAATTGTTTCTTCAAATGATGGTATGAAATGAGGGATGACTTGATAAAATTGTCTCTGAGCCAATGTGATCATTGTATAAACATGTCATTTCTAACCTAGTTATGACTTCTTATAATTACTTCCTCAAAAATTAAGAAGTAAACTTTATGTATATACATATGTGTATGTATATATATATATGTTCGTATACATATCTATGTTTACACACACACACACACACACACACACTTCCAGAAACAGAAACACGGGCATACGCATGGAGGGTGGAGTTGCCAGGTTCAGCAATGGAGGAAGTGTGGCTGAGTCATGAGGCCCCAGCAACGCCCCTGAATACTTTGATAGGGTTGCCAGACTCAATAGAGGACAGGACTTCTGTGCCTTTAATTGCCCTGCTCTCTTTTGAGTCTGGAAACCTTAAAGAGAAACCAGCAGGCCCTTTGTTTAATTTCCAAGCAAAGGGTCTGCTGGTTTCTCTTTAAGGTTTCCAGACTCAAAAGAGAGCAGGGCAATTAAAGGCACAGAAGTCCTGTCCTCTATTGAGACTGGCAACCCAATACTTTGACTATTGTGGAGAGGCATAGCTGCCAAGTTATCCCTTTTTTACAGGGATTTTCCCTTATGCTGAATAGGCTTCCTCGCGAGAAAAGCGAAAACTTGGCAGCTATGTGGAGAGGACTTACTTGAACCCCCATAGTGGTTAGAAGTCTAGTAATGGGTCTACATGTGTACACCAACCCATAGCAGTGGTTCACTAGCAACTTTCTGTTATGTGGTCCTGCTGAAATAAATAGAACAGTGTTCACCTAGGCCAGAACTGAACACTGCAACCAAATTATTTGTATACAAGATTTTCTTCCCTTCCCTTCACCATAACGTCCTATAGTAGGTTACAGCAATATACAATTATGAAAACATAAAATTGATACAATTAGAAGACAGGTAAAACCATTCCAAATGGAACCCCCCCCCTTTTTTTTTACATGTGGAATCCATTTTTATTAGAGAGATGTGGCATTTTGAAGAAATGAAAAGGAGGAGATTAAACCTTTTCCCCTTTTCTGTGCAACTCCCCTCCCCGTGGAGTTCTAAATTTAATTTTATGAGTTAAATGAGTTTATTGGGGGGGGAGAGAACTGCGGGGAAAGTGGTAGGTCTGTGAAGGTGAACTATACACACACAACTTCAAACTGCCCCCTCTCGAAGCAGCTTTTCTCTAACAAGAAAATAACAGAGTTTTGTCACATCCGTGCATGTATAATGCTTATTCTACCCCAAGTTTTCTCCCTCAGCATCACTTTCCGATAGGCTCCCTTGCTTTGCCAAGGAGTGTGCCGCTGCTAATCTTATTTATTGAAAATCTTGACAGGGAAATGTTATAAATAATTCCATTTAATATTCTAAGCATGAAAGGATTATCTAAATAATAGAGGGGGGATAGAAAAGAGACCCTGAGCATTACTGAATTATACCCAACTATTGTATACCATCTAGATGGGGGAAATTGCTTTTTGTGAGGATGGGAAGACATCAGCAAGATAAAATGTGCTTTTGAAGGCTTTCCCCCACCCATCCCTTTTCCACGCAACCTGCTCTGTCTGCTGTAATTGTATGTTTGGTATGTATCTATCGACAGGGAAGTCTAATTAGCATGAGGTGGCAAATATAAACTGATTAATACTGTAAATAATGCCCTTTTTTGCACGAAAAACATCTTAACCTTTCGCATAGTTGCCGCATACATTTTCAAGAAATGGATTATGAAAATATGAACATCTCTTGTCAATAGTAATTATTCACAGACAAATATGATCCATCGTTTAAACTTTCCATCTTTTAAGTTTTAAAGGTTACTTTTTAAAAGATGATTGGATAATTCATTTAAGAGGATGGATTTATTATGAGACTGGCTGATTGCAAAGGAGAACATAATTAAACCTTTTCAATTAAGAGAATAATTATTAGCAAGAGGCAAATACGGTGACAAAACAGATATCCTCATAGTATTAATTTATACCACATGCATTCATAATCATAGAGCGCTGCTTTGGAGTACAGCAGAAGAGTAATAGAATACATCCTTTGGTAACTGTCAGAAACGCCATGAATATTGGAGGCCCTTTGGAAACATTGTAAACGTCTGACATTTACAAAGTTCCATTGTCAAATAATCAATTTTATCCCTATTTTCCAAGGCAGGCTCATAACTTTCCAAAATAAGCCTCTTTACACAACCATGTTACTTAACAAGACATCTCAAGAGCCACCAACTGCTCTTTTCAACAAATGGCCCCACATTAAATCTGATTTGTGTCAGCTTTTGACAAGCAAGGCTGGGACACATCTAAGACTGAGATAAAATGAATGCTTTCTTTGATATTTTCTTTAGGAACTATACTAACAAATCAGTTCATTCATATATAAATATATAATTTTTTTATTTTTTTGCATATAATTTCCAAACATCTTATTACATTCATTCATATCTTATACAGTTTTTTTTTAGACTTCCCTTTGCCATGCCTGATGATTTCCCCTCTTCGTCACTTAATCTTACATTTCATTATCTTCACTATTACTTATAATACTCCATAAGTAAATGTCCTTCTTAAATTTTCCCTGCAATATTTCATATAGCCCTCCTTATAGCAGCGTTTCTCAACCGCTGTTCCGCGGCACAGTACTGTGCCGCGGGACGCTGGTTGGTGTGCCGGGAGACGCTGGTGACGAGAAGGGCGATTTGCTGCCCTGTCACGTGACTGGCGGCCGCCATTAGGGGTGCTGACCCGCCGGAAAGGAAGCCGGCCGGGTCACGGCGGGGGCGGGGCGAGCGCAGCTCTCAACAGCCACCACCGCGGCTGTTTGTCTCGCTCTCGCTCCTCTTGCTGGCAGCGCCCGGGAGTTTTTTGGTCGGCGCGGGAGTGAGCGGCCTCTTTGGCAAGGAGTCCTGCAGAAGGTGAGGTGCTCTTCTTGCTAGCCCAGGGGTCGGCAACCCGCGGCTCCGGAGCCGCATGTGGGAGCCTCAAAAGGGAGCCTCACCAAGAAGCCCCAGCCCACACAGACAGGGACCGATCGGAGGTCGGTCCGTCGTTTGTTCCCTTCCGCTGCAGAAACTCTGCCGCCAGGGCTGCGCGCACGGGGAGAAGGCGGCGAGTGGCTCCGCCAAGGACATAATGCAGAACAGACCCGCAAAGGAACCCCTCAACAGTCTTTTGCCATTAAACTCCAACTTTTACACCATGCACTTTTTGCACCCGTGTGTGTAATGATTACGTCTCCCCTCCAAACTAAACTAAATATAGGGCGGCACAGAGTTGGTGTGCCGCGGGATTTTTTTTCATAGAACAAGTGTGCCGTGGCCCAAAAAAGGTTGAGAAACACTGCCTTATAGAACGTCTTGTAGTCCTGCTAATGTAATCTGTTGTTTATAGCTGTCTTTCAAATAGTTCGCAAATTTACTCCAATCCTCTAAGAACCTCTGGCCCCGCCGGTTTTGAATTCTTCCCATCATCTTGTCCAATTCTGCATAGTCCATTAGTTTACTCTACCACTCCTCTTTCTTCGGTAGTTCTTCTTGCTTCCATTTCTGTGCCATTGGTATGATAGATAGAGATGATAGATGATAGATAGATAGATAGATAGATAGATAGATAGATAGATAGATAGATAGATAGATGATAGATAGATAGATAGATAGATAGATAGATGATAGATGGATAGATAGATGATAGATAGATGATAGATAGATAGATAGATAGATAGATAGATAGATAGATAGATAGATACTCAGATATGTTGACATTAAAAGGTGGAACCAAACCAAATGCCTACCCCACTCCTATGTGCAGTCTTAAAGGGCTAGTTGTGTTGTGCAGCACTTTGCCATGTAGACATTCAGAAATACATGCTGCTATATGCCAAGGGATGCAAGTGGCTCTGTGGTCTGAACCACTGAGCCTCTTGGGCTTGCCGATCATAAGGTCAGGGGCTCAAATCCCCACGATGGAGTGAGCTCCTGTTGCTCTATCCCAGCTCCTGCCAACCTAGCAGTTTGAAAGCATGCCAGTGCAAGTAGATAAATAGGTACTGCTGCGGCAGGAAGGTAAACGGAGTTTCCGTGCGCTCTAGTTTCCGTCACGATGTTCCGTTGCGCCAGAAGTGGTTCAGTCATGCTGGCCACATGACCCAGAAAAACCATCTGCAAACAAACGCCAGCCCCCTCAGCCTGAAAGTGAGATGAGCGCCGCACCCCACAGTCAAATTTGGCTGGACTTAACCTTCCAGGGGTCCTTTACCTTTACCTTTATGCCAAGGTGAGCAGACAAACAGCAATTTGCAAACTGATACATGGGCCAGTATATCACAAGGAGTCCACTTTGCTTCATGTAGCAAACAAATATTATTTTCAGCTTGGGGGGGGGGACTAGTAAAAGGTAAAGGACCCCTGGACGGTTAAGTCCAGTCAAAGGCTACTATGTGATGTGAATGAGTTTATTCCAGTGTCTTACTGCAAATTAAGACTATAGAACGGAGACTTAATAGTGAACCTGTTATGTTGCAGCTTCTCGCTAAGCTTGTTTGTATGCATGGACAATTGTTAGTATGTATGTGTTTTAAGCAAAGATAGAAAAAGAAAAGTAAGTATGGTGTTTCCACCCCCTTTATGTCAGCACTGTTATATGTTTTTAAGAGTAGTGCAGTCAGGGAGAAGGAAATAGTGCAGAGGGTCATGAAATGGACGGGAGATAAGAATAGATGCAGGCAACGGACGCCTGGGGCAGAGAATTTATTTGCTTTCTCAGAGTTTCTTCTGGAGATGCTTTGGCCTCTATACTACTTGCATTGGCCTAATTCTCCAGGCAATAACATCAGCCGGTGGGGGGGGGGGAGGGTCTAGGGAGAGAACAGCCTGATAACCCCATTTTTGTGGTATTTTTCCACCAGTGCTAAAATGGGTGGAGGCACAGCATTTATGAAGTCATAGCAAGTGTAATCTTAATAAAGCTTTTTAATACAGCGTTTTTTCCAGCCCTTTCAAAGCCCTTTCACATGCACTCTTTACATACTTATCGACACTGTAAGTCAAATGTGGAGGACCTATGGCCCCTTCTGGGCTATTTTTTATATACTGTGTTATTGTGTACCACTTTTTTTTTAATCTGCAATGCAGTTTACATCAAAACAACATGACAGGAGTCATACAGAAAAAGATAAGAATACAATTAGAAACTCAAAATGATTTGAATCCTATAAGAATATCTAGATTGCATTTCCTTCTCGTTTCTTTTCAAGCTACAAAACTTGCAGTTCTGCATATTTTATTAGAAACCTGAGCAAGGTGATTATCATTTCACTACACACGAACAGAGGGAGAGGTGAGAAAAGCTACTGCAATGCTATAATTAGTTGCAGAGAACTTCTAGACTTCCATGGTGACACACAAATGTAGGTATTACTGCTGGCATACTAGTAGAAAACTTAACAAAGGGGGTCAGAATTTATTTATTTATTTTGTATTATGTACTGAGGAGACCAGCAAACAAAACAATTGCAATATTTAGCCACACATCTTGAAGGTAGGAAATGCATCAACGAAAAAGGGTACCAGAAAAAGGGCAAGGATTTGCTTAAAATTATATATGCTAATTTATACATATAGATGAAATTTAGAAATAACTACTGTGATTTATGTGGAAAAGTAGTACATCTCACCATGGTGAGGAAATCTGTGACTAGATTATGTTGCTGCCAGCTCCATCTGCTGCCTAGGTGCAAACTGTCAATAGGTAACACCAGTACCTCTAATTTTCCTTCTTAGATTTCCCCCCATTTATATTTAAATGGGACCAGGTGCATGTGACTTGTTCATGCTCAGCTTAGCCTCGATTTCTGTGGCTAGCCCGGTTATGACCCTTCCTTGAGTTTTAAAGGCTACAGCCGGGGTGGCAGTCGGCAAAACAGGAAGTTGCCAACCTGCACACGCACCGTACGCTGCCACCCCCTTGCCACCCCCGTACTGGAGTCGCATGGCTTCGGCTTCTGAGTCCTGGCGAGATATTGTGAGAGGCCAGCAAGATCCCACAGAGGTCTGTGGGGCTCTTGCAAAATTTCACTGGATCCCAAAAGCCACTGTCTCACTTCTCCGGCAGCTATGGTGGGGTACATCTGCAGAGGCGCCCCTTGGATTCTGCTGCCTGAGGCGGCTGCCACAGTCTGATCACGGATGGGTCGGCCCCCTGCCTACCAGATAGATGTCAAAAGCACGAGAGAGCTGCTTACCTTCAGTGCCAAATCTAAACCATTAAAGTTTCATGAGTTGTAATGAGTTGTGTTACTGAGGGATTTTTGTATGCTGATCTTAGACTTGCAGTACCACTGTCAGTGGTAATGACAGTATTGATCATGCATTGTATTTCAGGCAGAGGGGGTCAAAAGTGATTTAAGATTTACAGCAAATCTGTCCAGATGCTTATCCTTGAATAAACCCAAGATGTCAAAATACAGTAGTTAAAATGCAAGCATTGTAACCTTGTGTTGTGTTTTATTAATACTTCATAATAACAACAGCATTTAGCACAAATTGCTTTCAGGGCCAGATCCAGTCCGTGAGCCGCCTGTTAGCCACCCCCATATTAGACTAATAAAAATTCACTCATATGGGAGAGGTTTTGGGTAGAGAGAGAAGTGAGCAGCCAGAATTGGTATGGTACATGGACACATTTTCACTTTGAATTCTTAGGATGCTTTCAAATGACCTGTTTAAAATGCATGTCAAGTTCTAATATTAACAAAAACTCACTTCAGATCTGAACAAAAAAAAAGGCCAAAAGTTGACTTCAACCATGTCGAAGAAATGGAGGTTCATGGCTCCCTGGGAGCGAGAAATCGCTGTGGAAGCAATAATGCATAACAAAAGTGCCAGTTCGTGAATTTTAATGACCTATGAATTACCCTTTTTCTATACCTTGCTTCATGGCTTTCTGAGGCTAGGAGAGAGCTGTTCTCTACCTTTGCAACACAGGAAGACCACAACTTGTTGCTTTCGAATCTACAGAACTTATGGAAAGCATAATAATAATATTACAGTTCTTTTACAGGGCACAAACATGTACCACCAGATCCCACCATTAGCACTTGTATATTCGTGCATTTATTTTGTACATTACTATCCCAGTGTTCTTTCATCATGTAACTCAAGGAGGCATCCATAGGTGGACTTCCATTTATGCAGACCCAGACTTGCTTAAATTCAGGAGGGCAACTCCTTCATTTGTCCTAGATGACCCTTGTCCTAGATGACCCTTCCAACTCTACAATTCTATGGTTCTATGGTTATGCTCTACCTTCATTGTTGGAGGCTATATGCTTCTGAATACCAGTTGCTGGGAATCAGACATGAGGCTGTTCATCTCATGCCTGCTTGCAGGCTTCCCATAGGCATCGGACTGGCCACTGTGAGAACAGGATGCTGGACTAGATAGGCCTTGGAGCGGTCTTTGAGCTTAAAAGTACTTGTTGTTGTTTAGTCGTTTAGTCGTGTCCGACTCTTCGTGACCCCATGGACCATAGCACGCCAGGCACTCCTGTCTTCCAGTGCCTCCCGCAGTTTGGTCAGACTCATGTTTGTAGCTTCGAGAACACTGTCCAACCATCTCATCCTCTGTTGTCGCCTTCTCCTTGTGCCCTCAATCTTTCCCAACATCAGGGTCTTTTCCAGGGAGTCTTCTCTTCTCATGAGGTGGCCAGAGTATTGGAGCCTCAGCTTCAGGATCTGTCCTTCCAGGGAGCACTCAGGGCTGATTTCCTTCAGAATGGATAGGTTTGATCTTCTTGCAGTCCTTGGGAGTCTCCAGAGTCTCCTCCAGCACCATAATTCAAAAGCATCAAGTCTTCGGCGATCAGCCTTCTTTATGGTCCAGCTCTCACTTCCATACATCACTACTGGGAAAACCATAGCTTTAACTATACGGACCTTTTTTTTGGCAAGGTGATGTCTCTGCTTTTTAAGATGCTGTCTAGGTTTAATTAAAAGCAGGCATCTTTTAATTTTGTGGCTGCTGTCACCATCTGCAGTGATCATGGAACCCAAGAAAGTAAAATCTCTCACTGCTTCCATTTCTTCCCCTTCTATTTGCCAGGAGGTGATGGGACCAGTGGCCATGATCTTAGTTTTTTTGATGTTGAGCTTCAGACCATATTTTGCACTCTCCTCTTTTACCCTAATTAAAAATACTACAGGTATGCAACATCAGCACCAGTAAAAAGCCTCTGTGTTGGCCAGAACTGGTGAACCATCCCTTTGAGGAAGGCCCATAGTTCAGCCATTTGCAAGCGGAAGGTCCCAATATCATTCCCCATCATCTCCAGGTAGGGCTGGGAGAGACTTCTGCCTGAAACCTTGGACAGCTTCTGCCATTCAGTGCAGACAGTATGGAACTGGATGAATCAGTGGCCTGTAAGGCAGCTTCCTATGTCCTGCCTTTGTATGGTTGACAGAATTGTGCCTTCAGCTTGCTGTCCTCCATTTTACCAGATGCTGCTGCCAATCTTGGGGCCTTGGAGTGGAGAACATGGCCTCCTGATTTGGATGTGGCTGCAATGCCCACAACCCCAGCCTGGCCCTGTCAGTAGGCATGCAGAGAGTTAAGTAAGCTATACCCTTTGACAAAATGTGTTGACTTATTTCCCCCACCCTGCTGTCATGTACTGTGGTGAGTGTCACATTGTACAGTCAGAGGCAGGAGCTCAGATCGTTGCCTGACGAAAGTCATTATCTCAGTGGACTGATATTTTAATGAGCTTGCATATTTGAATGAGTCCTCCAATATGAGGAGAGACGGAGGAAACAGCTGAGCCCACAGTTAATCTTTGGCTCATACAGTTACTCTTGACTTAAATTACCTAGGAGAATATAGCCTGATCGGAGCTTGTTTTGACAAACAGCAGTTATTTTTTCGCTGCCTGACAGGAAACGAAGGGCAGCACAATTCATACAAATACACGCTCTTAATACATTTCTAAAGTGTTTGCGGCCTCTGAGCTAGCAGAAGCAAAAATGCTTTCTGAAGGGGTTTGCATTGCCTCCCCACCCCCCAAAGGCAGACTTCTTATACCTTCACATCTGAGATCTGTTTTGCCTTGTGTGTGTTTTCCCCCCATACTGGTTTCTCTCTGCAGAAAAGTTCTGTTTTTAAGGCATCTCCCAACATATGCTCAAAATTAACGGTTACAGTAATATGTGAGGAATGATGGAGGGATGGGGTGGGTGAGGGGTGTAGCCATATCATGTGCTAAGGGTGGCTCATGTTCTTGGTTTCATATTAGAAACATATGCAAAGCATTACAAAAATGGATAACAATGAGCTGATGCCATGTTGCCAATAGCTTTCAAAAATCTACCATAATAAAACATTCTCTCTCTCTCTCTCTCTCTCTCTCTCTCTCTCTCTCTCTCTCTCTCTCATAATCTGTCCTGCTAAGTTAATATTAGCACTGTAAGATCCTTGGTTGCTTCTCCCACCATTGTGAGATGGACACATATTGGTTTCATGCAACTCTCCTCACCTAGGCTCAAATTGGCCCCTAAAGGACATCTAGCTGCCCTTATTCAGTTCCTGTTTTCATGATTTATATGCAGAGATAATGTTTTAAAGCTGTGCTTTACAAGCACCCATAATAGCAACAACATGAGCCAGATCCTCAGACTCATGACAGTGAGTAACTTTGCGAGCCATGTGTATACATCATTAAAAAGCAGGCTTTTCCTGACAGCACTCACCAAATGGTTGCAGGTTTTGTTTTTGTTTTTTGCTAAACCCACAAATACATTACTGTGGCACATAAGATTGCTTTTTTTTTAAAAAAAAAATCTGAGTAGTTTCTCAATTTTGTGTGTGTAAAAGCCCTAATTTTGGGACTGGTTGCCAGATTTATCACTGCAGCAAAACTGGGGAATTGTAATAGATGTCAGTAGCATAATTTTCACATGCTTGAAGTGTGTAATCACCACCACACACACAAGCACATGAAGCACACAAGCACATGAAGCACACAAAGCACACTAAGAAGTCAGGTTGTCCAGGTCAATTTCCCAAATATTTATATTATCCAGCATTCATAGAGAGATACAATTTCTTCAGTTGCCATTCCACACACTGAAGTCCAGTTCCGAGAGCCTTCTGGCGGTTCCCTCACTGCGAGAAGTGAGGTTACAGGGAACCAGGGAGAGGGCCTTTCTCAGTAGTGGCGCCCGCCCTGTGGAACGCCCTCCCATCAGATGTCAAGGAAATAAACAACTATCTGACTTTTAGAAGACATCTGAAGGCAACCCTGTTTAGGGAGGTTTTTGATGTTTTATTGTATTTTTTAATATTCTGTTGGAAACCCAGCCAGATGACTGGGGTATAAATGAAATACTTTTCTTTCCAATATGAAACTCTTGCTTTGTGTGTATAGGTTTCTATTGCCATATTTTGTACATATGCATTGTCTTTGTTTGTATATCTTTCTCCCCGCAATCACTTAAGCAAAATTCCTGTGAATGTCCATGACCAAGAATTCACTTGGTACATGGCCTTAAGGAAGCCTTTCTCAGCCTCCGCTCAACCCCTCCCTGTGTGTAATATGAAGATAATCACCAGTCTACCTTAAATCGTACCAGTTTGCATTCTGTCTTGATTATTGAGGTAATGCACATAAACTGCTCTGAGGTCTCTAATGCACATATGGATGCTAAGTATGACTGTCATCTGCCATCAGAGGTTACACCCACACCCAGTGCTTTTCTTCTAGAAAAGGTGTCGGTACTGGGTACCCTTCAGTACCCCCAGAGGAAAAAACACTGCCCACCATAGCTGCCAAGTTTCCCGTATTCCCCGGGAAACCCCCGTTTTTCCAGCTGTCCCCAGCCGAAAAAACGGATTTTTTTTGTTTTCCCCCGGTTTATTCTGGCGCAGCGGCCATTTTGGAACTGGGCGGAGCATGCTCAGAAGCGACTTTTGATGCTGCTTTGCCCAGTTCCAAAATGGCTGCAGCACAACTTCTGGTGCGGCGGCCATTTTGGAACAGGGCAGAACAGCATCAAAAGTCGCTTCTGAGCATGCTCCGCCCAGTTCCAAAATGGCGGCAGCGCTACTTCCGGTCTGCTACTTCCGGTCCAGTCCCTTATTTCTCAGGCCGGAACTTGGCAGGTATGCTGCCCACACCTCACATTTAGAGCACTCTTATGCCACTTTAACAGCCATGGCTTCTCCCCAAAGCATCATGGGAACTATAGCTTGTTAAGGGTGCTGATCTCAAAGACCTACAATTCCCAGCACACTTCGCAAACAGCGGTTCCCAGGATTCTCCATGACTGTTAAAGTTGTGTGAGTGCTTTAAATGTATGATGTGGATGTAGCCAGAGTTGTTGCAGCATAGCTCTCTCTATATATGGCCCTCTGGTTTACATGCATTTCAGATTTATCGTGAGGTTTGGAATGTACCCCAAGCATTTAGAGAAAAAGAGATTATGCTACACAGTTCAAACCTAGATTCTTAAGATTCCACGCTTCTTGGAAAGGGATCATTGCTAATTCTGTGGCGTCCCTGTAGAATGGCACTTATTTCCTGGCCACTAGGCAAAAAAAAAAAAAAGGATTATAGCTTTGGGACTGTATATGACTTCTTCTGCCATCAATAAACAATAGCGTTTTTGCAGCACACTGATGGAACACAAAAGCTAGATTTAGCAAGTGACATGCCCACAACACTTTGAAATTGGGTGGCCTACTTCACAAAGGATGGTTTTCTATTTGGAGGAATTCTCTGTTTGAATGACTGTCTGGTCCTTTAAAGATAAAGAACCATAGGAACAGATAACAGGTTCTTGAAATTGCCCATCTACAATTAGCACCTGGGCACCAGACAGTCGTTCCCCCACTATGGTGAGATGCATTGTATTTCTATTAAAATTATAGTATTAATTTCTAAATTTGAACCTCTACATATCAATCAGCATTTCATGCATATGTGACCCCTCTCTTTTGGTGATGCGTTTCCTCTTTTTCAGTGATATGTAAGAGTGGCCACCATACCTTGGAAGGCTTTAAGCTGCACAGCCATATGCTGGGATCCAGCTAAGGCTTATGCCATTGCCTAAGGGCTGTGATCTACTAGGTGAATGGAACAGAGCTCACTTGCCAGGAGCACTCTTCAAGAAGCACGCATGCACCCCAGTCTCCTTGTTGGAAATAGTAATTGAGGAAACTTGCATCATTGCCATAGAGGCACCAGCAACCCACTTTTCACTCTGACCCAGCCAGACTTCATCCCTGCCTTCCAAAGGATCTTAACCAATGGCTGCTGAAATGCCAGTTTGGAGGTGACAAATTTGGGTGCTTGTGCCATAGTAAACGGTGGTGTAAAAAAATAAAACCCACACACCTCCTTATGCTGTTAAGGGAGATAAGTTCTATGTCTCCTTAACCATGTCTGATGTATGGCTACTACAGTGCAGGGGAGCACAGAACGGCTAATTGCCTACCTTCCTTTTCGAAACTGAATATACCTGCTTGGGTGGTCAGAAAGGAAAGAATGAAAGAAAATGAAACACCTAAAACCCGTCTTCAAATTAACCTCTCAAGGGGTCCGCAGATTTCAGCAGAGTATATTCTTCCGTGATGAAGTCACTCGATTTGGTAATAACTACAGCCTCAGAATATTATTGCAAGGCGGATTTTAATGAATGTTTGTGTAGAAGTTGGAGGAGATATGTGTGAAGTACTTAATTATATCTCAGTGATTGTTGAATAAGTGATGCCAGAAATATTGTGCATGGCCCAGAAAAGCAAAGGGGTGCTCATCATTTATTTTACCCGGCGCAATCTTCAAACTGCTTCACAATCTCTTTCCCTCTACCCTTTTCTGGGTTACAGCCTTCCTGTCTGATCCAAAGGAACACACATGCAACTTGTCAATGTTATTTAGAGACATTCCCTATCAGTAGCTCCCCACAGTCAGCCTGACAGTGACTTTCAGATTACCCTAAATTAAGAAAGAGAAAAAGAAAAAGAAATTGGAGATTTGTCAATGGTGCAAGAAAGCAAAGCTGCCTCCAGAAGTAGGAACATTTTTTAAAAAAACACAAAGAGGGCATTTTTGGTGTTGGCACCTTGGCTGTGAAATTCTCTCCCTAGAGATGCTCACTTGGTGACTGCTTGGGGGTCATTTCAGTGCCAGGCAAATGCTTCTTTATATTGTCTTAAGGACTTTTAAGACGTACCTCAACCTTACACCCTCCAGATGTTGGGCTACAACTTGCATCAGGTTGTGGGAGGCTGTTTTAAATATTATCACACACCACCCCAATCTCTGAGCAGTGCAAGATTCCAGGGATTCCAGGCACTTACCCCAGATTTGGTTTCCTCAAAAGGAGAGACAGAAGAGACTGTGTTGTCTTTATGATATATGGTTTATTTACATATATATACAACCTGTACCTATGGTGCAGGGGCTCACCCCAAAGAGAGTCTTGTTTCTCCCACAGCCACAGCTTTGGATTTCACCCAAAATCAGGCATGGCTCTGTCTCTCAGCTGCCCAGCCTGCAGCCTGCAGCCTCGACCATCAAAGCTCACATATACAACTCTGGCCTTTGTGTTTCTAACTAATAGAGAGTTCAATGGGAGGAGCACCCATTTGTCCTCTGGCACCAAACAACTTCCTTTGTTACCTTACCAGCCCATACTTAGATCATTACCTCACCAGGAAGCTAGCCTGGCTATTCCAAGAATTGAATCCATTCCAGAAATTGAAATCCATGCTGGATCCAGGAATTGGGACTCAAGCATATAGTCTCCCCCTCCCAACTCACAACAATATTTTAAATTATTCTTCAGATCTGCTCTTGTGTTGTTTTACAGTTGAGTTCTGCATCATGAAATTTTATTGATGCTGCAAGGCTTTTACAGTACAAGCCTCCCAGAGAATGTTCTCTGTAAAAAAGTATGCAAGTAAATAATAAAGCAAGTTTCTCTTTTTGCAGCTCTTGTGCCAGAACCTCACACTGCTGTTTAAACTCTGAGGCTTTTCAAAAGCCATTTTGCAAGTTCAATAATGCTGCTTAATAGGTTGATCTCTCATAACAACTATGTCACACTGGCTGAGCTCCATTGTGCTCTCTTACTTGTAACACCTTATTCAAAGCATCTGACATTGTAATCCACACATAAACCCAATAAAATAGGTTGTTTATTATCCCTGTATGGCAGATGCAGGGTGGACACTATGAAACACGGGTTGCCCATTGAGTTCACAGCTATGGGAAGCAGCCAGTCAGGACACAAGTTTAAAGGAGCAACGGGCAGTTTGCCAGGACACTGTCTCCCCACAGGCAACCAAAATGATTAAGGGGTTGGAGCAACTCCCTTGTGAGGAAAGGTCTGGCGAATAGCGGACATGATCAATGTGTATAAAATGATGCATTGTGTGAAGAGAGCTTTTTCCCATCCCTCTCTCTTAAAATATGAGCACTAGGGACATGCAACGAAGCTGAATGATTAAAGATCCAGAAGTTTTTCCTTCACACAGTGCATAGATAAACTATGGCATTTGCTCCCACAAGGAGGTAGCGATGGCCACCAATTTGGATGGTCTTCCTTGGAGACAGATGTGTAAGATGCAGAGGGGATGAGAAAGGAGGGAGCGCTTCAGTTAGTCTCTCGTCCATGTTCCAACAAGGTCCAATTCGTTGGAGCGGCAGTGCTGCATCTGAACCCAGCCTTAGCCATTACAATGCCGTCATTCTCCCCACTCAAAATTTCTGGTTCACACACATTTCCTGCATGGCAGGTAGTGCTGGAAGTGAAACTGTTACCAAAACAATGTCCTCCTTAAAATTGGCCTTTGCAGACCCAAGATGCTCGCTTTATGTCTTTCAGGAGAACATCTCCAACTTTGACATGGTGATGGAGTCTGATGAGGGAACATTCATGCCCACCGGCCTGGCTTTCACAGGCAGTGATAAAGCTCGTGGCATCATGAAGGAGATCATGAAGTTGCTGAAGCCCATCAACGTTACTGATGTCTTTGAAAATGGTGAAGGAGCAGACATTAATTACTGGATACATGATGGAATACCAGGTGAGATTCCGGAATGAGTTGTGGAAATTGCTCAGTTGTTCCTACTGCTTTTCTCTGTTTTTCATTTGTCTTCCTTTGTGGCAGCCCCAGCGTTTGACAATGACTTTTCTTGAACAGCTCCGTACCACAAATGAAACATGTATACATATCCCAGAGCTAACCTACAGAAGCTTGGGTATAACGTGTGCTTGATCTTCTCTTTAGAAAAGTTATAGATGATGTGTGGGCCCTGTGCCTACAATCTTCTTTTAGGCTTTAGGCTTTATAATAATCTTTCCCAGACCAGTGGACTAAAAATAGCATAGCATTCCCTCTGCTTAAATGTAAGTGGGGGCAGACACACAAACCAAAAATAATGCATTGAAACACAGTCTGTGTTTCCTCCTTTATTTGCGTTAAATAGTTGGCTGGAGGGAGGGCACACACTCCCCATTGGGCGCAATCCACTCCTGTACTTGCAGTTATAATCATAAGCTTTACAGTATTTACAAACATACAACAGAGCATGAATGGATGGAAGGAGGCATTCTTTCAGAAGCCTCCAGAGAGTCATATGCATCCCAATTTCAGCTAGTTCTCAGCATTCTCTTTCACTCAAACCACCAACCACTGTTTCTAACACCTACACCCATCCACCCTCTCCCAAAAGCCCCTCTTCAGATGTTCAGCCTCATGGAATGAAGGGAGAGCAGGAACGAGCCATTGGCTCACCCGCTCCATCACATCCCCACCATTGACCATCACCTTCCACACGTTGAGGAGATGAACCTCTGCAACAAGGAGCTTTCCCTACCGTTGGAGGTTTGCTGCTTGGTTTAGAATGTCAGAAGATCAGGGCTCTAAGCTGCACATGAGTCTCCATGAGTATAGAAGACTTCCCACTGCAAACACTTGGCCCTCCAAGTAATGGAAGGCAGCAGGGCCAGACACAGGGGTGAGCAGGACTAGTGTTCCCACTCTCCCTTATGAAAGTCTAATCACGGAGGTTGCGAATGATAGCCATGTTCAAATATATAAAAGGATGTCATATAGAGGAGGGAGAAAGGTTGTTTTCTGCTGCTCCAGAGAAGCGGACACGGAGCAATGGATTCAAACTTCAAGAAAGAAGATTCCACCTAAACATTAGGAAGAACTTCCTGACAGTAAGAGCTGTTCAGCAGTGGAATTTGCTATAATAATAATAATAATAATAATAATAATAATAATAATAATAATACGGCTTCCAACAGAAAAATAAAACACAGTAATCTATTAAACATTAAAAGCCTCCCTGAACAGGGCTGCCTTCAGATGTCTTCTGAAAGTCTGTAGTTGTTTTCCTCTTTGACATCTATTGGGAGGGCATTCCACAGGGCAGGCGCCACCACCGAGAAGGCCCTCTGCCTAGTTCCCTGCAACTTGGCTTCTCGCAACGAGGGAACCGCCAGAAGGCCCTCAGTGCTGGACCTCAGTGTCCGGGCAGAGTGATGGAGGTGGAGACGCTACTTCAGGTATTCTGGACCGAGGCCATTTGCTACCAAGGAGTGTGGTGCTGGAGGAGACTCTTGAGAGTCCCATGGACTGCAAGAAGATCAAACCTATCCATTCTTAAGGAAATCAGCCCTGAGTGCTCCCTGGAAGGACAGATCGTGAAGCTGAGGCTCCAATACTTTGGCCACCTCATGAGAAGAGAAGAATCCTTGGAAAAGACCCTGATGTTGGGAAAGATTGAGGGCACTAGGAGAAGGGGACGTCAGAGGACAAGATGGTTGGACAGTGTTCTCGAAGCTACGAACATGAGTTTGACCAAACTGCGGGAGGCAGTGCAAGACAGGAGTGCCTGGCGTGCTATGGTCCATGGGGTCACGAAGAGTCGGACACGACTAAACGACTAAACAACAACAAAGTGTGGTGGAGTCTCCTTCTTTGGAGGTCTTTAAGCAGAGGCTTGACAGGCATCTGTCAGGAATGCTTTGATACGGACCTTTGTCGGCAAGGTGATGTCTCTGCTTTTTAAGATGCTGTCTAGGTTTGTCATTGCTTTTCTCCCAAGAAGCAGGCGTCTTTTAATTTCGTGACTGCTGTCACCATCTGCAGTGATCAAGGAGCCCAAGAAAGTAAAATCTCTCACTGCCTCCATTTCTTCCCCTTCTATTTGCCAGGAGGTGATGGGACCAGTGGCCATGATCTTGGTTTTTTTGATGTTGAGCTTCAGACCATATTTTGCGCTCTCCTCTTTCACCCTCATTAAAAGGTTCTTTAATTCCTCTTCGCTTTCTGCCATCAAGGTTGTGTCATCTGCATATCTGAGGTTGTTGATATTTCTTCCAGCAATCTTAATTCCGGCTTGGGATTCATCTAGTCCAGCCTTTCGCATGATGAATTCTGCATATAAGTTAAATAAGCAGGGGGACAATATACAACCTTGTCGTACTCCTTTCCCAATTTTGAACCAATCAGTTGTTCCATATCCAGTTCTAACTGTAGCTTCTTGTCCCACATAGAGATTTCTCAGGAGACAGATGAGGTGATCAGGCACTCCCATTTCTTTAAGAACTTGCCATAGTTTGCTGTGGTCGACACAGTCAAAGGCTTTTGCATAGTCAATGAAGCAGAAGTAGACGTTTTTCTGGAACTCTCTAGCTTTCTCCATAATCCAGCGCATGTTTGCTATTTGGTCTCTAGTTCCTCTGCCCTTTCGAAATCCAGCTTGCACTTCTGGGAGTTCTCGGTCCACATACTGCCTAAGCCTGCCTTGTAGAATTTTAAGCATAACCTTGCTAGCGTGTGAAATGAGCGCAATTGTGCGGTAGTTGGAGCATTCTTTGGCACTGCCCTTCTTTGGAATTGGGATGTAGACTGATCTTCTCCAATCCTCTGGCCATTGCTGAGTTTTCCAAACTTGCTGGCATATTGGGTGTAGCACCTTGACAGCATCATCTTTTAAAATTTTAAATAGTTCAGCTGGAATATCATCACTTCCACTGGCCTTGTTATTAGCAGTGCTTTCTAAGGCCCATTTGACTTCACTCTCCAAGATGTCTGGCTCAAGGTCAGCAACCACACTACCTGGGGTGTACGAGACCTCCATATCTTTCTGGTATAATTCCTCTGTGTATTCTTGCTACCTCTTCTTGATGTCTTCTGCTTCTGTTAGGTCCTTACCACTTTTGTCCTTGATTATGGTAATCTTTGTACGAAATGTTCCTTTCATATCTCCAATTTTCTTGAACAGATCTTAGTGGTTGTACGCAAACCTTTTCTACTGCATTATATCCTTACCTATTACAAAAAGGTTTCTCTATTACAATTATTTTGACATTTTTCTTCTTCTGCTTTTATCTCGAATCCTGCCCACAATTTCATTTGACTGTAATATTTTTTTAGATAGTCCACGAAAGGCCTCTGTTCTCCATAAAAAAGTCCATCATTTTGATCTCTTAATTTCGCTTCCAGCTTTGCCATTTCCGCATAGTCCATTACTTTCAAAAGCCATTCCTCCTTCATTGGAACCTTCTTTCTTTCCCATTTCTGTGCATATAATATTCTAGCCGCTGTTGTCACATACATAAATGACCATCCTGAACTATTTGCCTGCAATCTGAAGATGAAAGGTGAACAGCCAGCAATTGTAACAGCCTTTTTCCTTCTCCCATTAGCCCTGAAGCCTTTCCATGTGAGCTCAGCTGCACCAAGCAGCATTGTTGGGCAGCTGCCATGCTCCCTTCTTCTCCTGTTCAACTCTGCTGCCACTTTTGCCATACTTGTTCAGGGTATCACCACTGCCTTCTCCTCTCCATGCCAGTGTGGGGAGGGAGGTCCTACTTGTCTGCTGGTCCACCGGTAGTGTAGATTTATAAGATGCAGATTGGGAACGTGAAAAAAGAGCCACAGTCTCCCAACACAATGGGGAATCCCACAGGCAGGATAGGGGTGGGAGCATGCCAAGGACGCACATCAAACTTAGAGCCACCTCAATTAGAGCCTCCTCTTCCCTCTCTAATGCTACAGTACACAGTAAGTAAGTAAGTAAGTAAGTAAGTAAGTAAGTAAGTAAGTAAATAAGTGTTGGAACATGCATACGGTAGAGTAGCTGCTTTGTTTGTCTGGCAGACCCTCCTCAAAGGGCTCATGTTGCTTCAAATTGCACCATGCATATTCTGTCCAAGAGAAAAAGCTTTGAACATCTTGGCACAGTTCACATGCCGCTCAGCTGCGAAGAGGCCAGGGGAATACTTATGGTATGTAATACCGCTGCAGCTAATTGTACGTATTCTAACAGCTTGCACGATTGCGTCCAATTTAAGCATGCCGTGAAATGTCGGCACTTCATCATTTCCATTTAAATATATTCCTGAAAATTCGCTCTGCTACTTCGATGAAAGTCATTTTTTTCTTTTCTTCCCTGTTCTTCTTTTTAATCTTATGGAACAGTCTTGTTGTCAACAGGAGCTATTTTGGTCACAAATTCAATCACAGGAATTTAGTTCTCTTATAATTGACTAATTAGCTGTGTTAGGGTCACGCAGCTTCTGCTCCCAGTTTTGAAATCTACCTCCTCCTCTTTTGGCACACGCAAATTCGTCTTTCCCTCTTTTCACAGTTATCAAAGCTGCAAACCAAATATATATATTAGCCATGGTTCTCTTTCGCCTATTTTCCTAAGCCTTGGACACTATTTTGCATCATGCATTACTCAATATTTTGTGTGAATTGATATAGGATGGATTATATAGGTTTCAAGAAATGGAGCGGCTGGAGTAACCAGTCAGATGGGCAACATATAAATAATAATTTATTATTATTATTATTATTATTATTATTATTATTATTCAAATAATAATAATATAGGTGCACAAATATAATCAATGTTTAAATTTGTTGGTTGTTGTTGTTGATTAAATTTTTGTGCTGCCCTTAATCACAGGGTAGTTTACCATATAAACACACAAAAATGTATACCATAGTAACAGTTTAAAAAGTTATATTACATTTTAAATCCATCTTTCCTGCAAGGAGCTCAAGGTGGTATGCATCGTAGATGCCAACTCTAGGGGGCCGGGGTCCCTTGCTTGTGGAGCAGTGAGGGGGCAGCAGTGGAGGGTGGATTAGGTCGAGCCCGCCCCCAATGTTTTGTTCAAGATGGCACCACTGATATGCATGTTTCTACCCCTCCACATTTTATCCACAGCGCAATGCCCTGTGAGGGAGGTTAGGCTAATAGACTGTGACTGGCCCTAGTGAGCTACATGCCTAAGTGGGGATTTGGACCCCGGTCTCCCAGATCCTGGGACGCAGGTGGCGCTGTGGGTTAAACCACAGAGCCTAGGGCTTGCTGATCAGAAGGTCGGCGGTTCGAATCCCTGCGACGGGGTGAGCTCCGGTTGCTCGGACCCAGCTCCTGCCAACCTAGCAGTTCAAAAGCACGTCAAAGTGCAAGTAGATAAATAGGTACCGCTCCAAGCGGGAAGGCAAACGGCGTTTCCGTGCGCTGCTCTAGTTCGCCAGAAGTGGCTTTGTCATGCTGGCCACATGACCTGGAAGCTGTACGCCGGCTCCCTCGGCCAATAATGCGAGATGAGCACCACAACCCTAGACTGGACCTAATGGTCAGGGGTCCCTTTACCTCCCAGATCCTAGTCCAGCACTCGGACTACATTGTCATCCTTGCATCTTACTCATGGTCAGCATTTCAGTCCTCAAACCACTTAATCTGGGATGTCTGACCTAACAATACACTAGAGATATATGCAGCTATTTTGCTCCGTAAACAAACATCTTCAGGCTAGATTGTTCAGCCGCATTATGAATCAAGTGCCATTTTGAACATGGGTGGGTCACCAACAATATAGAAATGTAGAATTTTTTAAATTAAAAAACCACACACATTCTTTCCAGGGTGCTTGAATTTTCAAGACATCAGGTGCCATGGGAACTGCATATTTCATAGTTCCTTGCTCCATGAATCCTCACGACAGCATTAAAGGTGCACTGAGTCCTGGAATATGTAGGTTCCAGAGCAGTGGTATCCCTACTAAGTCTTCAAATGCCTTGGGAAACCATGTCATCCTCAGAACTGGGATGCTGCAGTTGCAATGTCCTGGGTACCAGGGATGAATGGAAACTTTGCAGAGAGACCTTTTGGTCACTGCTGCTGTCCATGAGATAATGTTTCAGTGGAAGGAAGAAGTTTTAGGGCTTGAGAGTGGTTGGCATATTCATGGGGACTGAAGATGGATTCAGGCCATGTAGTACTCTCAGTGTACTCAGCGAGGGTTCAACAGGACCCCCAGATTGGTCGGAGGGGGATGCTATTTTTAGATATTTTGGAGAAACAGCTTGGTATACCAAACCCAGCTCCAAATTGAACCCAGGCATATATTCCCATCAAGAGAATTCACTCAAACCTAAATAAGACTGCTCAACAGTAAACACACAGAGAACCATTTTCAGTGGACCAGATCTTTTTGGATTGCTGAAGACGACCTCATTATAAATCAAACACTCTTTCTGTAAAAGTACAAAAATATATATTCTGTTCTCAATTTTAAGTGTGTTGTAATGTGTGCATATGGGTGGTCTTTTCCTTTCCAGCAAATGCAAACCAAATGCCATTGCATTAAATAAAATCATTTGAAACTGATGGCCTTTTGATTTGTGCAGAACATCAGCCCCATGAGACGTAGCTTCATTATAGGGAAATCTTCCTCAATCAATGTCCTTCGATTTGTTTTTTATTTCTGAACTTTGGTTGGGTCTGGGGGGGGGGGAGTTATTACTTTCCCCACAGACCCAACCAAAGTTCAGAAAAAGATTGAACTCCATATATGTTCTAACCAACTGACGGCACAACTCACTTGCAATAGGAATGTGATTTTGTGCATGTGGTTGTAAAACAATCTTGCTTGCTCAGTGTTCTTGGTAGGAAAATCATTATGGGACCCCAGCTAGACAAATAGTCTAATATTTACAGCAAGCAAACAAGGCATTAGATGTGAGAAAAGGAAGCCCGTTCCCTTTAGTATGATCAAAAGAGTCCTGAAGCAAGGTGTGACTTGATGAACCAAGAAGATTACAGGCTATTGACTACAACTTCCAGATCTTGGTCGGATAGGTAATGACTCAAAAGGCTGCAGGGAAGCTAGCAATGTTAAAGGTGAGCAGTTCACTGTGGTATGAGCAAGGCTATTAATGTTGAACATCTTCTCCTTCCACAAGGAAACTTCTCCAGCAGAAAGGCACAATAACCTCGTGACCTTTTATTCATCCGACAGGCCTTTCTGCTGAGACCACAGTCTAGTGCTGTTGAAATGGTTACACCCCCCCTCAGAGGAAAGAAGAGATAAAGCAGCTGTTAAGCATAATTTCCTGTCTCTTAAGTGACAGGTACTGCTAACAGATAAAAGGGAATTAGGGTTCCCTGGAAGGAATTACTACGACTTCTCACAGTGATGCTTATTGACATATTGCATTTTTATCCCACCCTTCCTCCAAGGGCAGGAGTGGGGAACATTTGGCCCGCTAGGTATTGCTGAACTGCAACTCCCATCAGCCATAGCAAGCTGATTGGGCAATCCCATAGCATCCCATTGGACGAGGATGATGGGAGCTGGAGTTCAGCAGCATTTGGAAGGCCACAGATTCCCGCAGCTGAGGTAAGAGTACTAACCTTGAGTACTATGTTTGCCAATGGTGCCAATGGTCTTTCCAACAGGGAAGGGATGGCTAACTTGTGAGTAACATCTGGCCACAAGAAATGCTCCACCAGCCTCCAAGCTTTATCTGGGAGAGAAACGACTCTGCCTGCTCTTTAGCTATCTTCTCTAAAGAGCAAGCACAGGGATCTTTTATATCCAATCCTAGTGCTGAGATCAGGGATAAAGTCCCCTGCCTGCTCTTTGAGGGTAGCTATCTCATCCCATCACTACAATGCAAGAGGCTGGAAATGCTGGTGGATGGGTGGGAGGGTGGGTGCTTCTGTATGTGTGCGTGAGAGAGAGAGAGAGAGAGAGAGAGAGAGAGAGAGAGAGAGAGAGAGAGAATGCTACATGCCTGGTGGGCGAGTGTATGTAGTGTTGGTGTACTCCTCTGTTTTGACAAGGGGGGCTTTTACTCTCCATCTCTGGGTTCCAGAGCCCGTCCTTCAGTAGTGTAATGGAACTTTGCAACCTGTTTCAGAAGCTCAGCCAGGCAGGTTCTTTTCCAGAGAAGATGGTGTTCCAGTTTAGGAAAACACTGTTTTGTCAACTCTTGGAAGACACGATTCAGACCTCTCTCTCTCTCTCTCTCTTCTCACAGGCTTGACCTCAGAATAAAAACCCCTGTACAATAGTGTGTGATCATTGGACATGGGGTTCTAGGCTAGTCTCCTACATGATCCTTGTAAATTAGAGGGAAGCTTCTGACCGGCTTAGAGAAGGGAGGCATGATGGCCACACACGACGTCGGCACCCCCCCCCCCCACACACACAATTGCCCTTGCAAGCTTGAGCCTCTGGCCCTAATTGTTCTACAAAAAAATTCACCGGACACCACTGCTACAGAAGCCTTTAGGCTTCCAGAACGCTCCCTGGCATGCAGGCCTCATCTCTTGTTACACACCTTGTTCCACCAGCAGCTGCCTTTGAAGGCATGCACTGACTTTACCTTAGTACGAAGAGACCTGCTCCCTTTTCTGAGTGATTCAGCCCCTCTGAGCAACGTGGCATTGCACCTCTTCACTCTTGTTTGGGGTGGAGGTGGGGACAGTGCCCACTGGATTTTAATCCCAGGGGGCAGAGTGCAGTAGTGGATGTCTGCAAAAAGAACCCTCGGAGTCTATAATGGTGTGCTTAAACACAATGCCCCAGCAATATGCTGAAGTTGCATCATCATTCACAGAAGGATCGACATGCTCTTTGCAAGTACTTGACAAGCAGCAACTGAAGTCCAAGGCCAGTTTATTTAAACTAGGACATCAAATAGTTGTTGAAAAACATGAATGTTCCACATGCAAGTTCTTGCCCATGACTGAGGGTAAAATGTTCCAGGGCAGATAATCAAAGCCTGGCTCGGCCATGACATTTTAAGTTCTTTTTCTATAAAAATCACTATAGATAAAATACAACCTTTTTACTTCACTTTTATAAAACTAAATTATTATTGTTGTTATTTTAAAAACCCCAGAAAGATCCATACAATGGCAAGGCATGCCAACATGTCTGTGTTTCTGCTATTCTCCATTTTTTTAAAAAAAAGGTCAGCTTGAACTTCAGGTCAGCATTTTAGTGACACAACGCTTTTAAGAATGAAAAAAAATAACAGGCAAGTTTTGAAAAGTTCCCCTAAATAGCACTCATTTCCCCATGACACGCATCATCACAATGGGTTTGCTAGCTAGAGGGTCAAAATGTTCTGGCGTGTGTGTTTGCCTCTTAAAAACGTAAACAAGTGTCTGATGAAAGGGGTTGCATTCTGCACAACCCATGAGCAGCTGGATTTTCTTGGGGGAAAAACAGGTCACTGGGAAAGGCCGAGATCATCATTACAGTGGTACCTCTACTTACGAATAACTCTACTTACGAATGGAGCTCCGTCCGCCATCTTGGATGCGGTTTAGATAGGATTATTTCTACTTACGAATTTTTTGATAGGGTTGCTTCTACTTACAATTTTTTTCTCCCAATGCATTCCTATGGGATTCGACTTACAATTTTTTTTTACTTGCAAATGTGCGTTTGGAACGCATTAAATTTGTAAGTAGAGGTACCACTGTATTTATTATAGCAGCTTTCTAAATCAGGCCAAAATCAAGTGAGCTGCTCACAACCACTTAGTTATCAGTGCTGAGCAGCATTTGAACCAGGGCCCCATCTGAGTTGGACTAACCTTCATTTCGTCTGCATCTTAAGCCAGGCATTGCTAGTATGACTAGCAACCATGCCTAAGTTTTTAAAATATAAATTAAATAAATACCAAGCATTGGGGTGGGGGTAGGGGCAATTTTAATCAGGACTGCAGAACACGAGGAGGAGAAGTTTAACCCTTCTTTTCCCAGCCGCACTGGAAAACCTCCATGCACAACACTTAAAAGCTGTCTTTGGTGCCAATGTGATTTCCTCCCTCTCGGGCTAATTGCCTTGCGGTGATAGGGTTTGTGAGTGCAACCAAAATTGTGATGGTGAAGACAGGGCCAGTCACTGTGACCCCCATTTTTCGCCCATATGAGTGTTAATTGCAGGAGGGGAAGCACCGGGGGGGGGGGCCTTTAGATGTACTTCAATTAGCCCTGATTGTGGCATTCATATAAGTAATATAATTAACGATACAGGGGTTCTCATATTCTTTTCTTAGATGGCGACATGATCCAGAAGTATTCACAATGCTTATGTTTCCTTTGAAAGACAAAAAAATATTTACCTAGAAAACCTCACCTTAATAGGAAGGTTCTAATTTTAAGAATCATATTTCCACATTGCATTTCACAGCTATTAATTTGGTTTTGGGTTTCTAACTTGGAAAGAAAGCTACATTTTTCTAGTATCTTGAAAGTGAAGGATTTTGCGGTGAGGTGATGTCTGTTCCACCAGACTGCAGGTCTGTAACGTTCTCCAAAGCAGCTTCCTCAAGAATTTGTGTATGTATGTGTAATGAGCCTATGTTAACCTCGGAGATTATAAATTCAACCTTTCATCTAGTACAGCTGTCCAATATAGTTTTCTGCAGTGCTGATAGAACCTCACCTCCCGTTCCCTAAACAAACTCAGTCACAAGGGTTACGGGAAGAGCAGTTTTATTTCCAGACACTGTTTACTGAAAAAACTTGGTCGTTTTTTGGACTTTGTTGTCTTACGGACAAAATAAACTAGCCTGTACCAAACGGTTTTGTAAAAGTTTAAACAAGAATCTTGTGTGACTTATGGCCATCCTTTGAAAAAATGTGTTATAATTCCAATAGCAGCAACATAACTAGCACTGAACGAATCAATCATTACCATTTATGGATGGAAATGCTCACAACTGCATAGGTTTCGAAATTATTCTGCAAGGAATTAGTTTTGAAAGTAGCAAGCATGCAACTTCGGACCATTGTTATAAGGAGTCTAGCTAAGGTCTAAGTAAAGGTAAAGGGGCCCCTGTCCATCAGGTCCAGTCATGTCTGACTCTGGGGTTGCGGCACTCATCTCGCTCTATAGGCCGAGGGAGCCGGCGTTTGTCCGCAGACAGCTTCCAGGTCATGTGGCCAGCATGACAAAGCTGCTTCTGGCGAACCAGAGCAGCGCACGGAAACGCCGTTTATGTTCCAGCCGGAGCGGTCCCTATTTATCTACTTGCACTTTGATGTGCTTTTGAACTGCTAGGCTCACCCCGTTGCAGGGATTCAAACCGCCGACCTTCTGATCAGCAAGCCCTAGACTCTGTGGTTTAACCCACAGCGCCACCTGGTTAGATCTGCAATCTTCACATTTCCATATCAGTTTGCATTTCCTTTAGTAAAAAAAAGTTAATTGGCATTTTATCATGAATTTTTCCTGTTGTATCCAATTTTGTATGGTATTTGGCCTAATACACACATTTTTGCAAAACTTGTTTTCCCTAACATTTATATCTTCTCCACTATAATGCATTTTTATGCATCATGGAACATACCTTTCTGTAAGCATTTTTGTACACAGTACTTGGCTGGGAAAAAATGTGTCACGCCATTCAGAGAAGGGAGAATTCCAAAGGATGGCTGTGTTTTTGGTTCATGTATTGTTTCATAAAGTGTTAATGCTGGTTAGGTGTCATGGACTGGTTGGATGCAGAGAAATGATGGGAGGAACCTGCTGGGGAATACCCAAAGGAAGGAGGTTCAGAGCAAGGGGACTGGGGTTGGGATGATAGTGACTGGTCAGAGGGAGAAGACTGGGAGGAGGAGGTGTTGAAAGCTGAACAGGGCTTGGTGAGAAGGGAGAGTCTGTGGCAGAGAGAAGTCCAGAGTCATAAGTGGAAGCCAGAGTGAGATGGCCTGGGATTTGGACTCGGATGCTGAACCTGAGGGATCCCAGCCTGCACAGGATTCCCTGCCTCCAGATCCAGCTGAGCCAGGGCTAGGGAGGGAGCCTGAATGGCCCTCAACTGTGCTGGATCCTCAGGTGCAGGGGTCAGCTGAGTCTGCTCTGGTCCCGGATGCGATGGAGGACCCATTGCCTGCAGGTGTCCCACTCTCAGCCCCGTCAAAGGAAGCTGAGGCTACCCCTGGGTCCGGTAACCCACCAGCCTCTCCTGAGCTGCAGAGGCGAAGGGCAGAGAGGCGAAGGGAACTAAGTTCCCGCAGCAGGAGTGCTCGCCTCCAGGCCAGAAGGAGAGGCGAGTCACCGGAGAATCGGGGCCGCCCTATGCCTCGGGGCAGATAAAGGCCGGCCAGCCCCAGCTCCAAGTTGCGTGAGCAATGCAGTTGCTAGCGTGTGCCTGCCCATGACCACGTGCTTGCTCCTGACATGGACCTTGGCCTGCTTCCTGCCTTGCTCCCTGCCGGACTGACCCCCTGAAGGACTCCTGGACCTTGGACTGGACTTTGACCCTGCCTCACGGATTATCCCTGGCGTGTTCCTGACCTTTGGCTACCCAGCTAGACTCACAGACTGTTTCCCGACTCGGCTTTCGCCCAGCCCCTGGTCTTGGTTACCTCGCTTGGACTTATTGCTGCTGACCTGGACTGTTCACCACGCCTCTGCTCGGTCCTGTGTGAGTTTCTGGTCATCCCACCCGGTGCTCACTGGGCTGGGCACCCTGAGCATCCCACAGAGAGAGAGGGATAAGTGGGATGAGGGAGGCCATGGGTGTAGGCAGGGGGGCAGGAGGGGGAATTCCCCCCCTAGAAGCAAAAGGCTGAGGGGCGCAGCGTGGCAGCCCCAGGCTCCGGCTCCCAGCGCGAAGCTCCAGAGGCGCACGGGGAGCGTAAGCGGAGGAGCGCTAAGCGGGAGCGGGGAGCGTAAGCGGAGGAGGCAGCCACAGGCTTGCGTTCCCCGTGCGCCTCTGGAGCTTCGCACCGGGAACGGGAGCCTGGGGCCGCCTCCTCGGAAGAGCTGGGAGGCGCAGGCCACGTAGCCCCACCCACATTCCCACTGTGGCCCCTCCCCTCCCGCCCCTTGCTCCCGCCCCTTCCCCCCCCTAATTTTGATCCTGGGTACACCCCTGAGGGAGGCCAAGAGGCATAGATGAGTCCAGCTGGTGAAGAGGCACGGGTGTCCTCCTCCTCCTGCTGCTGCTGCTGCTGGTCTCCCAGAATGCAAAGATGCATGAAGTGGGAGGAGCAAAGGCAGGCAAGCAGACCCAATCTCAGATTGCTTGAGAAAACCCCAGGAGAGGAGGGCACTTAGGAAGCTGTGGGAAGGCAGGGACTTTCAGTCTTTGTAACTGCCTCTCACAGGCCCACACCCCTCTCCTCCGCTTAGGTGAGCAATCAATTAAAGATACCACACAGCTGAATGGGATCAAAATAGGCCAAAACTTTATTGACTACAGATGAAGTGGTTTGGCATAGGCATTGGGTAAGAGTTTATTTCCAGGCTGCCTACCGGAAATGACATCAGCATCCACCCAGCAGCGGGGATTCCTATGACTTACATGAAATAGGGGGATCGCCGCAGGAATAGCCACCTCTAGGAGCGCTGAGGCCCAAGCCCCCCGCCTGGACAAATGAGATACCCTGTTTCTGGAGGGGGAAGCGGGGGTACAACCCCAGCCCCCAACCAAGGCTAAGGTTACCCAATGCCTAAACCACCAAAGTTGTGACGATTGCTATGGGGTAGGCAAAACCTCCAGGCCATAGCCAATTCGCCTGTTAGGTAAATTCCTACCCAAGCACCGCAGCCATAGCAAGGTCAATTCAATGAGTAAATGCCCAAATACTGGAGTGGGTGGGTTGAAGAAGACCAGGGTGTCGGAGGCTGGTCGGGCTGCTTTAAATCCCCTGGGAGTGGATCGGAGGGTAGCTTGATTGTTCCCTCAGACCAGACCATCCCTCTGCGCCAGCCTACCAATGGCCAAATCAACAGGCTGACGTGGAGCAGAATTTCAAGCCGGGAATGTGAGCCTAAGTTCGCGCTCTGACAAGGAGAGACCTCAAAACACAACCCTGCATCATTGGCAGGGGGAGGCGCTGGCCGTCCCGCAAAGCTGCCGCACCCCTAAAAGGGGGCAAGCAGACATGTGAGCAAGACCTACCCAAAAGGAGTTGCTGTGCTCATTAAGCCTGCCCCCCCCCCCCGTGCAGATCCTGTGGCTGTTTCGTTTTTTCTTTTAAAAAGAGTTTAACTTCACTTACTCCCCGTGATTTACTGCTGGCTTGCTCCTGTCAGTAGTTTCATCTGTAAAGGTGAACTGCTTCTAATTAATCTCCCATCCCATCCCTAGCAGAATTCCGCCTGTGTTGCCTTTGATTCAAACCAGTGTTTACAGCCAGCACATTTGGTTAGCAGAAGCTACAGGTGGCGCTGTGGTTAAACCACTGAGCCTAGGGCTTGCTGATCAGAAGGTCGGCGGTTCAAATCCCTGTGACGGGGTGAGCTCCCGTTGCTTGGTCCCAGCTCCTGCCAACCTAGCAGTTCGAAAGCACGTCAAAATGCAAGTAGATAAATAGGAACCGCTACAGCGGGAAGGTAAACAGCGTTTCCATGTGCTGCTCTGGTTTGCCAGAAGCGGCTTTGTCATGCTGGCCACATGACCTGGAAGCTATACGCCGGCTCCCTCGGCCAATAATGCGAGATGAGCGCGCAACCCCAGAGTCGGTCACGACTGGACCTAATGGTCAGGGGTCCCTTTACCTTTACATAGGTAAATACCTATTTGAGTGAACTGTACTATGAATAAGTAGGGTTGCCATACGTCTGGAATGCTGAAGTTGGCAGCAGCGTCCAGGTGGAAATTGGGAAAGTGTCCGGGAAAATCTGAACGTATGGCAGCCCATGTTGGCAGTGCCGTTTCTGCCATTTCATAGCTCAAAAACAGCTTTTCTTTTGAGATTTTGCCCAAAAAGCTCAACACCTTTGCGCGGGGAGCTCAACAACCTTACTGTCCAGATTTTCACTGTTTGAAATATGGCAACCCTAGAATAAGTGTGCCGCTTTGAAGTCATACCAACCGCTGCCTTTTAGTGCTCATTTATATAATTAGTCTTGTCTGAGCAGCTGACAAGTTTGTGCTGCACAGCCCATTGGCTTCTCGTTTTAGAAACAGCAATTCAGTAAACACAGCAGTCCCACCATTTTCCACCTCAGCCTCAGCCCATTCTCTTCATATCCCCCTAAAAGTGTAACATAAGCACCTTCTGTTAGACCAAGGTGCAGACGCTAAAAATACGGCTTGATTCTTTTATATTTGAAAGGAACTGTTTACATGTGAAGGAACTTCCCTGAAATTCATTAGGCAAGTAAATCCCAAAAGCAATCTTTCTCTCTTTTTTAACGACCTACCCAATCTAGTTTATGAATTGGCCAGTTGAATTCTGAATGATTGAAGGCTTTACGTGGACTTAGTAAATCATCGGAAAGCCAAGATCTCCTACAAAGTGCATATTGAGTGTAGAAGCTGCCTGTGTACTGTGGCGAATATGCCTGGAAAGGACGGGAGCCTTCCTGGAAAGGCTGAGCCTTGTTGGGTTGCTGTCATTAGCTGCCAACTGAAGGCTGCTCTGCACATCATGGTATCCCAGGCACATTCAACAAGCATCTTCTTCTCCACAGTGCTACCACTGTAGCATAACAGTCTTCAGAACCACAAGTAAGCTGTTGTTTTTAATTGTTTCTTTGCTGCAGCATCCAAGACTCGCAGGAGTTGCAACAGATCTTGGCCTTTCTCAGCTGAGCTGAGGCGCGGGATGGGGGGGGGCTACTTCAGCAAGTGTGGCTCTCACCCCTTTTGAGTCAGAGATACGCCAGCAGAAGAACTCTTTCCTCCAGCTCAGCTGGCATAATTTAAAATGGCATAATTTAGGCTAGCATATATTTCCAAAACGGCATTTCTGTGCGCTGCTCTGGTTCGCTGGCCACATGACCCAGAAGCTGTACGCCGGCTCCCTCGGCCAGTAAAGCGAGATGAGCGCCGCAACCCCAGAGTCGTCCACGACTGGACCTAACGGTCAGGGGTCCCTTTACCTTTATATTTTCAAAAAGAGGTGTTCCAGGGGAGTGTTCTTTCTTCTTCTTTGGCAATCGCTCGTAGCTGAGTAAGATTGTCTTCCATGAACACGTCTTAACGGTGAGTCCGTAAGTGACTGCGGAGGCCAATTCTGGATCCACACGCCCTTCCACAGTGGAGACATAGGTTTCCGGGCGGGAGTTGATCACAGTGAGGGTTTGCCAAGCGTGCCTTCCTCTTAGCACATTTCTCCCTTGCGTCCTGAGTTCGAGCATCTTCAAATTCCATGACACCTTTGGTAAAGGCTGTTCTTCAATTGGAGCGCTCACAGGCTAGTCTTTCCCAGTTGTTGGTGTTTATACTACATTTTTAAAGATTTGCCTTGAGAGAGTCTTTAAACCTCTTTTGTTGACCACCAGTATTACACTTTCCATTTTTAAGATCAGAATAGAGTAGTTGCTTTGGAAGATGATAATTAGGCATCCACACAACACGACCAGTCCAGAGTTGTGGTGGTGTGGCAGGAATGGGACAGAGAAAGGAGAGATGCCTGTTGCAAACTATGTTCAGCTCAGTCATGTGACCTCGGGCCCAATCCTGGAAACTCCCCTGCCAACTTGACTGGCAATAGCTCATCCCAGAGGCTCCTGAGCAGAGTTTGGAAAAAAGAGTAATGAATACCTGTGAAGGTTATGCTATGGTTAGGATGGCTCTGTTTTAGTACATTTCATCCTGCTTTTCAGACAGCTACTGCCTCCCTAAATGGCTTACAACAATCACTAAATGACACAGTCCTTGTCATCAGGCAAAAAATATCGGTAGGGGGGTGGAGGGGAAAAGTGGTCTTTCCAAAACAAATGCAGTGGTACCTCTACTTACGAATTTAATGCTGTCACGGTCCGGTCAGCGGGCGTCAGGACCAGAGGCAAGATGGTGGTGAAGAAGCAGGGTCGAAGGCAGAGGCGAAGGTCCACAGGGCACGAAGCAGGGCGAAGGCAAAGCGAGGGTCCAGGAACCAGAAGCAAGGCGAAGGTCCACGGGGCAAGAGCAAGGCGAAGGCGAAGCAAGGGTCCAAGGAGCAAGGAGCAAGACGAAGGATCCAGGAACAAGAAGCAAGGCGAAGGTCCACGGGGCAGGAGCAAGGCGAAGGCGAGGCAGGGGTCCAAGAAGCACGGCAGCAACAAGGCAAGGGTCCAAGGAACAGGAGGCCAGATGCAACCAGGCAGGGATAGCCTTGCTGTGGCAAAGAGCTGAAGGGAAATGCTGGGCTTTTATCCCTCCCAGCTCCTGCCACCAGGTGCAGTGAGATCTCAAGTGGCCTCACCTGGGTGATTACTCCTTGCTTCTCCAGCACAAGCTGAGGCCTTCACCTGTGTGGCCACGCCTTGCTTCTCCAGCACAAGTTGAGGCATGCCCCAGTCCTGCAAAGCACTATAGGCCCCAGAGCCTGACTCCTGCCCATACTCCTGACAAATGCGTTCCGAACGCACATTTGTAAGTAGAAAAAATTTGTAAGTCGAATGCCATAGGAATGCATTAGGAGAAAAAAATTGTAAGTCGAAGCAACCCTACCTAAAAATTCGTAAGTAGAAAAAATCCTATCTAAACCGCATCCAAGATGGCGGACGGAGCTCCATTCGTAAGTAGAAACATTCGTAAGTAGAGGTACCACTGTGCATGAAAAATCTGCATGCGCATTGTATGCATTTGGGACACATTTTGTGTGCCCTCTTGCCAGAAATAACAACGGCATCAACAGCAACAACAGCAACAACGTATTACCCACCCTATTTCCTAAGGTGCCAGGGTGGATTACAACAATTAAAACAAAATGTGGACATGAAAACACAATATTAAGCAATGTTGAAAACAACTTAAAACAAAATTACAGAAATAAGTTGAATATACATCTCAAGTGTCGAAAGCCGCTCTAAAGAGTTTTTGCAGTGCATTCCACCCAAAAAAATTGCATCATTTAATGTAAACTATGTCTATCTTCATGCACACTTTGGGGACTGAAACTGCACTGCAACATCCTGAAGAATGTGTATTCCAGTTGTTCGCTGCTTTCCAATCCTCTGGAAAAAGCTGGCTGAACAAGTTCCACCTCCATCCCTAGCTTCACAGCTGAGTGAGGATTTGAACCCAGGTCTTCCTGATCCCATGTACAGAACGAAATCACTTTGTACCAAATTATTCAGAGCCCTGCAGCACAGATTGCCAAGCCAAAGCTGAGAAAACATACCTAGATGTGTGGATGCAGTGTTAGGAACATAGCTGTTTTCATTCTGTTTTGTTTTTTGCAAACACAAGTGACAGGTATGTGTATTTTCTTTAGCACTCCATCATCTTCTATGAGCCATCCAGTCTCCCTTAAAATTATCTTGTCCTAGCGGAAAACAAGGATGAAAGGAGTGTGCTTTTGACCAGCTAGGAGCTATTAAGTTGAAGCACCATGCCAAGAGAACAGTTTTAATTGCTTGGCACTTGGAGAACAAGCCACAAATGTTAAATCAATTACTCTTTAAAGAAGAAAAAACAACTATTGGCTGCATTACAAGAGAGAGTGTTAACCTGTAACACCATCTTTTGTGAGCACTTAATTTAATTCTATTAGGCTTTGAAAAAATTGAAATTGCTCCTTAAAGAGAGTCTTGTCAGTTCTCCCCATGCAGAACCGAGAAAATATAGCACTTCCTTTCTGCCCATTCAGTGGAAACTGCATCGATCACACTCTCATCGATTCCCTCTTTTACTTCTCTTCCCTGGTGTTCTAACACCGCAGCCCTCACTGCCCCACAACTGCCACCAAGAACTATTTGTGACACACACACACACACACACACACACACCCTTATATCCATGCATTGAATGCACAGTCATTCCTTCAAAGTCCTCCATGGCCTTCCCCACCCCCCATTTCTCAGCCCACATATCCTAATATATCCCTGCCTCTGCCTGTGACCATTACTCTTTCAGCTCCTTCTCAGCAATCTGAAGTAAGGCTGAGGGAAAACCTCTTTCTCTGGCACTCTATCTCTGTTATGACCATAATGGCTACTAGTCACAATGGCTATGCTGTTGCCTCCACAGGTAGGGTGCGGGTGGCGCTGTGGTCTAAACCACTGAGCCTCTTTGGCTTGCTGATCAGAAGGTCGGCAGTTTGAATCTGCATGACGGGTGAGTTCCCATTGCTCTGTCCCATCTTCTGCCAACCTAGCAGTTGGAAAGCACACCAGTGCAAGTAGATAAATAGGTACTGCTGCAGCAAGAAGGTAAAACGCTGTTTCCGTGTGCTCTGGCTTCCGTCACGGTGTCCTGTTGCGCCAGAAGCAGCTTAGTCATGCTGGCCACATGACCCAGAAATCTGTCTGAAGTGAGATGACCCACACCCCATAGTCGCCTTTGACTAGACTTAACCATCCAGGGGTTCTTACCTTTTTTTACCTCGCCCCGCCCCGCCCCCCCGCTGCCTCCACAGAAGGGGGCAGTAATGTTTCTGAATACCAGCTACTGGAAGTCACAGGAAGAGAGAGTGCGCTCCCATGCTTGGGTCTTCTTGAGGGTTTCCCACAGGCATCTATCTGGTTAGCAACTGTGAGAACAGGGTGCTTGACTAGATTAGCCGTAAGAGTCAGCTCCTAGGGGCCAAGGTCCCTTTGGCCCCTCCGATGAAATATTTGAGAGGGCCAGGCCTCCCCCAAAGTTGATGGGCATTGCCATTCAAATGGTCTTTGTGTGCTGCATATGGCAATTGACTGTGGGGCTTTCCTGGGCCCCCACAATATTTTATTCAAGTTGGCACCACTGAGATGGGCCATTGTTCTCTGCCTGCCTGCCTGCCTGCCCCCCCCTCTCTCTCTCACACACACACACACAAAACAAACAAACAAACAAACAACAACAACAACCGACCCAGAGGACCATTGATTTCACCACAAAGATGGAGGGGAAATTGGCAATTTTTGAATATGTGTGTGAATTCTCTGAACTATGGTGACAGGGCAGACTTAAAGACAAAGTTGCCACACATTTTTTTAAAAATAGGGGGGGAAACTGCTGCCATTTCAAGTAGTGCTAGCCTCCCCAGCAGCATTCCTTTTTAATTGGGGGACAATGCCCTCTGGGAACTTTTTCTCTGAAGAAGTCAGTTAAAAATAAGAATTTAGAAACTGATATTTTGTGCTAGGGTGCCACAGTGCTTAAATTCACATTAATTGTGCAGGCCTAAATTTCCAGCAGGTGCTTAACAGCCTGGAGTCAACCATGGTTAACATCTTCTTATGACTTTTTATCATGGTCAGTGTACTGGATTTTGCTTGCTCATGTTACCGCTTGAGTACACAGGAGTGTCTGCACATGCATTGGGGTCCTGATTTCAGCATCTTGCTATTCTCAAAAATGATGTCCAATTGTACTTTTAATCACAGGGGTGGGGACAACTTTGCCTTTTGGAAATACAAACTTCAGCGTGTGGTGAGACCAGGTGAGCAAATGATATTTGCAAATGATTGACTTTATTGTTTTGTTGCTCTTAAGCCAGGGGTAGGCATCCTAAGGCCCAGGGGTCCAGATGCGGCCCAATCACCTTCTCAATCCGGCCCGTGGACGGTCCGGGAATCAGCGTGTTTTTACATGAGTAGAATGTGTCATTTTATTTAAAATGCACCTCTGGGTTTATTTGTGGGGCATAGGAATTCATTCTTCTTCTTCTTTTCAAAATAAAGTCCGGCCCACCACATGGTCTAAGGGACGGTCGAGTGGCCCATGGCTGAAAAAGGTTGCTGTAAAACCATTGGTGACCTCATTTAACTCAAGTCTGAATTCATTCAAGTAGACTTATGTAAAAGATGGTGGAGAGAATGCATTGACAAGCATGCATAAATTTCTACACTCGGCATTGGAGGCTTTTGCTACAAAATACTGAGGAAACATAGAATCATAGAATCGTAGAGTTGGAAGAGACCACAAGGGCCATCCAGTCCAACCCCCTGCCGAGCAGGAAACACCATCAAAGCATTCTTGACATATGCCTGTCAAGCATCTGCTTAAAGACCTCCAAAGAAGGAGACTCCACCACACTCCTTGGTAGCAAATTCCACTGCCGAACAGCTCTTACTGTCAGGAAGTTCTTCCTAATGTTTAAACAAACGAGTCCCCAAAGGAAACAACACCAAACAGATCCAAGGAGATTCTGTATCTTCCCAGTTCTCACAAGAAGCCACCAATAAATTAGATTCTGAAGTGTTTTCATGTAGTGCTGCTGTCTTCAAACACTGCAGTGCCTGCGACAAACGCCTTTCTTAATTACTTCATAGGCATTCAAACATTCATGGATGTGGGGACATTTCTGGGCTGATGAACTGGCTGGTCCAGTCTCCTGAAAGGGAGCCTAGCTTTTTATTCTGCTAAGCAGAACTTTTATTCCTTTTACAGAACATACAAATTGCCTTGGGGGATATATATATATATATATATATATATATATATATATATATATATATGGAAGGAGAGTCACAACTTATTAATAATACAAGAAAATATGAATTCACTGCTTTACCCCCACCCCCACCACCCAAAAGAAAGAAAGAGAAAGTTTTATAATACAAAAATAACTTTAAGATATTGTTCGGTAACTCTTGGAACGGAACCCTGATTGTGAAAGGAAAGGAACATCTAATTTACCGGTAGATATTCAGAGGAAAATTTTCATGCACGCCATCCCCTCATAAAACTCACCAGCATGTTAGTACAAATTTTGCCTAAGATACACATGTTCCTAAGCAGTTTTGCCTAGTATAATGCATTTTATACGTCGTTATTGCTAATGTATGCATTTATATGCACATTTTACCCTAGTATATGCCTTTCGGTATGCATTACTTGGCTGGAGAAGTGCATTGCAAAATTCAGAGAAGTGTGAATTTTGAAGGCAGGCTGTGTTATGGTTTGGGTACTGTTTCAGAAAGTGTGGATTAAGTAGATTCTTCCTCAAATGAGAATGGAATTCGATTTCTCCCCCATTCCCTAGTCCCAGCCTTGGAAGTGGGAAGGAGGCAAGCTTGGGAGAAATGAATGGGACCTGCCACGCTCATGCACATCCATATCTGAAAACACACCCAGGCATTTGTGCATTTTTTTGGAGGAGGTTATTGCAAATGGTTTCCATTGTAAACTTGAGAATGTTGCCAACGTCACTATTGGCAGTAGTAGTAATAGGCAGGATTGAGCAATTGTGTCGCATACAGTTTTGATGTTGCAGTAGAAAATGCGGGCTGACCAAAGATGTCGCACTTCAGTTGATGCAACCACAGCATCCACCATGGAGAGATGCAAAGTACAGGAATGAAATGGTGGAATGAAATTGTTTGCAAACCATGAAAAGGGATTTTTATGTACCTCTTTACAAGGAGACCCAGGTGACTCCTGTGGGGGATGCGCTCTAGATATCCAGATGTTCTGTAATATTATGAGGCTCTCACTGTAACGCAGGATCAATTTGTCACTCTAAGGACCTAGCTTTAATGATGTGATTAGCCACCAGATTGCGGTATTTTGAAAAATAAAAGAACAAGTGAGAGGGGTGGGGGGTGCCCCTAGCACTGTAGCATGTTGACAGTGGGGTGGTTTAAGCCTCTCCCCACCCTCCAGCCATGATCTTGGGGAACACCGTGCTGCAATTAGCAGTAAGAAAAACGTTACCTAACTCTTTATGTGAGGGGGAGATTTTTATCAAGACTTTTGTTGAAGTGGGAAAGTTTAAACCTCCCCCCCGCCCCGGTACACTGTGGCGCTGATAATCACCTCTCACCCATCCCTGGCATTTTATTTTCATATAAACCACAACAGGATTGCTAATCGCATGATTAACATATTGTACGGGCAGGCCCTCAGCTACAGGAGAAAGATGCACGTTTGGCATGGAATATACTTCTCCGCACTATTGGCAGAGTACAGGCTGGGCTGAACCTCTCTATGTATTTCATCCACCTTGCACATGATTTATACTAATCCATTAAGGTGGGGTGCAGCCTGCAGGTCTAATTAAGCTCGGCAGAGGTCATACACTCATATAATCATATAATTCTAGAGTTGGCAGGGCTCTCGAGGGTAGTCTAGTCCATGGGCAGGCACACTAAGGCCCGAGGGCTGGATCCAGCCCAATCGCCTTCTAAATCCAGCCCCAGGACGGTCTGGGAATCAGCGTGTTTTTACAAGAGTAGAATGTGTCCTTTTATTTAAAATGCATCTCTGGGTTATTTGTGGGGTATAGGAATTCGTTCATTTTTTTCCCCTTCAAAATACAGACCCCACAAGGTCTGAGGGACAATGGACCTGCCCCTGGCTGAAAAAGTTTGCTGACCCCTGGCTCTAGTCCAGCCCCCTGCAATGCACAAATCTTTTTGCACAAATTGGGGCTTGAACCCACAACCTTGAGATTAAGAGTCTCCTGCTCTACTGACTGGGCTATCCTCCAGTTCCCCCCCCCAAAAAAAACCATGCTCAGGTGCCCTACACCTGATGCCACAAGCGAAGTGAAGTGCAGGGCATGTAGAGATGTGGCAGGGCATGTAGAGATGTGGCAGCCTTAAAGTGTGCTCCTGGTTGTGCCATGGCAAGAGAGGCAGGCTGTTACCATTGATGATTAACAGTTAGAATGAGCCTGTTGGGATTGAATGCGCTACTGAGTACTCCACGGGGGACTCAGCCAACCCCTGTCCAAAGCAGGACATGAGAACCTCCAGGAGGCTTGAATTCACCACCACAACTCCAGGACTCACTTGCCTTGGGTTTTCTTTTGCAATGTGGTTTGTCATGCTATCCAAGAAAAAAAAAATGATCACCTGGTGTCATATTGAAGCCAGGTGATTGACAGGTGGCCAGCATCCCACAACCCCGTCAAAGTGGCCACTGGGGTTGCCAGAACTCAGAATGCTATCTACCGGTTGGATCTAGCTCACACACTCTGCTTTAAGGGGTATTTATTTTCTTCTTTGTTTAATTATCAATGGACCTTTCATTTTGCTTTCTGTCCAGGTGTCATTGCTACTTCTCGTAATTTAGAAATCTAGAAAATACCTTTTTAGAAAAGGTGCGTGTTTCTTCACATTCTCTTGCATATTCTCTTAAATTCTCTTCATATATCAATTTAATGGAGATACAAGATAGTTACTATGGGAAACAAAGAAATTGCCATATTAAGTGCTTGGTTGGCAGTTGCAGTTTTATTTAATCTGAATTCTCCTTCCTCACTTGCTCTTGTGCTGCACATGGCAGTATAAATCCAGTAATAAAATAAGAATATAGTTTTGCTTTCAATCACTGGTGTATCAACTGACGGCATCAGTTGTGCATTTCCAGATTTATACTGTGACAACATGAAAACACAACAAGCCTAATCCGGTGGGAGAATTGGAATTTTAATTGTATATAAAGTCTTCTTCCAGTGCAATGTGTTTTTTTCTTATTTGAAGCCTGCTGAAATAAAAAAATAAGCACTTTACAATCCAGGGATATTTGGAGATTCCATTCTTTACAGCCTAGCTGGGGTTTTTTCTCTCTCTCTCCAGCTGATGAGTGGAAGGCAACATTTATTTTTTTATTTAAAGTATTTTTACCCCCTCTCTTCATTTGGAAAAAAAGGTTCCCATTGCATAGTGGCTTAGAAACATCAGTAATATGACAGTCCCTGTCCTCAGACTCACAGTCTAAAAGACACAGCACAAGAGGAGAATAGATCAGGAGCAAAAGTCAGACATGTGAACATAAGAAGTGTCTGTTGGATCAGTCCAAAGGCCCATCTAGTCCAGTGAAAAACCAGCAAGCATGTTTCAGACACAAGGGCATTCTCTTCCCCTTTGGTTTCCAGCAACAGATACAGTCATACCTCCTGATACGTCCGCTGCGGGTTGCGTCTTTTCAGGTTACGGACGCACCGAAGCCGGTTACTTCTGGGTTTGGCGCGTCCGTAACCATGCGCAGAAGCGCTAATTCACGCTTTGCGCATGCGCAGAAGCGCCACATTGCGTCACACGCGTGTGCAGGTGCGGCGCTTCAGGATGCGGCCTTCTCATGTTGCGAACAGGCCTCCGGAACGGATCCCATTCGCGACAAGAGGTACCACTGTAGTCAGAAGCATTGCTGCTTCCAGCTGTGGAGGCAGAGCACGGCCATAGTTGTCAGTAGCCTTCGATAGTCTTTCTCTCCTCCTAATGAGGAAACATGTTTGAAGTGCTATGATCCTGCTACAGTGCAGATGGGGCCTTAATTGCTTAGGTATTATAGATCTGGTTCTTCCCCAACAAAGATATACCCCGACTATAGATTTGAGAGGTTCCCCCCCCTTTATGGGCCAACATGGTTATCTTTCATTTGAGCCTTTTTCTGGGCTCTACTGTAATAAAAAGGGGGGGAGGCTGAAAAACACTGATTATGGGATGTTGCGGGTGGTGAGTACGTGGGTGGAATTTAACAGTCCTGTCAATCTGTGTATGCCAGTTATCGGTTGTTGGTAATGTTTAAAAGTAGAACTCTGCTTGTGTAATGCTTGGGAGCAGCTGGGCGGGAGTGTTTTACGAAAGCCACCAGAGTGTTTTCACAAAACAAAGGCTATATCAGTTTTGGTTTAACTTGGGAGCACTTTAGGAGAAGTTATTTTCGATTCCCGTCAGCTTTCGTGCCGCAGAGTGGAACCCCGACCTGATTTCGCGCCGTCTTTATGCAAGCCTCGTTTCCATCTCCAGCTGCCACTAATGCTCTGCGGCGATGAGTGAAAGGTTAATGTGCTGCAAAAGTAACTGTGATAATCCTGGGCTGTAATTTACCCTGTTTACTGTATCAATACGAATTAATACTCAGATGAATTAAACAGAACAGGAAATGACTGGATGAGCAGCCTATATTTCTGTCTCTCCTCTCTCTTTCCCTCCCATCAGCAGACCCTCATTTAATTAGGCACCACAGCAGCTGTGGGAGGTGCTTCCCTTTTGCCATTTTGTGCAAACCTTGATTTTTTTTAAAGCTTCAGAGAGCAGTGATTCAGGAGGTAAAAACAGCAGGACTTCGGGTGTTATTTATAAACTCTGTGCCGGAAACTATTTCAAGGTCTGCAGCAGGGTAACTCAAGCACCATTTACTTTACCCAGTAATTTCAAGCACAGAGGCTCAGTGACAGCGCTAATGGCACCGTTGCCCCACTGGAACCGCATTAACTTCTTGATCATTTTGGCTCAAATTGACAAAAAAAACCAAAATGAAACAAAAAATATCAAAGTATTGTCTGCCGCCAAAGGCACCAATTGGCTCACTTAATCCTGTGGAATGGGGCTGGCTTTAGATGCTGCGGCATCTGAAGCGAAAAATTGAAATGACACACACACTCCACACACATTTGGCCTTAAAAAAATAATTGATGGTGAGCCATAACTCTTCCAATAAATAAATAAATAAATAAGCCACTTTTCCAGGTCTCTGTCCAACTAAGGCATATTCTAAGGAGATCTGCCGAAATCAAGTCCATTAGGTGGCGTTCAATTCAGTCCTACTCAGAGTAGACCCATTGAAATTAATGACTCTAAGTTAGGATATGTCCACACTCTTCTTTTCTGAGCACCAACTGCATTTCTAGTGCTGAGTTTTTACTCCCTGTTCATGTGATGTTATCCAAAAAGCATATGCATCCTGTACTTTGTTATGAAATACTACTACAGTCAAACCTTGGTTGTCAAACATAATCCGTTCCGTAAGACCGTTTGACTTCCGAAACGTTCGGCAACTGAAAACTGAAAGCGGAAGCCTCACTACAATAGGGAAACTCAAAACGGAAGCTGCATAGCACATTCGCCTTCCAAAAATCGTTCGGAAACCGGAGCAGTTACTTCCGGGTTTTTGGCATTTTGGAGCCGAAACATTCCAAAACGGAGGTGTTCGGGAACCGAGGTTTGACTGTATTTGATGCCTTGTTTCTCCAACCAGCTTCACATCTGTTGGAGTCCTTAAACCGTTCCTAATTCATCTCTAGCCAAGGTGTGAACACCTTCGCACAGAGGAAAGGCATTCCAGCCAGTGGAAGTTGGGCAGCTGCTAAGACTGGGATATGATTTCCTTGCTTGCTATCTTGTGGCCCCAACTCCTTGGAACCTCTTATTGGCAAAGAGTTAAAAGGAATTTGAGAGAGGGAGCAGATAGAGGGACTGGTGGGGGTGAGGTTCACAAAAAGGTCCATTTGTCTCATTATTCTTGGCCTTTCTCTAATTAGCATGGTAGTTTAGCTAGATGTGCTCGAAGATAAATGCCAAGCACTTTATAGCTCCCTGCCCTGCTGGAATGCTGTCAATGGAATGGAGAATAAGGAGTTTGGAGTAAGCCAAGTGGGGAATACTCTGTACAACCTGTGGGTCTCATGAAGCAATGACTTTCTTTGAATACAAGCAATTTACTACTTCATTAGGGGTGCAAGAGAAATTCAACTGAGTGTGTGTTTAATCTGTCATATTCACCTTATCCGAAACAATATGAGAACGTTACGGTATTTGGTTAGAGAACTGCCTCACAAAATTCTGATAAGTGAAAATAAAAACAGATACTTGGCATGCCATAGAATCATGAAATTGGAGAATTGTAGAGTTGGAAGGGACCCTGAGGATCATCTAATCCAACCCTCTGCATTGCAGGAATATGCAGTTGTCCCATAAGGGGATCGAACCTGCAACCTTGGCATTATCAGCACAACACACTAACCAACACAGCTATCCTAGAAGGATATGAATATGCACTTCCCTGGAGATCCAGTATGCACTTGTTTGGTATACTTAAAACTTGCTCTTCATTGCAGATGCCCTTTGCTTCATTGAGATGATGAAGCTTTGATTTATTAATGGATGCTCTGTATCTCTCCTCTCTAGGGGTGTGTGTGTGTGTGTGTGTGTGTGTGTGTGTGTGTGTGTGATTCCATGCCTAGCCTACTAATCCTGTGTTTGTAGTGCTGCCTTAAAATGTAAGTACAAAACAATGATGGGAAAGGGCAAGCCAGTTCTTTTGCACTTTAAAAAGGGCTCCTAAATATATCCTTTAGAGTACAGTTGTCAATGACTGTTCCCTTTAAAGTGGAGGAGGCGTATTGTATACCTTGCTTTGTAACTAAAAAAAAGAAAGAGCACTCTCCTCCATCTTCACAAACCTAGTGGGCACACTCTGGCCTCTGCCATCAGTGGTGGGAAAAGGGCCTCTGGAAAGTTGTTCCCTTGCCTACGACCGTGAATATCAGGGCAGCCTAACACCATCCATTGACTATATTGAGAGCAGCAGCGTCAATGTTTGCTTTCCTCTACCCTCCCCAATCATTTTTCCTTGTGTCTATTCAGTTGTGAGCCTGGGAGCAGGGACTGTCTTCTCTTTTCAATGTCTACACAGGGCCGGCTCTAGGTATAGTTCCGGTGGCTTGGGGCGCCAGGGCACCGGGCCAGCAGGCGGGGTGCTGCACGGCAAAGCCGCATGGAAGCCATACTGCGCGCTGCGGAGGGGGGCACCGGAGCGATCTCCGCACCTCAGCACCAGGGCGCCCGACCTGCTCGAGACTGCCCTGTGTCTACAAAGTACTTATAATGTAATCTCCAACATGGGAATGGGTGGGCTGCAAAGGCACAGATCCACTCAGTCCCTTCACCACCAGCTTGATGGGCAGGAAGTTTGGCTATGCTAGGAACACAGCAAGCTGATGGTGAGTGGGTGAAGCCCTCATTTCCTCTACTGCCAGTCTTTCTGGTTTCTGTGCTGGCTGCACAGGAGGGAGCTCCAGCTCCTGTTCTGTCCAGTTTCAGAATACAGTGGGCTGCTAGAGAAGGAATAGGGGATTCTGGGTTTTTAACAATAATGTCTCCACTGGAAGCCTGCATGATTTCTGCACTGGACAGAAAGGGGAGTCTTCCCCCCTCCTTCCCATGCAGCAGAAACCCGAGCACTCCATCCCTTCCACCAGAAGCCTGCTTTGTTTCTGTACTCCAAAACAATTCTTGTGAAGGCTATACTAGGTACTGGATATAAGAGCCTGCTGGATCAGGCCAGTGGCCCCTCTAGCTCAGTATCCTGTTCTCACAGAGGCCAACCAGATGCCTATAGGAAACAGACAAGCAGGACCTGAGCACAAGAGCCCTCTCCTCTCCTCTGGCTTCCAGCAATGGCTCTTCAGAAACATTGCTCCGTCCAACCATAAGGGCAGAGCAGCCGTTGACAGCCTTATCTTCCAGAATTTTGTCCAATCTTCTTCTCAAGCCACCCAAGTTGGTGTCCATCCCTGCCTCCTGCGGGAGTGAGTTCCCTAGTTAAAGTCCCGTGCAAAGAACTGCTTGCTTTTATCCCTCCTGAATCTTCCAGCATGAGCTTCCTGGAGAGCTTCTGTCAGTCAACGTAGTAGACTTTCCTGAGCTAGAGAGACCAGGAGTCTGAGAGCGCTTCCAGTCTGTTACCACTATTGTCGAGTATGCAAGCACATCCTGGCAAAATGAGTTTGTACAATTAGACTTCGTTTGGAGTTCTTGCATAACAAGCCCCGCTTCCTCAAAGTACCAGACTTTTTGCAATAAGCAACGCAATGGAAAAACACAGTAGAAAGTGTGGAATAACACTTGCCTTGATGCACATCATCTAGCTTCTTCCAAGCAAATCAGGACAGATGCTCGTTAAATAGCCAACATAGTCTGATCTCCCTGCAAACAAATCAGGACAAATGCTCAATAAACAGGTTGTTTGGAACAGGTTGTTCCTGTATTTTGATGTTCCTATGTTTCCCCAGCACCTAGATGCTACAAATGCTTAATAAACAACACATATTATTGTTATAAAGTATGAGGCTTGACCCTGTTTCATTCTCATGTTTGCACTTCAAGATGACTCTGACTGCTTTCCATCTGTTTGAAACTCATCTTCTGATTAAAGAGGCACTTTAAAAAGAGCCTCTCTTATTCCCTCCCTGGCATTTCCTCCTCCTTTGAAGCTGATAAATGTGTAATTTCCCAGTCTTGCAGATGCGCTTAAGCTATGGAACCTTTAAGCTCCCATAAGGCTGTGGGGAGCTTATGCAACCTTTGGTCCTGACCACAATGTCATCCGTGAGACATGCCAAGTATTTCTTGGGTAGAAGCAAATTACGAACTGTTCTGTTTACTTACAGCAAGGAATGAATGCGTTCCCCTGCCTCTTTTGGGTTCCATGAATTGAAACGTTTATTTTCCATAGATGGAAGTATTTTGACCAGCAACACAATAAAGCCCCATCACAAGAATGTATGTTGGTATATGAGCCATATACTCAATTTTAGTCATAATTGTGAGAGAGACAGGGAGAGTAATTTACAGTATGAAAACCACATCCATGGAAATGATTTCATTTACTTCAGTGGGACGATCGTGAGTCGCTAGCTCTAGCATCAGGCTAGACTGTGTATCTGTTGCCCAAATGTTTAGGGAAGAAAATTTAAGTACTTTGGACCAAATCCATCACAGAACAGACAGTGCTTCTATGCATGAAGTGAGGAGTGATCTGGTGGCAGCCCCTTGTACCTCATGGGGTATGACTCTGGAAAAAGCCATATCCAAGGGGGGAGAGCGGCTTTGGGGAGAGTGTAGCTGCCCATGGAGGAATATTCTGTACCCAAGCAGACCCAAGACCACCCACAGTGTTTTACAACCCACTTCTTAATTTTTTTCAGGGTATAGTTCAAATCTGTTAACCTATTACAGCACATAAGCTTTTAATGGAGTGATCCATTACAAGAAAAAAAAGTTGAGCGCATTCTTTAAATTAATTAAAGTTTAAATGTTATTTTATACAAAAACATAATTATTCTTATGAGGAGAACACCTGGCCCGCAGTTTGTTTGTGCAATTAAGCTGTGCCATGGGTTTTTGTTTTTTTTTTATAAAATATGGGCTTTAAAAAGATTTTCTGCAACTGCTTGACTGAACATGTATGTGTGGAATAGCACTTTAAGCAATGATTTCAGGAGAACCTGTATGATTGATTTGAAGCTTTATTTTGGAAGGAAACCCATGTAATCATCAGAAACGTTCAGAAAACTCTGTAGCTGGTTTCAGTGTTGATACCCTGGGCCTCTGCACTGCAGCTCAACAGAGTCCAATTAAGCCCATGGATTGTATGTTGCCAACATGTGGGAGAAAATCTCCCTGCACAGATGCAAACAGGAGATGCAAGTTCATTAATCAGAAATGTGCTGGGCAACAAAATATGGCTGTATCCCATAATCGTTGGGCTCCTCTTCGCTTCCATGTGCAGTCAATTGGAATAGTTAGTTTAGTTCAGGCATAGGCAACCTTGGCTCTCCAGATGTTTTGGAACTACAACTCCCATGATCCCTGACCACTGGGCCTGTTAGCTAGGGATCATGGGAGTTGTAGTTCCAAAACACCTGGAGAGCCAAGGTTGCCTACGCCTGGTTTAGTTCATTGGATTTACGAATGGCTCCCCACAACAGAATGCCCCAAAGCAATTTGTAAGAATAAAATACAGTGATGCAGTAGATATGTATACACTAGGGGCTGCCCCCCAATGCCTGCACTGCTTGCCACCCCTATCCACTCCTTTGCCAACCACCCTTCCCCCACCCTACAGCTGTTCCCTCGCTTCTCCGATTGCCTGCCATTTGTGTGTTCAGACCCAGAGACCTCCCCGCTAAATAAAAACACATTTGACTAAAATTTTAGCTTTGGTTTTTGGCAGAATTTAGGACACAACTTTATTGATTACAGAAAGCGAGTGGTTTCAGGTAGCACTGACCCAGATCTCCATCATAGGTCAGCCAAGGGGGAACACCTGAGGTAGGTGAAAAGCCCGGGAACAGACTCTGTTCACTCCCCAGATGATCCCCTGGACTCAGGCACAGGCACAACCCCCTCTTGGGGGTTGACCAAACCAAGTTGAGTCCCTGGATTCCTTTAACGGAATACCCTTCACATGGGGGTGGTGAAACCATTCCCCCATCCCTATCATCTGAACCAGAACCTATCCGCAACCTTACAAGTTGTGACGATTTGCCATGCGACAGGCGAAACCCAAATGGCAACAGCCAAACAGCCAAGTGAGGAAAATTCCTGCCGTGGCCCTTTCCCAACAACAGACAACACACGACGGCATAGCAAGGTCAATCGCAAAATGCCCTAAATATAGGGAGAGGTGAACAGGTGTTCCGATGCACAAGCTGAAAGAGGAAGCTCTGGGTCACGTGCATGGGTATATCTAGGTCCCTCAGCCCATTTAAACTGCACCCCATTGGCCAGATTACACCCAGCAACGAGGGACCTACCAATCGGGTGTTGTGGCTGACCAATAAACCCACCCACAACCAGGTCAGTCTCCAGGTCAGTCCCTCTTTGAGGGAGGACACGCTTTGTCACGTTGCAGCTGGGGTGGTCGCTGCACTACAAAGGGTGATTACAGTCTTAGTTTTATGTATATAGGAAGATAGACATAATGGAAAACAAAATAAGAGTTAAAACATCCAATCATCAGTGCTGCCCAGAGGCCTAGGAAAACAAAACAAAAACAAAAAAAATGCCTGGCATTGGGACAAGAAAACACTGATGCCAGGTGGCCTTCTTGTGGCCTCCATAGGCAAGGAACGACGGCAGAATTCTCTCATTATCATTCATTAATTCCTATTCTCAGACTGATGAATGGATGGAGAATATAATACTGGGGAATTTAAAGCTTTCAGGCAGGGCTGGTTAACCTTTTTGCAGCCCGATGGCAACAATGGTGGCCACCCTTATCAAGACCACGTTCCAGTAGTGGATGTGGTCAGCTATGTGCACGCATACTTCCCTCGTGCACACCACGTAGATACACTCACCGCATGTACAATGCAAAAAATGCACACATACAGCACATACACGGCATGCAGGCACATACTATCTCTCTCATACAAATGCATGCATGCACAAGCATGCACAAGCATGCACAATGGCAGCAAGTAAAACAATTCAAAACAGGAGGTTAGTGTTAGGAGAACAAATTGCCCCTCCTACGTTGGTCCCCTGTACTGTACTCCACATTCTTCAGGAGGGTCCCAGAGACTCTAGACAGGCTTTTCAGGGGCCACAGGTGGCTACACGGGGAATTAAGAAAATTTCCTAAATTTGTCTTAGTATCTGAGCCATTAATTTGAATATACATATATGAAACAAAAGCAGAACCAGACCACCTTCTTTGCCAAAGAACCACCTCACTGATTAGAATGTAAGTAGGCATTCTGTAAGAAGCAGAATGTTAAGTGTCAAGCTTTTACTGATTTCGTGAGAAATGCAATCAAAAGGATAGAAATTCAGTGGGGTTTTTTTTTTGCAATCTAATGCTCATTGTACAATGTTTCATTTGTGCTACAGATAACTGAAAAACAGAAGCCTTCCTTTTTGCTGTCCCATTTACTCCTACAAGTTTGAGAAAACTATGGGAAGTGTATTTAATAGGAAAGTCATGAAAAACCCAGATCACTTTGGCTTAAAAGTGGTTTCATGCACCATACATTGTTTGTTAGTAGCTCACCTGGATTCAGTCAAGGCCAAGGTACAAGAAAATGTCAAAATGATAAAATTCTCATAATAACAAAGTGACTTTTTTCCCCTTCACAGCTGCCAGCTTGCGTGATGATCTCACTAGATACTTTTGGTTTCATCATTCCCAAGGGGACACAATGACAGTTCAGGATCCTATCCAGATGAATCTCTGTGCTGCTCTTTGGACTGTGGTATCCTATGTAATTGCTGACATGGATGAGAAGATACCAGTGTAATTAAAAAAAGAAAAGGAGGGGAAAGATAGATCTTTTCCAGAGCAGACAAGGAATGCACGTGGCCTATTGCTGTGATGAAATCCTGTTTTTCCTCTAAAAGCTTGTGTCAAAGATGTTCCTTTAATTATGCAGACCTGCTTCGATTTCCTGATGACTGTTTCCTGCTACCTATATTAAATTCTGTGATTTTTCTAGAGCTGCTCTGCTGTGCCTCTCACAGCAGCTTTCGGTAAAACATTACCTCCTGGGTACTTTAAATAAATGTGTTGCATTGTACAATTCCGACACACTCTCTGCTTAATATGCACTTTGGGGGGACAGAGAGAGAAGGAAGAAAAATAAGGATGTTCAAACAATCTTGAAGAGTTCTTGGACTTGGATCTAGTTATGGGGAGAGGGGGGAGGGGCCAGAGGCAAAAGTGGGTGGAGCAATGGATTCAAATGTACTGTAGGCTATTTCCTGCATGCACACCTCTCTGCCCTCCATTCGGGCCAGCAAGAGGCACGGTCATAGTTCAAGGCCACATTCCAGCTAGGCAAGAATACTTGGGGTGTGAAGCAGGAATTCTCCTGGGGAGAAATCCAAGGGCTGGAGAGAGAGAGGTCCTGGGGGCCACATACGGCTGTAAAGACTTTGATTCAGGACTTGACACTCTGTAGATATGCAGAAAGTCCCCTTGAGTCATTCTCAGTGGAGATGAGCATGCTTGCTTCCTTGCCATTTTCATTGTCCTTTGTGAGCTGGTGGGCAGCCGTCCGAAGTAGAGAGCCTTCTGTACTCATGGAGGTTCCTTGCAGATTTGAGGACCCTGATGGGGTGGAACTAGTGCATTTGTCTCCAGTAGCAGTGGGCATGGAAGGACAGCAGTACTCACCTGACCTCCTAACACCAGAGTCACAGTTACATACAGGGAAGGAGAAAAGGAGGGGTGGAGCAGTCAGTGCAGTGTGAGCCATCAGAGGAGCCAAGCCTGTGTCCTTGCATTGCTCAGACCTCCCCACCGCCGCGCCTCTCTCCTTCCCGTAAGTAGCAGCAGCCAAGCTCTCTAGAGGGCAGGTGAGCACTGCCACCCCCCCAGTGGCGTAGCGTGGGTTGCCAGTGCCCAGGGCCATGCAGAGAGAGAGAATGCATGTCCATTCAACTGCCTGACAGCATCCACATCACCCAGGAGATCGCAGCCACAGAGATAAGAAAAGAAGAGTCATTCCATTCTCTGAAGAGGTCACTTCTTGGTTCACATGGAGAAGCTGTTTTCAAAAGAGTCCAGCGATGAAAGCACACAGCTATATTGCAGCAGTACCGGGTGTTGAAATTTTGCGCCCCTAACCAATTTTGCACCCGGCGTAACCATCCCACACACACACTTTCCGAAACTGTTTAAGTCATTTGCTCACTTCACTCACATTGAGAATGCTCGACGAGGGCTTAAGCATCAGGGCAAAACCTGACCCACCCACCTGTCAGCCAGTCAACAAAGGCCAATTATTTTCCTGAAGCAACTTCAGCTTATTGAAACAGGCGCAGCTAAGTCCCACTTGAAGCAAGTCTGCAGTGTTCCAAGATGAGGCGGGGAGGGAGCATGCTGGTAACTAAAAGTGGTAATTGGCTTCCCTCAGGAGCAGGTGACAATAGCAAACCCCTAAGAGAAGGAGACGCTCTCGGGTCATGCTGGAGAGAAAAGCACTCTGCCCAGTCCATTATCAACCACTAACCCCTGCAACGCAAATGACTGGAAAATACAGAAGGAAGAATGCATTAAGGTTCCAAGTTTAGCTGCTAAGCAGACTTGGGATTTGCAGCATCGAATGCCAGCCTGGCACACCATCAGCTCAGCTCAACAGTTAGCCTTGTTTTATGCTAACCAAACCATGGTTTCCTGAAGAATTTGCTAATGTACCCCCTTGCCCCACTATATTGGTGGCTTTGGATATAGCAGGCTTTGGATATAGCAGGCTAGCTATCCTAAATGAACTGAGTTTCCTATGGCAGAGAGAGAACACTAGGAAATGGTGGGGTCTATTTAACAACCCATTTACAAATGCCTAGAACAGACAAGCACAGAGCCAGTCACTTACAGCTCTCTGCACTGACTATAGCCATTTGCTCCAAAAGGTCTTGGAACTGCTGCCAGTTCTAGGGTTGAGAGGGCCCTCTGACAGACCCCTTCCATCACTGAGAGGCTTAGCTGATACGGGTGAGAGGCAGTGGTGCGTCAGCAGAGGCCCAAACAATGCCTGGCAATTGGATCTAGCCTTCATTAAGCTCTCCATGATGCTCCTGGGCATTGTGGGAAATTTAAATGGCAGATAAGCTTAGTTGCTCATGGGCGCTTGGAACATCAGGTTGGAATATTTTGGAAGGGGGAACCAAAGCAGGTGTCAACAGTGGCCCCTGCCAACATGTTGAGGGCCCTGGCCACTTCCCAGGAATGCCAGCTGTTGGGCTGGCCTCACTTGGAATACAGAGATTCTAGACTCAGAGAAAACTGGCTTCAGAGCCACACTGACAGGGAGGGTTGATCTTCATTTCAGCCAATTGGTCCAGCCAATGGCAAGGCTGTAACTAAAGCCTAAAGGGAGTTTCAGTTTGCACAACTTAAAAGGCATGTGTCACAACAGTATACATCTGATTGGGTCGTATAACATCAGTTTCCTGCCTGCATATTAAACTGTGCCTAAGGAGAAATAGGTCGAATCAGCTCAACTTGTACACGTGCAACAAATGACACTTGTCTAAGGCACCATACTGGATTGTGGTCTGTGACTTCCTACCTTTAGTTCAAAGGCTCTTATTGTATTCTTATTGTATAAAGAATACTTGTATAAAGAATACTTGTATAAAGAATACTTGTATAATGAATATTGTATAAAGAATACTTATTGTATTCTTTCTCTCTCCTCCCCATAAAAGAATTAGTCATTAGAATTAGTCATTAGAAATTAGTCATTTGGGTACTGTTGAAGGGGATGTATATTTCATGAGGCGAATATAGATGTTGAGATCCACTTTGATATTCACTGGCTGTAAATGGAAGCGGTTCAGATCTTTATGAATGAAGCATAAATAAATACATGGACCGGGATTTCTGCTGTGTAAGTACCTGCCTTATTGATGCATGTGATTGAATTATTATTATTATTTTTGCCCATAGGAACGCATTAATTAAATTTCAATGCATTCCTATGGGAAACCGCAATTTGCAAGACGAATTTTTCACAAAACGAATTCGTCTTGCGAGTCACCATCAGATCGCAAGACGCATTCATCTTGCGAAAAATTCGTCTTGCAGGGCATTCGTCTCGCGAGATACCACTGTATCTGAATTTGAAACCATTTGGCCATTTTGCATAATGATAAAATTGCATAATGGCAGGATGAGCTGTGGCTCAAGGCTGAGGGCTGAAAGAGTGAATCACATGCATCAATGAGGCAGGCACTTACACAGCAGAAATCCTGGTCCATGTATTTATTTATGCTTCATTCATAAAGATCTGAACCGCTTCCATTTACTGCCAGTGAATATCAAAGTGGATCTCAACATCTATATTCGCCTCATGAAATATACATCCCCTTCAACAGTACCCAAATGACTAATTTTCTGCTCTTTATTGATTAGCATAATAAAAATCTCATGACAACACAAGATAGAAATGTTACCATTAAATTGAAGGGAGTTGAAGGGAGCAGAGTTTCCCGCATAGAAATTAACGAAGCGCACGTCTCAATTCTCCCCGATGTATTGGAGGCATTCAAGACATTTCTTGAATCAGAAAGTGTTCCTGATGTGTTTGCAATCATTCCCTTCTAGAAGAATGAAATAAATTCCATTAAGATCAGTCGGGAACTGCTGCTGGCGAGTGGGGGGCAGCCCTTGCGTTGAACGCAAATTGAACCCAGCCTGTGTCTCACTCCCAGGTTATTAAATATACATCAGCCCGGTGGAAATATTCCCCCCTATCATTAAGAACAGGAAAAAGTGCTTAAAGCAGGAGCGTTGTTAAGTGGGAGCCCAGGGGAGCTGAGTCTGAGTCTTCTTGATGGGCCCTCAATCTCCGGCCACTTCTCCCACTTTTAAAAATCTTAAGCAGGTATATATATTGTTTTTTCACTTTGTTTACAGGCTGGCTGAGCACACCAGAAAGTGCTGGTGGGCAAATTAAAACATCAGATGGTCTTATTGCACTGTGCTTTGGAGTTTCACCCCACCTAGCAAGTGGGGTCTTAATGATGCCCAGCCCCCCCCCTGTAAGACAAGTAATGGGGTCATTTGATTCAGTTCAAGGCAAGCTTACTGAATTCCCACTTTCTGAACGGGGGAAATAAATTCGTCCTCCAAACATAGCCTTTCTCTGAATTTTAAATGCAGTTCTTCAGCTAAGTAATTTGTAAGCAAAGGCATATATACTCAGGAAAAGTGTTCATATGAATGTACATTAGTGCAGACCAGAGAGGAATGGCAGACCAAGTTGGTGGAATACGCAGAAATGGCGAGACTGACGGGAAGGATCAGAAACCAGGAAGATCAAGTACAGTATTTTTTAAAAGATTTGAACAATTTCTTAATTTGTTTAAAAGACCACTGTAGACTGTTAAAATCACTGGCAGGGATACAATGACACTTGTAATGTGAAATAAAATTTGGTAACTATGATTATATAATACCCTGTTTCTCCGAAAATAAGACGTAGCCAGAAAATAAGCCGTAGCAGGATTTTTAAGCATTCAAGGAATATAAGTCATACCCCGAAAATAAGACATAGTGATAGGCACAGCAGCAATGCCAGCCGCAGGAGGAGGAGGAGGAGGAAAAAATAAGACATCCCCTGAAAATAAGACATAGTGTGTTTTTTTGAGGAAAAATAAATATAAGGCATTGTCTTATTTTCAGAGAAACACGGTAGATGGATAATGGTAAAAAATGCAGGAAAAAAGAAAAAGAAAAATTGTTTTGAAATGGAACCCATGGAGAGAGGTGAGGAGGTCCAAAGGTTCGAAAGAACCTTTTTATTGCTATGCTTTGGAATGGTTAAAGTTATTGTGTATAAATTTATGTAAAATCAATAAAAAATAAAAAGAAAGAAAGAATGTACATTAGTGAAAACAACATACAAAAACACTTTATATTAGGGGAGCTGCTTTGCAAAAACGTGTAGATTCAGCGAAATGGCATACAATTAAGGAAGGGAGTCAGCACTGTGATCACTCAATTAACACAAGCATTCTGCCCTCTCCCTCCCATGAAGTTCCAAGGATTCTCTTGAAACTGCCCTCCAGAGCCAATTGGGGGGTTCTAGGGCATATTGGGCAGGAGAGGGGGGGAAGCCCCATTGTCCTAGCAGAAGACCTTGTGTGGGCTTCCACTGGTGGGATTCATTAGTGGAAACCCACTATCTGTGTGTATTAGAAGAAATTCACAGTGAAATGCTAGTGAATTTTCATGAGGTCTTCCCCCCTCCCCAAATTCTCAAACTGTTGTGGAAATGTGAAGAACCAAATTTTTTCACCCATCTTCATCTGAAAGCAAAGTCGATGCTTGGTAGGATAAAAGGGGGTGGGGAAAGCGTAGGGGGCAAGAGGAAAAGGAGTGACCACGGGGTTGGGGAAAGCAGCACAGAAATGGGGCAGGAGTATTCGCAGTGGGGGAGCAGGTTGGGTGATGGTGGACTGGTCAGTCCCTTGCAGTCCAGTCTACCTTGCAGTCCAGTCTACGGTTTTTAGTTCCAGAAGAGGGCAACCAAAATGGTCAAAGGCCTGGAAACGATGCCTTATGAGGAACAGCTTAGGGAGCTGGGTATGTTTAGCCTGGAGAAGAGAAGGTTAAGGGGTGATATGATAGCCATGTTCAAATATATAAAAGGATGTCATATGGAGGAGGGAGAAAGATTGTTTTCTGCTGCTCCAGAGAAGCGGACACGGAGCAATGGATTCAAACTACAAGAAAGAAGATTCCACCTAAACATTAGAAATTTCCTGACAGTAAGAGCTGTTTGGCAGTGGAATTTGCTACCAAGGAGTGTGGTGGAGTCTCCTTCTTTGGAGGTCTTTAAGCAGAGGCTTGACAGGCATATATCAAGAATGCTTTGATGGTGTTTCCTGCTTGGCAGGGGGTTGGACTGGATGGCCCTTGTAGTCTCTTCCAACTCTATGATTCTATGATTCTACCTCATAGACTTGTTTTGAGGATAGACTAGGCACAAGGGAAAGACATGAGTCACCCTGAACTCCAGAAAGGCTCAGGACAAGAATGCAAGAAACCAAAGAAAGAATTTGGCTCTGGGAAGTTAACATGGGTTTCCTTTCCCTGCAGTTTGTCCCCCACCATCCAAAACTTGGAAACATAGGAGCCAGTTAATGACACGATCTCTCAGTCTTTCTTTTTTCTCAAATCTTTATATCTCTAAGTGGTATGTGCCCGTCAATTAACACTGGCAGATGTCTTCTGGAAAGTAATTTGTACCTCTCCTAATTCCTTGATGACATAATGCACATTGTGTGCATAGCTTTCTTATTTGCTCTGCGCATTGGGTCTTCCCAGCCTCCATGGGTGTGGTCATGCAACCACTCCTCATTCAGGACTGTGAAATAAACAACCATTTTATTAGCCCTTGCAAACTAGCCCAAATCACATGTAACACTGAAGGCTTCCTCCCCCCCCCCCAAATGAAGTACCTGAGCTGGTTTGGTAGAAGAGAACTGACTAGAGCAGGCATCCCCAAACTTCGGCCCTCCAGATGTTTTGGACTACAATTCCCATCTTCCCTGACCACTGGTCCTGTTAGCTAGGGATCATGGGAGTTGTAGGCCACAACATCTGGAGGGCCGCAGTTTGGGGATGCCTGGACTAGAGGCTTCACCTCTCGGTTTTTAGTCCTGAAAGTAATACCTTAACTTAGATAAATTGCAGTGAGACTTGGGTAAAATCAAACGCTGTGGGGAACTATGGTATTATACCACTTTTGCCATAACTTGGGGAAAATGTGTATCTGTAGCCTGAATTTGTGGAGGAGTGTTCAAGTGGCTTTGTCTTCATAGTGTATTTTGCATTTTCTTCCAGGGAATATTTTAAACTTGTTTATCTTCATAGCGATTTCTTTCCCCCCCTTTTTTTGGCAGGGATGAGGAATGGAGAATTTCCATAGGCAGGCATCCTATTTTGGTCAGATTCCAACTACATAACATCATAGTGTGGGGGGAGTTTTATTAGCTTCAGCAGTGTGTGACCATTATCAGTCAGACCTCAGTTGGAGGGTCTGGTTTGGAAAGCAGTTCTGAGAGTAATGCTAAGAATAGTAACAACTTTTGTAGAACTTTTGATGTGTGACATTCATCTCTGCAACAGTCCTGTGAGATAGGTTACTGTTACACTCATTCTGCAGCTGCAGAACTGAAAGTGAGAAATAGCTGCATTATGTGAGCAAAGGTGCCCAGGGAGTCCTGGGCAGAGGTGAGACTTGGACTCAGGGCTGTCTTAAGCATATCCGGCACTGTGGTGCAAAGATCCCTCTGATTCAGCGCGCCAGCTGCACCACTGGTTAGAGACGGGCTTGCTTGGACGCAGGTTAATGGCAAATGCCCTAAGTCATTCTGCATGATTAGAATGTGCATCTGGATAAACATTTGCATCATCTGGGACTCACTGAAGGATGCATCTTTTGATACAGGTGAGGATATACAGCCCCGGTGGAGTTCATTAGATGGATGAACAATAAATTGACCGGAGATGGGTCTCTTTCAGCCTTATAGAGCTGCTTTTGGGGGAAGAAATAGACATCACACAAAGCACAGGAGTAGCTTGCAAGTTTGCTAGCCAAGTTACAAAGCCAGTGTCACAGTGGCCGGAGTGGGCTACTTCAGAGTAACAACTCTACACCGCTCTGCATTTTATCTTTTTATTGGTGCTGCGTATTTACAGTGCTGAAGGCAGTGCTATTTACAGAGACACATCTTATCCGCTAGAATCAGAACCTCCGAATGGCGTTTGGCGCATTTTCCTCCAACACAACAACTTGGGGAGACCCATCCTCTTCCCCCTACGTTTTCTGCGCAATTCCAGAGTTGGGGGAACAGGTCTGCCCCCCTTGCTTTCCCCTTCCTGTCTCACCTGGGGCGCTGGCTCCGCTACCCTGTCTGAGCCTCGGACCCCACTTCCTGCTTCCCCACTTGAGACGGAGCTCTCCCTGCTTTCCCCTGCGCTCGGGGATGGGCTGGAACTCAGGAGGGGAGGGACTTTGCGATATCCCCTGTCCCTCACAGCCAGCATTATAAAATCAGCAGAAAGCTCTTCGTTATTGCAAGGTTTCCGAATATCTCCGAATCTAAACTTACAGTAGTGCAAGGTGGTCTTTTAAATAGATTTCTTCTTTATTTTCTTTGACTTCCTTAGAGATAATAGCCTCACCGAAAGGCTAGGGAGCATGTCTTCAAACTTAGTCTGGCAATGTCCCCGTAAATGGTGCCCCATGATTATGCAATGTTCCCAAGGGCTGTAAGGGGTGGGGGAGATTATAGCCTCCACATCATCATCACATGGAGGAGGCATTTTTCTTCCCATACAGCCCTTAGAAACACCATCCAGACAAACAAGAAGTCGAGTTCAAGGCGCTCTTCCAGCTAGGGGTAAACACTCAAGGAGCAGGGGAATCCAGGCCAGTTAGCGGATTGGCCAGGGGAAATTTGGGGGGGGGGGGCTGAAGAAAGTTCCTCAGAAACCTGGACAGCCACATTTGAGCCCTCCCTGCAGACTGAGGTTGCTCATCCCTGAGCTACACATTCATGGCAGCCATTTTCATTGGTGGGCATGTGATTTGTTGGTTGGTGCCTGAGTTTAAAGGTAGAGTGAATTTTCCAGAACTTTTTTTTAAAAAAGAGGTTTCTGCTGTTTCTTAAAGGAAGGTTTTTAACTGGGCTGACAGCTTGTAAGCAGCTTTGCTCAGATGTGTACGATTTGCCAGCCCTTGAGGATGGGCACAGCTTGTCTCATAACACCTGGCAGCTGGAATCGCATGCCATTAATAAGTACCCCACTTGGATACCTTTCAAACTTGGAGATGTCGTCAGGATTCAATTTACGATGTTGTCACCACATTGTGAAACCACCGAAATCAAATGCTTTTCATGTTTCATATCGCCGCATTTCAGAACTGCATCCAAAGCAGGCTGGAACAGCGGTGGATTTTACCAGAGCTCTTGACAATGCCTTCAAAGTGAGGGAGCTGCTTAAACATTTACTTTATGGTCTGTATTAGGTGTCAATGAAAGTTTTTTTTTCCCCATATCTGCCATTAATCTTTCACAATGCTTCTGAATCTGTTTAATATTAAATAGTTGGCAAACTTTGCAGAGGGTGCTTCAATTGCACAGTAACACACACACCCCAACGCTGGTATTTTATAGCCTTAGCATTGTTTACTGGCATCTAAGGGAAGAATATTTTCCACCAACAGGCATAAAGCTCTTGTATCCATTTCTGAAGTTCTCTCAACTGACTTTTCAAAGGTCTTTCTTCCGGTGAACGCAGACGACTGCTTATTGTATGACAACCACTTCAGCAGAGTGCACAAACCATGTGGGAATCGAGTGGTCCGTAGGCCTTGATCCAGATATAGTCACACACAATAATGGCTGAGGATACTTATTCCTGTCTGCATAGCAATGCATATGAAACTGTTACTGCAGTCTCCCATCTGTACCACATAGGGCAGGGATGTATATGGGACATCTCAGAATTATACCTATAGTGGTACCTATAGCTCCAAGGGCTCGGTTCTAAGCCCTGGAGGGCAGCAGCAGGGGCCCTGAAGCTCATACTAGTCAGGGTAGAAGTGCGATGAGCAGGTAGCTCCAGGCTGGTGGAGCGAATAGGCCTGGATTTGGCCACTTGTTGGTAGGTGGACCAGCTTAAAATCCAGCAGATCTTTGGCCAACTGAGCATCTCTTCTCTCCCCTGAAATGGCCCATTTATGCTTCTGCCCACACAAGCTTTCAGAGGGCAGAGGAAAGTTCTCCGCAGCAGTGGAACCTCCTCACTGCCAGAGACATGCATGTCTGGGCAGAGCCAGAACAGTTTTGCCTCATCCAAACCCCTCCAGCATGGCCAGTTGGGAGTTCGGATTAGTCTGCCCACTGGTAGTATTTAAGGATGTTTTTAAGGTTCATGGCCCGATTTATTTTCTCTCATTCTCTCTCTCTGGGGAAAGAAATACACTCCATAATCTTTCTTTTAAAATACTCATGGGATGAAAACTAAAATTTAAGATAAAGAAAGTATAATTTAGGATTCACTTAACTGTGAGAAATATGCAACCAGTATGTCATCTCAAGATAAGCACCAGTCAGATTTATTGCAAAGTTTTGTTTAAGAACCAAAAACAAAAGCGAAGTGACAGTGTTCAATATGCCTTGCTGCATTTTAGTTTCATCTTAACTTCTTACTCTATTATTATTATTATTATTATTATTATTATTATTATTATTATTATTTAAGGAGAGGAATGCAGCAAGGAGGGAAAGCAGAATGAATGCTAAAAAGGTTTTTAAAAAGTGACATTTTTGACAACTGTGAGTGAATTATTTTCTTGTTCAAGTCAGTAGGCATGATCTGCTCTTGATATTTTCATAAAGATAAAAGACCACATTCAAAGAAAATAAGCAATTGTTCAAATATTTGGGAATATTTCTTTTATAAGTACAGTAGTCTTTAGTTCTGTTTGGTTTATTTGAACCAAATCAAAGGTAAAAGAACAACAGGGCAATCCTAAGGTCTGTTGCAGAAGAACTGAGGGAGGATCACTCCAGTGGTCCCCTAGTATTCCTACAGAAAGCTCTATGGTGTAGAACTGTGGGGAAAATAGCATCTGAATTAGGGCATTTCAGCGATTCAAACAGACACACACCCTTCCCAGCAGAGTCCTGAGTTATGTCCCATACCTATGTAGCCTTGAGGTGACATGAGTATTTTACTCCCATTGAAACAAAAAAGAAAAACCATCACAGTATCCAAATGTCTCTCTTTCTCTCTCATACACACCCTGGCTCCTGTCTAAACATTTGACAGTACAGTCCTAGGTAATGTCTTCCTCTGGCTGAATGCACATAGGACTGTGGCCTAAACCATCTATTTATATAAAAATGTAGGCATTGCATGCGCAGAGGTCACAGCCTTTCTCCGTAACCGCTGAACTGTAATGTAACAAATTTGGCCACAACGTTCCATGCCCATCAGTGAGGGATCTGGCATAATTTTTTTCCCAAAAAAGCAAACCTTTCATACCTAAAATAATGATTAAACAACAAAAAAGTGGCGCCCAATTAGACATCACCAGCAGAAGCTCTGAAGACTCCAGCAGCATCCAATAGAAAGGCAGATCGCCCACTGCTGCCTCCAAAGCCGCGCCACCAGATGACATCACAAAATTCCACAGGAACCAACTGGAAACAGGCCTTTTGCAGCAATAAGGCCCAACACTGCCAAGTGGGGGAAGGGGCCTGCCTGGGGGGATGGGGGGGGCGAATAGGGGGCAGGGATAGGTAATGGGTCAGAACAGGGTGGGGGGAGACACAGGGATGAAACCTGCCCTCTCCACAGTATCTCGCCTTGGCTTTGCAGACTAGGCTGAGTAGATTTAGGGGCCTGCCGGGGGGTGGGGGGCCCCCGAATAGGCCGCAGCATAGAATCAACTGAATATGGGCCTTTTACAGGGCCGTGCCTTTGAGTAGAATAAATGGGTAGGGGAGTCAGGGTTGGGACAGGGCAAATTTTTTCAGAACACGCGCATTGGGGAAATGATTGTGTGCAAAATGAACGGGTCACAGGGATAACCCGGGGGGGTGGATGGAGGAGAGGAGGGAAACCACAGGCGTAAGTGGGGGGGTTAGGGGGAGGAAAAGGGGAAGGGGAAAATCACAGGGATAAGCCAGGGGTGGGGGAAAGAGGGGGCATAATAGGTCATGGTTCAGGACAGAGTTGGGGGATTCACAGGGATGAGCGAGGGGGATGAGGGGGGAATCACAGGGATAAGCCGGGGGTGAGAGGAGGAGTGGAGGAATCACAGGGATATGTCATGGATCGGCACAGGGTAGGGGAAATCACACAAATAACCCACAGCAATGCGTGGCAGGGCCAGCTAGTTTTATATACAATAAAACATTCAAGTACTTAAGTACTTACCAAGGACACCACGCCTATCACAACAAGGTACTGTATAACCTTTTTGCAAGGAATACATATACCCTTTATAATGGGGGGGCGGGAATCCTGCATATATAACACATAAAGGCATGGGAAATGTACAACTATGAAAAGTAGGGGCATTCATTCATGCCACAGATGAAGAGCATTCATTGTTCACCATGCATGTGTGTGTATACAGGATCTATTTAAAATGAATTCATGGGGTCCTTCTCACATATCTTACTGGTAAAGCAGGTGTCCCCCATCTTATATGTCTGCCTAACTGTAGAACCTTACATTTGTCCCTATTGAAATTCATTTTGTTAGTTTTGGCCCAGTTCTCAAATCAGTTATGGCCATTTTGAGCGTCTGTCTTCAGCTGCATTGCCTACCCCTTCCCAGTTTGGTGTCATCTTCAATTTGACGAGGACCCCCTCAATACCTTCATCCAAGTTGTTTACAAAAATGTTGAACAACAATGGGCCCAGGATAGAACTCTGCAAAACTTGCCACTTTTTTCTAGGACGACAAGGAACTGTTAGTGAGCACTTGTTGAGTTCCGTCAGTCAACCAGCTATAAATCCACGTGACAGTTACTTCATCCAGTCTGCATTTTACCAGCTTCTCCACAATAATATCATGAGAGACTTTTTACTCCCAACAAATGAGTAAAAAAAAAACCTGCACATAGCATTATAAACAGATTATCTGGGAAAACCTGGATTCAACCATTCCTTGTTTTTCTTATTATTATTATTTCAGTCTTACACACACTTATTTGTGGGTTTCCTCTTATATCCTATTCTTATCACAAACATGTCCCTTTAAATATCATTTTTAACTGAGCAAAATTCATGTCATTGAGGTCTCTTTTTGCAGAGTTCTAAATTAACGCTGAAAAGTTTGAAGCGCTATGTAACGATTTTCCCGATAACTAGCAATTCAGTCTTCCAAATCCATCAGTTACCTGCCTTCGCACATGTCAACTCCCAGCTTTAGATTTGATAAATGGTTTTAATTGTATCCTGTCACTAAGCGGAATCCCATCAGAACCTGGCAACAGGAAATTGTACGTATTTGCAGTTAGAGATGAAGCTCATGCTACACCTTTAAAATGAACCATCACCCTCCGTGATTGTTTTCTCAAATGTGTTTTTAGGAATCAGTCTTGGTCAAGTCTGCAGGAAAGTAGGAATCAACATACTTATCTCCCCAAGGTGAGCTTTCACACCTTTCAATTTTAAAACAATGGACTGAATCATAAAGTAGCTTGCTTCCAGGAAAAAAAACAACCACCAGATTGCCTCCTTGAAACAGAAATGGTCACTGTAATCTTGAGCCCCACATGTGCTCCAGAGCACACACAGAACTCATGCATGACTGAATTTTCCCATTCACTTCCATGGAAGTGGCAACTGTGCATGCACAGCACTTAAGGGAAAAGATGGCCCACGAACCACCAGGCAACAGATTCTTATTTTAATTTAGGAATGGGGAACATTGATCCTCCAGATATTTATGGATTTCAACTTGCATCAGCACCAGCCAGCGATGTCAAAGGCAGAGGCGCACAGTCCAACAATGTCTGGAGAACCACAGATTCTGCATCCCTAAATTAAAACAATGATTTCTTCCCTAATGGCGGTACCAGCTATTCCAATTCAATGTTTTACATGCACAGTTCCCTCTTTTATGAACTCCACTCAGGGCAGGTGAGTCTTACCCTTAGCTTATGCTTGCTTGCTCTTACTCCAAGAGCAAACATTTCTGCAAATAAGTTAGAATACGAACAGAAGTTCATGGTGGGAAGAGACATAAAAAGATAAAGGGACCCCTGACCATTAGGTCCGGTCGCGGATGACTCTGGGGTTGCAGCGCTCATCCCGCTTTACGGGCCGAGGGGGCCAGCATCATGTGGCCAGCATGACTAAGCAGTTTCTGGCGAACCAGAGCAGCGCACGGAAACACTGCTTACCTTCCTGCCGGAGCGGTACCTATTTATCTACTTGCACTTTTGAACTGCTAGGTTGGCAGGAGCTGGGACTGAGCAACAGGAGCTCACCCCACCATGGGGATTCAAACCGCTGACCTTCTGATCGGCAATCCCTAGGCTCTGTGGTTTAGACCACAGCACCACCCGCATCCCTGGGCAGAGGCATATTGTGATGCTAATTCCCAACTTTTGGCCACTATTGTTGAAAGCTTGTTTCGCAGCATTGGGGGGGGGGGTCCTGCATTTTTTCAGTGCAACCACTGCTGGAAGCATCTGCCTCGATTCCATGGGAAAGTATTTGGCCAATCACGTGCTGACATGTTTATCTTTCTAGCTGTCAGGATGAGTAAGTATGCAGGCTGAATACTATCATTCAGCTTGAATGGAGAAATAGCTACCACTCGTGAAATCCGACAGAATAAATATACTTTCAAACAAGATCTGTCAGATTCCTATTAATCTTTTGGCTTAGATCCCATTGCAATTGATCTTAAATGGGGTCATGCTGACGAACAACTAACACTGTGGTGTTTTCCTTTCCTTCACTGAGTCTAGGCAGCCGTACGAGACAGTCGCTGCCCATCAATCGGTGCAGGCATTCCTCCGCTTTCTTTGCACTTGCCTGCGCATTTGTGTGTCTTTCAACATCTAATTACAATGATGCAACCCCAAAGACAGCTTATTGTTGGGGCTTCAACACTAATCCAATGAAAAAAAGGCACAACCTCTTCGAGGCAATGACAGCATCCGCCCTTCCCCAGCTACCTTTCAAGCAGTCAGTTTGTGAGCAGCCTCGAAGCCAAGTGAGAAAAATAGCAAACACATTCAGCCTCATTCCTCCGGGTACAAACTGTGCTCAAAAGAACTCGGAGTTACAGAGCTGCCCAGAATGTCAGCACATCCTTTCCTGCTTGCTCTAAACCGGACTGACCCTAGGCAGAGTTTGATAGCATACTGATCCGTTGTTTTCCCATGATCAAGAGCAGAGCTCGTCTCGCCCACTCAGACCACATACACATTTCCATCTGCACCGATGTCAAAGCATCTCATCCACATCAGAAAGCATCCAAGTCTGGCTCACTTCCCTTCTGGTATTTACATAGGACGGTGCGGGGGGCGGGGGACGTGACTGAATTGAAGCCCTTTTTGCAGTCCTTTTGCCTCCCCCTCCCTTGAGTTTGCTTAAGTGTTGGCATCTTGTTTATGCAGCAGAGGCTTGTGAAACTCCAGAGATGGAGAGATAGAGAGAAGGGGTTTTGCCAAAGTTTGGTGTTTATGGATTTCTGGGCAAGATGTGTGTCGTCTAAACCAGGCCCTTGGCATCCGGGTGGCCACCTAGGCATTGCCAAAACAGAAAAAGAGGGCACAGATTTGCGTTAAAATTGCCATGTGCTAATATGGTTAAACCACAGAGCCTAGGGCTTGCCGATCAGAAGGTCGGTGGTTCGAATCCCCGTGACGGGGTGAGCTCCCATTGTTCGGTCCCAGCTCCTGCCAACCTAGCAGTTTGAAAGCATGTCGAAGTGCAAGTAGATAAATAGGTACCACTCCAGCAGGAAGGTAAATGGCGTTTTCATGTGCTGCTCTGGTTTGCCAGAAGCGGCTTAGTCATGCTGGCCACATGACTTAGAAGCTGTACGCTGGCTCCCTCGGCCAATAACGCAAGATGAGCGCCACAACCCCAGAGTCAGTCACGACTGGACTTAATGGTCAGGGGTCCCTTTACCTTTTTTAATATATATATATATATATATGAATATGGAGATGTTCAAATATATAAATGACTGTGAAATGAAAATGTAGCACATCTTTCCACAGTGTGGATGAGTGTGACCAGGTGACCTGTGTCAATCTTGCTGTCCAGGTTTTTTCGAGACAACTTCAAGGTCCTTGCTGCTCTCTCTCTTCTTGGGGTTCTTTGCCTTTAAACTGGGCTTGGACTAGTCAACACTGTAAAAGCAGAGGGTGCTCTCAAACAGAGGCCTGTCAGCCCTTCAAACAGAAGATTGTAAAATAGGACAAAGGACCACCCTATTAAAAGGTTTCACTTCCAGGCAGACTGGTTACCTTCAGCTGATACAACGGGAATACGAATTAGAGAGCTCACTGGTGGTAAAGAATCAAATCATCAGAAATCTGAGACTATTGTAAATCCCTGAAGAAATGAGCGAGCTTACTACTATGTTTGTCTAGGAAAGGCTAAGTGGAGAGAACAGAATCAGCCAAGTACTAGGGGACATCATTTTAGTTTTAGGTAAAGAGGGACAAAGGGATTCTAGTGGTTTCACTGCAAAGTCTGAAAGCCAACTCTTGGCTATATTCAAGATTGAGTCGCTAAGCCCCTAGTTAAGAGCATTCATTTTAGTTATTTTATTGTTTATATCAAATATACATCCCCGTCGCCCCAGCTTTTATGAAAGAGGTTCATGCCTTTAGCACACAGGTTGGGCAAATGTTCCTCTCAAGAAAACAAAAAGGAGGCTTCCCACAAGCATCTGGGAAAATGTTGGACTAGATGGGCCTTTGGTCTGATCACGCAGAGTTCTTATGTAGCAAAATCTCAAAGTGGTGCTCAAATATTAAAACATCATTGTGGAGTGTAATATGTATGTTGCAAGGTTGTTGCTGTTTTTAAGCCTTCTTTTTTGTGTTCGTCAAGAGCTGTGCTCAAATTTTTCTGAATACACTTTTTGAGATAGGAGGAATCTGAGGTTTTTCTTCTCCTTGCCCCAGAAAAGAAGGCAGAATTTCCACTGTTTTTTGTAGTGTCCATCATTTACACACACACACACACACACACACACACACACACACACACCATGCTCTGGAATGATGCTAGGTCCAGGGCATTGTGGAGGACACAGCTGCTGTACTGGCAGTAGAAAAAACAGAAAAGAACATAGGAACAGCGAAAAACAAAGCTGGCAGCATGGTTCAGGGGAGAACATGGGCAACCATTTGTGGAGGTGTGCTATGAATCTTTCCCAAGAATTATGTCCACATAGTTTAACCACAAGATGTTAGGCAAAGCCTTTCAACTTCCTTTGCCTTTCGTTATGTCAATATTGCATGGCAAACATATCCCTACATTAGCCTATATTCTGGAATTACAACATGCTATGCTGTAAACACCATGCAAGAGTGTCATTTTCTACAAGTGCTTCCAAATGGGGGCTTAATACTGTATTGCTGGGGTGGCCAACTCCCAAGACACTGTGATCTATTCACAGAGTTAAAAACTGGCAGCGATCTACCCTCCTTTTTGGGGCTCAGGTCAAAGTTGTTGAACTTTTTTTAGGAAGGAGGAAGACCGATTTGGGGGGGGGATTAAGGTCAAAGTTGTTGAGTTTTTTCAGGGAGGAGGTAAAATGTTGAGCTTTTCTTAGGGGAGCCACAGTTGTTCAGCTTCTTTGGGGGGAGCCAATGATCTACCAGTGATCTACCACAGACATCCAGTGATCTACCAGTAGATCATGATCTACCTGTTGGACATGCCTGCTGTATTGTAAACTGGTCACTGAGATATCACAAACGGGTCAGTGGCAGGAATTTCAATTCATCAGATTTTTGCCTGGAAAGCAAGTTACTCGTTTATTTTATTCCACATCCTGTGCCTTCGATCCCAAAAAAGACAGCTAGGACAACTAAAGACATGCCTGTCAATTGCTTCTGTACGTTCAAAACAGTCCAAGTGGAACCACTGCCACTGGTTCCTTCCGGGCCAGTTTGGCAATATCTGAAAGTATTCAATCACTCACTGAACAAATAATCTTTCCCGCATCAAGACAGAGTGGGGGGGGGCGGAAATAGACACATCTTTTCTTTAGTAGGGTGTACAGTGATGGGTCTTCCTCTTTGCAGTCTTCCAGTAGTTTGTTCAGGTAATGATTTGTAAGGCTCATCACAACCTGTAATTCTCCATCACTCCAGCCACTTTTCATTTTGCACGACATCAATACCAGGCACACTGTGTACGGCGCTTAATGGACTGATGGTGGGAAATAGGTGGCCTGAATTATGCTAGTCATCCTAGGGCTTGTCAACTTGAATGAAAGAACATGCTGTGCTAGAGTCAGGACAGCAGAATAGAGACGACTGGCGTCTGCACCCACATCTCGGGCCATCTGCAGGGAAATGCAAAGCTTGAAGCCTTTCGTGAAGAACTTCAGAACCAAGATGTTCTTCTCAAGTAAGTTGAATGTTCCATTTCTTTGATGGAAAATCAAAACTTTAAACTCCCATTTGGTTGCAATAGGTAGAAGCGCAAATGTTTAAGAGATAGACTTTACACAAGTTGAGGTAGAAGTAAATAGCACCGAGTTTGATGAGGCTGTTTGTTGAGGAAGTGTGGAGCAGCTACATAGGAAGGGCTATAGGATTCTGCTTTGTGCTCATAAAATCCCAGGCTCAATCCCAGGCATCTCCAAGGAGGACTGGGAATGTCAGGAATCCTGGAGAGCCACTGCTACTCAGTGTAGAATTGGATGCCAAAGAGCCACATAGACCATTGGTTTGACTCAGTATGAGATAGCCTCCAGTGTACATGGGCAGTTTCCAGCTAGCATGATGGAGGTTGTCTGGTTGGACAAAACATTGTCTCACCAGCATACCTCCATCTTTGTTGCCAGACTGGCACCTACATCACATCCTGAAGCCCCTCAATTGGATTTACAGTAAATATAGGATTGCACCGAAATTGTAAGGCCAGAAAAATTTCAGAAAACAAAGAAGACTTGGCATTTCTCTCTTTAAACTTGCTACCATACTAAGGGTTCACTGCAAAAAGCTCTATAACATATTCGAATTATGCAAGTGTGCAGAAATCAAGACTGCTGGTTTTTCTTTTACCTTGCAGGAAAAATTATGACTCCTAATGGAGTAATTTGGGGTTAGTACATGACACTTGCTTAGTAAGCTGTATTTGGCCTTAGAAGTGAAGGTAAACCAATCAGAAGATCCTATTCCATCGGCAGCTATGAAATTACATCTCCACATTGTCAACAAAAATCTCCCAGCAAGCCAAAAAAGGAAAAAAGAAGAAGCTGTTTGTGGTTTTTCCTGGTCCAAGTTGCATAGACACCATAATTTTTAAACATAGTTGCAAGTTTTACAGTTTTCTTTGTAGAAACCTATAACAAACACAGATTGTGGCAGCTTGTATGTGATAGTCAGAGAAACCTCCCATTTTATTTTTAGAAAAGACAAGCGCATTACGTGAGAAAACGTTGTCCTTCTAGAGAAATTATGCATAGGAAAAATTCTAAAATACTCTGATGGACCGTAGCCCCTTTCTTAGAAGCAGGCATCGATGCCACCTTTTCCATACCTTAAGGCTTTTGAACTTTTCAAACAGACATGCTGTGTCAGATCATCAGAGTTGAGCAGCTCCATGTTCTGAGGGGTCCACGGGCAAGATGCACTCAGTGGCGCCCCTCAATGAGCGGATCCACCTTCTCCCCGCCCACTAACACATTCTGAGCGGCAATTGTTCAGGTGCCCACTGAGCCAGCGGCAAAAGTGGACCAAGCAATGGATATAACGCTAAACTGTAGGTTATATTCAAGCTACACAAAGGGCAGCGGTTTTAACCTACACCTACCCACCCGCATGTCTCCACCCCGTCGAGGGAGAGGCATTAGCACAGTTCAAGGACGCTGCCCTGAACCCCTGGCCTACCTGGCAGCAAGACAGTAGGCCAAGTCCAAAGTTCTAAGCCTGAAGGCCGAGCCACACCAGCAAAGTCCAAAGGTCAGGAAACGAGGCCCAGGGTGAAGCCAAGCCTGAAGTCCAACAGTCAGGATACAGTCCAGAATCAAACCCAGAGCACAGCCCCGTGGAGGTCCAGCAGCATCCAGCTCATGATCTACCAACATGGGCAGTTGAGCAGGCACAGCACCTCAACTCTGCTTCCTTTTTGCACTTTGCATGCTGGTTGCAGCATCTGGGCTTAATGAGGCATGTGGCCTTCACCTGTTCTAAGCCTACTCCAGGTGAGGAATCACACACCTCCTTCCCGAGCTAGCGAGCCCCACCTGGCCAACTAGGGAGTTGGGCTGTGGATCCTTGCCTGCCTCAGCCTCCTAAAGCACAGCCCCCGCTGCTCCCTATACCTCAGAACCCACTGTGTTCATGGAGACAGCGGCTCCTCTGGCTCTGGGTCCTGCTGCTGGCTCCCCTTGTGTGTACTTCCTTCCCCCATCCCCTGCTTGCCCCGGTGTGTCCCAGTCCCGGCTACACCCCTCGCCGGGATCCTTCCCCTCTTCTTACTCCTCCCCATCGTCCTGCCGGTTCATGGCAGACACATCCCCAGCCAGGCAAAAGTGCTTGAGGGGAGCAGGGTGTGGCCTGGGGAATAGTCCTGAGGCCAAAATAGAGGCCTGGTGAACTGCATTCAGCCCCTTGGCTCTCTGATGTTCCCAACCTCTGGGCTTATCTAAACATGGCTTCCCACAAAGCCTATTCAATCAGCACCATATTGCTGAATCAAGAGCATGGGAACTGGGCATGAGGGAAACCATTCCTGTGGATTGTGCACAGCCCAGGCCAGCCACACCGCAGCCTCCCAATCAGGAATTAGTGTCTGCTGATAACTGAGACTGTGTGGGAGGAATGCAAGATTTTTAATGTCCTCAAGCCCTACGATGAGCGCAAATTTAAAATTAATAAGCATTTATCAGCTATTAAGCTTTCAGAAAACAAGCTCTTCCTTTGACTTCCTCACAGTGGGGTTTTTCTTACAAAGCAACTGCAAAACATCACACTCCGTAAAAGCTTTCACAATTCCTCTGCTGATTACACACAGTTCAAAATCCATCGCAGTGTCAAAACTAAAATGTTACACCTACTGTCCTCAATAGACTTCTTTAAAAAATAATAATCTTGTTTTTAAAGCTTCACTTGCTTTGCCAGATATAGGTACAGTACTCATTCCAGATAACAAGAAACATACGGGCATTTTTAAGAGGGCCGAAAAGACAAGGCACCTTCCCACCAAAGGTAATCTGAAAAGGAAAGCCACATTTTAAATGGAAGAGCAGCTCATGATTTGAATAAACCTTCTCTAACAATTTCAAAAAGTGCTTTCTACTTTACCTATAATTGTCAAATCCTTAGGCTCAGAATTATTAAACTGTGTTTAAAAAGTACAGACAAAAGCTTTCATTTTTTAAAAAAAGAAATTACATAAGCCACCGAAAATGTCATATTTCCCCACCCTGGCTTTTTCAAACATTTTATTGTAGAAAGAAGCAAACTTAAAACAAAACACCAGTTTAGGATGAGGGGAAAAAATGAAAGCCAAGTCCTCGGGAAGAGGAAGAGGGATTTTGGTTAAGTTGCTTTGTCTGTTTTTCTTTCCATGATGTCGGGCCCTGGAGGCAAAAAACTCTCAGACAATACATTTAAGAGAAGAAAAGGTGGGGGTGGCTTGAAAAGAGTCTCACTTGTTTTGTTTCAGACTGAGCAAGGACCAAATAAAGGCAAAATCACTACAGGTCAGATCTGCAAAGCCCTCTGGAATAATAATAATAATAATAAAACCACAAGTGACAGAAAAGACACATTTATTTCTTGCAGACATTTCTCGATTAAATTTAACCAACTTCATGCTATGCCCATTAACCAGAAGATATTAAAACCAAACAAAACTTATTCCCAACAGAAAGTGAAACATCTCGTGGCCCCATGATGGAACTTGGTGCTTACTAGAACAATCTCGCTATCCCCCAAAGGCAGAACACATCCCTGAAAACATTTGACATGACACCTGAGCTGAAAAACAAGAAATAATGGTCACTCTTAAGAAAAAACATATAACAATTCCACTCTCTAAAGAACCACCAGACTGTTGTGAATCAGAGAAGAAATGTCCCAAGTAAGAAAGAACTGAAGCTTTAGCTTGAGATGCCAGGCGAAAGTTATCTGATAATGTACAGTTTTAGGACGGGTGGGTGGCAGGAGAGACATATTATTTGCATCACAGTTCAATAGCGATTCTCTTTGCACAAATCCCAGGACTATCATGGAAAGGCTTAGAGGACACATCAACCAGGAAGCTAAACAAAAACTTTGCTTTTCTCCAACAATGGACCAAAGTAGACAGGGTGTGGGGAAAGGAGTTATTGGTTTGGGGTTTTGTTTTGTTTTTAGTTCCTGTTTTTATCATGTATTTTGTGTTGTACATAGTATTTTTATGTTGTTAGCTGCCCTCGGATCTGTGGATAAAGGATGGTATACAAATTTAATAAATGAAATAAGAATAATACCCACATACAAATCCAGTGCCACCTAGTGACTAAACTGTATAACAGGATTATCCAGACAGAACTATAATTCTGAGTGTGGTCCTGGACAGCGTTTCTCAACCACTGTTCCGCGGCACACTAGTGTGCCGCGAGACGCTGGCTGGTGTGTCGCGACGTGCGGCGACGAGAAGGGCGATTTGCATTGTCACGTGCCTGGCGGCCGCCAATAAGCAACACTGACCCGCCGGAAGGCAATATTTCTCCTCCTCTTTCCCAAAGCTCAGTGCAAACGAGCCTGGCGGCCGCCAATATACACACTGACCCACTTGCAATATTTGGCAAGTGTTTCTTACAGTCATAATTATAATATAGGGAGGCACAGAGTTAAATTTTTTAACTTTTTTAATGGTGGTGTGCCTCGTGATTTTTTTCACAGAACAAGTGTGCCATGGCCCAAAAAAGGTTGAGAAACACTGGTCCTGGAGATCTCTTACAGACTGTTCAGCACCCTAAATAAAATACAGTTTCTGGAATGTTTGTGAGAAGGCCATAAAAGCTAAAAGGCTATAAAACGGATATTAGCCTGTAGACTAGATATGCCCTTTGTTATATTTCATGAGAAGATCCCCCCCTCCTTTGGAATATCAAAAATATCCCCTCGCAGAGCCACAATTTTCAGAATTCTCTGGGAAGAGAGATCAACAATCAAACCACTCTGAGAATGGTACCTTCAGAAAAGAAATGTTGTTGTTTAGTCATTTAGTCATATCCGACTCTTCGTGACCCCATGGACCACAGCACGCCAGGCACTCCTGTCTTCCACTGCCTCCCACAGTTTGGTCAGACTCATGTTGGTAGCTTCAAGAACACTGTCCAACCATCTCGTCCTCTGTCGTCCCCTTCTCCTTGTGCCCTCCATCTTTCCCAGCATGAGGGACTTTTCCAGGTAGTCTTCTCTTCTCATGAGGTGGCCAAAGTATTGGAGCCTCAGCTTCAGGATCTGTCCTTCCAGTGAGCACTCAGGGCTGATTTCCTTCAGGATGGATAGGTTTGATCTTCTTGCAGTCCATGGGACTCTCAAGAGTCTCCTCCATCACCTGCAGCAGGAAAGGAAGAGGGGTCTCTTAACAACTCTTCTCACCTTTAATGAGTTCCGAGGAGTTGTGGGAGAAGCCATGGCTGTTTAAAGTGGTATGATACTGCTACAAATGTATAGTGCAGATGGGGCCCAGAGGTTGCTGGACCACAACTGCCATAAGCCCCAGCCAGCATGGGCAATGGTGTAAGATGGTGGCAATTGTAGTCCAACAAACATATCGAGGGCTATAGGGCTCTCTTAGGCCACACAAGAAAAACAGGTGGCTATGGCTTGGAACCAGCAGGGGTCTCCAGATGTAATCTCACCTCACTTTTAAGTGAAGGGACCATAGCTCTGTCACAGCACATGCTTTGGATTCGGAAGGTCAAAGGTTCAATATCTAGCATCTCCAGTTTTAAAAAGGGCCATGCTGCAGGTGGTGGAAAAGACCTCGGTCTGAGATCAAGGAAAGCTGCTGCCAGTCAGTGTAGTCAGCACTGGCTTAGAGGGAGAAATAGCTCTGATCTACTTTAAGACAGCTTCCACTGGTCCAATTAATGAACCATACTGGCTCACAGGGCCAAACTAACCAATGTTCAGGAGCCATGTTAAAAGGCTCCTGGCGGTGGGCTTTTGTTTTCCCTCTGCTGGTTTTTAAAGTGAAAAGAAGCATCAGAGGCTGCGCCCAGGAGCAATAAACAAAAAAGTGGGATGGAAGATCTTCTTAATGATTGCTCTTCACACCATTTTCACACAGCAGCACCCTCCAAGCTACTTTCCCAGCTATAAGGAGCTAGGGCAGATTATGTAGCTAGCTGCTACAGGGTAGAAAACAAGTATCAAGTGAGGGAAAGGGTTAAGCCACCACCCCCTCCTCTTCCTCTGCTGAATATTCCTCCAGCCGCCTGCATATTAGCTGGTATGGGCCCAAGAACTTTGCTTATCTCAAGGAGTCCAGGCAACAATTAGCCACACTCATTCAGACTTTAATATAATGTTAGAAATGGATAGGGAAGCTGTTGCCCAGTGGGAAAGGTTTTAAAGGAGTGGATTTGGGAATAAGACTTTTCCTGTATTTATGGATAAGATATAAGTATTGATCAATCATCCCTTTGTTTCCTTTTCCAGTTGAAAGGAAGATGGTTGATCAGAAGACCTATATATCATGTGCGGAATGAGATAAAATATTAAAAGAATTCCCAGTCAGCCACGTAGTATGGTTCGACGTTCACAAGTCCATTTGAATATGTGGTTTCTTCTCCCAGTCTTCCATTATGTGACAATGATCAATAAAGTTGTTGCCATTTTTAACCCAGATCGTTCTCTGCTTGAGTTTATTTCATCACTCCTTACTTTAGCCACTGCCTAGGGGTGTGTAGAGTTGCAGCTTGGACTACAGCTTTTGTACAGCACCCCAAAAAGGGCACCTGCACCCAGCACTGAATGAACATTATCGCACCATGCGTATGCATCCTGATTTATCTGGGGCATAAATGATGGACACTTGGCTTGAACATTGTGGAACCTGAAACTACTGAAACTAGTTGTGCTTTAAGTTTGGAAAAACAACTTCTAAACTGAAGTCCGATTATATAAGGTATTTCAGTTTTACAGAATATCTCGTTTTTGGGGTGACGTCCTTAATAAAGTTTTGACTTTTGACCTTCCACATCTGAAACTTCAATTCCATTTTTTTAACAGCTGTGACATCTGTTTAAACATGTGCCTTGAGGGTCAAATAAAATGTAACCTTAAGCCCTGGTGCCATTGTAAAAATCACCATTATCATCTTGGTTCAAAATGTTTGAGCCAAAATTTCAAACATTGGTACTGTTGTTGTCCTTACATTTTCTGAGGAAGTTTCTATTAGTGTTTAATTCTTAGCATCCTATAATAAAACTAGAATATTTATAAGTGGCATGTGCCCGGAGTGTCACTTTTCAAATATCCCCCCTTTGCTTTGCCTGCCCCAGGATACAGCAAGGAAACACCAAAACAGAGTTTCACAAAGTCAACATGGAAGAGTCATAGTTCATTATATTCAGAACCAGAAGGTCTAGTCTGTTTCCCACATTACATGGTAGGAAATGTTTGTATGCCATACTGTGTGTCATAACACCCAGAACAAAAACAGGAGAAAGGGGTGAACTGCAAGAATAAGAATAACCTGAAATGGATTGATGGACCTGTCATATTTATTCAAGAGAGATTGATTCAGAATACTAAGGAATGTCAGCATAGATGGATTTTAGAACAGCGTTTCTCAACCGCTGTTCCGCGGCACACCAGTGTGCCGCGAGATGCTGGCTGGTGTGCCGCGACGAGAAGGGCGATTTGCATTGTCACGTTGCTGACCCGCCGGAAAGGAAGCCGGCCGGGTCACGACGCAAGGCGAGCGCTCGCGTCATGACCCGGCCGGCTTCCTTTCCAGCAGGTCGGCGGTGTGTATTGGCGGCCGCCAGGCACGTGACAATGCAAATCGCCCTTCACGTCGCGGCAAATTACAGGCTGAGGTCGCGCCAGCTTCCCTTGGGATTTTCTTCCTCCCATGTAAATGTGTCCTAAGATGTGCCGAATCCCAATTATTTGAGAAGAAACGTCCCAATGGCCTCCGCGGAACCGGCTTGCACACACAAATCCGATTTAAACTGCAATCCGGTTGCAGCCACTAACCAGGTAGCAAGCCCCACTAAAACTCAGCGGCGCTTCCTTCCGAGTAGAAATGCCTAGCTTTGCGTCACCATGTTGAATGCCGATGCTTGCTTGGGCGGCGGGGACTGAGGCCCACCGAACTGAGCGCGAGGTTTACTTGCGAGTAAATGTTGGACTAGGGACGGATTGTAGCGTTTGTGGGTTTCAAGCAGCTTGGGAACTTCAGCTGGGTGGTGGATGGGGCCCGTTGGGGCAAAAAGCAGGGGCTATAGACAAACTAAACTAAATATAGGGCGGCACAGAGTTGGTGTGCCGCGTGATTTTTTTCATAGAACATAGTGTGCCGTGGCCCAAAAAAGGTTGAGAAACACTGTTTTAGAACATCTTCAGATGTGGACTGTAGACCTTGATTACCATAATTGCATTCACCATTCAGCTTTTTTTCTTGTTTGTTGTATATTCGCAACATTATAATGTGCTTTTGGAGAACTTTTGTGAAAATATAACACTATTGGTTATTGCTATTTCATGGTTGGTTTTGCCATGGTTGGTTTTGCCATTGCAGGTCCTTTTTTTGCCTTCTGTTATCCATCTTAGAGGGAATGATGGCCAAACTTGACTGCCTGCTGTACCCAACATGCTTTTCCAAGCAGGTGTTTGTTGCCATCATACTTTGACATTTCTAGGGGCTATTGTGCACACGCACCAAAAAAGAAGTGAGAAATACTTAAACTCTTATAGACTTATAGTTTGGCTGTAGATCCCCGGTTCAGTCCTGGGCATCGCCACTTAAAAGGATTAGGAAGTTGGTCATGTGAAAGAAACATCCTGAGATCTTGGAAAGTCACTACCTGTCAGAGTAGACAATCCTGGACAAAAATAATCTCGCCTTCCTATAGTTAGCATGGATCAAGTCCCACCACTGTCATTACCTTACTACCCCTAGCCAGGCATTCAAACTACTTGCATCAAAAGAAATATATGAGGCAGAGTAGAGGGGTACTGCCAATCCCTACAGTTTCCGCCATGTTGCCTGGAGGGTGAAATCAAGGCTCTAAATTGGACAAGGAGTCTCCAAGAATAGAGGAGGCTCCCTACTTCACACCTTTGCCCTCAAACTCATTGAGGATAGAGATGTGCTGCAGGAAGGGATGTGACTTGCTAGCCTGCCCCTGCTCCCACTCACCTGTTTGCTTCAATGAAAGTAGAAGGAACACCCAAATGCAGCTGTTATGTGGCTATTAACTATCACTTATCCTGAGCCAGCAAGAGAAGCCTGAGTGCAAGCATAGCTGGCTTATCTGCTGCCAAGGTGCTTTAACACACAAAGTACTCACCGCAAAGAATTCTGGGGGCTGTATTTTACCACTTGCAAAGCTGCAATTCCCAGCGCCCTTAACAAACTACAGTTCCCAAGATTCTTTGGGGGAAGTCATGTGCTTTAAATTCGGTGCTTTTTTCTGGGGGGACACAGGGGTATGCATACCCCCTAAACGTTTTGTGAAGCTAAGTCTGGGGCAGTATTTCAATATGAGTAGGAAAATGATAGTACCCCTAAACATTTTTTGTTAGGGGGGGGGAGCACTGTTTAAATCTATGGTCTGTGTGCAGCCAGAGGATTTGTGGGGCTCACTTTCCAGTTTTCACTTGCCTATATTGCAATAGATTGCATGAAGGTGTCATTTATGAGTCTGGACCAGGGAATGGTTAGTAATGGGATGCTTGCCTTGGCACTGGGTAGATGCATCCTTCTTCCTATAGACTTTATTGGGTTTCCAGCACCCTCTTCAAAAAGAGCAAAATCCCCGGCTTCCAACATTAATGTCACTACTAGTCATCTGTAACCTTGTAAAACATGGTACAGAAAAAAACACTGTCTGTTTCTTCCTGATTTCCATCATTCCCTCCCTCCTTTCCTACACACACACACACACACACACACACACACACACTTTCCTGACTTTTAACTTTCTCCTTTGAAATGTTCTCACAGGGTAATGCAGCTTGTTAACTGGCTGCCAGTCTGATTTTTCACAAGTTCGCCACGTTGCAGTGACAGGACCGTAGCGAGACCCAGATGCTGCAGAGTAAATAAATAGCACATCTGGGATTTGGAAGTGGGCTGGCTCCACATTATGGAAAAAGCCAATGAAGGGACATATCCAAAGAACACACAGCTGGAAACCATTAATGTTGGACGGAGAAAGAGAGAATGGGGCAGAGGACTGGAATGGGGGGGGAGGGATTACTGGCGGTTGAAAGGCTGAGAGCTGTGAGCATCCATAGAAACTCCATTTATACAGCCGCTGAATTTACTGCATTCCTGAGAAGCGAATGGTGGTTTATAATAACTGACCTCAAGTAACACAAATACGGATCAGGCAGGGGTGGGAAAACTGGCTCGGAGGCTGAAAACATTTGGAGGGGAATGGTGAGAGGATCCTGATGGCCGTGGATTTGTAGCAGCAGGAATCCCCCTTCCGAAACTTGCTTTGGAGAGAGGCACAGCCATTTCCTAAGCCTAGAGTGCCACATGCAGACTCAAGCCTGTGCAGACTGAGATAAAATGCACAGTTCATCATTCATAATAGGAGAAGCTGGTAGATTATTCATGTGTGTGATTCGGTGATGACTGCCAAGCGGGTTGTGGTAGATTGTAGAGACTTCTAGGTTACTTTTGTTGTGAGTGGTGAGAGACAGGATATGGGGGAACTGGAACAGAGGAGAGGGAACTAAGACCCAGGTGAAATTTCTCAGGGTTTTCAGACAATGTTTGGCTGAGTATGCAGACCAAATGAAGAGAAGCAGTGAAAGAGAGGAGAAATGGGCAGGGACAAGGAGGGAAGCAAGAGCCCAGGCAAGAGATGTGTGGGCTCCTCTGGACCAGTTTACAGGGGTTCTGTATGCTGGCTACACATAATTCTTCTGTCTGAGCCTTAATAATAATATTATAATAATTTATTATTTCTACCCCGCCCATCTGGCTGGGTTTCCCCAGCCACTCTGGGCGGCTTACAACAGAAAAATGAAATAAAACAATTAAACATTAAAAGCCTCCCTAAACAGGGCTGCCTTCAGATGTCTTCTAAAAATCTGGTAGCTGTTTTTCTCTTTGACATCTGATGGGAGGGCGCCACCACCGAGAAGGCCCTCTGCCTGGTTCCCTGTAACTTGGCTTCTTGCAGCGAGGGAACCGCCAGAAGGCCCTCGGTACTGGACCTTAGTGTCCGGGCAGAACGATGGGGGTGGAGACGCTCCTTCAGGTATACTGGACCGAGGCCATTTAGGGCTTTAAAGGGTTTCTGCGCCAGCTCATAAATGATTAGTCTATCAGAACTAGTGATGGATGAATCATTTCTCTTTTCTCCAGTTCTTTGTTCAGTTTTCCACATCAATTTGGAATTTTAAAAAAAGTTCTCATGAAAATACATCAGCTTTTTAGTGTGAACTTCTCCTAATAGACACATTTTTGCAAAGCAATTTCCCCTAATATATTGCATACAGTATTTGCAAGTTACAGTCACAAATATGTGCATTTTTGTGTGTACACTACTAGGCTGGAGAGCTGCATTGCAACATTCAGAGAATTTGAAAAAATTGTTGTGTTTTGGTTTGCCAATTGTCCACAAAGTGCAAATTTGGTAGGCTCACCTTTAAATCTGAACTGAATCTGATATGGCAAATGGAGATTTTATCATCCTTGCATGACCTGTTGAAATTATATTTTACACTACAGTACAGATCAACCCCATCTTCTTTAGCAACTGGGTTGAACTAAATGCAGATGGACAGAAAACTCATATACTCAATTCCACAGCAACCTTTAATTGGGATTCCATTTGCAGTCTACTTCTTCTGTGCTGTGGCTTGTAATAAAAGCCACTCATTCATAGTGCAACCTACCATAGCATAGGAATTTGTTACCTGAACCCTAGTCAGATGACCTATTTCCATGGATCACTCTTCAAGATTCGTAATTCATCTCTCTCCCTTTCTTATGAGGCTTTTGTTAGCACAGACCTCCTGAGCAGCCCCTTCAGTCATTGCTCCTCATAGTCCATTCTCTTTGCCAATGTACTAACAGGTGGTTGAAAAGATTCCAAGAGTGGGGTCAGCTGAGGCCTCTGACAATAGCTTCACAGTTTCCTTCTCGGGAGTGTGCTCTAGCAGACTTCCTGGCTGATGGAGAACATGCTTGATATTTTACAGTCTTTCTTACATAATCCTTTAAATTGCAAAAACTGGCTGCACATCAGGCTTGATGGTTGGTGAGTCAGTACCTAGAAAGCACAGAGAAGCTGTTTTGCTTTCAGAAGGACCACACCAAACCATCAGAACAACTGTGCAATAAGCAAAAAAACCCTATGCTTCTCCCCAGAGCTTAACCCAACAAGCTTTCGGCTAAAGAAACTGGTTCTGAACCAGTAAAGCTGTCTTATACGGAGTCAGATCACTTATGGAGCCAGTCAAAGGAACACAGGAAGCTATTTTATACTGAGTCAGGCCACTGGTGCATCTCATTCAGTATTGTCTATACAAGGAGTAGGGAACTGGATCCAGCCAGTGGGTCAGATCCTTATCTCCCCTGCTCTCCTGTCCGTGGGGCAGATTTGGCAGTTGGGTGGGGTTCACCCTCTTTTTAATCACTGGGTGTCACAATGATGTCAAGTGACATGGTGCTTTGAAGTCCCAACAATCAGCTGATCATAGGGACTCCAAATTGCCACCCTGGGACTGGTGTGGTGCTTTGAAGCCCCAACAGTCAGCTGATTATCAGGACTTTAAAACACAGCACAAGACTATTTTCAAAGGGAGTTGCAAACAGCCCTGCACTGCACTTTGAAGTCCCACTAATAGGGGATAAGTATGCAGTGCTTCTGAAGTCCCTTTTGGCCCTGCATCATCATCATTATTATTATTATTATTATTATTATTATTATTATTATTATTATTATTATTATTCAGTCCTTCATTCAAAGATCCCAGGGCAGTTCACAATAGAAAAATGCAAAATGAGAAAACATATTATTTTGTATTTCTTTCTACCTGCCTATGCATCAGGTGATTGGCAGGTAAGCATGGCTTAGCCAAAATGAGGATGCCTGGCAGGTTTGGACTGAATGAGTTAAAATGAATGATACTTCCAGTGTCTTCCCTGACACTTAAAATAAAATCATCCACTTTTTTATCACCGGGGCAAATTTAAATCATTTATAAACAATACAATAGGGGATTTTTATACAGGTCCTGATCCAATATCAAATATGAAATATTTTAAAAAATGACAATATTAGACCCACATGGAAGCAATTTAATAAGCTATGTTTTACTTTTATGTCAATGATGAAACAACAAGGCTTCCCATAGGCATCGGATTGGCCACTATGAGAACAGGATGCTGGACTAGATAGGCCTTGGAGCGGTCTTTGAGCTTAAAAGTACTTGTTGTTGTTTAGTCGTTTAGTCATGTCCGACTCTTCGTGACCATAGCATGCCAGGCACTCCTGTCTTCCATTGCCTCCCGCAGTTTGGTCAGACTCATGTTGGTAGCTTCAAGAACACTGTCCAACCCTCAATCTTTCCCAACATCAGGGTCTTTTCCAGGGAGTCTTCTCTTCTCATGAGGTGGCCAAAGTATTGGAAGCTTCACGATCTGTCCTTCCAGGGAGCACTCAGGGCTGATTTCCTTCAGAATGGATAGGTTTGATCTTCTGGCAGTCCATGGGACTCTCAAGAGTCTCCTCCAGCACCATAATTCAAAAGCATCAATTCTTCGGCGATCAGCCTTCTTTATGGTCCAGCTCTCACTTCCATACATCACTACTGGGAAAACCATAGCTTTAACTATACGGACCTTTGTAGGCAAGGTGATGTCTCTGCTTTTTAAGATGCTGTCTAGGTTTGTCATTGCTTTTCTCCCAAGAAGCAGGCGTCTTTTAATTTCGTGACTGCTGTCACCATCTGCAGTGATCCAGGAGCCCAAGAAAGTAAAATCTCTCACTGCCTCCATTTCTTCCCCTTCTATTTGCCAGGAGGTGATGGGACCAGTGGCCATGATCTTGGTTTTTTTGATGTTGAGCTTCAGACCATATTTTGCGCTCTCCTCTTTCACCCTCGTTAAAAGGTTCTTTAATTCCTCCTCGCTTTCTGCCATCAAGGTTGTGTCATCTGCATATCTGAGGTTGTTGATATTTCTTCCGGCAATCTTAATTCCGTCTTGGGATTCATCTAGTCCAGCCTTTCGCATGATGAATTCTGCATATAAGTTAAATAAGCATATAGAAGAACAAGCTGAAAAAGAACGAGCATGGCTTCCATAAGGGGTAAGACCCATCAGATGTTTGGCAGTGTAGCCCTATGGAGGACCATAGTTCAGTGGTCAACCATCTCCTTTGCATGCAGAAGGTCCCAGGTTCTATCCCCATCTCCAGGTACTGCTGAGAAAGACTCCTGCCAGAACCCAGGAGAGACACCGCCAGTTGATGTAGGCAACTGTATGCTAGATGAACTGGTGGTCTTAAATATAAGGCATCTTCCTATGCTCCAATACATGTTTATGCAGAGGTAAGTCAGTGAGCCATACTCCCTACTGTGTGTGCTCAAGGTTACAGCCCACAAGCCTTTGGGAAGAACTAAATGTTATTAAAGCAAAAAGAACAGAAAATAGAATGGCTCACATGACTTAGACTATGTCTTGCCACCCTCAAGCTATGGACTTCCCAGCACCAGCCACTGCTGCCCAAAGCACCATTGTCATAGCTGCCAAGTTTTCCCTTTTCTCGCGAGGAAGCCTATTCAGCATAAGGGAAAATCCCTTTAAAAAAGGGATAACTTGGCAGCTATGACCATTGTGGGTGCAAGAAAACACAAAAGAGCAGTGACGTCAAGATTTGGGATAACGAAATATGCTATTGTCTGTTCTGATGCTTATGGAACATCTTTCTTTTACAACAAGCCTTTTAAGTGGAGATTTTTATACCAGTCTGTGCCTGTATTGTTTTTGAAATTGTTTTTATAGAAGAAATTGCTTTGTACTTGTTTGTTACTATTGAAGCTTTTGTTGTTAAATCACTACAAGGTGTTTCATGGGAAGCAATTCATTTTTTTTTAAAAAAAATGTTACATGTTATTGGGAGGAGGTAGTTTCCGGCACCATTGAGAGCTGTCCTTTCTCACAGCACAAAAAGAATTAGCTAGTTTTGAATGCTGAGATAAAAGGGTTCAGGAAACAACTGGTGAACTCAGGCTTAGCTGTCAATATTTAAGCTTAATATTTGCAAGCCGCTAACATTTTTTGAAAGAGAAATGTTGCATTCCAGCTATGCCAGCCTCTGAATTCCTTGTTGCCTTTCCTTTTCACGTAATCTTTCATAATTGTTACTGGTTTCCATGATCGTACTCCCTACTGGCAACCTGACCCCTCTGCTTATGGGTGACATTCACCATATTGATTCAGCTTGGTCTCATCACGCAGCAATTTGTACTAATGGGATAACACTGGGTGACAGCACGCAACAGCAAGCATCTGGAGCAAAAGATCATTTTCTTTTGGCCCATTTCTGCAACAGTTGTTAACTCGTTAATCACCATTTCCTTAAAAACACATTTCCCTGCATAGCAAAATATTCTGTGCGTTTAGGAGCCAATTCATATCCTTTTTTTTTTTAATCCCCCGGCCCAGAAGTCAACACAAAAAAATGTAAATAAATAAATCAATCTGAATATAAGTAGTCTCTCTCATTCATATATATATATGAATATATATATAGGTAAAGGGACCCCTGATCATTAGGTCCAGTCGCGGATGACTCTGGGATTGCGGAGCTCATCTCGCTTTATTGTACAGCTTCTGGGTCATGTGGCCAGCATGACTAAGCCACTTCTGGCAAACCAGAGCAGCGCACGGAAACGGCGTTTACCTTCTTGCTGGAGTAGTACCTATTTATCTACTTGCACTTTGATGTGCTTTCGAACTGGGAGGTTGGTAGGAGCTGGGACCGAGCAATGGGGGCTCACCCCATCGCAGGGATTCAAACCGCCACCTTCTGATCAGCAAGCCCTAGGCTCTGTGGTATAGACCACAGCGCCACCTGCGCCCCTATATATAAATGTTGTTGTTGTTGTTCTTTAGTCGTTTGGTCGTGTCCAACTCTTCATGACCCCATGGACCATAGCATGCCAGGCACTCCTGTATGTATATAAATACAGATATTTATATATTACATTATATATGTGTTATAAATACAGATATTTATAAATACAGATACACACACACACACACACACACACACACACATATATGAATCTCCAAGTGGCATACAAAAATATAGTATAAACACAATAGAAGAGTCTCATAAAACAGATTCAAATATAAAAAACTGTACACTATGGTTCAATTAGTGCTGTGTAATTTACCAGACACTTTTAGCATGCTTCCATTTTTATTTCCCTTTCTTTGATAGGTACCCAATAAATAAATGCCCAGGAGAGGAAAAAAATTATAACCTCTCCCATTGCACACCCAGCCCTAGCTTCCTAACTAGCTAGGAAGTAAAAGCAGCCATGGACAAGTAGACCAAAATGGCTGCTATAAGTTACATGTAAGAAAAAACCAAACTCACACTCTCATCTTCTTCATTGATAGATGCATGTTGTGAAGGAAAATTCTGGACTTCTCTTTGCCACAGACTCTCCCTGCTCACTAAGCCCTGTTTCCTCTTCAGCTTCTGACACCTCCTCCTCCCAGTCTTCTTCCTCTGGCCACTCACTGTCGTCCAACCACCACCCGTTGGCTCCGAGTCTTCTTCCCTTGGAGATTCCCCAGCTGGTTTCTCCCACCATTCTTCTGCATCCAACCAGGCCCTGACATCACCCTGACATCAACCTCCTGCTTCTTCAACTGATTTCTCTCACATTTGGCACAACTCAGCCAAGATATCCTCCCTAACACATAGTGCTATCAGAAATCATCTTGGTTTCTTGTGGTGCTACCAGAGAATACAACACATCTGAACAATATACCGGCACTCATGGCTCTATAATCTAGTTGTGAATTATTTTCATGGTCTTTGCTCTTTTTTTACCCAATGACTAAGTTAAAATGAATCTATAATCCACCAAGATATAGTGTCATTTCTTTTTCAAAAGAAGATAAAAAGATAATGACAAACAAGGATGACTTCTTGGTGGGCAACAAGGCATATTTAAAATTGTAGGAGATTTGATCAAATTCAATGAGAGAAACTCTTCTGACTGATGAGGAGGCTGGAGAAACAAGAATTTTTTGTTAAAGGAAATTATTACCTATTTCAGTCAACGGGTAATAAGCATGAGGAATAAATTATTACTAGATTAAGGTTACCAGACGTCCCCGTTTCCCGGGGATTTACAATTCAGTCCACATACAAAATCAACTAAAGTTGAAAAGTGTCCCCGGATTCATTGAAAAAAATCTGGTAGCCTTATACTAGATAAAATCAATAAAGCAAGTACCTGTAGTAGAAATAAATTTAAAAGCCAACTAGTTACCCTTTTGCAAAGAGAAAGAAATAGCATGTGTTTCACATTCATAGATCTGAAGAATCTTCAGAGGGATCCAGACTTTTATATGACCTCTCAACCTCTGTTCCTTCGCCAGTGTGTCAGCACTAATATGTTCAGTGTCTCGGTGTCCTTCGCTATACAGCCCTATTGGAAAATTCCACAGGAAGCATGAAGCATATAAAAAGTGTTCAAGAAAAACATGGGGAACTGGGAAAGAGGTGAGGTTTAAGGACAATAAAGGATCCTTTATGACAGCCTTCTCTATCTGAAGTCCTCTGGATGTTGCTGGACTCAAACTCTGCAAGAGTCCGAACTTTACATGCCACACACTTAAAATAACATATGGCAGGTGACTGTGGTTTGGCACAAACTGTCTCATGGACCAAATGGGGCTGGAGGTCCAAAACCAATGATTTCAGGTTTTGAGATTGAGGCATGGCAAACTTTGGTGCTTCCCCAACTTCTTATCCACATATACAGTAAGAGAAGGAGATTGAAAACTTACGCTACTAGTTTTGAATCCGTCATTGTTTCCTGCTGCATCCAGATATGTGTTTAGTTCAAACTAGCCAGAATCAAAACATGGTTTCAAATCCTGGTTTGTTAACTTGTTGTTTAGTCGTTTAGTCGTGTCCGACTCTTCGTGAGCCCATGGACTAGAGCACGCCAAGCACTCCTGTCTTCCACTGCCTCCCGCAGTTTGGTCAAACTCATGTTCGTAGCTTCAAGAACACTGTCCAACCATCTCATCCTCTGTCGTCCCCTTCTCCTTGTGCCCTCAATCTTTCCCAACATCAGGGTCTTTTCCAGGGAGTCTTCTCTTCTCATGAGGTGGCCAAAGTATTGGAGCCTCAGCTTCACGATCTGTCCTTCCAGGAAGCACTCAGGACTGATTTCCTTCAGAATTGATAGGTTTGATCTTCTCGCAGTCCCTGGGACTCTCAAGAGTCTCCTCCAGCACCATTAACTAACTACAGTTAACTAACTACAGTTAAATGATCTACAGTTTCCCGAGTTTGAATGTAACAGGAAACTGTGGTTTCTTCAAAATGAAAAAGCACAAGCTTTTGAACTCATCTCATTCCGCAGAAAGGAGAAGACATGTGACCAAGGCTCACTGCAGCTGATTCTCATTACCCTGAACCATAGTTTAACACTATGCCTCAGGAGGGCTGTTGTCACTTAAAACTAGTGAAATTCCCTGAAAAGATAACTCCATGTTTTGCCAAATGCAAAAAGAAAACACATGAGGTTATCTGCTCAAATGTAAACTGCTAGCTAGGCCCTTGGGGTCTGTCAGGAATTCAGTCACAAAAATTGTTTGTTCACACAAGCCTCTCTCTTGTGTATTCAGAGCCCAGGAGCTACTTGAGGGAGTCAGCCTGTGCCCATTAAAGGCACACAGAAGGCAGCCTTAAGGCTAAACAATGTGTGAGATATCCCTATATGTGAACTTCTGTAATCTGTGAGAAAAAATTGCAAGAAAGGAAGAACACAGTCTGCTTTTGGCCACATGGGGACATTCCAAATGGCACAGCTGTGCGAAAACAAACCCACGATTCCAGCCTGAGGGCAGAGGACATTAAATGCTGCTCCTCAGAATATTTTTCTTATACTTTAGCTGGCTTGTCTGAAAAACTTTCTTCTTCTTTTTTCTTTTTTTACTGAGTCTGGTTACAGGCTTTCAAAAAAATAAGAAAGCATGGAAGAGGAGGAGGAAATATGTACCCAATATTTTTTTTAAAAAAAAAAAATAAGACTTTGAACAGTAGGTGAGGGTTTGTTTCTCAAACAAGTGCAGACTTGGGCCACCCAGGTCTCCTGAAAAGGGAGCCAGGAAACAGATGCTTTCTAAGAGAGAGGGAGGGAATGTTTAAGTCTGAAAAGAAGTCACTGTTCAGGGAAAGTTAAACATTAGAGGGTTGAATTAGAACAGGAGACCTAAAACACAGAATGGCTGGCATCTCAGTTGGCTTCCAAATGACATCAGTGGGATGGAGGAGGGGGGAAATACCGAAATAATTCTTTCCATAGGTCACATCTGCACTATACATTTAAAGCGCTATGAGGCCACTTTAACAGTCATGGCTTCCCTCAAAGAATTCTGGGAACTGTAGAGTGCTGAGAGTTGTTAGAAACCCCAGCTGAGAACACAGCACCGAAAGATGTGTGCCCTGATTTTAATCAGCAGAATGTTGGAGGGCATGGTGTTGTCAAAGTTCAAGGACATGTTCCAGTCAGGCAAAGACAGTTGTGGTTCAAGTAGTCTGGGGAGAGATGGTGCAGCCTGCAAAGGGTTCCAAGGGGAAGACAGAGAGTCCTAGAAAGCGGCATTATGCCCCGGGGCCTGAGGTTCCCCACCTCTGCCTTGGTGGGAAAAGGCAAGTGCTTATGGTATGTGTTTATAATCTCAGGATCCCTGTGCTACCCTCTTTTTTTGTCCTCTAGGAGATCAGAATTAGTCTAGGCTGTTATTTTCATTTATAGGAAGGCAATGGCACCAGCTAATGAGCCAATTGATATTTGCACCTAATTATACATCTCAAGTGTCTCTGATTGTAAGGAATGTCATTGACTTGTATTTGAATTTTTAAACTCGTCCTCCATCCCTGTATGAAATGCCCCCCAATTTTCATGCCGACCCCCCCCCCTCAGCCCCACTGTTTCTCAGGAGTAGAAGTCCTTGTCTAACATGGAGTAGATTGAGGGGAGTATACATGTATCAGCCATATCAAGTGCACGAACCCGTTTTTTAACTGTCCTTTTAGTCTAGGTGGTAGATTTGTCAGATAAGTACATCTTGAAATCAGTTAAGATGGTTTCCCCAACAGTGAACTAGTTTTACTTTATTGTCAAGTAAATGTCAAGTGATAGTAATCCAAACATTATCATTACTTATTTTAATCAGTTAAAGCAAAGCCGCTAATCAATTAAGGGCATCTTTGAATAACTTCGCAGCCCTAAAACACATCCAAAATGTCATCTGTAATGATAAACTATGGCATTTATTTTAATTGGTTTAATTAATCACTTAAAATCACGATAGTCAACTGATTATAAAAACTTTTAATCAGAGGACAGTCTTTAAAATGTTTATTTCAAATGTTATCAGTCATTGATGTCTCTTTCGATAGGCGAGATACTTCAGAACAGAAAATACTGACGTGAGTCTTTGCATGTTCGCTCAAAAGTAAGTTCCATTGAGTCCGATGGTGCTTACTCCTAGGTAAGTGTGTATAGGATTGCAGCCAGCATTTGTTTGCTCCACTGTGCAATTTTCAGTGACACCAATATGGAATATTGAAATATTGTCTGTTTGTATCTGACGTGTTTATTTCCCAGAAAAGACTTCTGAGCATTTACACTAAAAACTTCTTCTTTTTTCCATTTACAGCTGTTGTGTGTTTCCTGAGCAAGAGTTTCATGATGACTAGTGTCCTAGGCTCAAGTCTGCAAATTTTTCCAGTGGTTGCTGGCTAGCACAGCCTGGTCTGTAAGGCAAACCGTGTGCTGGCAAGCCTGCAGGCATATGTGTTGTATAATGAGCCCCATGTTATAATAGATCTAGTGTTAGAGAAAATGATGGGTGGCACCCACTGAGAACATTTCCTATGCAAGCTCCATTGGAAAGACCAGGAGCTGTACAAGAGTTCACATTCCTTTCCAAATTCATTGTGACTTGTGCAGGAAGACATTTCCTAACGGTCTGTGCCTTAACTTCACACAGATGAGGTGTTGCTCAACGTAGCTTCTGCTGTTCTCATGATTTTGGCAGTAACAAATGGCCACCTTCCAATTTGCATGAGATGTAGGACATCCAACTCCAGCTCCTGTCTTAGTCAACGCACCTTCATTACATATTTTTAGGTGCCATGCAAAAACATTCCCCTTTCCCCCAAGTCTTCGGCTAATTAAATAATCTAGGGCCTTTTAAACTGGGGTGGGTTGGGTGGATTTTGTTTGGTATATATTTTTGTGTATTTATATTGTAAACTGTCCTGTGATTCTCAGGGCGGTATGGAAACAACAACAACAACAACAACAACAACAACAGTTTTCATATCCATCAATGGAGAAGGAGTAATTTAGCAACTTTTGAGGATTGTGCACTTTAAAAGCTTGCATCTGGAACCAGCGGATTAAGAGATGCCCTGCTAGATGCCTAACATTTCATTCCCTCACATCTGTGGTAGGTTAAATTTAGACAAATCGCTAAACATTTCAGTGTTTATCCAAATCAAAACTCCAGGCTTTTGAGGTTCCCTAACCAATGGCTAAATAAGATTTGCCTGACTTCATTTTGAATAAATACAGAACCTAAACACAAAGCCCAGGGGAGTTTTTGCTGCATAGCCTTCCTAACCTCGGGCTGGTGGAGTTGGGATTTTTCATAAATGAAAGTGGGCAACTAAGTCAAACAAAACTTAAAACTAAAGTGTTTTCTTTTTAATCTTCCAGAGCCTCTTTGAAAAAAATGGATTGTCCTTTCATTTAGCATCTCCTCCCAGGGGCTTCTGTTGATTTCCTCACTGTGAGAAGCGAAGTTACAGGGAAACGGGCAGAAGGCCTTCTCGGTAGTGGTGCCCTCCCTTTGGAATGCCCTCCCTTCAGATGGCAAGGAAATAAACAACTATCTGACTTTTAGAAGACATCTGAAGGCAGCCCTGTTTAGGAAGGTTTTTTTTAAAATGTTTGGTGTTTAATCATGTTTTTACTATTCTGCTGAGAACCGCCCAGAGTGGCTGGGGAAACCCCAGCCAGAGTGGTGGGGTATAAATAATAAAATTGTTGTTTTGTTGTATCTCTGGATTTAAAAAAGAAAGGTGAAGCATTCAAGAGAAATTACTTACTATTTTTTAAAATAGCAAATCAGGAACATATTTGGAGATTGGGGTGGGAGGGAGCTCCACGGAACAAAAGAGAGTGTTGCCACACCCATAAAATTACCTTGGGGAGATCCACACCATACATTTAAAGCTCATTCAGCGCACATTTAAAACACATGACTTCCCTCACAGAATCCTGAGAACTGTAGTTTGCTAATGGTTCTAGGAATTGTAGTCATATGAGGGGGGAACACTACAGTTCCCAGGAAGTCTTGGGCTTTAAATATGTGTTGAATGCGATTTGAAGCTATGGTGTGGCAGTATTTTCAGTCTCTCAGTTTCAGCCAGTAACCAGTCTCCACCGTGAGGCAAGGGTGGATAGCCCCCAGTTTGGGGTCCTGAGCCAGTCCCCGGGGAAATGTTGCAGGGCCTCCAAGACCTCACCAGTTTGGGTGGCAAGAAGAAGACAAATTAAAGTATTGGCCAAAAGAATTGGCAAAAAAAGAGTTAGCCATTCCTGCTTTAAGGAGAAATTCTAGGCTGGTTCACTAGCCAGGCCAGTGGCTACTCTTATAACATCAGGAGTGAATGAGAAACATTGAGGATGTGCTCAATCTGCAGCATGGGAAGAGTCACTAGCTCTCCTAGTCCTATAAAAGGAATTGTAACTTCCTTATGCACATAGGAGCCAGCTCCTAGTGAACGAGGTCCCTTCATCCCCCCCCCACCAATTAAACATTTGAGGCCCCACCAAGTTAATGGGCACTGCCATTCAAACAGGGTGTGTGTGCTGTGTCATGTGATCATCTATTCAGGGCAGAGCTTACCTGGACCCCCTCAATATTTTATTCAAGTTGGTACCCCGCCATAGCTGCCAAGTCTCCCGTTTTCCCCGGGAAACCCCCCTTTTTACTTACCTTTTCCCGGTGGTCCCCCGTATCACTTCGTCTCCTGGTTTTCTCCGTTATTTTCTCCTTCCGGCGGCCATTTTTTTCTGATTTGCCCTTCCATGGGCACAAAAAATGGCCACCGCTGGCTTCAAAAGTCGCATCTACGCATGACCGGAAGTGCGTAGGTGCGACTTCCGGTGTCGGCGGCGGCCATTTTGGTGCCCATAGATGGGCGGGGCGACACCAGAAGTTACGTCGACGCAACTTCCGGTGTCACACGGCTGCCGATCCCGGATTCTGCAGTCCGGGACTTGGAAGGTAAGCACTATTGCATAGCCTCTGCTAGTACGCTTGGCATCAGATACTCATTTCTGTGGGACCTGTGCATAAAGGCAATTTCGATAGATTGTGCCCTTTGAGCACATCTAATTCAGCCATGGCGAAAGCCTATATTTGGTTTATGGCTTCCCACAAGTGTACAGGCGGGCAGAGACTTGAAACAAAATATACACACACAATCAACCAGATGGGCAACTGCACGCTGGGTTAATTCCCCCCCCTCCCTGCCTGTTGGTCTCTTGAGCTAGCAGCCAAAGCACTCAGTTAGGACTGAGTGCATGTGGCTGCAAGCAATCATTGCACCAACTTGAGTGTCACAGGGCCGCACGGACATAGCATGTGAGCAGTTGCCCCAGTGCAAGTATTTAGGAAATTGCTCCGTGACACAAATAAAGAGCTGTTGCTGTTTTGTCGCAGCAATAAATGTCAGCTGACGAATGGGTGTTAGTTTTGGTGCATAGTCGTGAATATGATGGTGCTTCCCATTCTATCGTAACTATTATTACAAGGGGCACTTAATCAGGCTTTCTGGAGAGAAAGACTGCTCTCATTCCTTTTCTGGGTGGTATCTTGGGAGAAATGTGTTCTTTGAAGCCTCCTACGCGTATCGCCAATATTGCTTCCAGATGAAACAAAGATCTGAGAGAAAACTAGGGAAAGGGGCTTTGGTTCATTTCTTGGACCAGTGAGTCCTCTCCCTTCTGGGGCTTTTAAGGAAGTAGTTCTATTTATTCCCTAGATTTTACAGCCAAACCAAATTTGAATACTTCAGTCAGAAATTCTTGACCAGAACCGAAAGGACAGGTTAGAAATCTAGGCTGACTTAGTGATGCTTCACTGCAACTGAGCATGAATCACGTGATCCTGCACATATTTGCTTGGAACTAAGTCTTCAGAGGGCTTAATCCCAAGTAAACTGTGCATTACATATGGCCTCTAATCCATATCAACCTTCAACAAAGCCTTAGCGTAAACAAGGTTTTAGGTCTGCAGTGTAGTCAGGCACACACAGTGAATTAATACCCTTAAGCACAATCTAGTCTCCAGACTCCCCACTTCTCTCTCTTCTTCCCTCAGACTACAAGAAAACGATGCCAGCTTTCATGCCAGAGAGCTGTAGCCTAGAGATCCCTGTTAATAAACCAGTTAAGTTACCTGATTTCCCCATATAAGGTTCATCAGGCAGTACAAATTCTATGAACTAAGGAGGGGTGTGGCCAGGGAAGGAGGTATGACCTAAGGAGGGCCTGATAGAAAGGTATGGAGGGCCGTTTGCAGTCCCTAGTCCATGAGGGCAACCCAGAGGACTCGGGAAAAACTGTTTGTAAATAAGGCCTTGATACATTAGGCGTTCGTTAATCCTCTTCACACATCCCTCAAATGTGTTGGAAAAATATCACGGAAACTTGTAGAGTGGACTTAATGTCGTCAAACTAACTTTGGCAAAGCAACCTAGTACTGCCAGAGGAAGGCCACAATAAACTCCAGTGCAGCTGAGAAGAAATTATTAAAAGCAGCAACCGAGATGTTTGTTTACTTTGAACTTTTTTGCCTCACCAGCCCTGCAAACAGGGAGTGCTTTGAATGCTTTCCACCTCTGACAGTTCCTGTTCCACACATGTTCCCACATTTACTTAAAAACAAAACAAGTGGAAATGGCCATAAAACTCACCCGTCCATAAAGCTCCTCTTTTCCCACTGCCAGTTCTTTGCCTTCCACATTGGACTGGGTGGAAATAAATAAGCCAGCGTTATAATGATCACCTTATATTTAACAAGGTGAAGGTGACCTTGCGGGATCCAGGATTATTGCAGTTTCTGGTCAGCACCTTTCATGAGTTTAGGTTTCTGACATTCCCAGTGCGTTTCCCCCCCATCTCAAATAAGCTGTATTTGTATATAGTGCTAGTAGTAACAGCAAACATACAGTAGTCATTTTGACTGTGCAAGGAAACACGTATCTAGCTGGCACTTGCTTTGTACAAACCCTTAGGCTGTGTATACAAGCAAAGTTACAGCGCAAATATTTGTTGGGATCGTAGCTTTCATTGCATAAACACTCTTGATTTGCAAACCTTCCTTGAAGGGCTAGTCCAAAATATTTTAAGGGAGCCTACAAAGTTCTGACATACTGAAAAACTCTATACCGATGGAAGCATCCATAGTAAGTGTAGAAAATTGAGTTCTGTTTAAGTAGCATTAGGGGAGGGATGTGGCATTTGAGGAAATTTTCCAGCAAATGGCAATGCTTACATCATGGAGACTAATGATCCTCTGTGTTGGAATTGTACACCCAAGGCACAATTTATGGGACCCTGGAAGTGGCCCGAATCCCATAGTTGCTCTTCAGCATTTCACAGATGGACTCAGAGATCCTTCTTCTCTGCACATGCACCTTGAAGAGGCCAAGGTGGAGCCCGGCAGCCCAGAGGCATGGCATGGAAGAAAATGGACATTCATGGAGTGACACCAACATAAAACGCATCATTTATCTACAGGACCACAGCTCAACTGAACAGCAAATGCTTTGCATGAAGTGGGTTGAAAGTTCAGTCCCTGACATTACCAAGTGACAGGAGCAAGCCAGCAGTAAATCACACTGAGCAGGTTGGTGTTAACTCTTTATTAGCAAAAACAGGATCTTCACAGGAGTGTTAGGTCTAATGAGCACAGCAACTCCACTCATCGTCTTCCCAGCACCACTCCCCAAGCTCTGAGCCTTCTTCCTTTGGGGGTTCCCCAGCTGGTTCCTCCAACCATTCCTCTGCGTCCAACCAGTCCCTGATACCAACTGCAAAAGTCATGTGACTGAAACCCTAGAGAACTGCTGCCAGCTTGTGTGGAAATATTGAGCTGGATGGACTTGCTTCTATGAAGCAGTTTCCTAAATGGCCCCCAAAACTGAAAATAGGAACTAAAAAAAAATTAGACCAGATAATTCAGATGATAAACTATACAAGCCAAGACACCAGACTTGGCATAAGCACCTGGCCTGGCCAGGCAAATGCCAGGGCTCATGAGCCCTAGGATAGCCTATTGGGGTTGACACAAGCCACTTACATAATTTATTTCTTTATTCATTCCCCAGAATGCATCTGGGTTTCATGGAGACCCAGAAGCAGTCTGGGGGTGGGGGTGGGGTGGGCAATTGATTGGTGGCTCTTTTTGAAAGAGAAAACGTTTATATAAAAAAAACATATCTATTTTCCAATATTGGGTCTTGACTATAAGTTATTGGCTTGTCTCCAACCAAGTTTTACTCAGAGTAAACCTCCTGAAATTAATGGAACTAAGGGAATCACGTTAATTAACTTAAATATTATTGAGTACCACTAGCATTGGCTACAACCTATTAACATAATCTGAACCTGAAGATGATAAAATACAACATACTGTCCCCAAGCCTTCATTTCTGTTCTCTTATCCACCTAAGTGAAATATTGTCTTTTCATTATATAGACTTTATTTCCAGAAGACATTGATCCAGAATTTAACCTGAGCTACCAGAGACACAGCTCCTGCCAACCTAGCAGTTTGAAAGCACCCCAAAGTGCAAGTAGATAAATAGGTACCACTAAAGCAGGAAGGTAAATGGCGTTTCCATGCGCTGCTCTGGTTCACCAGAAGCGGCTTTGTCATGCTGGCCACATGACCTGGAAGCTGTACGCCGGCTCCCTCAGCCAATAACACTCCCTCGGCCAATAACGCCGCAAGCCCAGAGTCGGTCACGACTGGACCTAATGGTCAGGGGTCCCTTTACCTTTACCTACCAGAGACACACATGGTGCGGGCCTTATCTGTATGCATCACAAGTAGATACCACGTGGCTGTGAATAAATCCTTTTCATTTGTTTATTTTTATCTATTTATTTAATTCCATTTATGAATCGCTTCTCAAAATGTATATCTCAAGGTGATTTAAAAACAGAAGCATCAACAATAAAAACAATTTCATATATAAGAACAATTTCAAATCCAATATACAGGCACAGACATTTTAGCATATTGTATGTGAGCTGCCAAGGAAGAAGGTTAAAGCTATTTTGATAACGATTCTTTTATCATGCATTGTGCTACTAAAATTTATGCCACATAGTTCATTATATCAATTCATTCCCATGTGGTTTCATTCCCTGATATGTGTTTTTATACCTACATCTTGTCCCACCCCCAAGAACTGTTTTTAGTTTCCACAATATTGTGGTGGGCTTGGGGAATTTGTTCCAGTACTATTCTAATAATATTGTGAAGCTGCTAGCTACACCGTGATTTTATGCACTGCTGGTCTGCACTCTTTCTTCACTTGAGAAATCTGGCTGCGTTTACAGACCATTTCAAGAAATCCTGGCAACAGAACCATCCTCTAACTTACAGCTTGATGTCATTACAGCATTGTAGGTAGGCAGAATTTTGACATTTCAAGAAGATCCTTGTTTATGTCCTGGCTCTGGAAGCCATTAGAAAGAGAATGGTGCCTGTGATATGGTAATCCTCGAAATGTAGTCCTCCCTTCTTCAATTTCTTTTGCTAGGGAAGTCCCCGTCCCCCCCACGGATTTCAGTAATGAAAACTAGTCTTACAGAGAAAGAGGAAAAAACCCTTTCCACCAGCTTCTCAGCAGGTGGGTTTGCTGCTGCTTACCAGGAGTGGAAGGGTGAGGTGTTTGGGAGGGTGGTAAGCAACAGGAACTCACCATCCAGGAAACTAGTATAGCATCTCCGCAAGGCAAGCTGCTTTTGGTCGCTTATTTAGATAGCGGTTGGGGCTATACTCCAAAGGGCATTCAGATATCCTTAGGGCGCACTTTATTTTGTGATATGCAGTGCTAAGCCCGCATGAAAAAACGCTCGCCCAGGCGCTCCCTGCTGTTATTGTGCAATAAAGCCGTAGCGTGAATTAGAATTGCTCGGTCTAGCAGAAGAAATAAAAGTCTTCTAATCTGTGCACTCCCATTCATTTAAAATATATGCATATTTAAAACTATCGTGGAGCCCAGGAATTGTGTGTGGCGGGTAGGAGGGGGCGGCAGAGGAGAAGGCAACAACTCAGTTTGTCAAGTTAGATGACAACCGAAGTGTGAAATTTTATCTATATATAATATGCTCTCTTTGTAGGAATAAACCTTAGGCTGGAACCCAACGTGCTTGCTTGGAAGTAAGCAGTTTGGACCGCAAAGAAAGGCTTACAGCCAATCTGATGCATGTCAGAAATATGTTCAACTGCACTTATTCCACCACCCACCCACCCACCCCAAAAAATGGCTGATGTAGGCATCTTTCCCCAAGTGATGGGGATGGGGCATGTCCATGCTGTGCTGTGGCCCTGTCTCTTTTTCTTCTGTTTCTGAAGTGGCAGCCATTTTGTGTTATACCACGCCCCGCACGGCAACCATTTTCTGACTGGCGCCCACAACACTTGCTCAAAATTCCAGGTGTGTACCCACTGGCCCAAAACAGGTTGGCAACCCCGGTTTAGAGCTTTGGGGGTGAAAAACAGCACTTTGAATTGGGGCCCCCATTCAAACTTCTGAGTAAATATGCTTAGGATTGCACTGCTAATCAATATATATAAAAATGTAAAAATCGTGAAAATCCAGGTTCCACTTTTCTCCATAACCGCTTGGCCGATCGTCCTGAAATTTTGACACAACGATCCAGGCCACTCCCCGCGCGTTGGTGGGGGCAAAAATCCCTCAAATAGCACACCTGCGCAGGTACAGACCTGGTTTTCCACCAACTCAAACAGTGCCCTCAAGTGGAATTCCTCCCACAGTACACCCCCTCCCTTCCTGTGAAATCTAAGCCACACCCACAAACCAAATGACATCATAATCAACCAAGCAACTGAAACCACACAGGCGGCCATTATCAGACATACTAGGCCGCTTTCCAGACTAGGCCAAGTGGAGGTGGGGGGGGGCAATAGAGGGCAGAGATAAGTAATGGGTCAGAACGGGGGGGAGACACAGGGATGAAACCTGCCCTCTCCACAGTGTCTCACCTCAACTCAGGGGGGCTCTGAGGCTCGGGGGGATCTGAAGGGGGGGGCTATTACCCTCCATTTCACAGACTAATGCACAGCAATGCATGCAGGGCCAGCTAGTTCTGAATAAACATGCATGAGGATGGGCTATGGAAGAAACCAGGGGGCTTTGATATGCTGGAAAGGAGATCTGGTTCTACTTAGTTCAGAGATTTCCATGACTTCATGCTGCACTTGCCCTCTGCGGCCCGCTCCAAGTGATAAAGATGATACCTTGGCGTGAGATCATAAATACATTTTTTTCCTGAGGTCTATTGAGAGTGTCACTGGCAATATATATTTCATAAGGGTCTTGGTCTCTCTCTCTCTCTCTCTCTCTCTCTCTCTCTCTCTCAACAAGAACCTGCAAAGGCGGCCACATATAATGTGTACGGCAAGTGGAGGTGAGTAATGAACTGTCAAAAAGGGAAGATTAGAGAAGCACTTCACCTCAGCTGTGCTCTTGTCAAACAAGCCAACCAATCTACCTCAACTTTTCCTCTGGAATTTTATAGAGAGCCCCACAGGGTAATCACAGTCATTCAAACAACTTGGATCTCTTAATCCGCTTGTATTATGCTTTCCAGCTTCCAGATGCATTTAGAATTAAAAGCATATTTTCAACATTCTCCTCTTGAACCAGGTTTTTCCTCATCCTCCCATCTCTCCTTCAGCTTTTAAAAAAAATCTTCTTAAGAGTTTGCATTTTGTACTTTCCACAGCTAAAGAGCTACCACTGATAACAAGAAACAAGGATGGCTTTTTATTGAATATTAAGCCATATTTTATTATCAGGCCAAAATAATAAAAATAGATAGATAGAAAAATACAATACAATACAATTTAATGTATTTTTTAAGGATTTTACTTGCTTTAAGTTCCAATTTGTGTAACGTGCTTTTAAGCCCTATGGATAATAGATATTATTCATGCTGGTCAAAGTGATTCAATTATATTTCAACTTTGATTATATTTCAGCTTTGATAATGCCTACAGATTAAAGTAAAAGCAGGTTGGTTAAGTTCAAAAGATTGTAAGCTTCCTCCTTGTGACAAGATGGCCCCTCCCAACAGGTACATAAAACATGCAGTTATTAGTCTGTGATTTGCAAGGAACTCACACAGCCTGGACTTTCGTAAGTGGTGAGGCAGTGAAAATGACCAAATGTACTACTGACTAAAAACTTTTTTTTAATAATATTTTTTATTCCTTTTTCCATTTTTAACATTCAAGCATAATCTTAACATTCACTTTGTATATTGCTCATCCGAGTCTTTGCTTCCCTCCCTCCCAATTCATGTCAAGAATGCTTTGATGGTGTTTCCTGCTTGGCAGGGGGTTGGACTGGATGGCCCTTGTGGTCTCTTCCAACTCTATGATTCTATGATTCTATAGCTTCCTTTCTAGCATTTGTTAGTCTTCCTTTTTACAATATTCCTTGTTACAGTGGTACCTCTACTTACAAATTTAATGCGTTCCGAACGCACATTTGTAAGTAGAAAAAAATTGTAAGTCGAATCCCTTAGGAATGCATTGGGAGAAAAAAATCATAAGTAGAAAAAATCCTATCTAAACTACATCCAAGATGGCGGACGGAGCTCCATTCGTAAGTAGAAACATTCGTAAGTAGAGGTACCATTGTATTCTCTTAATTTTCAGTGAAAGTCCCCTTCTACTGACTAAAAACTTATCTAAACCTTTCACCTTGGAGGGTGTCCCCCCAAAAAAATTATTGGGGGGCGGCGGCAATGGATCCCAGCCCCCTACAGATGGCACCAGTGCTTGTGACCCACATAAACAAACAACAGAAGAAGCCGCTTATCCCAGTGAAGGGTGACTTTATCTGGCAATACATATTTCATACTGTTTGACTGATTAGTCACACATTGGATGTCCCCTTCATTCGACCCTAGCTTAAGAAGATGACGTTCTTCCCTTTCATTTACTGCCGTATGCCTCAAACTCTGTTTTGTGCTTACCTTGGTTTTCTGCAAAGCCAAGATTGATGACTTTCTTTCTTTAGCATGTGTAGTGTTATTGTATTACGGTTTACAAATGCTGTTGTGAATAGCAGATGCTGGAAACTATAGGTCCTGCTTGTGGGTTCCCCACAGGTATCTGGTTGGTTGTGAGAACAGGATGCTGGACCAGATGGGCCACTGGCATGGTCCAAGAGGCTCTTCTTAATGCCATAATAAAGGTAGAGGTAGAGGGACCCCTGACCATTAGGTCCAGTTGTGATCGACTCTTGGGTTGCGGCGCTCATCTCACTTTATTGGCCAAGGGAGCCGATGTACAGCTTCCAAGTCATGTGGCCAGCATGACAAAGCCACTTCTGGCGAACCAGAGCAGCGCACAGGAACGCCGTTTACCTTCCCGCCGGAGCGGTACCTATTTATCTACAGGTACTTGCACTTTGACGTGCTTTCGAACTGCTAGGTTGGCAGGAGCTAGGACTGAACAATGGGAGCTTGCCCCGTCGCGGGGATTCGAACCGCCGACCTTCTGATCGTCAAGCCCTAGGCTCAGTGGTTTAACCCACAGCGCCACCTGCGTCCTAATGCCATAATAGTTAACTATAAATAGATTTGTCGGTTTTCTAAATCCAGTGGGCGCTTGCTCTGACTGTGTCAGGCACTGGGCAGAGGAGGAATGGCGAGCCTTAAAAGAAGGAGAGCAAAGAGCTCAAAGACAGACGGCAAGTAGCAGCAGGGGGGAGAAGGGGGGGAGATTCACTTGGGACAACACCATTATCCAAGAGGCCGGGTTCTATAGCCTCTCTCTGTAATATTGAAATAAAAAAAGGACGGTAATAAACTTTTCCTTGTCTTTATACTTTCCTGGGCAACCAGCCGGGAGCCGCTGACAGCATCCTGACAATCTGTTTCAAAGTGTTCAGAGAGTGGGTTCCACTGTTCCCCATGACTTGTAATTCCTATTTCATTTCATTTTTGTTCTGCTATGATGTCTCACATGGTCCTTCTGTCCTTGACCTTTGTCTTTGCCTTCAATCACTCTTTGTGAGAAAACATGTGTTAAAATAAATAAAGAAACTCATTTTACAGATTTTAGATGCAGGGATTTTATTTTCACATATAAAAGATTGCAGTGAGGCTGCACAACCATAACAATCTTCTCCAGACTTGGCGATGAACACAGCTTTGAAGAAGATTTGCTTTCTCAAGCAGTGTGATCTTTCAGCAAAGTTGGTTTCCTCCATGTGCCACAGCAAAGTGCTGGGAGGTACTGTACAGGCTTTGTGGGATTTTCATGTTTATTGGGTGTTTGACAGCAGATGGTGAAAAGCATTTCAATTTGGATCAGCTTTATACTCGGAGATTAATTCAGGTGAAAAACAGAGCCATCCTAATTGCATCACAATGATGCTCTACATTACTCAAAGATAGCATTCGTCATCATAAATTCTAAGGTCAGCTGCTAATGTATCTCATGATTGCAATTGCCTTTTTAGACCATGCTTTCAATTACTTTAAATGGGTAATCTAATTAAATTGGCATTTGCTGTTTGTTACATGCAGCTTGTTTTGTAACTGGGGCTATAACTGGGATAAGTTAGCCAGGTTGTCTGCCTAGATCCCTAGATTGCTGTCTTAGGGTACAGAAGACTGTGACACAATGCTGGATACTAGCTTTCTGCATTATTTCATGTCACAAGTTGGCGTGTGAGCATAGGAAGCTGCAATTGGTCCATTTAACTCGGTATCGTCAGTATTGTCTACTCTGATTTGCAGAAGCCTCTCCAAGGTTTCAGACAGGAGAGTTTATCCCAGCCCAACCTGAATCTTAGAAACATAGAATTGTAGAGCTGGAAGGAACCACAAGGATCATCTATTCTAACCCACTGCAATGCAGGAATCTTTTTGCTCAAAACACCTGGGTTTGCATCTAGGGTCTCCTGCATACAGAAAGTGTGCTCACCTACACAGGACTCATCTGATACTTATTTAGAAATATTTAAGAGACAGTGGAACGACAGAAATTATATATAAGCCCCTTAAGCTCATCATATTGAACAGTTGGGACAAAAATAGTAAGATATCATGGAGCACCCATGCTCCATGCCTGGTCGGATGATCAATATTCACTGTTGTTATAAGTCCACAAAGGATGTTCCCCTCCCTCAATTTGCATTGTGTTTCTGTTGCACTGTAAGGAATGGTGTAGAATCGTGTAATTAGTTACACAATTAGTTGTGTAAAATTCTGCCACAGCAAACAGCAAGGCAACTTATGTGGTTTTTGTCCGAAGTCCGTTCACCTGTACGGTGTTGCAGCCAGTCAGCCAAGCCTCAACACCCTTCTGGTATCAGGGGAGGTACTTGCCTTCCCTCTCGCGTCACTGCCGGCCACGTCATCGGTGCTGGGGACATCCCAAGCCAATCTGCTGTGGGGGGGGCCGTGGTCACGGGCCATTTAATTACGCTGCGGCGGGCTGGTTCGTTCTTCTCTGCCTTTGCTTCAGATCACCCTACCCACCCACCCACCCTTGTTCATGCATTGCTCTGATATGACCTTGCTATGACAGTTGTCGGTCGCCTTGTTGTGGGGGCCGGGTAGGAATTTTTTCCACTTGGCAAATTGGCACTGGCCATTTGGTTTTCGCCTACCTAGTAGTAATCGCCACAACTTTTGTGAGGTTGGGTATTTGTTTGGTCGGAGCAGAGGTTGTGGCCTTGCCTGCCCCTCCTCAGTAAGGGTATCCTGTAAAAAGGATCCAGGGTATGAATACTGTCTGAAGCCCATGTCACAGCTCCTACAGGGACCCCAAGGAGTGCCACTATCTGACATATGTTATAGGGCACCCTCTATATAGGGGTTTACCCTTCCGGGACTCTCTGCTGCAGATGAACAGCAGTCAATATATAGCCTGGCTTCAGCCCAATACCTAAGCCAAACGGCACACATCCAATAAAGGTTGTGGCCTATTTGAACCAATAAACCAAATATTCTGTGTCAATGTGAGTTACTGTGTTCCTGGGAGCTTTGCGGCTTGGGTGCCTTGGCAGGCAAGCAGAACTGCAGCAGAACAGAAGCATCGTCACATGTGATGAGCACATGTCAGAATGGTAATCAGTGCCTTCTGGTGGTGGTGGCAGAAACGGGGTGTTGGGGAGGTGTGAGGGCAGGCCGTGCAAGCAGGATCCCAAGCTTCCTTGTTCTTCTCAGTATGCCCCCCAAATGGCTCTGGACTTACACCAGCCCTGGAAGTAAAATAAAAAAAATTCCTTCAGTAGCACCTTAAAGACCAACTAAGTTTTTATTTTGGTATGAGCTTTCGTGTGCATGCACACTTCTTCAGATATCTGAAGAAGTGTGCATGCACACGAAAGCATGCACACGAAAGTGTTCAGAAGATATCTGAAGAAGTGTGCATGCACACGAAAGCTCATACCAAAATAAAAACTTAGTTGGTCTTTAAGGTGCTACTGAAGGAATTTTTTTTATTTTACTTCGATCCAGACCAACACGGCTACCTACCTGTAACCAGCCCTGGAGTTGGCGTAGTAAATTCCCTTCAATAGTAAGGGGAAGGATAAAGGAAAATTAATAAAGCTGCTCTCCACCTCCCTCCCTCACTACAGTGAGCCAACGGGCATAGATGCTTGCTCCCTGGGGCCCATGAAGGGCCCAGGCACCCACAAATTTTGGTGCCAGGGCCGTGCACGCTGCATGGCATCCACGGCCCCGGGCGCCCACAGTTATGGGGCCAAGTTGGCACTGCTGTCAACTGGCCATTGGATGTGGCCTTTGCTCCATCTCAGAGCTGCTCCGCCGTCGCTATAGGACTGCTCTGGTTAGCGCCCCGGAATATTCTATTTTACTTCCTATTTGTGCTTAAAGAACAGCAAGATACTGTCATTTCTTCAAATGCTTTCCTTGTCCTCGAGAATCGAGTGTATCCTTCAGGCATTTGTTTCTTCTTGGAGGCTGCTACGTTTATGAAACGAGCACCGCACACCCTGGGCGCACGCTCCACTCAAAAGCAAAGCTGAATTCAGTCAGACGTGTTCATATTCAAAAATTCCTGTGTTCTGAGAAGAGGAGGGTGCGCATTCTTTTGGAATGCTTTTTGGTGGAAATTTTAAGCCTGGTGATAAATAAATAACTAGATGCATCTTTGGAAGAAGGAAAAAAACCTTCCATATATTTCTCTATTCAACAAGCAGCATACATAATCACAAAGGTGCATTTGCATATAAAAATGTTACACATACCCTGTGCATGGATTTAAAAATTGTATGTCTAAGTGGGTATTTGAGAGGATAAGCATTTGCAATCAAGGATTCGTTCCTTTCAGTTTCACAGAATGACCAAGGCTCTCCAGATGTCCTTTTTATTGTCCATTCATGACCGTTGGTGCTCTCCCAAGCCCATATTCCCTGCCTGTTCACGCTCCTGTCCCAGCAACATCTATGCTGGCTTCATTACATCCACAGAATGGAAGATGGCAGGGTCCCTGAGGACATGATCTATGGGAAACTGACTTCCGGCACCAGGCCAATTGGCGGACTAACTCTGTGTAGCAAAGATTTCTGCAAACATGACAGGAGGGCGTCCACTGCCATGTGGAAATGCCTTGCAGACAACCGCAGTACTGTACCTGGAGACAGATAGTCAGGTCACACTTCCATAGCAGTGACCAGAGGAGGAATGACTGCTGGGAGGAGCGCGGAGAGAAGAAACGCCACGGTGCATCTGCAGCAGCACAGCCAGACACCTTCATCCGCCCCAGCTGCAACAAAACATCTCTCCCCCACATCTCTACAGCCACAGCTGGTGCTGCAACCATCCCAGCAGCTTGACCTCACCTCCAAAGGCACACCCCTCCATTGTCTCCTGAGACAGATAGGTGCCAGTCCATACACAACCACACTCTTAATACCATTTGTAGCTGCCTCTTTTCCAATCAGTGCATGCCCTGTAACTTCCCGCTGAAATCCTGAAACTTTTCATACCACAAATGTTCCAGTTTATTTTTTGTCCTGCTTTTGTTTCACTCTAGTGAGGAGTGCCCCTCTAAATTGCAATAATGTGAGAGTATTGGGGAGGTATCACAAAACAACCAAAAAAGCAGAATGGTGTGTGGACTTTCCAGTGTGAATCATCCACTATTATTGCATTGGTGACATGTTGCACGCGCACACACACACCAGTCTTGAGGGCTCCCAAGTAGTATCATGGATTATGAAAATGGCCTTAATGCACCCTTTATCAACCTGGTGCCCTCTAGACCAGATGTTTTGGACTACAATTCCCATCATCCCTGACCACTGGTCCTGTTAGCTAGGGATCATGGGAGTTGTAGGCCAAAACATCTGGAGGGCCGCAGTTTGGGGATGCCTGCTCTAGACATTTGGGGCTACAGATCCCATAGTTAGCATATATTCTTGTGTTATAAACTATCTACACTGCTACAAGAAACACCACTGTACACACAACCACCGTGTGTATTGTGTAACAATTGATCCTTCTCTCTCCCTTTATTGCTTTGACTGTTCTCCACCATCTGTTTTCTTACTGGTCCTCCTTCTGCCACTCCCTCTTATTCATTGCCTTCGTCCCCTCTCATTTGAGCTCACACATCTATTCTTCCAGACAAAGAGAATTAAAGCACTATATCTAGTATCCCAAGACCACCAAACTATGTAAATCCTGCCGAAAAGACCCCCTGCTAAACTCGAGAAAAGGGGAGAGAATTACAATGCCGGGGAGCAGAACATTAATTGTGTGCGACTGAATACGCTTTCTCTTTTCCTCCCCAAGGAAACCAAAGTCCTGAAAGGAGATCTTCCGCTGGCAGTTAAAAGTCCATTTTAGTTACATTACCAGATATCTGGCACTGAAGCAAGCAGCATAAAATATGTACTAAATGGCTCTCTTCAGTATCAAGCCATTAGAATCCGTGCGGTTATTCTGTCTGTATGCCGAGAGCTGTGTTGGGGAAAGGCTTTTCACGATGAATAATCTCTTTCGGTTTTCTGCTTGCCTCTTGCAAATGACACAAATTATTATTATTGCATTTTCTTAAATTTGTGATGTAATATGCTTATCTCTGGCCCGAAACTTTGTGCAGGTATCTTTTTGGAATCGTACGCCCGTTAACAGTATTTTTGCAGGAACTGCGTGCATTTTTCCCCCAACGGAAGCCTTGTGACCCGACCTGAAGATGGGAAGAATTGCAATACAAGTGCAGCACCATCTCCAGGCCTGGGGGGCGTGGGGTTGCCATTAGTTCCCCTGCCCCAGATTATTGGCTTGTGATCAAGTGATGCAGGAGTTTTCACTGGTAGCGCCAGTGTTGTGGAATTCAGTGCCTGCTGATATGTGCTATGTGACAGCCTCCATCTGTATTGGCATCCCATCATCTTTTGAAGACATGCCTGTTTACACAGGCATTGCTTTGATCTCTCAACACAAGTATCCTGTTAGTTGCTGGGTTGTTTTAATCATCTTGTTTTATTGTGCATTTTAATTATGGATGTTTTATATCTTAATGTTCATGAAACTGTTTCTTTTATACTTTGCAAACCAACTAGAAGGCTATTTTGGCACTAACAAGCCTTCTAAAGTGGAATTTTATCACCCCAGTCAGTAACTGGATTCATGCGAATTGTCTCAATTTCCTATATATGTAATTGCTTTTATATATACGCTGTCATTTTATATATGGCTTTTGCTGTATTGTGGAATCGCTTTAAGATTAATTTAAAAAAACAATAAACCGTAGCCAAACTTTTTTTAAAAAAGCAATTGTGAACAGTTTAAAATTTCAAACATCCCTAAGTGGCGTGCAGTCTAAGAAACAAACAACATATCATTAAAACAGAAACACCACCTAAAGCAAACTAAACAGCAATATGAAAACATATAAAAGTGTATAAAAGTTAAAGAAACAGAAATCCAGAGGATTTAAACATGTAAAACAGGGTCCAATCTTATGGGTCAGGGAGAGCCTGGGCAAAAAGATACGGCACTTAAATTCCTAACTTAATTCTGAGTTAGGAATGTAGAAAACCCAGTTGTAGACCATCCCTATATCACCCGTTTTCAAACTCTACTCATAGGGTCTGTTAGCTCCTTACTCCTCCTTAAAGGTAAAGGTAAAGGGACCCCTGACCATTAGGTCTAGTCATGACCGACTCTAGGGTTGCAGCGCTGATCTCGCGTTATTGGCCGAGGGAGCCGGCGTACAGCTTCCAGGTCATGTGGCCAGCATGACAAAGCCACTTCTGGTGAACCAGAGCAGCACACAGAAACACCGTTTACCTTCCTGCTGTAGCAGTACCTATTTATCTACTTGCACTCTGAGGTGCTTTCGAACTGCTAGGTTGGCAGGAGCTGGGACCGAGCAACAAGAGCTCACCCCGTTGCGGGGATTCGAACTGCCGACCTTCTGATCAGCAAGCCCTAGGCTCTGTCGTTTAACCCACAGCACCACCCGGGTCCCTAAGTAGGTAGGCTCCTCCTTAGGTGGGTAGAATTTGTGAAATATACTAACTGTCATTGTTCTTCATAGCTTCTTTGTAGAGCAGTACATGCAGGAAGTTACATTTCTATCAGATTGGTGACGATAAGCAATCTTTCCACAAAGAGGGCTACTGCTATCGACTTCCCCCTGCAATGAACTGTACCAGGGAGTGTTTACATTCTCGATCTATGTGTGACAATCACGAAGTCTGGTTGGTGCTCCATGTAGACTTATCAGCGGTGGTGCACCACAGAACACTTAGAAGCATCCTCTGGGAATGGCAAAGTCTGGTTGGTGCGCAATGAGCACTGATAGGCAATGGTCACCACAGAACACTTAACAGATTCCTCTGCAACACTCATTTGCCTATGCTTGTTTATTCAGAATCAGGAGTTTTGAGGTATGCATGTATAGCATTGCAGCTGTTCTCTGAGGACAGGAAGTTTGAAAGGCAAGCCTCTAAATGACCATTTAAATTATTTTGAATGTTTATATCCTACCTTTCAAGCCATAAGGAAGTCAATTTATTTCAAGCGCAAGCACATCAGGAAGGGAGATATTCAAGATGTTTCCCAATAGCAAATATCAGAGGGAGAGTGCTTATTTGAAAATATTGCTAGTACTACGAATGTTATTTGCAGCCTTAATTAGCAGTTTACCAGTAGTTAATATATTGTATCCATTTATTGGTTAATAGTTTGTTCTTCTTATGTATTTCCATACTATCTATGTATGGTTATCTCTTTTCTCATCTGTATATCCTTGAATGCATTTTTAAAGCCCTAAGGAACCCCAGAATGGCCAATAAAAATAAAATCACAATGCACATTTAAACAGCAAGGAAAAGCATAAAAAAGTTGCAACATAGCAACAGCAGAGATCTGGCAGCATTATACAACATAGGCCCTAGTTATCAGTGCCCCTTTGAAAAATTGTACTTCTTACCTGAAGGCAAGCAATGATGGCGCCAAATGAGCCCCCCTCAGAAGGAAATAACATAATAGGAAAGATAAGTTTCATGCCAACAATAAGGGTCATTACTTTCTCAATTTCTATCTGCTTTTAGCTGCTCCCTGTTAACAAAGAGCCCGACAGAAGGTATTCTAAATCCAGGTTATATATGAGTCAACCATGAGAAACCTTTCAAGGTTCATGTTGCTATCACATACGTACATATAACCCCATTAAACCAGACTCCATTTCCTTGAATATAGGCAATGCTCTGAGGACCTTACCTCCAATAATATCAGGAATCAGATTTTGCTGCCATCACTTATTGTGGAAGGGCCATGGCTCAGAGATAGAGTGTTTGTTTTGCACACAGGTTCAAAGGTCAAATAGAAATACTTATTGTCACTGTACCACTTGTTTACAGTGAGACTGAACGAGCCCCCCTCCCCCCCAATCTCTCAGTCCTTTTTACGCTCTGTGTGCTGTCGTACGACCACCAACCCCGAACATCAGCTGCAATGTTGCTGCCTTCCATTCAGCAGCCTCATGGCCCATGGGTAGAAACTGTTCTTTAACCTGTTGGTGCGGCTTATCATGCTTCTATATCTCCTACCCGAGGGCAGGAAATTAAAAAGGTGCTGGCCAGGGTGTGAGTCATCCCTGAGAATGTTCCTCACTCTTCTGAGGCAACGGTCTCCCGCAATAACATCTAGCGGACTCAGGAGACAGCCCACGATATCGTGTGCTGTCTTCACCACCCTCCATAGGGACTCTCTGTCCACGGCTGTCAAACCAGCATACCATCACCGTAATGCAGTATGAGAGAACACTATCGACTGATAGAAGGAAATCATCCGTTGCTGTCCAACCTTGTTCTTTCGCAAGACCCTAAGGAAATGAAGTCTCTGTTGGACCTTCCTAACCACCTGGGCTGTATTGACCTTCCAAAGGTCCCAGGTTCCACCCCTGGTGTCTCCAAGTAGGACTGGGTCCTTTCCCTATCTGAAACCCTGCAGAGTGACTAACAGTCAAGGTTCTTGGCATCTGTCTTTTCTGGAGAGACAATGGAGTGCACCTCTGGGGTGAAGTCAAACCACTGCATTAGCAACACAGAAGTGGCCTCCTCAGGGCACAAGCCTGGGCAGTGTGTATGGAGGTCCTGGGCTGCCCAGACGACAAGACCCCCTTGGCCTCACTGATGTGGTCCAGAGGAAAGCAGAGCAATGTGTTTGACACCAGCTTGGCCACTGGAGTTGCTGGAAGGAGGCATACAAGTAGGGTTGACAGATGTGGCCCTAAAGCATGAAGATACTAGGTAGACATGCAATTGATTGGCCCACCGCATGAGGCAGCTGTATAAAACACAAATGCTCCCAGTTTGAGTCTTGGCAGTTCCTGACCCCCACTCAATGCATACACTTTCTTTACTTGAAGAATATACAGGCTGATGCCATTGGATTCAATATGTTTAGCCATCTAACTAAAAATAAATTATGGCTTATAAATCATCAAAACAGATTGGGTCAAACATATTTTGCTTTGCAAATATATAAGCATGAATTCAACTAATTAACCTAAAATTACATGGGTGAAAATAATTTCAAAGAGATAATGAGTGCACCCCAAAGATATTTATGAGCTATTGTAAAGCTGCAAGACAAAAGGCCAGAATTACAGTAGAATTGTCTATGTCAACAAGAGCTGCAATTAGTAGCAAGATTGAAATCAACTAATATAATTTGAGCTTGAGCCTCATATTTTATCCTTCTGACTAGGTCACCAAGGCACTCGGAAATGTTTGCTGTAATTACTTGTTTGCACAATTGAGTTATTGTTATTATTATGGGGCTTATTAGACCCAAGAATGAATCTAATGCATATTTTGAACGTCACATCTTGAACTAAATTCAGTTCCCTCACAATCAATGTTCAATTCATAGCATTAAGCAGTACAAACTAATATGCTAGTTTCTGCTTCTGTGTAAGAATAGAATTGCCCGACTAGTTTCTGTCTAGTCTAGCACTGCATCTACAATAATGTGGCCAACCACATGTTCCTGGGAAGCTCACAAGTGGGGTGTGATGGCAATCACCACCCATTGTCAAGGGTTCCCAGAACTGGAAGAATAGTGTCTCAGAATAGGGACATTCCATTTTGGACTGCTAATGCCTAAGCTCGTTGCACCTATTGAAATCAATGAGACAGGTCATGACTAATGTGTCCCACTGTTTTCAGGGCAAAGCACCACCAGCTATGAAGACTTGTGTGATGAAAACATCCATTTTACAATGAAATGGGGGACTCGGTGTAAGGGTTGAAAACTTGTGCAGAACATGATGCACAAGGACATATTGTTGGCACATGTGTGGTGCACATTGGGTAAACACATACCTTCTTGCTTATTCCATGGTAGTAGCAATGTACAATAGCCCACAAAGCCCTTCTAGGGTGGTTGTTGTTGTTGTTGTTGTTTAGTCGTTTAGTTGTGTCCGACTCTTCGTGACCCCATGGACCAGAGCACGCCAGGCACTCCTGTCTTGCACTGCCTCCCGCAGTTTGGTCAAACTCATGTTCGTAGCTTCGAGAACACTGTCCAACCATCTTGTCCTAATACTAAGGGTGGTACCTTAGTATTAATGGTGGTGGTGATGGTAGTAGTAAAGAGGAGCGCTGTGCACCAGATTTCCTCTTATTTGGGGAGGATCCAGGCTTGGGCCAAATCTGGTTTAGACAGCCCTGAATTGCCCCGGGTCAGGTCAGAGCAATCCAGGGCTGTCAAGGGATGGGGCATTGGATGGAAGCCTGCAGAGGTCTTCTTCAACAGCATGTCCCCCCGCAGGGAGCACACTAAAGTAGCAGACTCCAGCAAGATTGAATACGCCACTCACTAGCCGATGAGCCGAGAATTGGGCTTAGCTTTTCCAACTTCCAATTTTTCAGTTCAAACCCATTAGGAACTATAGCTGCAGACTTGAAGCAGCTTGCAGTAGAGTCGTTGCTGCAATTGATTTCAGTTGGTTGCCCTGAGGTTGGTAGATTTAGGCTGCAGACAATGAGGTTGCATCAATGAAGCTCCAAAGAATTTGGTAAATTAATAACAGAGACCTGACACTACAGTAGCTCTATGAACGTAATGTCATCTGACTTCTGTGACTAACCAGGAGAGTTACATATCCAGAGGGCTTGAACAAAATGAGGCAGATACAATGGCAACACAATATACAATACACACACGCACACACTCATACGCACTGTTCAGAGAATTAGACTGTAATGCACTTCTACACAAGGATCTAGGGCAATTTATACACCCGTAATTCATCTTGACAAAAGAGAATAAATCTCCCTTGAGTTGTTAGAAATGCAAGCTGACGTTTTATTCATAATTTTAAACCAATTCCTTATAGACATTTCCAAGAAATTATTTTTCAACATTAGATCCTCTACAGTTTTCATTTCTGAGAGTTTCACTTAAAAATTGTTTTCATATTATTATTATTTAGCATGGGATGGTAAGGCTTACTTGGTATCTCCCCCCTCCCCCCCCGGCTTTGGTCAATCTATTTATCGTTCCTTCCAAATGCTCAAATCCATTTCCCTTGGAATAGATTTGTCTTTGTATGACAGGCATATAAATAGGTTGTATTATAGTATTCTATTCACTGGTGCAAGTTTAGCCTGAAGATTTTGAAGTTTTAAAAGGGAAAGGGAAAGGGGGAAAATCCTTGAATGACATCTCTGCATTATCTAACCTCTTAGCTAATAAAAAAGGAGAGAGAAGACCTCAAAGTGAACTATAGCATCTACCCCCAGGTTTAAAAAGAGCAACTTATATGCTGCTTCTGAATTCAAGCTACTGGGCCTCTTGGGCTTGCCAATCGGAAGATCGGTGGTTCGAATCCCCACGATGGTGGTGAGCTCCCGTTGCTCTGTCCCAGCTTCTGTCAACATATTAATGATAATGATAATGATGATGATGATGATGATGATGATAATAATAATAATAATAATAATATACTGCCCTATGCCTCAAGGTCTCAGGGCGGTTCACAGAATAAAATCAAAATATAAAACCACAAAAAATACATAATCAAAATAAAAACAACCCAATAACACTTCTCCCCCCAGTTTGAAAGCACACCAGCGCAAGTAGATAAATAGGTACTGTTGCAGCAGGAAGCTAAATGGCGTTATTGGGTGCTCTGGCTTCTGTCACAGTGTTCTGTTTTGCCAGAAGCGGTTTAGTCATGCTGGCCACGACTCAGAAATCTGTCTGCGGACAAACGCCAGCTCCCTCAGCCTGAAGCGAAGTGAGCTCCGCACCCCATTGTCGCTTTTGAATGGACTTAACCATCCAGGGATCCTTCACCTTTACCTTACACAGCCAACATTTAAAGCACCTGACTTCTCCCAAAGAATTTGTTAAGGTGCTGGGAATAGTAGCTCCACGACAGGTAATCTACAGTTCCCATAATACTTTGGGGAAAGTCATTTGCTTTAAATGTATGGTACGGTCCAATTAATTAGACTGAATAATATCTAACCTATATGGGAAAGTTAGTTCACACCTAACATGTGGATATTACGTGGGGTCCTGCCATCAGATTGCTAAATTCGTTTCAGTTTGTTTTGCTGAAGTATCCAGTAAATTGAGGAATTAGTGAAAATACCAGCAAGTGTTCCGAGAACAGCTGATGCTTTAGCATTGTTAAAGCTAATCACCTATGGTCCTGATCGGTATTTGGAAAGGGGCTTTGAGAGCTACTTATAAACTATGCTTAGCTTTTTAAGGGAAGTGTATGAGATTGTACAGAAACACTTGGCAAAATTAGAAATACTAAACTACAAGCCCCTAATCAAAGAATTAACAACAAAAATTAAAATATGGAATAATTTACCTTATCTTGGCTGGGATGAGTGGCAACTGTTTAAATGAACTTACTGGCATGCCTCCTTTATTTATTTTGTGTACTGCCTATCCAATTCGCACTTATCTGAATTTTGCAATGAGGTTCTTCTTCCAAACGATGTTCAAGAAACTGCATGTATTAGGGGAAGGATGCATAAAATATAAGTGAAAATAACATACAAAATGCATTATATTGGAGCAATTGCAAAAAAATAATGTGTAGATTTGTCAAAATTGCTTACAAAAATGTGTTTATTGGGATAAATTTGGCCAAAAATCCAGATCAATTTTCATAAGTGTGCGTGTGCGCACACACAAATTTCTGGGAAATGTGGAGAACTGAATATAAGACTGGAAAAATAAGAAACTGACAGATCCTTCCACCTCTCATTCAGTGTCATTCAGAGCCTCATTTTGTTGTGCCATACACCGAAATTTCAGGAGAACATGTCTTGCTAATCAAAAGATTATGATATGTTCAAGGTATGCTTAAAAAAAAACCCTTTTGCTGCAACTTTCCACAAGAAATGCATCTGTTCCCAAATTGCCAAAGACCTTTTTGGAGATCTGACAGAAAGTTGGCCGGATCAATTCAAATGCATACATTTTCATTTGTATGTTTATGTAGAAAAACAAAAGAAACTCCAAAATGCATAGTAAATCATGCAGCACAAAAGTCGGTTCACCAATTTCACAGCAATTGTCAAGTTTCTGGGGGTAGGAGAAGGGGGGCTTTCCAATAAAGAACATAGAGGGTTTTTTTGCAAATTGGATTGTATGCTGTAGTTTCAGAACTCACCATGTGACCATAGTTGTGAGAAATACTGTAATTGGAAAAAAAACCAATTGTCTGGAAGCGTGCTTATGTTCTTTATGTTGTCTTTCCAGTGATTAAGAAACTGTCTGAGAATGTTCTCTAATAAGAGAAGATCCAAGTGCAAAGTGGCAGGTCTCTCTGGGACATTGAGAGAAACAGCATAGCCACGCAGCAAAGATGGTACAGAACAGTGCCAAGCCATTCCTTATAAGATGATTACCGAGATATGGTAAGCTCAAACAGGGATCATTTAGGGACAAAGAATTGCTCCGTATGTTGTGATAATGTAGCTAACCCTTCAAAGAAGCACTTGTTATCAGGTTCCCATATTATCTTGTTTACCTTGATTTTAACCACACACACAAAAAAGGCACAGGAGACAAATGGGATCTACGTCTGTACCTTGCTTGTGAGTAATCCCAGTCTTCGCAATATTAACTTCAAATTATTTGAATGTTAGTCTTGCCGCTTTAATTGTATACGGTATGGTGAAGATAATAAGAAAGTCTTGTGATCTGGATAATAACTACCAGGGATTCAGCTGGTCTCTCAGCAAGAATAATGTTTATGTGCCACTGTGATCTAGTGGGAAGCAATCTAGACAAAGAAGCGGACATTTTCATGATTTAGTATCAGGCCTTATCAAGTGGAAGTGGACAGCCTGCCTGCCTCCACCATTATAAACTCATTTTTCATTTTCTGATATTTAAAAAACAAAACAATAGGCCATCTGAGTGGTGCATGAGTTGTACAGCATAATCTTATGAGCCAGTCAAGAGGGCTGCCGCAGAAATCCTTCTTTGGACTGGTGCAAGCTAGGCCTCATGTAAGGGTACTGCAAGTTGTTAGGAACCCCTAAGGAGTAAAAAGGTAAAGGTAAAAGGTAAATGACCCCTGGGTGGTTAAGTCCAGTCAAAGGCAACTATAGGTTTGCGGCACTCATCTCGCTTTTCAGGCCGAGGGAGCCAGCGTTTGTCCACGGACAGCTTTCCAGGTCCTGTGGCCAGCATGACTAAACCGCTACTGGCGCAACGGAACACTGTGAGGGAAACCAGAGCGCACAGAAACACCGTTTACCTTCCCGTCACAGCTGTACTTCTTTATCTACTAGCACTGACGTGCTTTTGAACTGCTAGGTTGGCAGGAGCTGGGACAGAGCAACGGGAGCTCACTCCATTGTGAGGATTTGAACCGCCAACCTTCTGATTGGCAAGCCCAAGAAATATCTCATGGGTATGCTCCACTTCACTTACAGAAGACAGAAAAGAACAAACTGTTTTAAAGGCTCTTTTTAGAGAGATATATAAAAAAACACATATGAATAGAGTGAATTTGTCTCATAATTGTAGAGCTGTTTCCATAAAGATACCACCAGCGGTCGCTAATTGTACCTAGAAAACTCATTACATTATATGATTGGATTTTTAATTAGAAGTGCAGATGGCATCTCGTTTATTCCTGTTCTATATAGGCCTCTTGACTAGAAAGGCAAATCTATCCCCCTTTTCTCTTTTTTAAGTAAGTTTGCAATTTGGTTAGTGGCATAGCTGCCAAGTTATCCCTTTTTTACAGGGATTTTCCCTTATGCTGAATAGGCTTCCTCGCGAGAAAAGGGAAAACTTGGCAGCTATGGTTAGTGGAGAAACAACTTGGGTTCACGAAAGGGAGAAAGGATAATTGATAAGTTACATCTGAAATGCACTACTGAGTTTGCATCTTGGCATTTATGAAACGGCTGCAGTTTGTCTGCTTCTCTGGAGTGAGTCAGAAATGCTGATTGCTGTTGATAGCAGAAGGATCCCAAGAAGGAAGGAGAAACACCAGAGAAAAACTGCTCAAAGAAAAGGGGCAATAAAATGATTTTTTAAAAAATAAAAGGAAAGAGGAAAGGGAAAGGCAGTCCCTCGAAACACAATAAAATATAAACATGCTGTGACAAATTGAAGCACTTTTAAAATGTTTATTCCTGCCCGGCTGGCAAAGAGTTAACCCACCTCCAGCCTGACTGACATAGAACTCTGATGGGGGCGGGACTGTGCCCGGTTTGAAAGGAGGGAGAGTCGGTTTGGTGAGTTAGGAGGGAGAGGGAGGAAGGTGTGGTGTGGTGTTATGAGGGGGCTTGTTAGAAGACAGTGAAGAGGCTAGGACAACTTAAAGTTAAATGTTTGACTGAGTTTATTTTGTACAACTGGAACAAAGCTAATTAATAAATGACACGTTAAAGAATCACTTATGTTTTTAACACAATAAAACTTCATCTCTGTTTTTGCCAACAAGAGGTCCGTCTGTATTTTTCCAGCGAGGTACCAGGACTCACAGCCGTGGTGACTCAAGAGAGGGCAAAACTCACCTCAGGCAGGGAGGTGGTGGTTTGTGTCCTGAAGTTACACGGAGGAGACTTAGAAGGGTAACCTGAGGTGCCAAGAAGTTGCCAGAGTGCATAGGGCAAACTTCTACAGTGGGGGAATCCAACTGAGGGAGACCCTTTACTGGAGGCAAGGGGTTATTCCTGGGGGACAGCCTAGAGTTTCTTAAGGTACCAGGTCACGCAGGCTGGAAGGCTCTCCTTACTTAGAAACCCATTAGTAAAAGGGGTTTATTTTTGAGGCGGCAGGACCAGAGGGTGGGTGTTTTCCCCTCTGGATTCCTGTGTCGCAGTGATAGTAAGGCAGAGTGGGACCAGGGTCGTCACATTTTTGGTGGCAGCGTCGTGATCGAAATTCAAAGCTCACGCGCCTAGTTTGGTTTGAGTCTGTCAGGATTTTCCTGTGAGGAAAATGACTCACGTAAGAAAACCCAGAGAGGCAAAAGGAGATGAAAGAACGGAAGGGGCTGAGGGAAGCCCAGGTTCTGAGGTAGAACTGATGAAACTACGAATTGAGATGGCCCGAATTGAAGCTGAGAGGGAAAAGATAGCAGCTGAAAGTGAGAGGGAAAAAGCCAGAATTGAAAGTGAGAGAGAGAGAGCTAGGATTGAAGCTGAAAGTGAGAGGGAAAAAGCCAGAATTGAAAGTGAGAGAGAAAAAGCCAGAATTGAAAGTGAGAGAGAAAAAGCCAGAATTGAAGCTGAGAGGGAAAAGATAGCATCTGAAAGTGAGAGGGAAAAAGCTAGAATTGAAGCTGAGGAGAGAATGCAGTCAGAGAGGATAAGGACACAATTAGAACAGGACAGAATGAAGCTTGAAGAGATACGTTTGCGATCAGAATTAACTCAGAGTCCAGTTAATAATGATAGTATCGCAATTAATTTAAAAAGGTTCCCCAAATTTGGAAAAGACGATAATGTCGAATCGTTTCTATTTACCTTCGAACGCGTTTGTGTGGAATTTCAAATACCTGAGGAGAACTGGATGCTTTATTTAAGACCTCAAATTTGTGGGATACTAAGTGAAATTTATGCTGACCTGAGGGAAGAAGAGCTGTCAAGTTACCAAGTATTTAAGCAAAGGGTCAGGGTTCGATGTGGGCTCACGGCTGAACAAAGCAGAAAGGCTTTTCGTGAGGCAAAAAAGGAACATAAAGAGACTTATGCCCAACTAGCTAGCCGCTTAGATAAATTACTTGACAGATGGATTCAAGGGAGTGGAGTGAAGGACTTTGATGAGTTAAAACAATTAATTTGTTTAGAACAATTTTTTAAGCAAATCCCTAGCAATTTACGTTGGTTCTTGAGGGATAAAAAACTGAAAACTGTGGCACGGGTTGCAGAGGTCTTAGATGAACTACAAGGAGATTTCAATGAAATAGCATTCCCAAAACACTCACAGAAGGGTAATCCATGGAGAAACAGAGAAAATAAAGACAGGCAAGAAAATTTTCCTGTCAGGGAATCAGTTTCTGATAAGACAGGGTCAAAGAAAATCACTTGTTTTTTCTGTAATCGTGAGGGCCATGTACGTGCCAGGTGCCCCCTGCTGGTTAAGTCGCAAACTACACCTTCTGCAGCTAAACAAGTAAAACTGGTAATGCAGTCTCAGGAAAATAGCTCGCCTCAGACAGAAGACTCAGAGAAATCAGACAGTCCAGCTGAGACTACTTCTAAGGTCTTGCAGGTCTGGAGGGCTGAGCAGGAGTGCAACCAAGATTACATGGAGCCAATTGAATTAAATGGTCAGTTTTGTTTAGGTTTGAGGGACACAGGAGCAGAGGTCTCACTGGTCAAATCACAATTTGTTCCAAAGGAGCAGTACCTCAAGGGTCAGTCCTATAGTTTAAAAGGCATATGGGGCCCACATTTTGAAGTACCATTAGCTGAAGTTGATATTACCTACAAAGGATTTTGTGGCAAATGGAGAGTAGGAATCCTAAATGAATTGGAGGTACCCTTTTTAATAGGGAATGACCTAGCTAGTCAGAAGCACCGTATTCAAGTGATAACTAGGTCACAGTCTCAAGTCACTGAGAGTAATCCTCCTGCAGTTATAGAGTCACCCATAGATCCTAGTGAGGATGAAGGGCTGATTAGCGTGCCAGTGGTCCAGGAGCACGGTGCCCAATTCTTGAGTGATCAAAAAGAGGATGAAACTATAAAAGAGCTGTGGGGTAAAGCACAAAGTCCTACTGCAGAAGTAACTGTGGAGAACCCCTGCTTATTTACCACCATTGAGGGAAGATTGTATAGAATTTCTAGGAGGAGGAAAACTGCTGCTGTTTGGGAAAGGAAGAAACAGTTAGTGTTGCCAAGAACTTACCGGTTGCAAGTGCTACAAATGGCACACGACGCACCCTCAGCAGCGCATCTAGGCATTAGAAAGACTAGTGATAGAATCCAAGCAAGATTTTACTGGCCTGGGATGGGCAAAGACATCAAAGAGTATTGCAAGTCCTGTGTGATCTGCCAAAAAGCAGGCAAAAGAGCGGACAAAACGCGAGGCTTGTTACAGTCTATTCCTGTAATTACTGAGCCCTTTTCCAGAGTAGGAGTGGACATCCTCGGGCCTATCTCCAGAGTTACAAAAAGGGGGAATAAATTTATTTTATGCCTCGTGGATTATGCTACGCGCTATCCAGAAGCAATACCTCTGAAGGACATTGACTCAAAGACTGTAGCAAAAGCCCTCATGTCGGTGTTCTTAAGGCTTGGATTCCCCAAAGAAATTATAACAGATTTAGGGACATCCTTCACGTCCAAGACCATGGAAGAGCTTTTAACTCTTTGTGGAATTAAGCATGTTAAAACTACGGCTTATCATCCACAGTCGAATGGCTTGACGGAGAAATTTAATTCGACCCTGAGCCGGATGCTAAAAACCTATTCCATCAATCATCCTAACGACTGGGATGAGAGGCTGCAACACTTCCTATTTGGTTATCGCGAAGTGCTGCAGGAGAGCACAGGGTTCAGTCCTTTTGAACTCCTATTTGGACGACAGCCACGAGGACCCCTAGACTTGATGAAAGCAGCGTGGTCAGGGGAGGAGCAGATCGACAGCCCTGATGTTGTGACGTATCTACAGGAGCTACAGAGCGACCTTCAAGAGCTACGGGAGCAAGCTGCTCACAACTTGCAGCAGGCACAGCGTCGACAGAAGCAGTGGTATGATGCACACGCAAGAGACAGATCTTTCCAGCCCGGTGACAGTGTGCTCGTGTTAAGAACAAGACGTCGAAAGAAGTTGGAGATGTCGTGGGACGGTCCCTTCAAAGTGGTCGAGAAGATATCTGCGGTGAACTATTTGGTAGAGTTAGATGGGGAAGGGAACCGATGTAAAAATTTTCATGTAAACTTACTTAAGCCTTATTTTGACAGAAATAAGTTGGTGTTGCAAGTAAAGGGGAAGATGACACAAGGAATTCATTTAACTGGGTGGGGAGAGCTGAGTAATGGCACAACTCTAGCAGAGGTGTCATTCGATGAAAGTCTGACCCCAGAGCAAAAGGAGCAGTTAAAATTAGTCCTTGCTCAGTTTGCTCAGATCTTCTCAAACATCCCAGGGAGGACCAACCTAGCAACTCATAAAATAGATACGGGGGAAGCAAGACCCATAGCTACCCCTCCTTACAGAGTGACGGGGGAGCACGCCGACTTGGTCTCTTCAGAGATCAGGGAGATGCTTGCACTGGGATTGATTGAGCCCTCTTACAGCCCCTGGTCATCGCCCCTGCTCTTGGTCAGGAAGCCAGACAATACCTTTCGTCCCTGTGTAGACTTCAGAAAGTTGAACCAGGTGACCGTGCCGGACGTTTACCCCATGCCACGGGTGGACGACTTGGTTGAGACCATAGGAAAAGCGAATTATATATCTACACTTGACTTAACAAAAGGGTACTGGCAAGTGGAAATGGATCCCTTAGATAAGCCCAAAACCGCTTTCATCACTAGAGATGGGTTGTTTGAATTTAAAGTGTTGCCTTTTGGATTAAAGAACGCGGCAGCCACGTTCCAGCGACTCATCGATAGGATGCTAAGGGGTCTGCAAACGTTCGCCCTTGCTTACATTGACGACATAGCGGTATTTAGCCCATCGTGGAGAGATCACTTACAACACCTAAGTGTGGTTTTCCAGAGGATAAAAGCGGCAGGTTTAACAGTAAAAGCGGCTAAGTGTCAGATGGGGAAAAGACAGGTTAAATACTTAGGCCATGTTCTCGGAGGGGGAGTGATCAGGCCAGATACTAACAAAGTGGAAGCCATCAGAAGCTGGCCGGCTCCCAAAACTAAGAAGCAGGTGCGTGCCTTTATAGGAGCTATAGGTTATTATAGGCGTTTTATCCCCCAGTTCAGCACTCACGCGGCTGTGTTGAGTGACTGTATGAAGAAAAGCCGCCCGGACAAGATTATCTGGACATCACAGTGTCAACAAGCTTTTGAACTTTTAAAGGCTGCTCTGATGACAGAGCCCATTTTAAAAGCACCTGATTTCTTTTGCCCTTTTAATTTAATGACGGACGCTTCAGGTGTTGGTTTAGGTGCAGTGCTGGCACAGGAGGGAGAAGGAGGGTTTTTACACCCAGTATTATATATCAGCCGGAAGCTATTGGAGAGGGAAAAGCACCTCTCCACCATAGAACTCGAATGCCTAGCGATTTTGTGGTCCGTAGGTAAACTGAAGCCTTACCTGTGGGGCCGAAAGTTTACCCTATATACCGATCACTCACCACTGAAATGGTTAAACCAAATGAAGGGTAACAACAGTAAGTTAATCAGGTGGAGCATGCAGTTACAGGATTACACATTTGATGTCAAGCACATCAGTGGGAAGGAAAACATCATAGCGGACGCTTTATCCAGGTATTTTTGAGAGGTATAGAATGATGCAAATTATTATATGAAATGGTGGGAACCCTAGCACAACATTTGTGCTAAGGCGTTATAATCTGACACATGCCAAACAGGGTTTATCCGTGTACAAGTTTATGAGATGTTAATTTAGTTGACTTTGTAATATGAATGTTATAGAATGCATTGAAGTATTTTGGACCCCAAGCCCATTGCTTTGGCATTGCTCTAGTTAATTAAGAGCAAGCCGACGCAATGTCTTTGTGGTGGGGGGAGATATGTGACAAATTGAAGCACTTTTAAAATGTTTATTCCTGCCCGGCTGGCAAAGAGTTAACCCACCTCCAGCCTGACTGACATAGAACTCTGATGGGGGCGGGACTGTGCCCGGTTTGAAAGGAGGGAGAGTCGGTTTGGTGAGTTAGGAGGGAGAGGGAGGAAGGTGTGGTGTGGTGTTATGAGGGGGCTTGTTAGAAGACAGTGAAGAGGCTAGGACAACTTAAAGTTAAATGTTTGACTGAGTTTATTTTGTACAACTGGAACAAAGCTAATTAATAAATGACACGTTAAAGAATCACTTATGTTTTTAACACAATAAAACTTCATCTCTGTTTTTGCCAACAAGAGGTCCGTCTGTATTTTTCCAGCGAGGTACCAGGACTCACAGCCGTGGTGACTCAAGAGAGGGCAAAACTCACCTCAGGCAGGGAGGTGGTGGTTTGTGTCCTGAAGTTACACGGAGGAGACTTAGAAGGGTAACCTGAGGTGCCAAGAAGTTGCCAGAGTGCATAGGGCAAACTTCTACAGTGGGGGAATCCAACTGAGGGAGACCCTTTACTGGAGGCAAGGGGTTATTCCTGGGGGACAGCCTAGAGTTTCTTAAGGTACCAGGTCACGCAGGCTGGAAGGCTCTCCTTACTTAGAAACCCATTAGTAAAAGGGGTTTATTTTTGAGGCGGCAGGACCAGAGGGTGGGTGTTTTCCCCTCTGGATTCCTGTGTCGCAGTGATAGTAAGGCAGAGTGGGACCAGGGTCGTCACACATGCCTAAAGAAGAGACTGATGGTGATGGCTCTGAGATTATAGATATATATATAGATATATATACTAGCTGGCCCTGCCACGCGTTGCTGTCGCTAAGTCTGTTAAATGGAGCCACAGAGTCCCCCTTCAGACTCCCCTCACCTTCAGAGTCCCCCAGTTTTACATCCCAGCCCCTCCTCCCCCCACCCTCTGGCTCATCCCTGTGATTGGCCCCACCCTGTCCCGACCCATGACCTATCCCACCCCCTCCTCCCCCCATCCACCACCCAGGCGAGCCCCCACCTCCATTCGGCCCAGTCTGGAAAGCCGAGCCAAGATGCTGTGGAGAGGGAAGTTTTCCTAGGTGCAGTACCAGTGTTGCCGTCACTAGAGGGCATTATTTTGCAACCTCTCCTGTGTTCCCAGCATGCACTTTCGTCTGATTTGTGAGTTCTGGAACATGTGGTTTTGGGGGTTTTACCTGGCCCAGGTGCGACATCTGTCTACGCAAACGGCATGGGCTTGCTCTCGTAGTCACATTTGACTTTGTGTCCAAATTTGAACGCAATCGGTCAAGCAGTTTCGTTGAACATTGGAGAAGAACACCCATCCCCAGTTTACATTTTTCTATATTTAGATTAAGGGGTTAACAAGATTAAGAGTATACAATATAAACTAAAATTACAGATTAAAATAAAATTCCTGCGGGTATTGTTCTTGCTTGTTACTATGCTATATATTTTTGTGTTTTTATATTGTAAAACGCTCTGTGATATTTGGATGAAGAGTGGTATAGAAATTTAATGAATAAACAATAATAAATAAAATGCCAGCTCTCCATTTTTGGGTATGCTTGTCTAAATGAAAATGTTTTTAAACAGGCATCTGAAAGAGTAATGGTATTGTTATTATTCATCCCATTTCTATACTGCTTCAGACCCTCCAAGTGTCCCTGTTTTCCAGGGACACCCCTGATTTAGAGAAGCCATCTCAGTTTCCGATTTGATCCCGGAATGTCCCACTTTTCCTTAGGATGTCCCTATTTTCACTGGAGAAACGTTGGAGGGTATGGAGTTATCTGAGCCCCGAACCATCTGAAGGCAATCTTGTATAGGGAAGCTTTTTAAAATGTTTAATATTTAATTATGTTTTAATATATGTTCAAAGCTGCCCAGAATGGTTGGGGCAACCCAGGAGGATGTGTGAGGTATAAATAGTAAAATTATCATTATGGAATGGGACATCCCTATTTTCATTGGAGAAATGTTGGAGGGTTGTTGAGCTTTTTTGACAAAATTTCCCAAAATTTCCCATGGCTGATTCCCGGCTGTGCCAGAAAATTCTGGACATATGGCAACCCTATCTCAGGCTACAGTCAAACTGAGAATGAATTAAACCCCACTCTGGTTAAATCCTGTTCAGTTTGGCAGTGTGAGCCGGTTCCATGTGGAGAACTGGTGCATGCAGCCAGTGGTGGAGTTGCATGCTCCGGCACCTGGGAATGGAGAGTAGGCAGGGGCATAGCTGGTGCGTGTCCCAGGGGCGTGGCATACTCCCTGGGGGCGTGGCGCACCGCCCGTGGGGGCATGATGCACGTCCCGGGGGTGTGGCACGCCACCCGTGGGGTGTGGCACCAGCATGGTGGGGGGAGTGTGTAGCACGTGTTGGGAGGGGTCCATGATGATACCCCCCCTCCCCTCATAGCTGTCAACTTCCGATTGGAAAATAAGGGATCAGCAGCCTCACCCAGCAGCGCGGCACCGGAAATCGGTTCTGCGCATGTCCAGACATGCGCAGAAGCGACTTCCGGTGCTGCCTCTGCCCGATTTCTGGTGCCCAGACATGGGCAGAGTGGCACAGTAAAAAGTGGTTCTGCGCATGTCCAGACATGCGCAGAAGTGACTTCCGGTGCCAGGCTGCCCATGTTCGCATGTCTGGGCACCGGAAATCGCTTCCGGCAGCACTCGGCAAGTGAGCGAGCAGCCAGCCACCAAGCGAGGTTTTTTACCGGGCGGTGGCTGGCTGCTCACTCACGGGGGGGGGTGCCGAGTGGAGCCTCCCTGGCCCCCAAAGCACCGAGCATGGGGAGACGAGCAAGCAGGCGGTGACGCAGACACTCATGGCTTGGTAGAACGCGCTGCGCAGTGGTAGCCCCTCACTCACCTGCCGTCACCTTCGTGCACTCTCAGGGGGACACAGCGGCAGCCAGATGCCCTCTCTGGCCGAGTGCTGGGACACAGAGAAGAGCACGGCGGGTGCACTCCCGAGCAGGGCCAGCCGAGCCAAGGAAGTTGTCTCTCCATGCTGATCCATGGACAGTGACGAGGAGATGTTGGAAAAGACCGTCAAGGGTAACTGCGTCCCTTAGGCCTGAGGGGAGGGAGCGAGGGAGGGAAGGCGGGCACAACATCTTGGGGCGGGGGTGAGGGAGAGCAGGGGCGCAGGTCTCTGAGGCGCCTTTTTGCGCTGGGGCTTTGCGCATCTCCACGTCGTGACTGTTCCGAGGAGCCCTTTCAAATTTGGGACATTTATGGGGTATTTTACAATCTGGGGTTGCAGCAGGAAATGGATTTAAATTCGGGGGGTTCCCGCCAAAAACGGGAGGGTTGACAGCTATGCCCTTCCCTATGGTGCTGGGGCGGTGTGCTCCACCTGACCCCCCTTTTCTCCGTCAGTGCATGCAGCGAACACAGAACTGAATCCTACCACCTTGTCAACCTGTCCTTTCGAGTGATGTCAACTGACTGAAAGCTGGGTATGGCTTTTAAACAACTGCCTTGAGGTCCAAACTAGAACCCCTGGAAGGCCAAGCTTGGCCCACAGGCTAAAGGTTCCCACCTTTGGTCTACATCACAAACAAATGAGCTGGGGAGGAAAAACAGAGAGGTTTCTTCGTAACCTTGAAGAAAACACTTGAAAATCTACACAAAATTAGTAACAGAAATAGAAGATTTCAGCACAGAACATCAACTTAATGCAGTTGTACTGTACAAAGTGTCACTGTTCCTTCAGCAGTGCAAATGGAAACAAAACGGTGTATTACGGACAATGCATCCTTCTGCCATCCTTAAGAATAAAATGGACAAAAGAAAATGAATTCTCATTTATGTTGTCTTGATCCCGTTTCTACACAGATGGCCTTGTTTGCTCAGGCTTACTTTGAGGTTTCCTTTACTATAACAGTGAGCTTTTTTTATTGGAAAGCGGAAAGATAAAATCCCTATTCTTCCCCTTTTCACCTATGACGCATTTGAATTTATCAGAATAGCTGTGAAAAATGAGATGCTTTCAGTGACATTTTTAGTTGCTTGAGAGGTCAGCTCTGAGGAAAATCACATTTTCACCATCGTCAAGGGCAGAGGAATCATTTCTTGATGGTTGTCAAAGAAACAGCTTCTGAGAACCTAGTTCATGCACTCTTTCTCAAATCAGCACATCACGGTAATTCGATGTATAATTATAATAATAATAATAATAATAATAATAATAATAATAATAATAATAATAACAACTTTATTATTTATACCCCGCCCATCTGGCTGGGCTTCCCCTGCCATTCTGGGCGGCTTCCAACAAACATTACAATACATCAAATATCACAGATTAAAAACTTCCCTAAACAAGGCTGCCTTTAGGTATTTTCTAAATGTCAGGTAGTTGTTTATCTCTCTGACCTCTGATGGGAGGGCGTTCCACAGGGCGGGTGCCACTACCGAGAAGGCCCTCTGCCTGGTTCCCTGTAACTTAGCTTCTCGTAGCGAGGGAACCGCCAGAAGGCCCTCGGCGCTGGACCTCAGTGTCCAGGCAGAACGATGGAGGTGGAGACGCTCCTTCAGGTATACTGGACCGAGGCCGTTTAGGGCTTTAAAGGTCAGCACCAACACTTTGAATTGTGCTCGGAAATGTACTGAGAGCCAATGTAGGTCTTTCAAGACCGGTGTTATGTGGTCTCGGCGGCCGCTCCCAGTCACCAGTCTAGCTGCCACATTCTGGATTAGTTGTAGTTTCCGGGTCACCTTCAAAGGTAGCCCCACATAGAGCGCATTGCAGTAATCCAAGCAGGAGATAACCAGGGCATGCACCACTCTGGCGAGGCAGTACGCAAGTAGGTAGGGTCTCAGCCTGCGTACCAGATGGAGCTGATAGACAGCTGCCCTGGACACAGAATTGACCCGCGCCTCCATGGACAGCTGTGAGTCCAAAATGACTCCCAGGCTGCGCACCTGGTCTTTCAGGGGCACAGTTACCCCTTTTAGGACCAGGGAGTCCTTCACACCTGCCCGCCTCCTGTCCCCCACAAACAGTACTTCTGTCTTGTCAGGAGTCAATCTCAATCTGTTAGCCGCCATCCATCCTCCAACCGCCTCCAGGCACTCTCACAGGACCTTCACTGGTTCTGATTTGAAAGAGAGGTAGAGCTGGGTATCATCCGCATACTCATGAACACCCAGCCCAAACCCCCTGATGATCTCTGCCAGCGGCCGCATGTAGATGTTAAAAAGCATGGGGGAGAGGACAGAACCCTGAGGCACCCCACAAGTGAGAGCCCAGGGGTCTGAACACTCATCCGCCACCACCACTTTCTGAACATGGCCCAGGAGGAAGGAGTGGAACCACTGTATGACAGTGCCCCCAGCTTTCTCAAACCCACCTTACACCCACCTTTCTCAAACTGGCACCCTCTAGAACTTGGCGGACTCCCATTGCCTCTGATCATTGGCCATGCTGGCGAGTGTTGATGGGAACTATTTAATTTCAAACTCATGGCTGACCTTTACCCTTTGATGTGTGGGGGGGTTGGATTTGTAAGACTACTGGCAAGGGAAGATCATTCTGGCCCTCAAATGTTATACAGTCATACCTTGGTTGTCAAACGCCTTGGTACTCGGACGTTTTGGCTCCTGAACGCCACAAACCCGGAAGTGAGTGTTCATGTTTTCGAATGTTTTTTGGAAGCCCAACGTCTGACACGGCTTCTGCGGCTTCCAATTGAGTGCAGAAAGCTCCTGCAGACAATCGGAAGCTGCTAGGGCCTTCTTTACCCGGGGGTGCAAGGGGTGCTGGGCACCCGGGTGCCGAATTCGGGGGGGTGCCAGGCGCCCGCCGCTGAAGCCGCCTAAGTGTATTGTATTGAGCTGCTATGCGGCAGCGAGGTCAGTGGCAGCTTTGACACGACTGATCTTGCACCGCCTGTCTGCTAATGCTGCTGCTGGGAGAGCTCTCTGGAAAGTCTCGCTCACCAAAGCCGGGAAGAGGGGGAGTGAAATGAAAGAGGGAGAGACAGACGGAAAGAGAACGCGCCTATCTAGCGACGGGAGCACGCACAGGCTCCAGAAGAAGAAATTGTATATGCGCGCTAGCAAGGGCCCTCCGAGCTCCTCTAGAAATAAGGTTCCTTCCACAATGAAAGGCTGCCCAAGATGCCTCTCCCATACATGCGCACAATGCCCGCCCGCCTCATCTTTCAGCGTGGAGTCTTTACACCGTCTCCCAATGTGTTCTTTGTCTTCTTTAGAAAAGCTGATTTTTAAACAAAAAACACACACACTCAAAACTCCTTTTGGAGCCGCACAGGCAGGAGCGCTATTTATCAAATGATAATAGTGGCATAAGGCATAATAAAAGTTAATTTGGGGGCTAAACTAAATTTGGGGGCGCTGGGCAGATGTTTGCACCCCAGCGGCACATATGCTAAAGACAGCCTTCGTTTTTTAACCATTCCAGGAGTCGAACGGACTCCCAGAACGGATTAAGTTTGACAACCAAGGTACCACTGTACAGGCAATCCTTGTTTGGTGTGGGGCTTATATTCTGGACACCCACCCACCCCCACGTGACTGCGGGGCCTGCGAAAAACATTCTGTTGCGTTCTGCCCCTGCCCTGCCCTTTTAGTGACATTTTTGGGTCACTTCTGGGTTCGGTGCCTTGCATGTGTGTGATCAAGATCATGTGTAAATCAGTCGTTGCCTGTATAATAAGTGGTTGTACACAACTCACTGCTTTATTCTGGGATTGTCAAACTGATCTCCCTGCTCCCTCCCACCCACCCCACTCGCCTTCCTTTTAGTTTGTAAGCCTGGGGGAAGGGCCTGTGTTCTTTTGGGATTGAGGTAACAATATTTGTCTGAAAAGTGGTATAAAAATATGTGTGTGTACATATGATGTGCCACTCTGTAAACCACACAGAGTAGTTTTGAGAATGCATATGAATGACACTAGAATTATAAAGTATTTTCTAACTGTAAATCCTCAAATGCACACATACATGATATTTGTAAACTAGAAAGGCGTGATGAAGTGTGTGCATGTGTGTGTCCTCTGATCAGGAAGTGAACCCCAAAAGTTCCAGCATTCGCTTTACTTTGTACATACATCTCTTATTTTCAGTGACGCTTTTTCAAATTAAAACCTTGCCTAATTGGATTGATTTTTTTATTATTATTTCCCTGAAATAATCAGGGTTACAATTCTGGGTGAACATACTAAGACGCAAATGATTAAAATGCAGGACACTGTAGGAAAAGCACTTATCAACTTGGTCAGCAAATCAACTCAGTACCAGTTATGAACAGGTATAAATATTTGTCTACATGTGAATTTGTACCAGAAAAGGGTTTGTATCAGATGGAGGAGAAAGAAAGATCAAGCAATACAAAATGAAATGAAGCGGCTTTATTGGTAACTTCAGGTAGACTTTTTGGAGTGCAATTCTCCATTTCATTTACAATATCTAATCCACGTATTTCCCACAAATGTTACATATCCATATCCATCTATCGGCACTTTCTCATCCAGACCGCTATTAGGCAATCATGGAGTCTTTCACCCTCCAAATTTCAGCAGCAGAGCAGAGTCTTTATTTTTAACTTTGTAGGACGTATCGCCATGGAAACATAATGAAATATGAGAGCAATCTGGCTGATTGATGATGTTACAGTGGGGAAAGATTGACATGAAAAGCAGAGATAAATTTTGTGGCATTCTGAAGCAAGGCTTCGTTTATACACCGGATGAATCATCTGGCCTAACTCTGTAGGTTCCAAGTTAGTACTATAAGATCACTTAACCCAATGCAAAATGAAACATGCCTCAGATGAGGTATAACCCTCTTTGGTTCATTAACCAAGCCCAGAAGAAGAATAGCTCTCTCCTCAGTTAAATAGGAAAGATGACCAGCAGTAATGAAGGGCTATAAATACACATGACACTTCAGCATATGGTGGGAGGAAGATTTATTTATTTTATTAACGATTAACCATGATTTCCAGCCCACCCTATTCTAAGGGCTTAGGACAGGAAACTGCAAATCTGTGCACATAGCTGAGGTCCCAAAAGTTCCGACTTCTAAATCTCTAACACTAGTCCACTTATGCATAACTTTGCTTTCTTTAAATTTACAGGATTTATATCTGAGTAAGGATATAGGAGGAATGCGCCGGTTGCTAGAAACTTGTTATATTTTGCAATAAAAGTAAAGCCATGTGCACAGACTATACCTTTAAAGAACATTCAAAACACATTCTTTCCCACACAAAAAATTCTTTGCCCTGCATACAACCTTCACAGGGTTACAGTTCCAAGCAACTCTTAGCAAGTTATAGTGCCCAGAATTCTCTGAGGGAAAGAATGTGCTTCAAGTATCAAAACGGGGCATCCTGTTTTTTCGCATGAGAACGCGGCAGCCATTTTGGGTGCCATGCTCTCATGGGTTCTTGCACTGTGCTCTTGCCATCCCCCCCCCCAAAAACCCACTTTTTTGGCATGGGAGTGAGGCGTGGGTCATGTGACTTCCCCGGGAGCACATCCCGGAAGACACGCGCCCTGGTTTGAGGCTTGAAAAAGTTGAACGGTGTGAAATATGCTTTAGGGATTTAGTGTATACACATCCTCAGGCCTGCCCATCACTTCTTTGTCTTAATTCTATTCCCTACAACCTTATTACTATGTGCCCCTTTGTCTGGGTCATATGATTTGTTTTTATTTATATACAGTTTTTCAGGACAGAACCCTCACAAGGAAGTGTACCATGGAGATCCAATTGAGATACATTGAATAGTCAAAAACTTTGGACTATAACTCCCATGAGCCCCAGCTAGTAACTCTACTGGCTGGGCCTGATGGGAGTTGTAGTCTAAAACTTTGGGAGGCAGTCAGGTTGGGGAAGGCCGGTCAAAAAGGTTAGAAGAAAGGACAGAACCCTCCCCCCAAATGAAGCCAATATAGATTGCGGAGTTGTAGCTGGACTATCAAAGGAATTACACTAATATGAATTATGGGGGGAAGTGAATAATTTTTACTTCCCCCACAAAAAGCCCCTGCATCTATTTGCCTGCAATTCGGCCAGCTTAATCTACTCTTAATCTACTCCCATGCATGTAAATTTCATCCATTTTGCAAAAAAAGTGGAAAATTACAGTCATTTTTAGATTCCCCCTATTAGTGAATAGGTAAACGCGGTGCTTTGTTTTCTATAGAGTGGCTCAGGAGCTGAATTACAGACTGAAGTGGAGAGTACAAAGAACAATTTGGAAAGAGATCAGAATTTTGACTATGCTCAGATTTAGAAGCAAGGCTTAAAGTGCAAATCCTTAGTATCCAGTATACTATAGAAACACTTCCAGTCATGCAGAAGCTGTTTGCATCCTGGTTCTTATGCCCTTCATGCTTGACTCAATGTTCATTTTGTAGTGAAGTATTCACATCTGAATACTCTGAATACATTAAGAGCTGCTCAGTGTCCCAAAGGCTCCCCATTTTAGAACAGTCTTTTACCACACAGTAGTAATAGTAATAATAATAATAATAATAATAATAATAATAATAATAATAATAATAATAATATACCTCTGGGCGGCTTCCAACAGAAAAGTAAAATACAATAATCTATTGAACATTTAAAACCTCCCTAAACAGGGCCGCCTTCAGATGTCTTCTAAAAATCTGGTAAATGTTTTTCTCTTTGACATCTGATGGGAGGGCGTTCCACAGGGCGGGCGCCACTACCGAGAAGGCATTTCCAGGGGCGTTCCCAGTTCCTCTTCGGTCTCACACCTCCCAATCCCCCCCAAAAAAATAAAAGCTATAAATCGGTGTTCATCTTTTCTTCCCCCAAGACTGACACATTAGTTTAATACAGTTCAACCCCTTATTTTTTTTACTTTGCTTTGTCCAGGCCAAGTCCGCCTGCAAGACCTAGAAATTCTGTTTATCTTCGGTTTTAAAGACGCACATATCTGTCGCTTTGAGCAGACATTTATCTGTTATTGTTGAGCAGATGGGGATTTGACCTTCCAATATTGGTACCTGAAGTGACATTTTTCTACCATTGTTGACCAGATGGGGATTTAACCTTCCAAACACGGTACCTGAAATGAACTCCTACTACACAAGGCGCATTACTCACTTAGTAACTTTCTGTGATGGACTTATAATGTGCACTCTGGTGCCCTCTCATGGCCTCGTACACTTAATGTTTAGCTTCAGTTATTGAAATTGCTGCTACAGTGCTCATTTCTATGCATGCAGTGGTGAGGGGAGAGGGGGAGAGAAGGCTTCTCTTTTCCTTGAAAGCCAAACAAATTAGACTACAAAATGTTGTGATTGAACAATGTTGTGATTGGCTGGGGGAACCAGATGGGCGGGGTATAAATAATAAATTATTATTAAAATTATTATAAATTATTATGATTGAACAATGTTGTGATTGAACATCATTGGGGATGGAGGAGAAATTTGATCCAGTTCACATTTAAAGCCTAGTCTCTCAAATTCACACTTTCAAAAGCAACAGCTATCCAAAATTCATGCTTATCCAAATGTTGTTATACAATTCTCCAAAAATTCATATTTTAGGGGAAAGTCTGCATAAAAATGAAGTCATTTGGGGAAAATATCATATAAAATGCATCACTTGTGGGGAAATTGCTTGCTGAAATGGGTACATGAGTCAAAACTGCACATGAAATGTGTTTATTAGGAGAAATTCACACTATAATGCTGATGGGTTTTCATGAGGATTATTTTTTTTAATGCAAATTGCTGGAAAAATGTGAATTTACTTTAAGACTGGAAAATGAAAAGCTGAGAGAACTGAAATCAGGAGATCCTTCCATCCCTATTAAACTTGTGTTTTGTTATGATTTCTGTATTGGATCAGATTATTATAAGATGTGTGGTTGTATATTTTGTTGCTGTGAACCGCCTTGTGCATAGTCATATAGAAAAGTGACACAAATTAAAAGTGAAATGAAATTCTTACTAGTCGTGGAACTGAAAATGGGTAGCTGGATGTTTGCCTCAGAGGAATTGCTTTCTAGAAGAAGAAGAAGAAGAAGAAGAAGAAGAAGAAGAAGAAGAAGAAGAAGAAGAAGAAGAAGGGGGGAGGAGGAGGAGTTTGGATTTGATATCCCGCTTTATTTATCACTACCTGAAGGAGTCTCAAAGCGGCTAACATTCTCCTTTCCCTTCCTCCTCCACAACAAACACTCTGTGAGGTGAGTGGGGCTGAGAGACTTCAGAGAAGTATGACTAGCCCAAGGTCACCCAGCAGCTGCATGTGGAGGAGCAGAGACACGAACCTGGTTCCCCAGATTACGAGTCTACCACTCTTAACCACTACACCACACTGGCTCTCTCCAAGGAAAATGCAAATGCAAACCTTTGTACCAGCTTTAGGGGGCAAATGGGTCATTCATTGGGGCGAACCAACTGCTGCATACACACCAAAATAGGTGAGGCCTTCATTTTGAGGCAGTAATGCTTCTGAAGACCAGTTGCTGGAAGCCACAGGAGGAGACAGCACTCTTGTGTTTGGGTTCTGCTTGTATGGGGATGGGCCACTGACCTGGTCTGGCAGGACTTTTCTTAGGTTCCTGTGTTCCTAATCTAACACTATGCTAGCATTGTAACACAGATGCTCCGATACACAGCGATAACTATCATAACTCCTGACAGGAGGTGCCAGCCATTACAACCAGAGAGCACCCTGACACAGAAGCTGCAGGAAGAGATGTCTTCCCTAAATGAAACTGATTAGCATACAATGTGGCTTGAGGCGCGACAATTGGTACAGATTGCTTCAAGTCCCTTTTTCCTACTTGCCAAGCATTAAAATGAAAGGGGAAGTCTGCATTCAATCCGAAGTATGAATAAAAGTCATTGAGAATGACAATACTTGGAAATACGTAATGTGAGCAGAACTCTGTGCCCTTAAACTATTATCTCACTTCAGGAGCAAAATTCTAATTCAGTGAGCACCCACAGCTTGTAAATAACAACTGAATGGTAGCTAAGTTCCAGCAGACAAAATGCTTGAATTCTTTAACAATTTATGAACGCTTTCTTAAAAACAAGAACACAGGAATAATTTATTTCGTTCATTTTACACACACACACACACACACACCAGGGGTAGGCAACCTAAGGCCCAGGGGCCGGATGCGGCCCAATCGCCTTCTCAATCTGGCCCGCGAACGCTCTGGGAATCAGCGTGTTTTTACATGATTAGAACGTGTGCTTTTATTTACAATGCATCTCTGAGTTGTTTGTGGGGCATAGGAATTCGTTCATTTTTTCCCCAAAATATAGTCCGGCCCACCATATGGTCTGAGGGACAGTGGGCCGGCCAACGACTGAAAAAGGTTGCCTACCCATGATATACACATACACACATGTTACACACACTGTCTCCAGAAACAAGTACCGCATTTCAAAATTAAGCATAAAGTTTATATAAACAATGTAAATATAAAGAACTATGTTCTATTCAATCCAGTATATTTATTTAAAAATGTGTCCTTAATTGTTGTTTTTTCCAATATTTACTTCAGTTATGTATCCCAGACTTTTGTTATAACCATCATCGTCTTAAATGGCTAAACGGAATAACCGTTTTTTTAGTGTAGGTTTTAAAAATTGTTCCACTCTGTCTACGTTTTGGTGGGAAATGCAGGCGATAAAATCACTGCTTTTCAGCTCATTGGACTAATGGCATCTTTTGGGGATGATGAAGTCTTATTATACTTATGAATGATAACCAAAAGGAAACAAATAATAAAATCAAGAAGTGAAACTTGGCTTCAAGGCTCCCTCATGTTCCCACAGTATTTCTTGGGCAGAGAAGTTGCCATTTCACCTCCAAAGCGAAAGGATGTTGTGGAGAGCCCTGTATTACTGCATTGTAATTACACCTTAAAATCAGTGGTGTGGTGTGGTGTGGTGTGGGAATTAACTACCGTATGTTCAGAGAATAACTACCGGTATGAGTACAGGGTATCCAGGCCTTGGGCCTGGAGCAGAGTGAGACGCAAATGGACCACAGATTAAAAGTAATGCACAGTCATTATGACGTGCCCCAGTCATAAAGGGATCCTTTCCCTCAGAAGCAGAGAAGATAATGGATTGTGCAATTACAGTCTTATTAGAAAGGGCAGCAGACAGTTCTAATTCCAGCCCCAGTTCCATTTATGCTGAGAACATTTCAGCCACTCATAATTTTCTAATAGTTGCCTCTATAGTTGAACTGATGTGATAGGGGTAGCTAATGGACAGTAGCATTTGATTCCATTTTTAAGCATATTAGATCTCAGCAGCACCATAACTAAATTTAGTCAAAGAGAACTGTGTTGCAAAGATGTTCTCCATGGCTTGTAAAAAGATAACAACCGTGAACCAGTCTCAATGAAGTTTTGAAGATTCATTCATTCTTCCCTTTCTTGGCCTACAAGGAACCTGATTGATGCCATCGTGCTACATGCATTCACCCGACTATTTGAAAGTACCTATACAGAGAGGCAAAATTGAACTGAGAAGAAAACGAATGTCTGATCCAGGTAACAGTAACCACTTTTAAGTGGTTTTAATTCCCATTTCAGTTCTGGAAGTGTACAAAAGCACTCTTGTTACATTCAGTCCAAAAATCCACATTTATATAATCCCTGGAGCAGCTTTGAGTGTCAAGTTTCCTTTTATAAAAAAGTTAAGACTGAACAGGTAAAGATGTGAAGGCTCTGTAAAACAAAACAAACAACAACAACAGGAGGGACGGACACCTGAAACATAGCAGGAACAAAAGGCTGATTACCTGGTATGTGTTACAGGTAGGTAGCCGTGTTGGTCTGAGTCGAAGCAAAAAAAAAATTTTTTTTTAAAGGTGCTACTGAAGGATTTTTTTTATTTTACCTGGTATGTAAACACACATCTTTTATTACATACAAGAAACCAAGATAAAGCTAGGCTCATCCTGCAGCTGAGGGATACTCTGTGAGGATACCCCCTTCATCATTGGATTCTCTGTAACTAATCTTTCACTGCTATTCAGACTAACATGGTGTTTTTCAAAGTTACCCCCAACCGTGTTTTTCACACCTTAAGTGCAATGATCAAGTGGCAAACTTATCTTCTGAAGCTTTTCTTACAGTTATATTTTCCTGTGATGAGACTTCTCCAATATGTCCAGGCGGCAGCCATCTTCGCGGAGGAGACATGCAAGTGGATAGCTCAGTTGGTTAGAGCAGTGTTTTTCAACCACTGTTCCGCGGCACACTAGTGTGCCGCGAGATGTTGCCTGGTGTGCCGTGGGAGAATTACTTTATATATAGTCAATATAGGCACAGAGTTAAATTTTTAAACATTTTCTAATGGTGGTGTGCCTCGTGATTTTTTTCATGAAACAAGTGTGCCTTTGCCCAAAAAAGGTTGAAAAACACTGGGTTAGAGCGTGGTGTGATACTGCCAAGGTTGCATGTTTGAGCCCCGTTTGGGACAGCTGTGTATTGCTGCATTGCAGGGGGTTGGACTAAAATGTTCCTCAGGGTCCCTTCCAACTCTACACTTCTATGATTCTACTAGCTGGCCCTGCCATGCATTGCTGTGGCTCATCCGTATGATTTCCCCCACCCTGTGCCGATCCATGACATATCCCGCCCCTTCCTCCCCACCCCACCCTCCGGCATATCTCTGTGATTCCCCCCACCCTGTCCCAACCCATGACGTATCATGCCCCATCTTCCACCCACCCACCCCCAGCTCATCTCTGTGACTGGTCCTACCGTGTCCTGACCTATCCTGTCCCTTCTCCCCCCCAACCCCCACCCAGGCGAGTCAGTACCTCCATTCGGCCTAGTCTGTAAAGACTTTGCCCTAGTATGTAAATGGGAGCCGAGGTGCTGTTGAGAGAGAAGGTTTTATAGGTGCAGTACCAGTGTAGCCACCACTAGAGGGCGCTGGTTTGCAGCCTGGTTCTTTTCCCAGCATGCATTTTCGTCTGAGAGGTGTGTTTTGAAACACGGGGTTTTGGGGGGTTTACCTGGCACAGGTGTGACATCTGTCTTTGAAAATGGTGCGGGGTCACTCTCATATTTGCATGCGACATTGTGTCAAAATTTGAATGCAATCGGTCAAGCGGTTTTGGTGAAAAGTGGATACTAACGGACATGGCCAGTTTACATTTTTTTATATATACGGTAGATGACAATGAGTGCCTCTGTTCTGGGCGTCTGGAATGCGAGCCTACTTACTCACTTTAACCTGAGGCCCACCTGTGAGTCTCGCTGAAGCAACTGGCAGTGTGCTCCTTTCCAGAACCTCAGAAGAAAAACAGGGGCATACGAAACTTATACAAAGGATAGCTCGGTGTTGTCTCCAGAGTTTCAGATGGGGGCATTCCCAGTCTTGCCTGAAGATGTCTCAGATTGAACCTGCAATGAAGGTCCTGTAGAGCACCTACTCTGCCACTGAGTCACAGCCCTTCCAAAACAGACCTAGCTGACACCACTCACAGAAAGCCCAGGCCTCAGTTTGAAATGCTGACACAGAGTTGTCCTCAGTTCCTATGAGGAGGAGTTATTCTGCAATCATCTCCCAGCAGATGGAGGGAGAAAGATTGCAGCCTATGTGACCAAAACAGTCCTGAAAAAAGCACACCCTAACACGATCATTTGTTTCCAGAATTTTCCAGTGTGCAAATCTTATGCAACTGGTTATGCATCTTTAGTCCTAGAAGCTACACCGAAGCAATGCCCATTTCCATTTTGTCACCCCATAACCTCTGGCTAAATCATCTGGAAAGTGACAACTGATCGTTTGAGGAGGATCCAAACGTCGAATTATGAAAGATGCCCTTTTGTCATCAACATACGGCATCTTTGAGCATCTTAATGAAGTGTCTATCTCTACACCAGAAATGTTTCACTAAGCTGAGTCTCTTTGCCTCCGTCGGCCTTGACTGAAACCCCATTCAGAGTGCTATTTACCTTCAGGTTAATTTGATCCTCAGGAATTTACATGCCGTTTAAAGTTTCGGAATGAATCCCTCAAGTAACTCCTCATTACTTTTTATGATAAAAAAGCAAGTCAGTTCCCAAAAGACTGCATCGGCATAAATGTGCACACTGCTTTTAAAGGCTACCCACATCCTGGCACTGTGGCCATTTGCTTTTTAATGAAGAGCGAATACCACAGCATATTTGCTATACCAGGAATCAAAATGTTTTCAGTATGATGCTGGTTACGGAATTTCTTTGAGGTCTATTAAGCCCCCTCTTAAATTATCCAGTTCTTTACATTTCAGTCAGTCCAAAACCAGGCTGGAAAATTATAGGAAGATCAAGCCTAATAAAAGAACAGAGGAAGAAGGGTATTGACAAAAAAAAGTCAGTACAAATAGCCTAGGTATAGAAAGAAAGACAGATTTAAAGATGGAAATACTCTTTCAGCATCCAATAGTGAAAGGACTTTTGGCTGCAAAACAGAACTTTCCCTGTTTCTCCTCTACCTGTGCATCCCCAATGTACCCCCTAAAATCTATTCTAGGGGTTCCCCAACACTGCAGAGCAGATTGGGAGTACTGGGAGAGGAGAGAGAGAAGAACTTCCATTACACAAGTGTAAATCCTTGTGTTAGCAGAAACACTTTGTCGAATATTGCCTTCAGTCTTTGGTAGTTCATAATACTGGACCATATCCTATGTTACTCATGCTCAGAGTAGATCCATTGGTGAAGGGTGGGTAAGAAATGCAATATTGCAATAATAATTTCCAGGAAAATAATACTGGTACTATTGCATTTAATTATCATTTAATTTAATTATCGCTAAAATGGATGTGAGAAAATGTTTCTGACACTTTTCAGCCAAGGATGCCTCATTTCCAAAGGGTAGGGAGGCTGTGGAATAAGAAACCTTGCTGGGAAATCTTTAGATTAATCAATGCATAAGGAAGCCTTCTTCTTTAAGCCACTGGCATCCTTACCCATGATGGATGGAACCAATTCTTAAAACCCTGCAGGCTAAGGATACTCTATACTCTGAGACACTCAGACTGCTTCTGATTATAGAAAACTCTTGTTCCTTAGCTGCCAGTGGCATGGCAGTTTGTAATGATCGTCTGCAGTAAAAGGCATCAGTCGGTGAACAGCCCAGATTAACAGGCAGACCTGAAAGATTTGCTCCCCAGCACCTATCTCACAAAAGTCCTCTGAAATGTTGTTTGTCTCTGACACCAAGTCACGGTAATGTTTCTCTCTCTGTAATGATAACACTTGCTGGAATAATAATAATATCTGAACAGGCCACCTTCACACTACAAATTGAGTTGACAGTCCAACTTGTCTTGAGAGTCATTAGGCAGGTCAACAAACAAACTCTTGAGCAAACAAACTTGCTCAAAAAATCACCGTTCGTCGCGGCGGTGAGAAGGACGCAGGGACTTCGCGTGCCGAAGTCCCTGGCTTCTCGGAGGGGGGGGAAGTCCGCAGAGCGAGCGGACTCCCCGTAAAAGCATCGGATCGAGAGTTCCGATGACTCAGGCGTCCAGCGGCTGCTCCGTTTGGCGGATCCCCCGCCGCCCGAGAGCTCAATAGAGCGATCGTGAGCCGGCGGGGTTGAACCGCGGGAGCCATTTTGGGCCACATCTTACCTCCGGGAAGCGAAGCTCCGAGTCCTGACCCGGCAAGCGGCGGATTCTTCCGATTTGAATTAAAGATTTCTAAAGAAGTAAGTGGAACTTTGATCTGGACTCTAAATTTGCCGATCGGAAAATAGGAGAGACTTTAAAGAAACGGGAGTCGGTCTCTTCCTAATGGGAAACTGGGAGGCGTTTGGGAAAAAAAAACCCAAGCCGAACAACGAAAGAATTTGAAACTGTGGACCCGAGAGGGAAAAAAGACTTGTTTGGAACCATCTCAGCCCCCGAGTCCGGCACCCCTTGAGGTACAGCGGCATTAAGGGGAAGAGCGCGTTGACAGCTGTCAAAAGCTGTCAAACTGTCAAAAGACCTGGTGGATTAATTGCATTGTTGTGAACAGTAAAAATTGTTTGAAAACGTGATAGAACTATTTAAATTGGAAGTAAGAATGGATTTGGGACTGAGTTAAGAACTAAGGAAAAGAACAGTCAAAATGGAGTCGATCGTCTGAGAAAGGAATTTTCCAGTACCCATTGTTCCCTACCCCCTGTTTATCTGCGGTTACGAGAAGTATGAAAACAAAGCTTTCTCGAGCCTTCCAGGAGACGGTGCTGAACTACTTGCTGTCATGGGAAGACTTTTACAAGGAACGGCAACATCCCAACTTATCACCAGTCGAGATTGAAGTCCAAGTCCAGGACTTAGAGGATAACTTAAATTTGGAGACTGCAGATTTTGAGACTGTGTGTGAGGAGAAACAATTGGATGAAAGTACTGAAGAGGACTTGGACTATGACAAATTTGTTTGGGATGAAGCAAAATATGGTTTCCAAAAGGAAGAAATACAAGCAGAACAAGAAGATGAGAGACAAAGGGACTTAAAGATTATAGGAATTGAAGATCCTGGAGGGGTTAAAATGTGGAGTGGTGTTTTTGAGGGATGGGAAGGACAGGGGCAGGGGGGGGGCAAAGGTCTGGAGATGGATTTGGGAAAGAATGGGTGTGGGGTAAAAATTCTAGTTAAAAGGTATTGTTTTGGTTTCTGAAAGACGGTTTTCGAAATCTTGGCTTGACAATGGAAATGCTGAACCAATTGGGGGGAAAAGACTTAGGGAGAGGAGATGGAATGTAAAAAAGAAAGGGGAAAAAAAGTTATGTTTCCTTAAGGGAGTTTAAGAACGGTTTGGGAAAGAACTTTTAAGTTACTGTAAATGTTTGTAAGTTAAGTGAGATGTTTTAGGCAGAAAGCTGCCTACCCCCCTCTCCCTACTCTGAGGCACTCAGTGGCAGGGGGTGCCCAGATGGGTGAGGAGGAAATGGAACCTTGGAAGTGCTGTGCCCTGCAGGTTCCTCTTGTGGCAGGAGGGGACCTGTGGGAGGGCAGCATGAAAAAGGAGGAGGATTGAGTTAATATTATAAGATTAAGATTTGAAACTGAGTTGGAAAATTCGCCACAAGTAATTAGAACATGTTAGGAAAACCATGAGGAAGACTACCGAGGGAGTCGCAATTAAGATGTTAAAATAATAAGAACTGGGAAGTTTTAACTTTTCCCAATTTTTCTTTTGTTTTTTTTGTCTCTCTTTTTTTTCTATGTGTTGTAGGTTTGCAAGTATGATTATGAAAGAGTTGGGGGATGCAAATCCCCATAACTCCTTCCTCCCTGTTCTCTCAGTGGCAGGGGGGGGGATATAGGGGGAGGAGGGAGGGGGGAAGCAGAACTCAATTCATAATTGGACCCCTTTGATTCTTAAAGCGCACGGGTCCCACTGGTGGCAGAAGTGGACCGGTGTGTGGAGGGAAAAAGAAGGGACAGTGTTATATTATATGTTTTGTTTGTGTCTGTCTTGTTTGAAAATCAATAAAAATCTTTTAAAAAAAAATCAGACTTTTGCTGTAAAAAAAGTGATGATGAAATGCACGTCATCTAATCTCCCTGGAAACAAATTAGGATAATTGCTCAATAAACAGGTTGAGCGACCTTTGTGCCAATTGCAATAAGCTACCAAGCTTCATCAGTGCAGGTCTTGAAGAAGGGCTCTCAAAACTTACTTGTTCACTGCTTCTTACTCATGATGATGAGTTTTAATTGGCCAACTGAGATCATCCTCTGAGGCCCTTCTTCTTGTGCCTCATCCACGAGAGGTCCAGAGGGTGGCAACATGGAAGCTTGCCTTTTCCGCAGTAGCTCCCAGCTTGTGTAATGCTCTCCCCAGAGAGTTCGGCTTGAGCCTTCCTTATATATCTCTAGGCAGCAAGCAAAAACATTCCTCTTCAACCAGGCCTTTGGCTGATTGACATCTAATGACTTTTAAATATGTTGTGGGAGGGAGGATTATTGGTATTGTTTTGTTCTTATATTTATTGCTTACTTTGTGTTTTTTATATTGTTGTTGTCGTTTAGTCATGTCCTACTCTTCATGACCCCATGGACCAGAGCACGCCAGGCACTCCTGTCTTCCACTGCCTCCCACAGTTTTGTCAGACTCATGCTTGTAGCTTCGAGAACACTGTCCAACCATCTCGTCCTCTGTCGTCCCCTTCTCCGTGTGCCCTCAATATTTCTCAACATCAGGGTCTTTTCCAGGGAGTATTTTCTTCTCATGAGGTGGCCAAAGTATTGGAGCCTCAGCTTCAGGATCTGTCCTTCCAGTGAGCACTCAGGGCTGATGTCCTTCAGAATTTGGTTTGAACTTCTTGCAGTCCATGGGACTCTCTAGAGCAGGCATCCCCAAACTTCAGCCCTCCAGATGTTTTGGACTACAATTCCCATCAATCCTGACCACTGGTCCTGTTAGCTAGGGATCATGGGAGTTGTAGTCCAAAACACCTGGAGGGCCGCAGTTTGGGGGTGCCTGCTCTAGAGTCTCCTCCAGCACCATAATTCAAAAGCATCAATTCTTCGGCGATCAGCCTTCTTTATGGTCCAGCTCTCACTTCCATACACCACTACTGGGAAAACCATAGTAACTATACAGACCTTTGTCGGCAAGGTAATGTCTCTGCTTTTTTAGATGCTGTCTAGGTTTGCCATTGCATTTTTATATAGATTGTACTTTTATGTTGCTTAGATCTCTGGATGAAGGGTGCTATACAAATTTAATAAATAACAACAACAACAACAACAGTGTTGTTTCACTTTTGGTTATTTTTGGGATTTTACATTTTTACTGGGTTTAGTGCTATGTTGATGTTATTGCTGTTATTGATCCATTTTTGCTGTTCTTGTGTTTTTCTGGTTTAAAACGGATTATGGCCTGCAGATTGTGACATATCACTTGAAGCTGCCTTGGAAGGGGGTTTCAGCTTAAAATGCAGCATAAAACAATAACTTGTTTTAATAAAAAACAAACAAACAAACCTGGGGAATGGATCTAAATATGTCATTTGTAATTGGAAAGTGATGCACAGAAGACATCACTGCTGAACTTTTCTAGAAAACGTTTATGAAATGGTAGAGGTAGAAGGCTTCTAGAGCGAGGGTAGTCTTGCTTCTGTACTTTAGTGGTCCTGTGAAGGCAAGGGGGACAGCTCAGCTCCTAAATAGCTGGTATATATATATATATATATATATATATATATATATATATATATATACATACCTACAATAAGCTTCCAGCTTCCCAATGTGGCATAAGTTGAGATGTGGGTGTGCCTCGAATCACCAGTCACATCACACGGAACAGATGTTTGCAACACACAGCCACATTCCATACTGCACTCCTAATTACAATTGATGTGTGAGCTGTGGAGGAAGGAATTTGCATCGTACGTTGACAAACTTTTGCTGTGCGGATGCTCGAAAAAATGCAGTTATCTCCACAGCAGGAGGGATAACTTGAAGAAAGACATCTGGCTTTCCCACAAGAAACAAGTCACCACTGTGTATTTCTAGCTCTGTTAACTACGTGAAAAGGACAATACTGTAGGACCTGCTTTTCAAGGAAGCTGGAAATTTGAGGCTGCAGTCATGCGCACACTTACCTGGGAGTAGGGCCCTTGGAACTCAGTGAAGCTTACTTCAGAATAGCCATGCAGAGGATTGCACAGTTGCTCACGCCAGATGATCTCATCCGTTATACGCCCAACCAATCTCTGTGGTCTACAGGAGAGGACATGCAGCAGATACCATCTTATTGGGAAGCCTATTTAGAATTGGGCATCCACCCTTTGGAGCTCCCTCCCATTACATATCAGCCAGGAACTCTCACTTGTTTAGTCTTTTTGGAGTCTTGAACAATTTCCTCTTTCATCAAGCCTCCTTGGCAGATGCTTTTGTTCCAATCTGTATCTGAATTTGATCTAAAATTGTTTTTATGGATGCAATTGTTATCACTGTTTTTATACAAGTAACGGTTTTTAATTGTTTTTTTAACTGTTTATATATGTGCAATTGCTTTATGTATGTTTTTATTCTGTCTTGAAATTGCTGTGTGTGTGTGTGTGTGTGTGTGTGTGTGTGTAGTTGCCCCAGCCACTCTGGACAGCTTCCAGCAAATTAAAACATCAAACACGGTAAAACATCAAACATTAAAAACTTCCCTATACACTTCGTAGGAAGTGATTTATAAAAGAAACGAAGAAACAAACAAAAAAGAAATAAGAAGAATATGGGTAAAGAAGTAGCAAGATTTATTTTTTAGGGCTGCCTTTCCCCGCTTACTCTTGTTGTTGTTTTAAAAAGAAGTCATTACAGTTCTTTTAATTCCATGTTAAATTCAGCAGCAATCACACTGAACAGAAATAAATAACCAATCATTTCTAAATAAACAACCCCTCAAGGCGTTCTTTATATTATGCATTCATGGTGATTCATAGTCTTGATGCTCTTGGGAGGCATGTGATCCCACTCTCAATACCGTTTGCACTTGCAAAAGGTTTGGGGCAAGAGGGGTGGTCACACACCATCATTTCCAATCAGTCCATATCAGTGCATTATTTCTGTTTTACTGGATGAGCAATTTGTGTGTTTTGTATTGTTTGTTGTTTTCAATTGCTTTTACTGGCTTTATTTTACCTTGCCAAATAATTTCAATAATTTTAGTACAAATAAATGTAATAAGTAATAATAATGAATGTAACATATTGATCCCACAAAAAGTGCCCAATCACATTCTGTTTGAGAGGCATAAAGGGGAATAAGTTCTCTCTCTTTTTAGTTGTTATTTCATTGTCTGGAGCAATGTGCAGGCATTTACGTTTCAAGGGATACAGTATATATTAAGATGGGTGGAAAAGGAAATCAGATTAACCTCCGTGCCAAGAAAGGAAGATTTATTTGTGTTCCTCTGCCTTTTCCCTTCCTTTCTTTTTTCCCCAAAGGAATGCGATTCAAACAGCTACAACAGCAAGACCAAAACACAACTATTTATACAATATTTTGATTTATTAAGCGTAGCAAAAGCTAACGAACATATAGAAAATGAAAAAATGCTGATCATACCAGGTCCAAAGGTTAAACAATGTATTTCAAAGAACAACAACAACAAAATTCAGCAAAGAAAACTTGACTTGCTTCAATAAGGTTCCTATCTTAACGATCCACAGAGAGCTGCAACCAGACACCATTTTAAACTAGGGAAGATTACATCCATCCTGCTGGGACAAGCGCCCCTTCTCCCTCGTCTTTCAGAACCAGTAGAGGCATGAAAAAGGTGGAGGAGAGGTTGGCTACACACAGGCACAGTCTCTGATTGCTGGAGAAGAGGGTACTTAGACAGAGGTCGGTCCACAGGCATGGCACATGGCTGCTTTGCTTCAGGGGGCAGAATGTCTTGCACTTGCACTGGGTCCTGTACATACTGTATATACTGTGAAGTAAACTGCACTGAGTTCGTTAGAACTTACACCCAGGTAGGTGTGTATACAATTGCAGCTTGTTGTTGTTGTTTAGTCGTTTAGTCGTGTCCGACTCTTCGTGACCCCATGGACCATAGCACGCCAGGCACTCCTGTCTTGCACTGCCTCCCGCAGTTTGGTCAAACTCATGTTCGTAGCTTCGAGAACACTGTCCAACCATCTTGTCCTCTGTCGTCCCCTTCTCCTAGTGCCCTCAATCTTTCCCAACATCAGGGTCTTTTCCAAGGATTCTTCTCTTCTCATGAGGTGGCCAAAGTATTGGAGCCTCAGCTTCACTATCTGTCCTTCCAGGGAGCACTCAGGGCTGATTTCCTTAAGAATTGATAGGTTTGATCTTCTTGCAGTCCATGGGACTCTCAAGAGTCTCCTCCAGCACCATAATTCAAAAGCATCAATTCTTCGGCGATCAGCCTTCTTTATGGTCCAGCTCTCGCTTCCATACATCACTACCGGGAAAACCATAGCTTTAACTATACGGACCTTTGTCGGCAAGGTGATGTCTCTGCTTTTTAAGATGCTGTCTAGGTTTGTCATTGCTTTTCTCCCAAGAAGCAGGAGTCTTTTAATTTCGTGACTGCTGTCACCATCTGCAGTGATCAAGGAGCCCAAGAAAGTAAAATCTCTCACTGCCTCCATTTCTTCCCCTTCCATTTGCCAGGAGGTGATGGGACCAGTGGCCATGATCTTGGTTTTTTTGATGTTGAGCTTCAGACCATATTTTGCGCTCTCCTCTTTCACCCTCATTAAAAGGTTCTTTAATTCCTCCTCGCTTTCTGCCATCAAGGTTGTGTCATCTGCATATCTGAGGTTGTTGATATTTCTTCCGGCAATCTTAATTCCGGCTAGGGATTCATCTAGTCCAGCCTTTCGCATGATGAATTCTGCATATAAGTTAAATAAGCAGGGAGACAATATACAACCTTGTCGTACTCCTTTCCCAATTTTGAACCACTCAGTTGTTCCATATCCAGTTCTAACTGTAGCTTCTTGTCCCACATAGAGATTTCTCAGGAGACAGATGAGGTGATCAGGCACTCCCATTTCTTTAAGAACTTGCCATAGTTTGCTGTGGTCAACACAGTCAAAGGCACAGGAGTTGTATGCTCAACTCCATTCTGGCTGCTTTCCTCCTCAAAATCATCCTCCAACTGCTTTCCTCCCACAGGGCTCAAGTTGCATATATTTTAACATTTAGCAAGTTCTAAAGTGAAATGGCAGACGCACTGCATTCATCTCAAGATTTATGTTCACCTCCATTGTATTTGGTTCTGTAGAACCAGGAGAAATGGCATTAACAGAGTCAAGTGCGCAAAAGGTGAAGTCAATCAACCTTCTATATTTGTATACAGTACTGTATATTATTCAAGATCTGCATTATGACTTTTCCCATGGTAGAAGGCCTTGTTAACTTCTTTTACCCTGGAAGAAAGTTCAGAATGGTTCATCCATGGTATCAGATGCAATGACTTCTGCAGGGAACTATGCATCCAATATTTTTCACATACACAGAAAATGGGGTCCCGTTCATCATCCCAGTTATAATTTATGGGGAGAATATGGCTGTGTGTTGTTACTCAGTTAGTGAGCTCTTGGTGTTTCAGGTCTTTCCAATTCTGAGATTGCAAGACCTTTGGAGGTGTATTGAATGAGCAGCAGCTGCCATCTGCTGGCCACATACATTTTCGCACAAATCAACAGCGATGCAATTAGGTAAATTTAGATGGTACAGTATTCACACTCCCATTTCATAGAATCATAGAATTGTAGAGTTAGAAGGGACCCTGAGGGTTAGTCCAACCTCCTGCAATGCAGGAATCCTAACTAAAGAATCCATGACAGATGGCCATCCAACCTCTGCTTAAAAAACCTCCAATGAAGGAGAGTCCACCACCTTTCAAGGGAGTCCATTCCACAGTCAAACAACTCATCGTCAGAAAGTTCTTCGTGATGTTTAATCAGAATCTCCTTTCTTGTAACTTGAATCCATTGGTTCAGGTCTACCCTCCAGATCAGGAGAAAACAAGCTTGCTCCATCTTCCATGTGGCAGCCCTTTAGATATCCGAGTATTATTCATTGTGTTTCTAGTACAGGGTTTTAAATCTGTGTTCTTACGACGTTATCCAAAACATATATGTATCCTGTACTCTGTTACAGGATACTATTGTTTGATGTGTTGTTTCTCAAAGCAGCTTCACAATGGTGGGAGTCCCTTAAGCCTTTCCCAATTAGGCTCTAGCCAAGGTATGAATACCTTTGCATGGCAAATATTTTCCCATTGCCTTCAACGCAACCTGGTGTACATTATACACAAACACAAAATAATTGAAGCTGTGTTGTGTTTATGTGAACAGATAGGGGGAACAGCTGTGACCTGCAATGTAAACACATTCTTTAATTCTGGACTTTACCAGCAAAAAGGGGAGGTAATATCTATTACTTAAAGGTAAAGGGACCCCTGACCATTAGGTCCAGTCGTGACCGACTCTGGGGTTGCGCGCTCATCTCGCATTATTGGCCGAGGGAGCCAGTGTATAGCTTCCAGGTCATGTGGCCAGCATGACAAAGCCGCTTCTGGTAAACCAGAGCAGCACATGGAAACACCGTTTACCTTCCCGCTGTAGCGGTTCCTATTTATCTACTTGCATTTTGATGTGCTTTCGAACTGCTAGGTTGGCAGGAGCTGGGACCAAGCAACGGGAGCTCACCCCGTCACAGGGATTCGAACCGCCGACCTTCTGATCAGCAAGCCCTAGGCTCAGTGATTTTAACCACTGCGCCACCTATTACTTAATTTACTTCAAAATATGGCAAATCTGCCCTGTTGTAGTTGGAGGGCCTCAGTGGGGCCCTGAACTTCTGACCCAAAGTCTTGCCCTGACACCACCCTATCAACCCAGTTAAACAACCAGCTTGTCGAAAACACAATCCCAAGAAAACAAGCAAATGGAATATTTCAGTTTACAATCTGAGGAAATAACAACCATGTATTTTGAAACAGCAGAAATAGTGTAAACGAACTAGCACTGAATCACACATGTATATTTATATCTGCTGTGTTTCTCCAGTCAAGCCATCACAAATTTACCTTTTTGCATGATGGGGGGGGGGTAGTGGTTTCATTTATCACCAAAGAGGCTTTTAGAGGGGCTGGTTTTAGCTGTTCCAGCCTCATCCCTTATCTCAACTGCTACAAAAAAAATGCCTTCTGCCCTGGAGGCTTCTGCCGAAAGACAATGACTCCCTTGTCAATATTTGGGTACAAAGGGGGAGGCTGAGTCACTTGGTTAAAGACTAGGCGGGTTCTTGAATGCCACAAAGCAAGGGCGTACCCACCACGGGGCAAGTTAGGGCAGCTGCCCTACTCTAGAAGCAGGGCTGGTGGGCAGAGGCGGAGCACAGCCCGGCGGAGCGCGAGTTCGCCATTCCCGCCGCGCCGCACCGCACCGCACCCTCCCTCCAGCTCCCCGTCGCGCCCTCAGGCAAGGCCAAGCACGGCGGGGAACCAGGGAGCGCGGCGCGGTGGGCGGGAATGCCGAACTCGCGCTCCGCTGGGCTGGGCTCCGCCTCTGCCCACCAGCCCTGCTTCTAGGGAGGGGCACAGCCCGGCGGAGCGCGAGTTCGCCGTTTCCGCCCGCCGCACTGCGCCCTCCCTCCAGCTCCCCGTCGCGCCCTCTGGCAAGGCCAAGCGCGGCGGGGAACCAGAGAGCGCAGCGCAGCGGGCGGGAACGCTGAACTCGCGCTCCGCTCGGCTGGGCTCCGCCTCCGCCCACCAGCCCTGCTTCTAGGGAGGGGCACAGCCCGGCGGAGCGCGAGTTCACCGTTCCCGCCCATTTTGTGGCCCCTCCCCTTCCGTGCCTTGGCCCCTCCCCTTGCCCCCCCTAGTTTTGATCCTGGGTACGCCCATGCCACAAAGTATTCCCACTCCTCAAAATCTGCAGGTATTAAACTGGCTTTTGTATATCCTTGAGGAGTTTGTTGGGGTACGCTGGTAAGAGGAAGGCTTTGTGCAGGGCTTACTTTCAGCCGGGACTCACTGGAACCAAATTCCGGAACCTCTCAGGTGGACACTATTATAAGAGAACAAGGGAGTTCCAGCAACTTCTTTTCTATAAAAATAGAAAAGGCTTTGTGGATTGTTTTTTTTCCAGGAGATATGTTTCTCTCTTGCTATCAGTCCTTTGGGGGAGGAAGACAGGTACAGTCTGGAAAGTGGAGTACGAGGAAAGGTATTCAGATATTGCCTGAGGATGAAATGTAAAAAACCAGCAACAGGGACAAAGGATTGCAAGCAGCAACTGGGAGGGAGGGAATTTACTCTTACTTTGCCTAGATCAGAGGTGGATAGCACATAGCCCTCCAAATGTTGCTGGACTACAGTTCTCATCCAGGCCTGTGTGGAGGGTCAGGGCTGGAGTCAGATGCAGGTCCACACGAAAGACACAGGACTCCATTGTCAGTGAAGTTAACTATTCAAGGAATTGGCATACAACTCAGCAACACATTCCAGTAGGTCTTGCCCCTGTAGTGCCGAATGCCACTTGTCAGGACTGATCCTTCCTGGGGCTCCTCCTCTCTCAGATGTTTCCCAAGCAGTCTCAAACTGCGTGTGTGCACCTCTGCTCTCATTATTCTGCATGTTCTTGGAGACCAGGCGGGAGGAGAGCTTGTCCCAGCAGGAGAGGGAGACTCCCTGGATTCTTCAGCACCCTCTTGACTCCCCTCCTCTGCTTCAGCAGAGAGCTGAAGCTAACCAAAGTCTTATGTAGGCAGACAAGAAGCTGTAGCATGGTTGGTTCCACTCATGTTTGTATCACGTATGTATGTATGTATGTATGTATGTATGTATGTATGTATGTATGTATGTATGTATGAAGCATTTGCACCCCTGAAGCCAGAAAGACTTCCAGAGTGGCTTACATGCATATCATCAATTTAAAAAAGACAGTCCCTGCTCACAGGCTTACAATCTAAATAAACAAACAAATACAACACACAAAGGAAAAGAGACAGAGAGGGAAGATGAAAAATCAAGCTCAGGCACCATTTCGTAAACAGTTTTTCTTATACAGTGGTACCTCGCAAGACGAATGCCCTGCAAGACTAATTTTTCGCAAGACGAATGCATCTTGCAATCTGATGGTGACTCGCAAGACGAATTCATTTTGCGAAAAATTCATCTTGCGAATCGCGGTTTCCCATAGGAATGCATTTAAATTTAATTAATGTGTCCCTATGGGCAAAAAAGAAATTTCAATGCATTCCTATGGGAAACCGCTATTCGCAAGATGAATTTTTCGCAAAACACACAGACTCGCAGAACGAATTAAATTCGTCTTGCGAGGCACCACTGTATATACAACTGGCACATTTTAGGGGTTTTAGATGCTTGATGCAGCCAGTCTTTCCAATGAGATCATATAAATTCAGTTCTGCAGAGCACTGTTTTTCACCCCACCCCTACCCCCCAGCAGTCCTACACGCAGAAGCTGGAATCCCCTCAACTGAAGCTCAGTGTTCATAACATTGTAATTATGAATGGGGTCAGACTGCAACTAATGTTAGATGACAGACTACCTAAAAATTGCCTGATGGAGCAGAGCTGCAAATAACCAGCTAGCATAAACAGTGTGAATCTTTTAATGGCTAATTAGAGATATTGCATATATGTGGGGTTGAAGCTACCAAGAAGTCATGTTATATGTAAAATAAATGTTCAAGCAAGGCATATATGACACCAAATTTTCACGGTGGGTAAACATCTATACCAACACACATAGAAAGCATGATCGCACTCTGCAAACTTATTTTTAGAACTGGCGTTACACCATCTGGGCAGCCCAATGGCACTTCACTTTCAAACAATGCCCTCGGCCTATCATGATGACAGATATACTAGAATGTCTGTCAATTTACATAAGTGTGTCTGCGCTAGGAGGCAGTGAAGGATATCATCCATTTATGGATTGTACTGTCCATTATATGCCACTTCTAAGAAGAGATTTATAATAGGCATATTGTAATGTCTGACACTGAAAAAGATTTGCTACCTCCTTTTCACCAAGACAAACATGTCTTTTATTTATAAGTATTAGTCACAATAGCGGCCAAGAACGTGTTCAAACCATTGCAGCATCTACCCAAAGCGATATCAAAATGGCAGTATGATAGTAAGATAATTTGCATGGCTAAAATACATCTAACGCCGACTGGAGAGTTAACACTTTTATCTATTAAAAATAAGCCTAAACTGTTGGTAATTATCATCTTTGTATTGTACAGTACATGTGATCTGGTGAATCCCTTGTGACCTATATATTATGATCCTACAAGTGGAACCTACAACGCAATATTTATAAACCGCTTAAAATACACTCTACACACCATACATTCAAAGTACATTAAAAGCCTACGCAAACCCAAGAATCTTGGGGACTGTAATTTGTTAAGTGTGCTGGGAGTTGCAACTCTGCAAGGGCTAAAATATAGTTCTTAGGATTGGGGGAGGGGGCAGGTTTCTTTAAGTGTATGTTGTATGTAGCCATTCTATTGCTTTTGTTTGTTACTATGGTATGTATTTTTGTGTTTTAATATTGTAAACCACCCTGTGATCCTTGGATGAAGTGCGGTATAGAAATTTAATTTAATAAGTAGTAGTAGTAGTATAAACATTTTATTGAGTGCTCCTGTTCAGGGCTCCATCCAACCTGGAACCAGAGCCTTTATACTGTTCAGGCCTGTTGGGGGCTCAAGAATGGAGAAAGGGAAGGCTTCTCCATGCATTCATGTGTGATCTGACCCGTGGACTCAAATATCTGAGGAAGCTTGGAGTCAGAAGAATAGCTTACATTACAAGATAGTTGCCCAGGTCCAGCTCTAGGCTTTGAGGTCCAGCTCTAGGCTTCAGCATGACACCATCAATGTCTGGCCTCCCTTCATGAGTCCATCCCCTCCCAGCCATTGGTGCCTGCCTGCTGCTGCTCTGCCTCATCATTGCTGCCCCCTGGTTGCTTGGTAGGCAGGGAAAATGAGCAAGGTGGCTCTGGGCAGCTGCTGCTCCCCACTGCAATTGTTTACTTGCGCATTTCCTCTGGGCCAGAATGAGAGAGAAGTGAACATAGGAAGCTGCCTAGCTCAGTATTGTCTACACTGGCCACATTTATAGCACTACAATACCACTTTAAACACTCATGGCTTCCTCCAAAGAATACTGGGACCTGCAGTTTGTTCAGGGTGCTCAGAGTTGTTAGGAATCTCCCCCTCGTAGAGTTAACCTTGGTTTAACAATCAACTCACCTTCACAGGGAGCTTGGTGAATTGTAGCTGCATGAGAGGAATAGGGGTCTCCTAAACACTCAGCACCCAAAATTCACTGACTGGCAACAGTTCTCTGGAATCTCAGACAGGAGACACCAAAGATTGAGCCGGGGACCTTTTGCATGCAAAGCAGATGTTCTGCCACTGAGCTATAGGTGTTTTCCAAGCAGATTGAAGCCTATGACCCTTCAACAGGCACACTGAAAAGGTGGGGAGAAAGTGCAGGTCCAGGGGACTCTTGTTAATGGGTCCTCGGCTGAGGTGTGACCCAGAGCAGGTGCCTGACTAAGCCGCTCCTTGAAGACTGGCCCTGTGAGGGATTTTAGGATATTGGGAAATAAGGAAAAGGAGCTTTGAAAATGTTTGCTACCTTGTTCTTTCAAAAGCTGGTGGTGAAGTGTGGGAACTTTCAGTGTGCATTTGGAGTATGCATACGGAATCTTCTCATGGAGGATTTCTTCCAGATAAATCGCTCAGAGCAGAAAAGTTATGTGCAGATATTTTTCAAAGCAGATAAGAGCAACACAGAAACAAGGGAATTAAAATACGATTATATGGAAAATCAGGCGCTGTTGAAACGATGAAGTAGTGTTGAGAACATGTGTCATGATCTCACTGAGGATGGTATTCTTTTGTAGATGTATACTTGTGGAGTGAAGGTTTTGTGGATTATAACCATGATGAAGAAATGGGAAAGAAAACTCACGAGTCCCCAATGATTTGCTTTCAACATGTTATTCTAACCATCAGTCTACCTACAGTGTGGGATACGTGCATGGGGTTATAACACACAACATTATTTAACAATGCATACTCCCATTGTGCTGGAGGAGACTCTTGAGAGTCCCATGGACTGCAAGAAGATCAAATCTATCCATTCTTAAGAAAATCAGCCCTGAGTGCTCACTGGAAGGACAGATCGTGAAGCTGAGGCTCCAATACTTTGGCCACCTCATGAGAAGAGAAGACTCCCTGGAAAAGACCCTGATGGTGGGAAAGATGGAGGGCACAAGGAGAAGGGGACGACAGAGGACGAGATGGTTGGACAGTGTTCTCGAAGCTACCAACATGAGTTTGACCAAACTGCGGGAGGCAGTGGAAGACAGGAGTGCCTGGCGTGCTATGGTCCATGGGGTCATGAAGAGTCGGACACGACTAAACGACTAAACAACAACAACAACTCCCATTATTTGAACTAGTGACAACAGTTAAGCAAAACCAACTCTTTTTATGAATTGGCTAGCTTGACCCTTCTTGTAAGATGACTATCATTCCTTAATTCTTGGTGTAAGGCAAGACTGTGTGCTATGCTCAAAGAGCAACCACTTTCAAATAAAATGAGGCACAATTAACAGCCACACCCATAGAGCCCTCAACAATGGTTCAATTTCCCACTAATCAACAGTTATCTTGCAACAGCCGTTTCATGGGGTGGCAGCAGAGTGAGAATGGAGAAGTGGGCCACACTCAGCAGGTTCCTCCCCCTCCATCAACTATCACCTAGCAGCAGCTGTTCCATCAGGCTGAAGAAGAGATTGGAAGACGGGACGGTCCATTGGGTCAGCTAAGAGACAAGCACCTTTTGTCTCATCCTCTCCTTCAACTCTTTCTATTCCAGCAGGTCATTAAAAAAAACTTTGTAACTAAGATCCACTTTTTTCCACTTCCCTCCCTATCTCTTCTGCTTTTGTGTTGTGCAATTTAGATTGTAAGTCTGAGGGCAGGGTCTGCCTTATTTCTGATAGCTAGAAAGCTTTTCTGCTGAAGAGAGGGATAAAAAATGCTTCAGGTAGAATAAACAAATGTTGCACACAGACAATTCCCCTAGCATCTGTGTGTGGAAAGTGCCAAAAAACAGGCAATGTTACTTTGGTGGGGTTGACGGTTAACCTGTGTCAAAATACCAAAGACAATTGTAGATGCATGGGAATAATCATCTTCCCCTATTAGTCTTAAAGACTAGAAATTCAGAGAGCACAAAATAAAAAGTGATATAATAGCTCATCTCTCCACACACATACAGAAAGAGAGAGAGAGAGAGAGAGAGAGAGATTCAAGTTTGCCTTGAATCTCAGTGCGGTGTAGTAGTTAAGAGCGGTAGACTCGTAATCTGGTCCGCTCCTCCACATGCAGCTGCTGGGTGAGCTTGGGCTAGTCACACTTCTTTGAAGTCTCTCAGCCCCACTCACCTCACAGAGTGTTTGTTGTGGGGGAGGAAGTGAAAGGAGAATGTTAGCGCTTTGAGACTCCTTCGGGCAGTGATAAAGCGGGATATCAAATCCAAACTCTCCCTATAGCTCTACCATTTCTTCCATGGCCCACATTTTCAGTTTAAATCACAACCATCTATGAAGGCATACAGGGCAGAAACATCCATTTAACACCGAAAAGGGTGACATCAACAGAAAGCAAGAGGTGTGGGTTCAACTCTCTCTCCCAAGCCAATGCAGTCCAATACAGTGGTACCTCCAGTTGCACACATGATCCGTTCCAGAGCTCTGGTCGGATCCCGAGGAATTCGCAACTGGAGGTGCCTGTTCTGCACATGCGCGCGGCACGGTAGAGCGCTTCTGCACATGTGCGCGGTGCGTAGAGTTCTTCTGTGCATGCGGCGAAACCCAGAAAAATACTTCTGGGTTTGCCGCATTCGCAACCTGAAGAAATGCAACCAGAGGTGTGCGTATCCAGAGGTACCACTGTATAAGCTTTGTTCCACACTTCCAGCTACTCCAAGAGGTAACAGGTAGGTAGCCGTGTTGGTCTGGATCGAAGTAAAATAAAAAAATTCCTTCAGTAGCACCTTAAAGACCAACTAAGTTTTTATTTTGGTATGAGCTTTCGTGTGCATGCACACTTCTTCAGATACAGTGAAATGGAAGTTTCCAGGCACTTATGTAGAGAAGGGGTGGGGAGGGGTGGGGATGGGGAGGGGGGATCACCCAGAAGGGTGGTGGAAATGGGTGATTGACTGACTGATAGCTGTTGATGACCGCAAACGACTGCAAATGGTTTTGCATGAAAAAGCAAGGGTTGAGATGGCTGAAGATCGCTTATCATGTATAATGAGATAAGAACCCGATATCTCTGTTCAAACCAGGTCCCTCCATGGTTTTGAGCTTGGTGATAAGTTGCAATTCAGCAACTTCTCTTTCCAGTCTATTTCTGAAATTCTTTTGTAGTAAGACAGCTACTTTGAGATCTTGTATAGAATGTCCTGGGAGATTGAAGTGTTCTCCTACTGGTTTTTCTGTCTTCTGGTTCCTGATGTCAGATTTATGTCCATTTATCCTTTGGCGTAGGGTTTGGCCTGTTTGTCCAATATAGAGAGCTGAAGGGCACTGTTGGCATTTGATGGCATACACAATGTTAGAGGATGAGCAATTAAATAGTCCTGAGATGGTATGTTGGATGTTGTTGGGGCCAGTAATGGTGTTGTCTGGGTGTATGTGGCAGCAAAGTTGGCATCTGGGTTTATTGCAGGCTCTGGTACCAGTGTCCATGTTAAGTCTGGTGGTTGTATTATTGTGGGTGAGGAGTTGTTTAAGATTGGGTGGCTGTCTGTAGGCAATGAAAGGTCTTCCTCCCAGAGCTTGAGAAAGGGAGCTGTCATTGTCCAGGAGAGGCTGTAGATCTCTGATGATGCGTTGTACTGTTTTAGCTTGGGAGCTGTATGTGATGACTAGTGGTGTTCTGTTATTTTCTTTTTTGGGTCTGTCTTGCAGCAGGTTCTCTCTAGGTATCTGTCTGGCTCTGTTGATCTGTTGTTTAACTTCATCAGGTGGATATTTTAGTTCTAAAAAGGTTTGCTGTAGATCTCTTAGGTGAGATTCTCTGTCTGTAGAGTTGGAACAGATGCGGTTGTAACGTAAGGCCTGGCTGTATACGATGGATTGTTTGGTATGTTTGGGATGGTAGCTAGAAGCATGTAGATATGTTTGTCGGTCAGTTGGTTTTCTGTATAAGGTGGTGTCTATACGTCCATCCTGTATTTTTATAGTAGTGTCCAAAAAATGTATTTCTTGCATAGATTGGTTCATTGTTAGGTTGATGGTGGGGTGAAAGTCATTGAATGTCTGGTGGAAGGTTTCCAGGGTCTGTTGTCCATGTGTCCAGATAATAAAAATATTGTCAATGTATCGCAGGTACAGGAGAGGTTTGAGTGGGTAGGAGTTAAGGAAACGTTGTTCTAAATCTGCCATGAAGATGTTGGCATACTGTGGGGCCATGCGGGTGCCCATGGCTGTGCCGCTGATCTGGAGGAACAGGTCATCACCAAATTTGAAGTGGTTGTGGGTAAGGACAAAGTGGCAGAGTTTGGTAGCAAAGTCCGCTGTGGTTTTATCTGAAATGGTGTTCCTTATGGCTTGTAAACCATCATTGTGTGGGATGTTGGTATATAGAGATTCCACATCCATAGTGGCTAGTATAGTATTGTTAGGAAGATTGTTCAAATATTGTATTTTCCTCAGAAAATCTGTGGTGTCACGTACGTAGCTGGGAGCACTGATAGCATATGGTTTCAAGAGGTAAGAAAGTTTTAATCTGAAGACAGAGTTCTAGGTTGGACAAAAGAGCACTGGAGATTTATGGTGTTATTGTAAGAGTTGTTTGATTTTCAAAAATACAAGCAGAGCATAATGGAACCAAAGGACACTCCTAGAGCAGGCAGGATGTCCCCAAAGAGCAATTTGGGAAGGTATATTGTGCTGCCTCCATTGCACCCTCATTGTGCTGTCTAACAGAGCTTTTTTGGGATAGTGTGGGGCCAGTTACAGTCTGGCCTGAATGAGGTGACAGAATCAACTCCAGGTCACTGTGACTTGTTTGAAAAGCATTTTGAGGATAAACCTGCTTGTATCCGCCAAGACCTTGACTCCACTGTTACAGCAGATGAATATTGATAGGTGTCCAAACAACTGCATAATCCTGTTATGCTGGATGAGTTTCAGTTAGCAAGGCTTCAGGATGTAGACAAGATGCTTGGCTTGGTCAGGGTCATGAGTCTATCTCCTATATTGGTTTCACCTTTTAAGTTGAATTACTGAAATAAATGAACTTTTTGACAATATTCTAATTTTTCAAGTTTCACCTGTAAACTTCAGCTGGGCCATAAGCTTCAGCTGGTAGCCCAGCTGTTCCCCCATCTGGACAGGAATAGCCTAAATACAGTATTTAGGTCTGATTTACATAAACCTGCTTACAGTATTGTGTAGCCCTTGCAGAGATGTCTCTGAAAGGTTTTCATGCCTCAAGAAACGCTGCAATACATTAAGAGGGTTATCTGTCTGCTTATACTTTAGGTTACTGTAACTAAAAAAACAAAAACAAAGAAACCCCATTACAACCAACCTTCTTGCAAAGTAGAGATCGCAAAAGGCTGAAGCATGCATGTAATGCAAGCAAGAGATGTTCAGTAGGGCGTATTCTCAGGCGTATGAGATGGCAGCCCTGCAGCCAATCCTAATCCTGGCTGCTCAGAAGTAAATCCTATTAAATTCACTGGGTCTTACTACTGCCCGCATGGCTGCCAGCCATACCCTTTCCCAGGATACTCCATTCCATCTTTTTTTTTTTTTAATTGCTTCCCCAAAAAATCAGCCTCCACGCTCTCGGCCCCCCCTTCCCTCGCCTCAAAGCTCTGACGGGGCAGGTCGAGGGCGGCACCGGCGGCTCCTCTCCCTCCCTCCTCCTCCACCGCCCCTCCCTCGGCGAGGAAATCACTGCCACGTCGAGATTACTAGTTTACAAATCCCTCTCGCTGCCCAATCCCGCGCCAGGAGTGACGCCCACCATAGGAACCGCCCACTTGCGCCGACTACGTAACAACTGTAAGGGATGGGCAGATGGGAGAAAGAAGGACCCGTCGCCAGTCAAAGTGGGAGGGGCGCCGAGCACACGCAGACGCTCAGTCGCGAGCGCGCAGGCGCAAGCGGCGCTTCCCAGCCAACGGCTCCTTGAGCTCCACGTGACCCCTTTCCGTCACCGCCGCCCCGTGCGCGCCCGCTCGAACGCTGTGGCCGCCGACGTTCGGCGGCGGAGGGGTGACGTTGCGCTCTCTTGGGCCGAAACAAGACAGTCAGCGGCGCAACCGCCGCCTCTCTCGCGTCTCCGGCTTGGGTCGGCGGCGGGAGACCCGGAGGGCTTTCGGCTTCTCCTCGGAGGGTGAGCAATGCGCTCGGCGTGACGCAAGTTTCTGCTCTTGTCGCGGCCCCCGCTCCAGCCATGGCTTCGCCGAGCTGGCAAGAGGCTGTGGCCCAGCAGGCCGAGGAGGTGTCGGCCCGGCTTCGGGATGCGCTGTCGGCCGGCGTGGGCCTGCTCCGCACCGAACTGGGCCTGGAGCTGCCGCCGGGCCTGGAGCCGCAGCGCCTGCCCACCTGGCTGGTGCTCCTCTCCACGTCCGTCCTGGCGCTGCTGCTTCTGCTGGCGCTCCTGTGGGCCGCGGCCTGCGCCCGAGCGGGGGATGCTCGCAAGAAGAACCGCCTCAGGAGAACCGCCGAGGACGTCGACGAAGAGGACGAGGAGGAAGTGGCGGCGACGCGGGGCCTGACAGCAGCAGGGGGAGGAGGCCCTCCTCACAAGGGGACGATGCTCCTGCTGAAGGGAGACGAGCAGAAGAAGAGGAATAAAAAGAGGCCGCTGGAGAAAGCAGGCAGGGTGAGTGGAAACACGGTGGGAAAGGAGAACATTTGCATGAGTGGCTCGGTGGAATAGAGGGAGTTTCAATGTCTTGACTCAACACCATAAGAAAACTGTAGCGCTTCTGGTTCGGTTTCACACATTCTGCATATAACAACGTTCGTCTATGTGTTTAATTGAAAGTGCCAGCGGCCAAAGCTCCACCTGATGCTGCATTTCTAAATATGTTTTTTCTCTCCTTTTTCCCTTCCCCCATTTCTTTTTTTTTCCTGCTTTCCAAGTACTGTCTGAAGCAGAGAACTGCAGCTGCAGTTTTCCATGAATTTTGCACATTGAGGTTTTTCTTATCAAGGCTGTAATGTCTACAAGCACCTGTGAGCATGAAAAGTCAATGTACAGGTTCTAGCCGACTGCAAGAAAGTTTGCACCAGCTCTCTTCTTACCAGTGAACATATACGTACTGCAGTATGGGTGATTTTCTCATTTGAGGATCCACGTGACTTCGCCTACACACAGTGTGTTGAATAGTTGACCTTTAGGACTTCAGCATAAAACTTTCTAACTTTATCTCATTTGGTGTAGATAAGTCTGTTAATAATAATCTGTTTTAATCCTAGGTATACACTGGACTCAGCCTTTTTATTCACACAGCTCTCATGGTCAAAGTAGTTAAAAAGTGGCTATTCTCCCTCTTTCTGAGTGGTTTGGGAGTAGACGGACAAGGAAGATTATTCTGGATTTGGAGACTGAATATTAAAAAGCAAATTAACAATAACATGGCAGTGAACAGGCCTGGAAATTTCCTGCCCTTGGTGCTTTCTAGAAAGAAGTGACATCTAAGCATTTAAGGTTGTTTTCAGACATGTGCAAAATGCTTGTCTAAAAGTTTGATGCTAGCTCCTATAAAGCTGAGGGTTTCTGTTCAATAGCATCCTATATCCTAGATTGTCACATCTCATTCTTTTTTGTTGTTGAGAGTCATACAGTTTTAGGCAAGATAAATAATACTGTGTAAAATTGGAATCAACTGAAGCCTCTGTATGTGGTACATTGGCAATGTTTTAAGATGATATTGACAGTTTTCAATGGGCTAAAATGGTGTTCACGTTAAGCTTGGTGCTGTTGACAGATCTAATTAACAGGGCAAGATAAGCAAAGTGTTCAAATATGGCACCCAAATTTCTCCCCGCTTCTAAAGTGCATAGCTGCCAAGTTTTCCCTTTTCTTGCGAGGAAGCCTATTCAGCATAATGGAAAATCCCTTTTAAAAAGGGATAACTTGGCAGCTATGAAAGTGTAGTAGTGATGGATTCTTTAAAGCAGTGCATTGAATTGCTAATAGTCCGTATGAGGGGGAAAGCCTGTCCAGCAAAATTTGTGGGGCTGATGGTTTGAGGAGCAATTGGCGTAAAAACAGGTGAATTCAGTGTTCTTGAGAACTATCTGTTGGAACAGCACTTTAGCAGCTTTAGGGTGTTCCTTATTCCATCTTTGTCTTGATGCTCAGGTGAAATCTGACAGGGTCCATCCTTTTCAGCTTTTTCCCCTTCTGGAGACCTAGCTTGTGACTGGTAACACCACACACTGCAATATGCCTTATGCAGTGCTGTCTTTAAATTGTTTTGTGCCTTCAAAGCCGTAAACTGCCCAGAATAACTTGGACCATCTTATTACCTTTCCCATGGGTTTGATTGTAACTAGACCTCCATGAACAGAAAAGCTCCTTCCACTCATGGAGCAGAAGGAACTGGAATCCAGTTTTTGCCAGTCACTTCTTCGCCACTTGTACTGCCCCACCCTCGAGCAGGTTTTCAAGGGACTGCAATCTCACGAAGGCTAAAATGTAGTAGGGCCAGTTTTGAAATGATAATTTCGAAAGATGGTTAGAGCTTTGTGGCAAATAGTATTTTATTTTATCAAGTTCTGCCCATAATTCCTATGCAAGTAGATTGGGATAGTTTTAAAACTTTGTCAGATGGGTGTGCTCACCCTCAAGAAACCCAGAACCCACTCTCTGTTCTCCTGCCCACACATATAATTATCAGTCATTATGACAATCTGATCACTCAATTCTCTGGATTCCATTGTCAGTCTCTGATACTGCTGGTCAATCTGCATGCACATGTACACAGTCTAATGTTAATTCAGGCAAGTCCTTTGCTCATTTAGGAGTTCCCATTGAAAATAATGTGGTGGGGCATCCAGACTAAACAATCTTCCATTCAGACAGCTTTTATTGTAATTTGCAATACTTTACCAATTAGGACTCTTCTGAACACAGTCATTTGCATGCAAGAGAGCATTCCTCACTGAAGCCCACAGCCAGTCATATCTTTGCTGTGAAGTTTCTCTTTCCCTCAGTGCCTGTGTGGTGCTAACTGGCTCCTGACTGTCACTTACTTCAAGCTAGTGTGTTGTATGCTGTTGAAAGAGAGCTACTCTAGAGTTCAGCAGACCCCAGACTGGAAGGAATGAAGCAGGTATCCCAGCAGGGGAAAAATTCCTCCTTCATTCTTGCTTTTACAGTCCTCGAGGGAAAAGTTATAGGAGAAGAGAAGGCTTCCCCTCCGCTGTAGGTGTCCCTGCCTTTTATTATTTTTCAAACTCTAGGAAGGGAGAGTCTATTTTTCCTAGTTTTATAAAAACACCCCTTTTCAATTAAGAATTTAAAAATGGCTGGTTTGCTGCTATAGCTGTGTACTTTTTACTGAGAGGAGAAGAAAAAAGCTTTTGCAACTATTTTAGAGGTGTGCTCTCCCTCAATTATTTCCTTGGACATATTGACAGCAGAAACCTCTCGTCGCTCAATGCATAGCACATGCGGTTGAGAAGCATAAGATGGGAATTGAATCCCACCAGCAAGTAGATGCCCTCATTTACCTCTTGAATATCTGGCCCCCCCAAAAGTGCATCTGTTTTGGTAATTTCATTTATTAGTTAACCCGTAACCAAGGTTCACTGGGCAACAAACAAACAAATTAATATTTAAAATCCAATAAAACAACCATATAATATCGGAGAGCCACATCATTCTCATGACATGGCCAAAAGAAAGAGCTCCCAGGACCTGCATACACACTGTAAAATGCCACAGCAGCAGAAAGGAATCAGACATATCTTGGAGTATTTGTCTCTCTCTTGCACCAGCCTGATGCCAATAACATAAGGGCTGCTGAAGAAATCCTAGCTGCATGGAACAACAGGAGGCAGGATTCCAGGTTTATAATCCAGGTTATCATCCTACACTAATGCAAGGGGAGGAGCTTTAGACATCCAAGCACACCTCAGTCAATCGACATGTGTAATGCAAGAAACAATAATTAGGCTTCTGCATGGGCCAACACCGCTGCTATTTTGCTTGACAGGCTGGCCCTGCTTAGTAGCATCCCAACATGCCTCTTTGTCCTTGTCCTGTCCTAACCATTAAGTGTACTTGATTAAGTAGACTGTGGAGGAGCCATTGCCTCAAAGCCTGTCAAGCTCCCTGCCCTCAGTCGTGAGGCCAGCTAAAGCCAGATTATTTTACGGTTGAGAAGATCCATATCTACTATTCCCTAACAACAAATAACCAATGAGTGTGGCAAAGTCATAGGCTTTTATTTATTAGCATCCATGGTGGAGAGGTTTTTGAAAGGGAAAGTTTGAAGTATTTCTTATAAACCACTCAGAGCTATAACAATAAAACATAAAACACCATTAAAATGATACAATCATCATTAAAGTGACTGGCTAAACAGCTGTCATTTAAACTACCAGAGATTCCCCTTGTGCTAAATCCTGTAGCTCTTTAGTCATCAGATCTCAAGTATGGGTCGACTTTGTAACTCCAGTCAAGCCCTCTCCTGCATTTGAGCTTCCCTAACTTCTGCCACATGCCATGGGCACTTTTGTATCAGCAGCACAGCTTTGGTTCTCTCTAAGTCTTTTGTGAAAATTTGCCGCCCCACCCTATGCACTGCAGGGGGTTGGACTAGATTACCCTTGGGACCCTTTCCAAGTTCCAACTGTATAATTCTATGATTATGCCTCAGATTTTAGCATTGTTTGCTGCAGGAAGGCATGTGACTATGACAGGAGATGTAATCCCATAGTGTATAATGTGATTGCTTTATGCTGTGGTGTAGGCAAGAATTGGGCTACCATAGTCTGATCGCTTGGTGTTTCTCCTCTCCCTACTGCTGTAGTACTTTGTGCAAGAGAGAATATTAAGTTCTCAAAGCCTGGTTGTTGAGCCATGTTCTTTTTTTTGGTATTTTTGACTATCCTAGCTGAGGGATTTCATCTTCATAGGTTACAGTGGAACCTCGGTTTACGAACACAATTGGTTCCAGAAGTCTGTTCATAAACCGAAGTGTTCATAAACCGAAGCAAACTTTCCCATTGAAAGTAATGGGAAGTTGATTAATCCGTTCTAGACAAGGAAAAACACCCCCTAAAGCAGTAGGGCCTTCGCTCCGATGCCTTCGCGGAGGCCGGGGAGCGCTCCCTGGCCTCCGCGAAGGCATCAGAGCGAAGGCCCTGCTGCTTTAGGGGGTGTTTTTCCTTTTCTAGAACGGATTAACCGCTTTGCTCCGATGCCTTCGCGGAGGCCGGGGAGCAGTTCCGCGACTGGGCAGTGCAGCCGTGAAAGCAGTCCCCAGCCTCCGCAAAGGCATCGGAGCGAAGTCCCAGCTCCGATGCCTTCCGGAGGCTGGGGCTTCGGTCCGATGCCTTTGCGGAGACTGGGGAGCACTTTCGCGACTGCAGCCCAGTCACAGAAATGCTCCCCGGCCTCTGGGAGGCATCGGAACGAAGGCCCAGCCTCCCCGAAGGTATCGGACGCTCCGATGCCTTCGGGGAGGTTTGGCCTTTACTCCGATGCCTTCGGGGAGGCCGGGCCTTCGCTGCGGGCCTCCAGGGGGCATCGGAGCGAAGGCCCGGCCTCCGCGAAGGCATCAGACGCTCAGTAGGCCTCGGGCACCTCGGTTTACTAACTTCCGGGTTAGGATAGTTCGTAAACCGAGGTGTTCGTAAACCGAGGTTCCACTGTATTTGTTTCAGTTGCTATTACCAGCTTCTGGATAGAGAAGCAGAAAATCTGCTAAACTTGAACTAAACTATGTGTTTTGCCTGAGAAATCGTGTCAAGGCTGTTTGGGAGTATATCATAATATGTATAAAGGTTAGATTCTTTACCCCATTTCAATCAAGGATTGGATGTAATTGTAGAAGGGAGTATTCTGCAACTGCGGCCTTTTCCAGTCGTTCATGTTGTAAAATGAGAATTTGACACGAACTCAAACTACTGTAGTTATATTTAGAAATCAGTTTCATGACACTACTAACTTCAGGCTCCTATGTTTGAAAATAAAGCTTTTATAATAAAGTTTTAGGCATGTCTCATATATTCTCAAAGTTTTTTGTAGGAAACACTAGAACTTTTTTCCTGTAAAGATGAAAGCCACTTTACTGTTCTGGATTTTAAATATAACCTTATCCAACTTTTACTGTTAAAGTCTTAATATTTGATGAATAAAAACTATGGCATCCAAGTGGCTCCAGGGCATGTCAAATAATGCACATTAACTATTAAAGTGTTTATTTTAAAGTTCTTTTTTTGTAAATTTGTAAAATGATGTGCCAAAATGCTCTAACTGGAGATATCTTACTAGTGAGCTTCATCTTTGTTTTGTTGTGAATTGTGACTGTGTGTGTCAGATACAGAAAGTAGGCATTAATTTGAGGAGATGTGGTGTCTCAAAACATCTGAAGTTTTGCAGTAATCCGGTAGCGATGTCTGCCTGGAAAATACACTAATTCTTCACACAGGGAATTGAAGGTGAAACACATAGGCCTGATTCAATTATCAGATTCTGAACCTCCAAACCATGGTTTGGATATAGGAGATAAACTTGAGTGCACTCTACTTTTTTGATAACTCCTTCATCTGAACTAAGCCATTAAAAATTTAATACTGTATTTTAATTAATTGCTTTTTATGTTTTATTGTAATTTTATTGGTGTTAGCCGCCCTGAGCCTGGTTTTGACTGGGGAGGGCGGGGTATAAATAATTTTTTGTTATTATTATTATTATTACTGGTCCATGGGCCAGAATTGGCCCATGGTACACATACAGTCCCATTTGGCCTACAGCCTCTTTTCTTATTTGGCCTCTATTTAACCCAGCTTAATTATGATCCATAAAGAGTTGCCAAAGAAGCAGGGCACATGAAGCATTTTGGGGGTTGTAGTCAGTGTGAAGGGAGTACAGAGGTCAACTTTCTCAAAAGGCTTCAATGAAAGGCTTAAGCACCACCTGGATCTTTTTCCATTGAAATCAGTGAGATTCACTGGATCATACCTATTGTTATTGCAGAGACTAATTTTAGTTGTAGATGAGTTGATGCCTCAGATTCTTAACCCAACATTCTTATTTCGCTTCTATTCTGCCTTTGGTTCATGTAATTGAAAGCAGTATACCTCTTAAGTTTCCAGTGAGTCTTCCCTCCCCAAGTCCTTGACCAGACAAATCTCCTTAGCTTTGGTACTGTAATATCACTGTTCTGTAACTGCATAATACCGGTATATAGGATAGGATTTGCTTTTGTGGCCTTGGACTACATGCAATTGAAAGAACCATCAATATTATTTGAGGCTTGGAAATTAAGCAGTGCCACTCATTTAACTTTTTCCACTTTTGTGGACAAGTGAGACTTATTATTAATATTCATTTTATTTTAAAATCAAATATCTGTACCCTTAATAAATAAATCATATTAAATAGTAATATATACATTTATATGCCCCATTGGTAAGAATACTGAGAAGACAATTTAGCTCTTAATTATAATAAGATTAAGGGGGGAGGTAGAAATAACCAAGATTCAAATTAGAGTAGAATAAGAAAATTCTCCTTCTTTGTTAAATTTGACATCTATCTATCTATCTATCTCAAATTTCATAAAATTGAGAAGGGGTTATAACTAACCCAGTAGCTGCTTACTATTCCAAAATTCTATGAATTGTACCTAATCCTATTCAGATCTGATTACCTATCTCCCTTGGTGAACCCAAATAGACAAGTAATTTTACTCGAACAGCTATTCCCCATACAGTAATATGATATACCATTCCTTCAAACTAGGAATTTCAACTTCCACCATACTTTGCATATAAAATCTGTGCTGCCACTATTGTATGACATGACAAATTCCCACCCTCTATGGGTATTTTCCAAATATGTAAGCAAAATTATTTGGGGGTCCTTCCAAACCATATATTTCAAAGTAGAACTAACATTGGGTATTATTTCTTGCCAATATTCTTAGCTTCAAGGTTCTTCTGCCAACAGTGTATAAGATTGACTCTAGTTGAACCACAATTCCAACAACTATAATTACTGGTATTAAATGGGTTAAATGCCATAATATCCAGAGTTTTTCTGCATTATATATTAAAATTAACGAAGCAGTATGGTTGCGCTTTTTTGCCAGATATACTTCCAGTTTTCAGTTGGAATAGATATCCTTATCATTATTCCTATCACTTGTATCCATTTTGAAACATAGTCCACCAGGCAGCTTTACCCCATAGGTTAAATAATTCAGTAAATAATTCAGATGTCTCACATTGTCTTAGCCAATTTATCAGAAAATTTCTAATTTGGAAATATTCAAACAGAGCAAGTTCTGTATTCTTTATGCATTCTTGCATCTCATCCGGAGATTTTACTTGATTATAAACAATCCAATCTTTGAATTTCTCAAAGCCTTTTCTCTGCCAATTTGTAAATTGGCTTATGCTTTCATTTTTATTAAGCTGTGGGTGGAATAGCAATGAAGTGTTTGGAGATACCAGTGAACACTTTTTGTTTGTTTGTAAATTTAGCCCATATTTTCAGTAATACTGGGGAAATACTACTAGCTCATTTTTCTGTCTTTGCTTTCCATTCATAACAGTGCATTTGGTGGAATTTTTACAAAACCTTGGGCAGTATCCAACAAACTCATTTCATCAGGACAAGGATTTACACTTGCACAATGGATTTTCCCTCCTCCATGCATGGCCTGTGCGCTCCCCAAATCTGTGCTGGGGAGCCCCTAGAACAGATTGCAGGAGCAGGAGAGGGGGATTCCTGTTTCAAAAGCATAAATCCTTCCATTAACCATTACTCAGCACTACTTCAGATACAACCCTTTGTTCTGACTCTATTGTGTAACCTTGACCCAATTAGCAATTTATATTAAACCACTTTCTTGGTCATATTAAATTGTAGTGAGTAGTTGTTAAGTGAAAGTTTTAAGATTCTATTCTAAACTAGAAGTGAGCAAACAAGTAGTGGGTAGGTAAGTACAGTGGTGCCTCGCTAGACGAATTTAATTCATTCCACGGGTCAGATTGTATAATGAAAAATTCGTCTAGCGAATCCCATAGGAATGCATTGAATCTTTTTTAAAAATTGCCCATAGGAACGCATTAATTGAATTTCAATGCATTCCTATGGGAAACCGCGATTCGCTAGACTAATTTTTCACAAAATGAATTCATCTTGCGAGACAACCTCCGCTCAAAAAATCGCTTCGTTAAGCGAAAAATTCGTCTTGCAGGGCATTCATCTAGCAAGGCACCACCGTGTGTCGCATTGGCAGCATAGCTGCCAAGTTTTCCCTTTTCTCGCGAGGAAGCCTATTCAGTATAAGGGAAAATCCCTTTAAAAAAGGGATAACTTGGCAGCTATGATTGGCAGACTTCAGTAGAACTAAACATTTAGACTGAAAAACAGTGAAATACAATATGTAGTTATGTGAACTCTGTCTAAAATTAATGTGACAATTCTCTGATTTCTAGCTTAATGGTCAACCTGCTCATGAAGTGTCTGAAGAGGACGTAATACAGACCGTTCGAAGAGAAAACCTTAAACAGCAGTCAGAGGCAGAAAAGAAAGCTGAAAAGGTTGGTTATTTGTAAGTGATTGAAAGCTAGATAATATATATAAGTTGATATTGTCTAAAGCGAATTTCAGACAAAGGCTCTGCTATTTTGACTGGTCTTGGGAACCAGCCAAAAATCTCTGTTTGCCACCAGCCTTGTTGCACCGTCCAATCTTTACAATCACTTTGAGCTTTGTGCCTCTGAGACCTAGTCTGACTAGAAGCAAGTCCTGACTTCCATGCTTGAAGAAAAGGGTGCATACTTCCTTGCCCTCATACCGCTTTCAGGACAGCTTATAAAGCAACTTGGTGTAGCATCAGAAGAAAGTACCTCCCCTTCTACTGACTCTATGAAAGTATAGGAATTATTACTAAATTAAAAAGAGAAGCAGTCCATTTCTCAACCTCTGCTTCATATATTAATTTCTTATATTTGACATAAAGTCTACATTGTGACTACATTGTTTTTATACAGGAATACATTTTTTAAAAAAAGTAGCTCCCATGTGCAACTTCAGTATTGGACAATACTTTCAACCATAATCATTGGTATGCTTATTGTTAACAATATACTCAGCACAATCATAAATTTGTCTAATTAGAATAGAGATGCACCAAGTTCAATGGGGCTACTAGAAAAGGGGTGGCTACCCAGGTAAATGGGTTTAGGATAGCAGCCATAATTTTTACAATTTTTAAAATACATCTCTGTTTAAGTAATACATTTTAATCAATATTGACTTTTGTGACACTCAAGTTTTTAAAACCTATACTTTTGCTTTGCAGCATTTTTAGACCCCTTATGAAATGCCTATACTGCAGTGTGAAGCAGTGCATTTCAAAAAGATTACTACTAAATGTAACATGACTGTGCAACTTCAGGTATTTTGATAGCTTAAATCAGGCATCCCCAAACTCGGCCCTCCAGATGTTTTGGGACTACAGTTCCCATCATCCCTGACCACTGGTCCTATTAGCTAGGGATGGCTGGAGTTGTAGTCCCAAAACATGTGGAGGCCCGAGTTTGGGGATGCCTGGCTTAAATTAATATTGATAGAAAATATTTATTTTTTAAAATATTTATTTTTTATTTTAGTCAAAGAAAATATTTTCTTTTTATTTTAGTCAAAGAAGAATAAGAAGAAACCAAAGGGAGATGCTAAAACAGTTCAGGACCAGTCACGTGCTGATGGAAAGGAAGTTGATGAAGGTACTGAAAAGCATGTATGTTTTTTTAAAAAAAAAATCTGTGTGCTCCTATGGGAGGAAGGGCAAGTTAAAAAATTTAATAATGGTGCTATTAATAAAAACATTTTAAGAAATTTGTGGTTCATTCTATTATGGTCTTTAAAATGAAACTTGTTTTTAATCGGTTAATAGGTTTGAACTCTTTGCCTTAATGGGTCAATTTATCCATATGGAGCAGCAAGCTGCCAGTTCATGTGATTGTAGAATATAATTGTGTTACGATTGCTGCCTAAATTATAGATTTTATCAGATAATGTGTCAGACTTGAACTAGAATTGTATTTTCAGTGTTGGGAAGGAACAAACATCCATTTGGAGACATGTCAGAATGTGTTTTGGGGGTTTGAGTGTGATCACTGCACTTGAGTTGGAGGAAATTCAATAAAAGCAACTTGGATGTAACTATTAGAATGATTTTCCTCCATAGCGATTTTTAAAAAATGCCCACAAGGTTTCAGGACAGCCAGAGTTTGCACCTGCAATGATGACATTTGAAAGTGGGGAAAGAACAGTTTGAGAGAGCATCAAGCTATATAACTATATGGAAGTTAAGCTGGATATTGAGGGTATCTCTCAATATATATTTAGGAAACAGGGTCCTGTGGTAGGCAATAGAAGTTCTTAATTATGGGTAAGTGGTCTTTCAGATCAGTTTGTCTGCCATTTGGTGACTCCCTCATTGAGCAACTTCTGACAAGCTTTTGAGGAACACCCAACATTCACTGAAATACAGTTTGAAAACCACTGAGATAGGTTACTTCCTCTGTTTTATCTAATGGCTTTTTATACCTCTTTCAGGCGCTTGGGAAACAAAAATCAGTAACAGAGAGAAACGGCAGCAGCGTAAACGTGACAAGGTACTGACCGATGCTGGGCCAGAATCAAATCTACCAACTATGGAAAATTCAGTTACAATCTCCACTGAACAGCTAACATCTGCTACATCCCTTTCAGTTGGTACCAGAAAAAGCAAAGGTAGATGTGTGACTCTTGTTCTAGTTTTGTTTTTCACTTCTCATCTTAGGGGGCCGGGCAGCAACACTTAAAGAACAAGAGAAGAATACATATTACACGCTAAAAATTGAAACTCTGCTCTGTTGATTTAATTTAACGCTTTTAAAAGGTGTTAACTAAAAATAATGGAGCCTAGGATTGCCTATCCATCGGCATAAATAAAATGATTATAGTAGGATATTTCTTCACTAATGTAGCTTTTCTTGATCAGGTGATCCTGTTCTGAATGCTCAAGTTAGTAATTCTAAATCTGGAAAAGGAGAAATTACACTCCAGCAAGGTAAGGACTGTTTTCTGCATATAATAACCTAATTGGAGTTGTGATACTGACTAGAATTTTGTGCACTGGTTCACACAGAGCTTTTGCGTAGTTATGTGGGGTGTAATGTATTGGATAATTACTATACAGTTCTTTTCCTAACTTAAATTGCCTAGTTTCAGCTTCTTCCTTTTTTATAATTCTGCTGTCAGTTACTTTTTACTAACCTGAATTATTAATAAAAGCCATTAATTTCTCTTAACATACATGAAGAGAATTCACATTTGGTAGCAATAGGAATATGTTGTTGTGATTATGTTAATTGTGAGGCTTTCAGCCTGATCTTACATCAGAATTAAATACAACTGAGTTTTGTGAGACACATCAAGTATTCACAATACGATTAATACAGATAGGGAGAAGTGGTTTTTTGTAGATCTAGTGAAGGCTAAATTTCACCATTTTTATATACTGTAGTTATTGCCTTCTGGATAGCACTTCTTTCTACCCTTCCTTTCCCCATCTGATAGTGACTGCCAACTATGAACCGAGAAACACATGAGTGGTATTCAGCTATGTTAGCCAGCTTTTCCTGAGCAAGAAGTGAGGAAAAAGAAAAGGACTGGATTAGAAATGAGATAAAAGCCGAGTAACAACAACAACAAAAAGTTAAATGTAATCTAGGTCTTTTTATAAGCTTCCCTTGGCAGAATATAACTTTTATTTCTTTAATCAAGTACATTCATAGTATCAACTAAAATGCATGTTACAATTAAGTATATGTTTGTGTTAAAAAGCTCCTTCAGGACTGAGTGAAGGCCCCACAGTAAATGGAGGCAACTGGAACGAAAAGCCTGTAAAGCTTTCTCCTCAGATTGGTGCAAGTGAGGAGAAGTGGAGTTCAGTATCATCTTCAGGTAGCAAAAGGAAGAATGAGACATCAGCCTGGGGAAAAGATGCTGGAGATCATGGAAATGGGAAGGACTGGGGAGTTTCCCTGGTGGGCAGAACCTGGGGTGAGCGCACTTTGTTCCCTGGTATTGGTAAGTGCTTGTTTCTCTAAGAACAAAAACTGTCTTTAAGAAATGGCATTATGTATCTTTAACGTCCTGAAGAAGTGTGCATGCACACGAAAGCTCATACCAAAATATAAACTTAGTTGGTCTTTAAGGTGCTACTGAAGGAAATTTTTTATTTTGTCCTGCCCAACATTCTTCTTTCAGCTCTCATTGTAACAAAATTCTTTGAGTAATGATTAGGAAGTTTTAGCCTTTCCTTTTAAAGTGGTACCTCGACATCCGAACGACTCGACTTCCGAAGGTTTAGACTTCCGAAGTCGACAAACCCGGAAGTCTTTTCGCCGTGTGCGCGTTCTGCTCATGCGCAGAAGCGCAAAATTGCGCTTTGCACATGTGCAGAATGGGCGCTTCGACAACCGAAGGCTTTGACTTATGAAGAGCGCCGCAGAACGGATCGTCTTCGTAAGTCGCGTTACCACTGTATATGCTATGGTTAAAGTACAAAGAGCTACTAGTGGTCCATTTGAAGATTAGCGCCACATGGATAGCATTTTAACTTCTTAGCAGCAGATATTCCCATGCAGGGTATCATTGGAATCTTACTCATCCATCTCTCGGTCAGCTTGGACTTAAAGAAATAATCTGTATAAATAATCAGCTGTATAAATAATCAGCTTCAGTGGCACCCGCTCTGTGGAACGCCCTCCCATCACAGGTCAGAGAGATAAACAACTACCAGACATTTAGAAAATACCTAAAGGCAGCCCTGTTTAGGGAAGTTTTTAGTCTGTGGTATTTTAATGTATTTTGATGTATGTAGGAAGCCGCCCAGAGTGGCAAGGGAGACACGGCCAAATGGGCGGGGTAGAAATAATAAATCATTATTATTATTATTATTATTATTATTATTATTATTATTATTATTATTATTATTATTCAGCTTCTGGGTAAAGGGCAGAAGTGTAAAAATGTTTAGACAGGGTGGAAAATACTCTTTAATTTAAAGTTTGAAGGATTTCTGTTTCCAGGTCCAGAGTGTATTTCTCTTTTCCCTAACTTTAATCTGAAAACTCAAAAACAAGAGTTAAAATTCAATCCAAATTGTTACCAATAAAATTAAGAGCATATCTGAAAGAAGAATCATCATTTTTTGCTATTACCTGTTGAAGATAAAAATTCAAGATGTAATTATCCACAGCTTACAGTAATACTTGTTTGAAGCACAGCACCTGGTAGCTGATTGATCTAGTAGGTCCCTAATTCATTGTTTGGGGGGTTATAAAGGCATAAGGCTTAGAAGAAGAATGATCTTGCAGTCTTTGAATAAGGTGAATGATAACTATGACACTTGTGAAATTCCAGGACATTAGCTTATTTTACTTGTTACAATGAAATGAAACATCGTCAAATCCGTGGCTACAATGTTACAAGCTGTTGTATTTGTACAATGAATCTGGAATATTTTGTTCCCTAAAATCATTGGAAAAAGCTAGTCTTTTAAGAGGCTTGTCTTAAGAATGTGTGCCTAATTTTCAGTAGCAAAAATAGGTTATTTTGTATTTTTTCAACAGCCTGGTCTGGAGTGGATGGAAGGATTAATCCTCCTGAACAGAGTTCTACTTCATTCACTTCATTGGGGCTAAATCCTCCAGTTTCTGGTAATATTTTAAAATTGCTCTACAGATGAACTACATGCTTAAGTTATACTCTCCTGAAAACCTCTGGTCATCTATGTTAATTGAAAGAGTTGTTGCATCTAAGTTTGGAAAAACTTATAAACTGTATATGGTAGTCAAGAGGCTGGTTTTCAGAAATGTCAATTATCATTATTGGCTTAGCAGACTACTAAAATACTTCATTCTCTGTATTTTCAGAAGAGGGAAGGGTGTTTGATCTTATGTAAATCAGCTTTTCTCTTTGGGTTTAATTGGTAATATCAGGGACAGCAAAGAAGCAAGCTATTCCATTGCATGTAGAATTCTCAAAACACTAGGCCCTTTTCCATTTGAAAATCTTAATCTGTAGTAACATGCCTTTGTGTGTGTGTTGTCTTCTTTTCAGGAGCCAGCAGTGAATCTGTTCCTCAACCTACTACTACAGACTTCCAATGGGATTTAAATCGTAATCAGGCGCATATTGATGATGAATGGTCTGGGTTAAGTAAGTTGTTTTTAAACAACCTTGTATGACTTACACTAGAAAGATTTACATTCATATTCATATTCCTAATCATCCATGTGTCTACTGCAAATGGGACCAGGTGTTTATCCACATGGTTTTAACAATGAAGTGTGGTTTTGCTATCCTAAAACGTAAGACATATATTGTGACATGCATTTTGGGGACCAGAGTGTGAATTTATTCAATGCATGTGGTGCCTACTTGGTGGGTAAGTTGAACACCCAAGAAAATGCTTTTTAAAAAATAAAACAAGGGCCAAAAGGCTAAACTATGCAAGAGGCTCTCACCCAAGAAAGCTTGTACTACAATAAATGGAGCAAAACTCCTACTGGCTACCTGCTGTAACTGCAAATGTCTCCCATTGGGAACAGAGACACAGTCAGTTGACCAGTGACAAGGTCACTGTCTGGAATTACAGTGGTACCTCGGTTTAAGTACACAATTGGTTCCGGAAGTCTGTGCTTAACCTGAAGCGAACTTTCCCATTGAAAGTAATGGAAAGTGGATTAATCCGTTCCAGACGGGTCCACAGAGTACTTAAACTGAAAGTACTCAAACCGAAGTATACTTAAACCGAGGTATGACTGTACCCATCTTGCTTTCCACAGCTTTTTAATAGTTGCTGCTACTTTGATTTATGTGTGTTTAAAAATTGTAATTGTAGTAATTTTAAAGGTAAATTCATTGTTTCACAGCAACTGACTGATATTTTTCAAAGATTCAAGTTTAATAGTTATGCTAAAGTTTGTTTTCTGTAGTAATATAGCAAATATTAAAAAAAATACTCGACTGATATTTGACCAATAATACTTGACCAATAAAGCAAAGTTATGCACGATAAAAATTGACATAATTAGTGTGTGACTTGAGTCATGTCACATGACTTTTACTATACTACTTGAAACTGGTTCCTTCATTATTCACAGACGGCCTATCTTCTGCTGACCCCAGTTCTGACTGGAATGCCCCTGCAGAGGAATGGGGAAACTGGATAGAAGAAGAAAAGACTCATTGCATTCCACAGCTTGAGGAACCGCTATCTGAGGCTCAAAAGGTATTGGTATGAGATCTGTTGGAAAGCACATGGAATTAGTCTTATCCTAAAAATGCTTCTTAATTTTTAGATTTTTTTTAGAAATGGTGGACTAATACGATAGACAAAAGCATAACTGAAATGGATTGGAAATCAAACATTGTTTAATTTCATGGTTATGTAGAGAGGCAGCTTATTCTAATAAACATTCTCTGTTCTTTTTTGTTTTTATATTAGGCTTCAGATGATGAGAAAGAAAAGGCAGAACCAACTCTGCAAAGTACTGCAAGTGGTAAATCAAAGAAGAAGAAGAAGAAAAAGAAGAAGCAGGGAGAAGAGGCTAGCTCTCCTGTACAAGTGAGGCAGAATATTATTATTGTTGCTATTATTATAGATATATTTATACTCTGCCTTTTTACCTGACGGTGGTTCTGACCAATAGAAAGGAACTGCTAGAACATAATGAAATTGAAATATTTCCCCATTTATTACTATCATGAAATGCTTTATCAATCTTTTAAACAGAGAGGAGAAAGTTTCATTGCAACTGATTTTAGATTACAAAATTGGGTATTTAAATTCTGGTTCATTACACTGATTTGATCTTGCAGCAGAATTGATTTTACAGGATTAGAAAGAGTGGTTCAAGTTCCTCAGTATCCTTTGTGTTTCTTTTTTCTTGGTAGGATGCTGATGACTTGGAAAGACATGCTGGAGAAGAATTTCCAGAAGATACCTCAAAAGTTCAACAAGAGGAGATAGCTTTCTCTTTAAAGACCATCAGCACTAGTGAACAAGCTGAGGTATAGATAAATAGATCTAGGTGCTCATTAGGCATACCTTCAGTACTTACAATCAACAAAAAGCACCCATATTTTTGAGGGTCTAAAGCAGGCATCCCCAGCCTTCGGCCCTCCAGATGTTTTGGACTACAATTCCCATCCCTGACCACTGGTCCTGTTAGCTAGGAATCATGGGAGTTGTAGGTCAAAACACTTGGAGGGCCGCAGGTTTGAGAAGCCTGGCCTAAAGGCTGAGGTATAATTTAACTTTATAAGCAAAGAGGTGTTGTTCCATTTCTCAGGACCCTTCTACACATGAGCTCCTTATAGATCAGTCTAGACCACAACATGCCATGAACACAGATCATTTATACAACAGGAAGAAGTATACATATGCAGAGACATCTGTTTGGCCTCTGTGGGAAAGGGGTTTGGGATTCCCTGTCAGTGGAAACCCTGAACAAGGACTTTTGCTTGTGCAATGGGGCTTTCCCTCCCCCCCCCCAAATGCACCAAGCAAAATAGACTCCCAAGAGGGTACGTAGAATCCCCAAAAGACTTTGTGGGAAGAGGAGAACGGGAAAATCAGACCATCTGGCAAGTTGCAATGTTTGCACAGATGGATTATTTGTCATAGTGCAGCATAGAATTCCACCAAGAATCTTTGGACTAGATGGGCCTTTGGTCCGACCCAGAGGGCTGGTCTTATGTTTTTGCATTTCTTACTTTGCCATTCTTCCCGAAAGAATATCCTTGCATATGTTACGAGTTCTGCGGAAATCCCAGAGCTGAATCTCAGTGTCTGTCATCTTCAGTGACATTTTTATTTATTTATTTAACAAGACCCAGCTCTTTAAAAAAAATTCTGGCCATTATCCAAGGAAATTTACAATAGTTACAGGTCACAGTTGTAATTTGTTAGTTTTACACTAATGTATCTGGAAATGATAGCTTCTCATTCTCCTGTTTTGTCACTTAGTCAAAATGAAACGTTAAAAATGCACTCAAATGTCTCAACATCCTCTATTATAAACAGTCATAATTAAATGTTGCCAAAAAGTCTGTATTCTGATCTGCAGTTTTTATTTTAGCCTGAGGAGATGCCCTCATTTGCTGTTTCTACTGAGCCATCTGTAACTGTATCAGAGAGTGAATCTGACAAGATAACTTCCCAAGTGCCACAGATGCTACCGGAGACAGAAGTTCCTATTTCTAATGTTAAACAAAACAGTGTGCCTCCACCACAGAGTAAGTAATTTCTTCCTCCAGGTGCCTGCTAGACGCAGTGGGAAGTACTCTATTTTCATTTAACCAAATGGTGGTTGTGTCATAACAACCATGCAGATCTTTTTGCAGATAATGCTTATCCCTCATAGGAATGATTCTGAACATTCAACATCCATCAGTCCCGTTTTTAAAACCAGTGGGATTTGTATGCACTATGAAAAAGTGCTATTTAAAGATTTATGTGTTTGAGCTGTCAGGAGGCTGGGAAATTGAGAGTCTTTGTTTCTTGATTATTTTCCTGCACCAGTATGTCACACAATGAAATTGGCATGTGACACTTTGCTTATAATGAACCACATTTGTGAATGGAAATTGGCTTCCCATCTGAAACCCTACGGTCAGCATAGACAGAACTGGGCTAAATGAACCAATAACTTCCTATGTTTATGTAGGAAAATCATACCATATTGAATGTCACCACACCAAAAGTCATACCAAGACAGTTCTCAAGCCATGACATTACCTAGATCAGGCATAGGCAAACTTGGCCCTCCAAATGTTTTGGGACTACAACTCCCATCATCCCTAGCTACAAGGACTGGTGGTCAGGGATGATGGGAGTTGTACAGTAGTCCCAAAATATCTGGAGGGCCGAGTTTGCCTATGCCTGACGTAGATAGATAAAAGAGATGTTGCCTTAGTGGAATTTCTAGTTTTTGCATTTCCTTACCTGAGTAACTCAGTAGAATGAAATGTGTGATGTAGAATGAAATCTATGATGAAGAGGTTAAAACAGTTATGATTAAATGGGCGTAAGATTTTGTTTATAATATACAATTAGAGGCATGGGAACTTAATATTATTCCAAAAAAAGAGAAATGTATGAATGAACTATACATAAGTATAATTGACAGTAAATATTCTTTATTCTTAAACTTGTAGCCAAGTCTGAAGAGAGCTGGGAGTCTCCCAAACAAATTAAAAAGAAGAAAAAGGCCAGAAGGGAAACGTGAATTTTCTGAGATGGACGTGTGTTGCAGAAACACTTGTCGTGAAGATTATGCTGTTTATGCAATAATTTGTGAACCTGTACAGAATTTTATATAAATTTCAACAGATTTTTTAAAAAACAAACTGCTTTGAACACAACCATCTTTAAGAACAGGAACAGAAGGAAAATAAGTTGGTGACATAATTTAACAGGAAATATGACAATACTGGAAGACACATTGAAGAGTCTGTATTTCAACATATGGGGAAAGTAATTATAAAAACGACTTGTCTTTACAACAGTGCCCTGTTTACAACAGATTATCTCTATTTTACGTCCATTGGAGAAAAAGGATTGGTCTTAAAATTTCCTAAATCATCTGTAAAACTTATGTCACTCTGAGTAGTGTCCATTCTGAATTTCTTAATGCCTAAATCAAAGAACTCTGGTTAAATCTGCCATATCTTTCTAATACTTAATGGAATGTGCTAATTATAAAGTTAATTATAAGTACAGAGAGCCTGGAGTCATAAATGCTTGCTCTTGAATAGTCCCCTTGACTTAAAGGAAATATTTCAAAATAAGTGGAAAAATTATGACTAGAACCATTCAGTAAAGTCATTTCTGTAGCATATGAAATGTGGTTAAGAATGCAAAACTTGCAGAAACTGTTATGAATTAAGAAACAGAAAATTGGTCAAAACTTGAGCGTGGTTCATGAAGTTGCTTCTGATTAGTCTTCTACTTGAATTACTCAAATAATATATTTTTAAGAAGGGGCTGTATGCTCCAAATGAGTCTTGTGTTTTATTCCTTTTTAAGGTAATAGGTTAGTTGTTGCCCTTAAAATTTTATTCACATTAATTTTGAAGTTGTATTTCATGTCTCTTCCATGTCCCATTTTTATTTTTATTAATTGTAATTTTACAGAAAACTTCCATAAACTCTTCAGAGATGTGGTAGAGAATGAAAGAGGGAAATAATGGCTTCAGACAGCTTTAATTGATCTTGAGACCACCTGTATCAGGAAGTGCTTTTTTACTGCCTTAACCTATGTAGAATCTGCATCTAGAGTTCTTAAATGGGATTAGTGTGTTTTGTATTTTTTAAAAAATCATGCAAATATAGCAATTGTAAAACCAACTTTCCTCTTGGAATTATTGATTAAAATGGGAGTTGAGCTGCATCATTTCAGGCACTGTGTAAATTACATCACATCAAGCAGGCAGATATCTATCTATGAATAGTGCATGCTCAGCCATGTACACTGTATATAGCCTTTACAAAATGTTTGTGTGTGTTTTAAAGGACCATAATTAACATAACTTGGTGAGCATCTATTAAAGAAAAGCAATGATTATTTGATGTGATTGGCTTAGGTTTTTCATGTGGCAGAGAAATTGTAACAGCTGTAACCGATGGTACTTACTGACTCTCCCATAATGTTTCATTGTCTAAATCAGAAAAATTGGTAAAAATTTAACTTGCAATGCAAGAACAATTAAAGCAACAAACTGGATTTAGTTGTATTGAAGACCAGCCTTATTAATTGATAGTGTTCCTAATAAACGAATACTAATTTCCACAGGTATTAACTCCTGTTACAGGAACATGGCAGATGTTTACATGTTCAGATGTTTTGTTTAATTCAGTGACATTTCTAAATCAATTTTGTTAAAATAAATTGAGCAAATTGATAAGATTGTGTTATTTAGTAGTATATAGTACGTAGACTATCTTACTGAGTAGACACAAGTGTCCATGAAATTACCAAATGTTGAAATTTGATTTTCAACAATGATTTTTAAAAGAATGTTGAACATGTGAAATCATGTATCTTGTAAATTCCATTCTTCATTAACATCTACAGGGAGTGCAACCAATTTCATCCACTGACAGTATTTTTTAAAAGTTGCAGCCACTCTCCACACATGATCAAATGTCAGTTTATGGGAAAGGTAGAGAAATGGTAACAGCTATTCATGAAATGTGGTGGGCAATGCCTTTGCTTCTGTGATTGGCCTAAGTAAGTGTGTCCATATATTATGTAGAGTCATTAAACCATGTTTGCTAATTCACAAGAGTTCCCCACCATCCCTCCTATTTAAGGAGAATTGTTGAATGGGAAGGATTTATATACATATCTGCTGGCAGGTCAAATGCAAAGTGAGAGGCATTTTAATGTGTTTTGACAGTAAAGCTGCTTGTGTGAGCTTCTCACAAATCAGTGTGACCCAGCTACTAATGGTGGTGTAACGGTACTCTCTAGTATCACAACTTCAGTCACAATCAGCCACTTGCAATTCTAAACCTGCTGTTGAGCAATTTCATGGCATCCTTGCAAAGAACCCTTGTGCTCAGTCAGCTGTGGACAGTTGCCCTACGAACTGGAGATGCTTAAGAATTAATTGGGTTGTCTCTTTGGTGTTACTTTGAACACCAACTGCTGCTTTCAAACTCTGCCCCAAAGTACAGTATTTGTGTTTTTGGAAATCGGATTGAAGTAAATATGGAGTGAACCTGTAAAAATTGAAAGTTCTCAATACCTGCTTTTTTTCAGTTCTCATTACTGGAACACTTACCTCTGCAGAGGACTGTAACCTAAAATGTCAGTTTACATCCACTCCAGTCCTAAAATTGTTTTTCAACTGACATGGGTTTCTAACAGCAGCCTTCAGCTTTACTGAAGGGTGAGGTCTCTATTGATTTCCTCCTACCTCCACCTTTGGAATCCTAAATTTTGGTATTGTGCTCCAACTACAGCTGAAATCAGTTATCTATGGGGATTGTAAATATTTCCCAGTCTCTGCAGCTTCTGGAGCAATGCATTCTTGAAGTTCTTGAAAAGCACAAGACTTGAGTCCATAAACCATAAATGTTCCTGCCTAAGTAGAGGAATGTCAGCAAGGCAGCAAAATTTAGCAACCAGAAAATGTAAAGACAGGAATTTTCTATTTTGTGCAATTGGCAATGACATTTTTCTCTCTCAAAACAAAGTTGTATTAATGTGGAATGTACACTTTACTCATATTGACTAACTATAGCCTTCATGGCCAACTGCATCCAGATAACCTTTTATGGGGCAAACACAAGCAAAGTAGCTAACATATTCTCATTAGTAAATGCATGGAATGTTTTTTCAAAGATTAATGTGGGTTTTGTAACTTTTGAAATTGTTTGTATGCACAACTTTACAAAAAAATGTGATATGTAATTGGGTAGTCATTGCATGCTTTACTCTTGACTTTTTGTTTGGTTTTCTTGGGGAAAGTGTATAGAATTCATAACATGTTTGTTACAAAGTTGGCTCAAGGTGGATGAAAACTTTGTTTTTTTAAAAAAAACAAAAAAATTACAGTAGACAGACATTATTTAACTATTTGCTAAAGAATGTTATACATTAAAATCAATTTTCAAAACTGTTCACAGAAATACCTTTTTAGTGTTGCTGTTTGCCGTTTTGGTAACACTATTCCTCTGCAATTTCTATTGAATTCAATGGCGCTTACTCCCAGGTAAGTGGGGTTAGGATTGCAGCCTTAATTTTGTAAGTTGTCTTATCTTTCAGACCCAGAGCTTAACACCAACCTGCATTATAGGAGCTGTGTTTTAATTTCTTTTTTGTGTGTCTTTGTTCTCCTTTGTTTAAAACAAAACCTTAAACAAGAATGGGGGGGGGCGTTGTGACTATTGATCCAGCCCATTTGACGTTGGGCCTCAATCCTGTTCTGTGGAATACTTTGAAAATATATTTTAAAGCACTTTTGAGTATGTGGAATCAGAAGACTGCTGTCAGTGTGACTCCCTACTTCAATTGCTTTAGACAAGTATAGCCTATAATGTGGCAAAAACACACACAAGGAATTGCAGGCAGGAATAGGAAATAGGTGCCAATCACAAACTTTTAGAAGTCAGTATAACATCTTCAGTGATACTTTGCAAAGCTGTGAAGAAGGCATTTCAAGTCCCTAGATAGCAGCACAGAGTTCGCCTAGGGCCTTGGTTGGAAAGATTTTATTTGCATGTTGCACAAATCTCTGAATACGGAGCCAGTTGTGTAAATAAGTATAGCCGTGGTTGCATGTTGGAAACACTTCATTTAAAAAGCTGTGTGTTTTCTTTAACTTGGAACACACACACACAGCAGACATGACTGCAAGTGTATTTGTTTGATTCTCCATCGGGAGGGATTTATTCCTCTGGTAACAAATCTGTTGCAGTAAGAGAGAAGACTAAGCCGGGTGCACACAGCTCCTGCCCAAGGTTGCAGAGAGATAACTGGAAGGCTGGCAAAACACTGGAGGATATGGGGGAGTGGATCTCCTTCCCTCCCAGTTCAAACTCACTAAAGCCATATTGTTGCTAAAAAGCTTGAACGCTTGTGAAGTCCTTGAAATATGTCTACTGTTAAGTACACAACAGTATAGAGTGCAATGCCCTCAAAACCAAAGCACAACATTAAAAAAAAATGCCTTGTGGATACATACGCAAACTGCAAAAGCAAAACAACCTCTAAATGCAAGTTCAATAATATTGTCAATGTTAAAGAGTTCCTAGGGCGTATGCAAATCCCACATATTTGACCTAGAACTAGGCTGTTTCCTTCCACCCATCAGCCTCTGGTACAATTGTCCTTAGAGTAGCCTTTGCCCACCTGATGCCCTCTGAACGTTGGATGACTCCCATTGCAGTCTCACAACATCCTGAGGGCACCAGGTTGGGGCGTGTTAAGACGTACCATTAAAGTCCAACATTTGCAATAAAAATGGTAGCCTGCAAGTGATAAGGGAAGTTGTTTCTGCCTGGAGAGAAAATCTCTCATAATAACTCACAGAAGTACCGTAAGATAGAAGCTTGATTTTTCCATTCAACTGTAGGTTTTTTTCACTTGGTGGCTCTACAAACTCCCATCTTCTGATACTACGGTATATTGTTTTCTCTTGTTCCTTGAATTCCACATGTTCTTTTTCTGTGCTTAGCTCTGTGCCACCATTAGAAAACTGATTAACAGCCCATATGCAGGAGCTTATTGGAAGTCAGTGAAATTTTTAGCAACCCTTTGTGCAGGATTGCAAACCTCGGCTGCATCCCAGCATATAAATTAGTGGGTTGTGATTTGCAGTCCCTTTTCAGGCTTGATGCTTCCATGAGCTTGTTTCTCAGCCTTATCATGACTGATCTTGGTTTGTGGTGGCTTGGATGCTTCATTCCTATTCATGTATACTCAACAGTCAGCTAGGACTTGTTTAACCTCCAAAGGACTTAAGCAGGAGTTAAACAAGTATAATATGTGGTCATTACTGCTGTAAAAAAATGGCATCTTTTCTTCTGCCCTCACATCACATGACTCCAATCCCTGAAGCACTAAATACTCAGTATTCCAAGCACAGGTATATGATTTTTGACAAGCTGTGATGCCTGCTTATAAGTAATCTAAGGCTGCAACCCTACAGTATACACTTAATTGGGAGAAAGCACCATTTAACTTAATGGGCCTTCCATTTGAGAAGTGTGCAGAGCTGTGCTGTAATCCTCTTTAGAAAGAGCACATTAAAGCAATGCTCACGTTTCAAATGGACTTTGAAAAGTGGCCAAATTGTATTCTATTTCAGTGGAATTAAAACAGGATTTATAGAGTGGCGTGCAAGAGATCTTAAAATGTCTAATTTTTCATCTCTATTTCTGCCATCAATCTTCCACCATTGAAAGGGTCCTTGAATAGCTCCTAGGAGGTGAATTGGCAAACAGTGGAGGGAAGCCAAGAACTTATTCTGTTTCTATAATCAGCTGAACCAATCCAATCAATCTCTTGAGGGTGGGGGGAGAGAATCTATGAAGCTCCAAAATAATTAAAAGACTTCAATCTTCTCCTGCTTTAGAACAGGAAGCTCCACTGTCTGTTTTTGACCTTGTGTGCTTGTCTGAACTACCTGATGGAGCAGATAGGATATGAAAGGTTTAAAATCTTTCAGCACTGCTTAGAAATTTTAATATAAAGGCAGCTTTGGAACTGAATGTCTTTTTATGCTCCAACATGTGAAATGAGATAAGGGAATAAAATATCTGATTACCTGGGATTCAAAAGCTCAGCCAGTAGAGCATGAGACTCTTAATCTCATGTTTGTGAGTTCAAACCCCACATTGGGCAACAAAAGATTCATGTATTGCAAGGGGTTGGACTAGATTACCCTCGTGGTCCCTTCCCTGACACAGGAAGCTGCTTTCTACTGAGTCTGATCAACAACCAAGCTCAGTTTTGTCTACCATGCTTCAGGTGGGCTTAGCCCTTTCTAAAGGTGCTGGGGATTGAGCCTGGGACCTTCTGTATGCAGGTTGGGATGCTCTGCCACTCAGCTATTGATTTTCACTGTTATCTAGTACAGACTGTAATTCTTTGCTTCCTGACTTGGGCAGTAAGTCCCATGAATAGCAATAAGTCCCAAGATCCGTATACACGCATAGGAGTGAGCTGGGTTTCCAAGCAATGGTGGTGTGGAGTAGGAATCATAGGAACCTTTGAGCCGAAGACAATGCTAGTCAGAGGCGGATTTAGGGGAGGCGCAGAGCCTCAGGGGTGTTGCAGGAGGCGCCACAGCTATGGTGTAGAATGGAAGGTGAGAGGCAGGGGTCTGCGCCACTGAGATTTGAGGACCCAAGGTCTGCGCTGGTGCATACGGTACTTTCACCGGGGGCCGTAATTTGGGTCTAGGACTCAGTTTGGGGTGCAAAACAATAGCTTTCTGTTCATGCGGGTATTTTGTATGGGAAAGGAAAGACTACAGCAGGTCTAGAGAGCACCATCCTTGAGAGAAAAAGAGAAGATCACAACATTCAAGGTGATTTCTTTGATGACATACCCCAAACCTCTCCTCCTCAATAAAGCATTCAACCAACAACACCCCCACACGCATAGAGCGCAACCTTTACTCCTGGCCCCTTCACCTCGCATTTTACTTTTAGCAGTTTAGAGGAGGAAGGTGCTTCCATAGGGACGCCCTTGCAAGTGACTCTGTGCTCTCTCGATGCTTTTAAATTGTGACCAAGTCCACAGCCAGCGCGCGGCCATCCCTCCGGCCCACGTCCCTGCTGTAATTTTCCTTTCTTTCCGATGGCGACGCAAAGACGCCACAATTTCCCAGGGAAGACCCTTTAATTTTAGGGGCGGCGTGGAATGGACTTCCCTCTGCAGCACAAACGCGCGCCGCCTCTCTTTTGTCAATGGGCCGCGGTTCGAATCTTCCCACTCCGGCATTCTCATTCATTCCTCCGCCCGGCCTCCCTCGGGCGCGCGCTCCTCGCCGGCCCAATCCGGGACTCGAAGGCTCCGCCCCTCCCCGCTGGCGTGCGGGAGGCCCGATGACGTCATGGAACGGAGGTTTCCCCCTCCCTCCTCCTCCTCCTGGCGGTGTCCAGGCGCTGCTGCAGAGCTGGGGACATTCGCCTCTGAGCTGCCGTCGGGACTGGAGCCGCGCGTCTCTTTCTTTCGTCTCGCTCCTGGGAAGCGGCCGCACGGGCAGCGCGCCATGAAGATGATGAGCTCCCCCTGGGCCCGCTTCTACTCCAACAGCTGCTGCATGTGCTGCCATGTCCGCACCGGGACCATCATCCTCGGCATCTGGTACCTGGTAAGGAAGGGAAGGCGAGCGGGGCGCAGGCATCCAAGGGGTCCGCGGTTAGGCTCCGGATTTGGGGCCGCAGCGGGTGCAGCAGAGCGCGGCGCGTCGAGGCTGCGGGAGGGGCCTGACCCTGCGCAACTCGCACACCCGGGTAGCAGGTGGGTGAAGAAGCGCTTGCTTCCCGCTGAGAACTGGGCCCTGCGGAGCTGCTGCGTTTGCTGGCTTGCCTGCCCTCAGGTTCTCCCAGCAGCTGTGAGGAAGACTATGCTGTCCGCTTCTGGTCTCAACTTGCTCGCCCACCTGCGCCTCCTGCCTCTGGGCACCGCGCTGGGGGAGGTGGGGTCGAGGCAGCCTGGTCCTCCCTGCTGCACATCTTCCCGGCCGGGGGGGGGGGGCTGTGTGCTTTACACGCACACAGACACTCCGATCCCGGAGACGCAGTGTTGCCAGTTTGGCTTCTGCAGGAGTATATGAAACTCTCCATTTTAATATAGAAATCCTTGCTTGCTGGCAGCGCCCATTACACCTGCCATCCTGCCAGAGAAAGGGCAGGGAGTGGGCAGAAGGAGCCGTCTTGTCTTCTTCACCTCTGCCCTTCCTCTGGGGGGACAAGGATGGAGAACATGTGACCCTCTAAATGTTGTTGGAGTCAGATTCCCATCAGCCCCAGATGGCCACTGCTCAGGCACGATGGGAGTTGGAGTCCAGCTTCCTTGTCCCTGCCCTGCCAGGTGTGGACAGGTGAGCCAGTGGAGGGAGAAGTTACTTTTTCTCGCAGCAATCGCTTTCCTGTTTGCTATGTGCCATCCACAGGGAGAGGGAGAGGCGGGAGTGCAATAAGACAGTGACTGCTCCTCCACACCCTTGCACGCCTGGTCACAGCAGATGGGATTAGATGAGTACCTGCTGCAACCTTACTACCAGATTGACACCTCCCTCTATACCTGCTTGCCCTCCCTGGCTCAGTCTCTTTGTAGGCCCAGTCTGAACTTCTGCTTTACTGGGAGAGCAGGCTGGTGGAACCTTCCAGAGAGAACATGCCTTCAAGGAGCAGCTAATGTCTTTACTTTTTCTTGCACACTTGAGCAACCTAGCTGGGCTCTGTTCTTCTCACTGTGCCACTGAAGAAGGAAGAGGAGGCAGGCAGCCAGCAGCTGTTGCTGCCACTTGCTCACCTGTGACCTCTCCCAATCTTGCCACTGTACCTCCCAGATGGAGCATGCAGTTGGGAGGTAGTGGTGGCCGTTTTTTGGGAGCCGGCACACATTTGCCTGCTTGCCCCAAAGAATTATGGGAGCTATTGTACTCCTTAAAGGTAAAGGTAAAGGGACCCCTGACCATTAGGTCCAGTTGTGACTGACTCTGAGGTTGCGGCGCTCATCTCGCATTATTGGCCGAGGGAGCCGGCGTATAGCTTTCAGGTCATGTGGCCAGCATGACAAAGCTGCTTCTGGCAAACCAGAGCAGCACATGGAAACGCCGTTTACCTTCCCGCTATAGTGGTTCCTATTTATCTACTTGCATTTTGATGTGCTTTCAAACTGCTGAGCTACAAATCCCAGGACCCTTAAAAAACCACTGTTCCCATAATTCTTTGGGGGAAGTCATGTGCCTTAAATGTGTGGTGTGGTTGTGACCTAAGTTAGAGAAGTCCTCTTCCTTTTTTCCCATCTATGGTTGCTTTTCATGGGGTTGGTGGTGTTGCTACTGAAGTCTGGCTTACTGGTGTCAGAGTGTTTCATCTCCAAATAAATTTACAGAAAAATGGTATCTTTAAAATATAACACAACATGGCGGAACGCATTCCAGCCAGCACTCGTAATCTCAACAGGAGCATTAAGTTGATGAAAGAGAACAATTTGTGCACTTTGGAAATAATAATATTGAACAAAATTCATTAGCCTTTGAGGTACTGCGTCTAGTTTAACAGCAAGGACTATGGTGGAGAAGTTGAACCTACCTTTTGTAGCACCTAGTTCCAAGTTTAAGCTGTGACGTAGTTGGTCAAGTCTCTCCCTGTCTCCATTTTCTATCGGCCAAAAGGCGGTTTTAATGACACACGTTCCTCGTTTGCTTTGAAAATTGTTGGGTAAAGATTGTAAAACACTTTGTACTGTGAAGTGCTACATAAATAATAAATTGTAGTAACTGATAGGAGGTGTAGTCCAGCAGTATTTTGGGGTGTCACAGGTTTTCCACACCTGCTATATTCATGACATTATTTCTGTGACTGCAAATTGTTTTAATGTTGTACCCCACACTGGGACCTTATGGTGAAGCATGGGTACACAATAATAAAAATAATAGCAACATACATGTCCGTTTGGAAGCATGCTCTGTTGACGTCAATGGGTCTCACTCCTTGATAAATGTGTATTGGATTCAGACTGCCTTTTGGTTTTGTTGCGTGGTGCTTTCTTTTAAAGCTGTTGCAAAGCACTTTGGATATTTTAATTGAAAAGTGGTGCATAAATATTTTCAGTGCATAAAAGAATAACACATATACCCTTTGAATGTGCGTCTGAGTGTACATCAAAACCCTAAAATGTATTTTATATAATTAATTTTTTATTTCTATTCTTTGTATATTGTATTGTTGTTTTATTGCTATGGCTGATGGCTGACACAAATAAAGATTCATTCATTCATTCATTCATTCTGGGTGTACATTCGAGAACTTAGTTGTAGTTGTGTGCCTAGATCAGGAGTGGGGATCCTGTGGTCCCACAGATGATGTTGGATCACAACTTGCCTCAACCCCAGCCAAGGTGGCCAATGGGAAGGAGTGATGTAGGAGCTGTATGCCAGCAGCATCTTGGAGCCACAGGTTCCCCACCTCTGGTCACCATGGTATGCTGTATAAAAGTCCGAGGGGAAATGAGTGAAAATTAAAGATTCTCAGCTCTTACCTTTCCATCATTTTTTAAATAGTATTCCTATATACCGGGCATGTCGAACCACTCAACAACTTTGGTGAAGGCTTCCCCCCAAAAGCTCCATCCAATGGGTAGATCACTGCCAGTTTTTTTATAGTGGGAGTAGATTGCAGTCTCTTGGGAGTTGGACATGCCTGCTATATACCAAGATGTTCTAGACTGGGGGGGGGGGGGAAAGGATTGGTGCGTAATAAGCAGTTACACTTGCTTTCCATTTCTCAGGTCTTAGCGCACAAAAATGGTGGCATGTACTTCATTATAATTCCCTCCCCCAACCAAACTTCCTTCCCTACACCACTATATTATTATTATTATTATTATTATTATTATTATTATTATTATTATTATTATACTTACCTTTCCTCCAAAGATCTCAAGTAGCATTCATGCTTTTCCTTCTCCCCATATAAGCCTCACAACAACCCTATGAGGTTGGGCTAAGCTGAGAGACATTGCCTGGCCCAAAGTCACCCAGTGAGCTTCATGGCTGGGCGGGGATTCGAACCCTGCTTTCCCAGGTCCTAATCTGACACAGTCTAAATACTACAGCATGCTGGCCATGTGGTTTGGAAAGTGCCAAGCAACAAGCAAGTCATATGGGTGGCAGGTTCCATCACCCTGCCTTATTTTTGGCAACTGCACAGTAGCTTATACTGCAAAATACTCAGAGGTTAGCCCTGTTGGCTTCAACGATCCTGAGGCTGCAATGCTATGGACACTTACTTGGAGCAAAGAAGCAAAGGTCTGCCCTGCCTGTTGGCTATCTTCTCTCTCTCTCTCTCTCTCTCTCTCTCTCTCTCTCTCTCTCCCCACACTCATGCTGCCTTCCATTATCCTGGCTCATTGCCTCCTACGTTGGCTCTCTGCCCTTTCTCACTGTAGTTCATGCTACTTTTGTGGAGGGATGCTGACTTCAGCAGCTAATGCTGCTTTTCAGAAGAGGAGTTTATTTCTGGAGAGCTAACACCCTAAAGCGATGTATTATTAGCAACGTAATTCTTTATAAGATAACAGTAATTCCCTGCGGCTGCCACTGTTTGTAAGCCCACAGGCAGTTTCCTTTACAGATGGGCCACAAAGTCTTCCGAAGTGCAGTACAAAATGGAGTATATGAACTGTAAAGAAAATGCAGAGCTGAATCCGAGGTGCTTAAAAAGAAAGAAAGAAAGAAAAAAGAACTGCTTATTTTTTAAATGTTTGAAAGTTTGTGTTTTGAACACCACAGCATGTTTGCATTTGTCTTTAGCAGGCCGCTGTGAACATGGATTAACTGCATGGCAATATAAATTAAGATGACGGTTGTTTCCCCAAAACTATTTGAAAGGGAGGGATCCAGCCTGGATAGCACAGTTGGTTAGAGCAGTGTTTCTCAACCAGTGTGCCTCCAGATATTTTGGGACTACAACTCCCATCATTCCTGACCACTGGTCTTGCTAGCTAGGGATGATGGGAGTTGTAGTCCCAAAACATCTGGAGGCACACTGGTTGAGAAACACTGGGTTAGAGCATGGTGCTGATAACGCCAAGGTTGCAGGTTTGATCCCCGTATGGGGCAGCTGCATATTCCTGCCTTGCAGGGGGTTGGACTAGATTGCAGGGGTCAGCAAACTTTTTCAGCAGGGGGTCTGTCCATTGTCTCTCAGACCTTGTGGGGAGGCCGGACTATATTTTTTTTTGGGGGGGGGATATGAATGAATTCCTATGCCCCACAAATAACCCAGAGATGCATTTTAAATACAATGGTACCTCAGTTTAAGTACACAATTGGTTCCGGAAGTCTGTACTTAACCTGAAGCATACTTAACCTGAAGCGAACTTTCCCATTGAAAGTAATGGAAAGTGGATTAATCCGTTCCAGACATCCGCAAAGTACTTAAACTGAAGCGTACTTAACCTGAAACGAACTTTCCCATTGAAAGTAATGGAAAGTGAATTAATCTGTTCCAGACAGGTCCACGGAGAACTCAACCTGAAGCGTACTTAACCAGAGTATGAGTGTAATTGGTTCTGGAAGTCCGTACTTAACCTGAAGCGTACTTAACCTGAAGTGAACTTTCCCATTGAAATTAATGGAAAGTGGATTAATCTGTTCCAGACAGTTCCGCGGAGTACTTAAACTGAAAGTACTCAAACCGAAGCGTACTTAAACCGAGGTATGACTGTAAAAGGACACATTCTACTCATGTAAAAACGCTGATTCCTGGACTGTCTGCGGGCTGAATTTAGAAGGTGATTGGGCCGGATCCAGCCCCCGGGCCTTAGTTTGCCTACCCATGGACTAGAGGATCTTCAAGGTCCCTTCCAACTCTACGACTGTCCACTGTCCTTTTCCATCCCAGACCAGTTGAGAAATAGTCATAGCTCATTAGCAGAGTAAATGCTTTGCATACAGACGGTCCCAGGTACAAAGCCTGGTACAGTGGTACCTTGGTTTAAGTCCATACTTAACCTGAAGCGTACTTTCCCATTGAAAGTAATGGAAAGTGGGTTAATCCGTTCCAGACGGTCCACAGAGTACTAAAACTGAATGTACTCAAACCGAGGCGTACTTAAACCGAGGTATGACTGTATTCTCATTTTTTAAAAGGAATGGTAAAAAGCAGTAGAAATAACTCTCTTATCCTGCCTTTTGTTTGAGTTGCACCCCAAAGCCAACTTTCTGAAAGGCTGGGGAGGGAGGAGGAGGAGGAGTAAGGGAAGTTTGCCTGTTAATAATGTAAGGAGCATAGTTAAGTGCCATTTGATCTGCATCTTAATGTCATTTCATCAGATGATCATTGCAAGGCAGATGCCTAATCTTCTTTCAAAGCCATCTAAGCCAGCAGCCATGCAATTAATGGAGGAAGAAAGGTCTGTGAACAAGTGAACGTCCCATGTTCACGGACCCTTCGCGTTGTGTTGCTGGGTAGGGAGGGAATAATCCCCATGGGATTCAGTGGGACATTATTGGCAGTAGAAATAGATCGGATTGGAGATATGCAGGATGGAAGGGAAATCACTTTGGACATGCTCAGCAGCACTCCTCTAACTTCACATAATGAAAGGGCCGAGTCAATATTCTTGGGGTGCAATGTGAAATATACGTAGCACCTCATTAGGTAGGTCTTATGTCTGGAGAAATCTGCTACATCCTCCTACGCTTCATTTGTTTATTTAGAAAATGTCTTACCCACTTCTCATTTTAAATAGCAGGGAGCAATACCAGTAAAATCATACTGTAAATAGCCAGTAAACCAGGCAAGAGCACACACACAGCGAAATAGCTTTAAAAAAAAAAGTTCAGCAGGGACACATTCTGGGTTAATAAAAGCCTGGGTGAATGGCACCAAAAACTTGGCACCAAAAGCTTATTCATAGTGGATTCTTCAGTAGTGGCATCTGTATCCACCATAAGACTTTGAATGAATACATACTTACTGCATTAACATCAAACCAGATTTAATTACTCTCTCCTGAAGTTTTAGCTTCTGCTTAAATCCTGAAAATGTCTACCAAGAAATACACTTTTTTAAAAAAGAAAAAAGTCTGAGGTTCATTTGAGAGCAATATGCCACATGGGAATTGGAAATTCAGCAGCAATTTACTTAATTCTAGAAGTCAATGGGGAGGAAAAAATAGTTGGAACAGACCCAGTTTCTTGTTAGGATTTGGCATACCTTGTTGGCATTTAGAATAATCTACTTCCCAGAAGTCAGTGACGACATTTTTCTGGGATTCACAGTTAAAGCCGACTATTGTCTTTGCTGCCTTGTATAGACGAAGATCAAGCAGGCGTTGGGGCCAGGACTGCTCAGGACTTTGCATTTCACCAGTGACATCATAGAAGATTGCAGTTGGATTTACTCATTGAACTTTTTTTTGTTAAGCCTTAGTAAGCAACTGTAGATTTTGAAGATGAAATTGACTTTAAGACATTCCAACTAAATAATAGGAAATTAGATATACACTACTAGATTAAATTAACAATAACATTTTCAAAATCCTATAGAACCATTGAAGTCCCATTCACTTTAAAGTGAATGGACAATTGATTTAGCATTTTCTATTAATATACGAAAGCTAAACAAAATCGTTGGCAGGCACATGTGATAGTGTATAGAATATTTATAGGGTTGGGAGAGAGCCCCTCCTTCCCCCTCCTGTCTGTCTCATTTTGTTAATGCATCTCTGTTGTAGTTGTAAAGACTTGATTTTATGTTGTAAAAGGTTTTCTGAAGCTTTTTCTAGAATGGCACAAGTTTACAACCTTGCAAATGTAGGTGGAAAGTCTGGCTTGAGAGCAACTGGCCTCAAGACCCCTTTCTAAAAAGCTTTTACAAATATTTATGAATGAACATTAGAGATGTAAAATAGGGAGGTGATGGTCACATTTGTATGTGAAATAGGGAGATTAGGGTTAGAATTATACTGCACTTTTAGCATGATTCATGTCAAGAACAGGGATGTCTTAAGTATATCCGGCGCCATGGTGCAAAGATCCCTCTGGCGCGACCCCCCTCCCCGTCTCCCAGAGTTGCCAACCTTTTTACGGCGCTTCTGGCAGCTTTGCAGGCCTGGAGGAGGCGGGCAGCGGCTGGAGGGCGGCTCTTCCGGCGGGGAAGAGGCAGAGGCTCCGGGCGTGGTGCTGCTTCAGCGAGGCGGCCGAGGGCAGCGAGCTGATGCCGGGAGGCACTGTGCCCAGCCTCCGCCTCTTTCCTGGCGCCCTCCAGAACTAATAGTACACAGCAGTTGTTGAGAAATGTTTGTTTTAGAATCTGAAAAAGTGGGAGTGGTGGTAGGGAGGTAATAAATTGGAGGGCTAAGGATATATCATCAGGGGGACTGAATACCAAGCCACATTGTTCTAGTATTTCAGAGTTCTCTGGTGAGACTCTTGTCACTAAAGCAAGAAACCCCAATAGATCTTTTAGTTCTAAAATTAGGCTAGGGTTAAGGTTCAAGACGTCCGTCAAACAATGGACAACACTGACCTGAACGAACCAATGGTCTGATTTGATATAAGGCAGCCGCCTTATATCAAATCAGACCATTGGTTCGTTCAGGTCAGTGTTGTCCATTGTTTGACAGACGTCTTCCATGTCCAGCCTGTAGGTGCCAGGATTGAACCTTGACCCTTCTATACGTAAGGCATGTGTTTATCACTGAGTAATGGCCCATCCCTTCTGCTACAAAGTTATGCTCAAAATATGGATAGCTGTGAAATTGCGAATGATGTCCTATATAAATTCTCCTGGATAGGAGAAGAGACTGCTAATGCAATGAATTTAAAATAAGGCTGTAGAGTAAACAGATGAGATAGTCAGTCTGCCTGACTATGGTCACTCAGCTAGAAAAGCTTATGCCTTCTCTTTATTTTATGAATCACATTTAGGTCCCACCATTGTTCTGCAGAGTTCACAGTGGTATAAAGTTTCCTAGGCAGTCGCCCATCCAGACGCTGTACAGCCCCAGGCCTGCTTAGCTTAAATGAGGTTGCTGCATCATGTGCCTTTAGGCTAGGTTTGCCAGTACCTTCCCTGGGCTTCAAGTAGATGCCATAGTTCACCCTCACTGTGGAATTCTTGTGCCCATCTTGGTCCTGCCTTTCTGCCTTTGTCACCAACAAGCATTGATTACTATCACTGCCTGGCCAGCAACAGTACCTGCAGTTTGTAGACCTGTGTTCCCGGCAATTGTATAGCAACAAATGCTATCGTCTTTCCGAGAGAAATCGGATAGTGTCTGCTTTGTCCTCTGTCTGCGTGTACAGCATGCCGGACTGTCCCAGGCAAATTTTTCCATTAAGTGGAATTTCTAGAGGTGGTTTTATTCCACAAAAGAACCTAGCCCCCCCCCCTCCTTTTAAAAATCATGGGTAAAGGGTTCGGTGCTTCTCTGACTGGGGTGAATGTTGTGGCATGAAGGCACATTCTGAAATATTAGTGTGCAGGCACTTTTTAAAAAATGGATTGCTTCCTTTGGGCCTCACGGTTCTCCAGCTTTGGCCAACCTCCAAATGTTGTATTGCTACTCCCAGACCATTTGGAAACATCACAAACTGTGTCAGATCATTGGTCCAGCTAACTCAGTAGTCTCTACTGTGGCTCTTCGGGGTTTCAGATGGGGGGGCCTCTCTCAGCCCCACCTGGAGATGCCAGAGATTGAAACTGGGACCTTCTGTATGCAAAGCAGAAGCTTTGCCGCTGGGCTATAGCCTTCCCTATACTGGCTGGGGCTGGTGAGAGGTGTACCGTAGTCCGAACCTTCTGCAAAGCACTAGGGAAAAGGCTGTTCTGGAGCAAAATGGGCAGCCAGCAGTCCACAGGCCACATGGAGCCCTTGGCTCAATCTCACAAGGGTGGAAGTCTCCGTCAAGGAGAACCAGTGTGGTGTAGTGGTTGGACTGAGACCTGGGAGACCGTTCTCATTCAGCCATGAAGCTCACCGGGTGACCTTGGGCCGGTCCCTGCCTCTCTCAGCCTAACTAACTTTGTTGTGGGGATGAAATGAAGAGGGGGACAGCCATATGTGCCATCTTGAGCTCCTTTGAATAAAAGGTGGGACAGAAATACAAAAAAATGGATAAAACAATAATAAATTGTGGATGTTTATTCAAAACCTGCCAAGGAGTCCAGATCCTTTTGTTGTCTTTTTAAATAGTTTGTAGAAAGTTCCCATTCTTCTTTGAAGTCACGGTTGTCCTTCTCACGTAGTTTATATGTCAACTTTGCCAACTCTGCATAGCTCATCAGTTTTTCTTGCCATTGTTCTTTCGTTGGGATTTCCTCATTCTTCCATCTTTGCACTAACAAGACTCTTGCCGCTGTTGTAGCATACATGAATAAGTTCTTTGCTTTCCTTGGCAGGTCTTGTCCTAGAATCCCTAAAAAAATGCTTCTGGTTTTTTCCTCAAATGTCGTTTTGAACATCTTTTTCAATTCATTATATATCATCTCCCAAAATTTTGTGACTTCTCTACATTCCCACCACATGTGGTAAAAAGTACCTTCTTTTTCTTTACATTTCCAACATTTATTTAACCCAGTTTTGTACATTTTTGCCATCTTTACTGGTCTAATATACCCCTGTCTGCTTTTAGAAACAACTCTGTGCTACTGCTCCCCCCCCCATCAGGTCACTCTTCCAATGTTTTAGGGAGCACTCCTCTCCTCTCTGCTTTTCTTAGACAAATTGGTGCCAAGTCTATTGCCAGCGACTTCATTCCCAATAGGAAGTTGTAGCTAGCATTGTGTGTTTAGACGTTTAAACCTCACCCTATAAATAAATTCAGACAAGACTCAAATTTTGGTTTGTTTTTTGGCAGAATTTAGGCCACAACTTTATTGATTACGTCAGGTGAGTGGTTGCATAGGCTCTGGTTCGACTAGCTCCCTGCACCGTTGCAGGTAGCGCTGACCCAGGGAACCAGCCTAGGTCAGCCTAGGGTGAACACCCGGAATGGTGGAAAGCCGGGAACATGCTATGTCCACCACCCAGATGTCCCCCTGGACTCAGGCACGGGCACAACCCCTCACAGGGTTGACCAAACCATTGAGTCCCTGGATTCCTTTAACGGAATACCCCTTTGCATAGGGATGGCGAGAGCGTTCCCCCATCCCTATCACCTGAACCAGAGCCTGCCCACAACCTTACAAGTTGTGACGATTTGCCACTTGGCAGGCGAAACCCGAGTGGCACCAGCCAATCAGCCAAGTGGGGAAAATTCCTGAAGTGCCCCTGTCCCAACAACAGACGACACACGACAGCATAGCAAAGTCAAGCGTGCAAGCCCTAAAAGTAGGGAGAGGTGGGCGGATGTTCCTATGCATGCACCGAAAGAGGAAGTTCTGAGTGACGTGCATGGGCATATATAGATCCCTTGATCAGTCTGGCTCATAGCTGCCAAGTTTTCCCTTTTCTCGCGAGGAAGCCTATTCAGCATAAGGGAAAATCCCTTTAAAAAAGGGATAACTTGGCAGCTATGGTCTGGCTAGCGTCCCATTCGTCGGATTCAACCCAGCATCAAGGGACCTACCAATCGGGTGTTGTGGCTATCCAATTGCACCCACCCACAACACAAGGGTTTGGTTGCCAGGTGGCACTGCAACACCCTCTTTGAGGGAGGACACAATTTATAAATTGCTCCTCCTATTCTCTTTCTGTATTGAACACTTATTAAATTTGGGAGATTCTGCTCTTTGTACTTCAGGCATGAGGTGAAGGCAGGAAGGAACAAATAGTTCCAGTGCCTTGTGCTTCCTGTTCTTTTGCACTCTTCTTGTGTCCAAGATACAGTTTTCTCACCTTCCTCTCTCACGATGATGCACAAGCTATCTCTAAATTGGGGCAGCAGCTGAACCTTCTGGACCAGGAGATAGAATATTGGTTTATTTCAGATGTGAAGGGAGAAAAAGAATAGGCAAATGTTTGTTATTCCTCTGCATCTGAAATAGAAAATTACATTTCCAGATCCCTCTGTATGTTTGTATAATGCCTGAGGTTGCATTTGTAAAGGCTTAACATTGATACACTTATCAATGATGCACTGATTAATTGAAATGGCAAAATACACTTATAGCAATGTGAGTTGTGAATGGTGTACATACCTGGCGTGTGGAGATGGTGGTTCAGTGCTTTCCCCATCATCATATATTGATATATATTGCAGAGAATCCTGGCAGTTTCAAAACATGTGTACACCGTTTTCAAATGATAGCACCACAGTTGTATTTTGTTTTACAATTTGGGTAATTTTGTACCTGAATTCACAAATTAATATGACAACCATCCTTTCACAATGCTGGAACGTAGTGCTGTTTATAACTGGTTGTTTTTGTTTTGCATATCAGGGAACTCTTTGTGGTTATGTTAACAATAATTACATATTTACTTTGGCAATTGTGTTGAATAACAGCCCACCCTGCCAAGAAAGGCTTGCAGTTCCAAAGGATAAGATGTGAAATGTTTGCATAGGCTCCAAAATGAACCTGAAGTTACAACCATGGCTGGGGTTTTTATTTCAAGCTGGAAGTAAATTCTATGGAAAGCAACGAGGCTGGTATCCATGTAAATGTGTGTAGGTGGGGATACTTGCAAAAGCACCACAATTTGATTTATCCAACAGCAGTCCTGTCGTTCCACTCATGTCAATCAATGGAGGTACTTGGACTACATACAGGCATGTCCAGCAGGTAGATCGTGATCTACCAGTAGATCACTGGATGTCTGTGGTAGATCACCGGTAGATCAGTGGCTCCCCCCAAAGAAGCTAAAAAAACTTTTGGCTCCCCTAAAAAAAGCTCAACATCTTTGCCCTGCACCCCTAAAATGACCTGAACCACCAAAAACAGGGCTTTCCTTCCTAAAAAAAATGTTCAATGTTGCTTCCCTCTTCCCTGAAGAAGCTCAAAAACATTTACATGAACCCCCCCAACATGCACATTCCTCCTTCCTCCTTCCGGAAAAAAGCGCAACAACTTTGACCTGAACCCCCCAAAAAGGGGATAGATCACTCCCAGTTTTTAACTCTGTGAGTAGATCGCAGTCTCTTGGAAGTTGGCCACCCCTGACTACAATATACAATTCAGAAAGTAGGAATAGGTTTATCCTCCAGAAATTGTCTAACTGTCTTTTAAAGTGAGCCAAATGTCATGGTTCACCTATGAAATGCATGAAGCAATAAAAAGAAATGAATGTTATTTGATCATGTGCAGTCTTTTCTGCCACCACTGAACACAACTAGTTGCACATCCACAGAAGGATTTCTAGGTCAGAGGGCATTGCAGCCATATACCTTCTGCAGTACTTTGGAAACTGACTGCTGGGAATTTCATCATCAGTAATTGTTAAAATGGTGGTAGTGAACTGAAGGACAATAATTATTATATAAAGATATAAGAGCTGGAATGCAAGTTTCGTCAGGGTTGGGATCAGAGTTGGCAGAGGAATGTGGTGTGCATGATATTTTTATGAGCTTAGTAGGAAGATGTGTTTGACTAAAAATGATACGTGTAGTGGATTTCTTCCATAACCACATCATTGTGATGTTCAAGGCAACTTTACTTGCTCATAGCAGCTGCTGCTGGGGAACCCATAAAAGTAATATCCACAGGCCCATAAATTACACAGGCATTCCCTCGCCTTAGCTTTACACATGCGTAGAAAGTAAGTCACGTTCCCATAGGAAACATTATCGGAGCTGGGTGCCTGATTCGCAACAAGAACAAGTTGCCTACTTTCAGGCTAGCTCAAGGCCAAGTTTTGCCTGCACAAACATTCTTGACACATTCTTAATACAGTCCGAGGTAAGCAGAATATCTTCACATGTAGGCTATCAATCAAAGCATATACTGTAATTTCTACTTTACCTGTCCCTTCTCAGATTTAAGGTATTTGTAGGCAAATGGGTATATGGCTACAGGATGCAATCCCAGTGCATTATTACGGCAATCCCTTTTTAAAACTAGAATCATAAAGAGTATCTCTAAGAGACATGAAGTTTCAAATACAGTCTTAGACTAACAACATTGAAGAGACTGCTGGAATTTTGTCTTTGCCGTGGGGTGGTAGAGCTCCTGTTAATGATCAGCTTAAATCTTTCTTTTTAAGGATTAAATGGCGCAAACCGCAGCTGTTTCTCACATAATTCTTTCCCAGTGTTATAGAAGACAGAATTTCTGCTGAGCGAGAAGTAAGCTGAACATTTTTTTACGACTGTAGCATCTTTTTCTTCCTGTCTTTAACCAGTTAGTAAAGCAGAACTCTGCCTCGGGCTTATTTCCTGCCCTGCGCAGTAGAATCTGGCTTGGCATGGGTCTCTCCATTTTAAAAATATGGTACAAATTCACCTTTTAAAAAAGAAAATGGGATTTTAAAAGAAGGATACGCAGGGCTAAGAGGTGGGATCAGTGGGTGTCGCTTGTCCAGAAAAAAATCAGAATTTACGACAAAAAACCTTAGGAAGCAAAGTACAAGCAGTGCTTGGTAAAGGATGTAGGTTTCATGGTCACCTCTGTGCACAATGATCAGTAATGGATTATGAAGAAAAAGCTGCTGATATGATGCAGCTTTCACCCAATTTGCATCAAGTCAAGATTGCTGCTGCCATTTCTCCTGATGAAGAATCAATAGGTCTGCTTGACTCTAGTGATTTGTGCCTAGAGGTCCTGGCTAAAGGTCACTGCTGATCTTCCTTTGATAGCCAGGCTGGGATTAGCATGTTAAAGCTTTGTAAACTTGTTGAAGAGATGGACGTCAGAGGAAAAGCAGTTAACTGTCTTAGTGAATTCTGGGCATGCAGCATTGATGGGAAATGGTGACCAAGGATTAAAACTTACCTTAGTAGCTGTCTCTCATCTTCAAACTTTGATTCACCTTTTTATGTATAAACACATGAGACATTTAAACCAGAGTCTCTACCTATCTTTATAAAAGTCCAAGTAATTTATTCCAGGTCCCAGCTTATTGTAGGGCAACAGTCTGGCCTTCAACTTTCTACTCTTACATTTCTACTCTCGGGCGGCCATTTAAACATTAGAATTGAATGTTTATTGCTTGTCAGCTAAAGGACCATTTTTTAGGCTCCCCGGTGATGATGATGATAATGGCAAAGGCTGGGATGTTTGGAAGGCTTCAGCCCCCCCCCTAATGCTACATTGCCTCTAGGGGAAAAGCTCCCCCCCCACTCTGTGTTCTATGAATAGGAAGGTGGTGGCAGGGGCAGAGCAAGGTGGGGGCGGACGGCCACAGGTGTCATCTCTGGGGGGGTGACATTTGGCGCGCCGCCTGCCTGCGACTCCCACCTACCACGAGCCATCGGGGGAAGGGGTGGAGCTGTGCAGCTTTGGCGGTGGCGGTGGCGTTCCTCCCTTCCCCCTTCATTTTGACAGCCCCACGGTCCCGGGCTGCTGGAGGAGGCATGTAGGCAGGCAGGGAGAGGACGGAAAGGAGGCAGGCAAGCGAACAAGCAGAGGGTGGAGGGAAGGAGAGAAGCAGAAGCGCCGCAACTCCCTCAACCCAAACCCTGTAACCTCTTAAAAAGCTCAACAACTTTGGCCAACCCTCCCCACCCCCCCAAAAAAGCTCAGTAAGTTCTGCCATAGACAATGGGTAGATCACAGCCAGTGTTTGTATACTGTGAGTAGATCGCAGTCTCTTGGGAGTCCAACTAGATTTCAATGTGGGGAGGAGTGGCAAGAGATTTTCCTCACCGGGTACCACCTGACCTTGCTACGCCCCTGGGTGGTAGTGTTGGATTCTGCCATGAATTTCATCAGGTCTGTTGCAAAGGATGACTTGTTGAGTGAAGGCAAATGGTTACCTCACAACTGATCCTGCTTTGTGAGTTGAAAGCAGCTTAATGCACGACAAGCGCTCCCTCCTGTGCCCTTCATGCTTCCCTACATATATTATGGGCTGTTTTTGTTTACAACTGAAACATTCATAAACCACCATTTGCAGTGCCTGGCACGGGGCACAGCCTTTGAAATGTGCGTCTATTTTTATTTCTGGCTCCTATTGAATGAGTTTCCTAAGCGTCTTTAAAGCACCCGGGATAAGGACTTTTCATTGTAATTACAAAGGAGGCTATGGTTTTGAAAAGTCACATGCACCAGATCTGCAGACTGTTTTGAAGCCAGATGAGAACCTGTCAGTTTTCGCTTTAGGGATTAGCGACCTTGGGGCAACTGTGTGCCGTCTGCCATACATGCTGGCTGTTTCCTTTTGTATAATTAATGGATGCAAAGATAGGCTTCACTGTTAACTGAGAAGTATCTCATCAATGTACTGCTGGCAGAATTTTTTTTCCAGGGGATTACATAAGCACTGAATATCATTAGCTAAATCCTACTTTGTTTAATTAAGCTCCCAGCCAGGATGGTGAACTTAAATTTTAGCAGTGTAAATCTCAGATTCCTGCTGCTGCTCATCTCAAACTAGCTTCCATGTTCACAACCTATTCAATGTGACATGGAGGCATTCTAACAAAAAGTTTACCAAATCCATAATTATTGAACACCAAGCCACATTGTTCTGGCCTTTCACCAGGTGTCCTTTTCAAAGAGAAAAACAACTACATGTACCAGACTTTTAGAAGACATCTGAAGGCAGCCCTTTTTAGGGAAGCTTTTAATGTTTAATAGATTTTTGCATTTTAATGTTCTGTTCGAAGCCACCCAGAGTGGCTGGGGAAACCCAGTCAGATGGGCGGGGTCTAAATAATAAATTATTACTACTACTACTACTACTACTACTACTATACTACTACTACTACTACTACTACTACTACTACTACTATTTCAGAGCTCTCTGATGAGACTCCTGTCACTCGAGTGAGAGATGCCAATAGGAACTGTATTTTTGGCATGCATATGTGGTTCTAATCTGCAGTCATGTCTGGGAAATCTCCCTAGCTCTTTGTGTTCCACATAGGAAGCTGCCTTATACCAGGTCAGGCCATTGGTAGATCTGGCTCAGTACTGTCTGCACTGACTGGCAGTGGCTTTCCAGATAGCAGTCTCTCTCTCTCTCTCTCTCTCTCTCTCTCTCTCTCTCTCTCTCTCTCTCTCTCTCTCTCTCTAATTTTAAGGATTTTCTGCTTACATTTTTACATCCGTATCAACACAACAAAACATTTATCCTTTGGGGGTTCTCAACCCCTGGACTTCCCCCCACCTCCTCCCCGGTTTCCCATCATTGCCTACTATCTTTTCTGCATCTTTATATCATTATCTAATTTTTTCATCTCCCTTGTTTCAAAATTTACCCCAATTATATCACTGGTGCTATTCTAAGCCTACTAATGTTTTTAAGTGTTTATAGTGCTCCTTGGGGTATTCTACAAAATTAATCCATTCTTTTTAAAATCTTTTGTCTTCTTGGTGTCTGATCTTCCCTGTCATTTTCGCTCTCCATCAATTTTGCTATGCATTTCTCTTTCGATGGGGTTCTTCCTTCCTTCTATCCCTGGGCACATAACATTCTCGCTGCTGTCATTGCATACACGAATAGGACCTTTTTCTCTTTTGGGATTTATTCTCCCATTATACCTAATAGAAAAGCCTCTGCTTGTTTGTTTGTTTTTTACTAAAAGTCACTTTAAACATTTTCTTTAATTCATTATATATCATTTCCCAATATGTTTTTACTGATTTACCGGCCCACCTCCTGACAGCAGTCTCTTCCAGCTCTACCTGGAGATGCCAGTAATAGAACCTGGGACCTTTTGCAATGCTGAGCAGGTTGCTTAGCAGAGATATTTGTTGTGGCTGGTGTGTGCAAGTACAAAATCCCTGTCTTGTCTTCAGGGCCGTCTTTAGCAGATGCGGCGCTGGGGTGCAAATATCCACCCAGCACCCCCAAATTACCACGGATAATGTTGGGGTGGCCGTGGCTGCGCACTGCCAGCCATCGGAGGGTGCAACTCTCCCCCATGCCGCTGCAGGAGAGCGATCCCTGCAGAGGCTTGGGAGGGGCGCAACTTCATTCCCAAGCCTCTGCAAGGATCGCTCTCCTCCCAAGGAGGCTTGGGAGGGAACCTGCACGGCCACCAGCTTTATGGTTAGTGGGGTGCAGCTGGTGGGCGTGCAGGGAAAGGGGAGGCCGCTGGCAAAGCGGCACAGCTCCCCCACTTGCTGGGGCGCCCCTGAGAGACGCACCACTGGTGTGACGCACCACTAAGCCCTATGGGAAAGACGGCTCTGCTTGTCTTGCTCATAATGGAATCTTGTTCTGTGGCAAAATACACTTCCCAGCCCTTGGGGCACAGTCTTGAAACCAAAGCTACCCTCAAGAACAGAGAAACTGGCCATCCCTGATTTAAGCAAATGGAAGCTGCAGAGTGCCCTTGCCTCTTTACAGAAATACCCCTGTTCATAATGCCAGCCAGTTAGCCCCACCCTCTTCCATGATACTTCATTACATCCCCACCCCCCAAGTTTTCTAATTCAGTTTTCTGAATCTGATACTCAAAACATTCTGTGGCTTCTGACTATGCTCATTCTGCACTGGGCAGGTTTCAGCGTTGATTTTTGCTCTGCAGTTTTTTTAAGCGAACTTTCTCAAGCCTCGGGGTTTGTCTCTCAGTGGTCCTGTTAGAAGCGATGTGTGTGACTTTGAATACATATCCGTAGCTGGATGCAGTTGGATGGACATCGTTTGGAGTTGACAGAGCTGGTCAAGACACCTGACCAAGCTGGGTTCTGCTTGTTACCATTTACGTATTTGTAAAAATGTATGTATCCAACCCCTCATATCCAAGGGAGGGTCAAACAGTGCTGCGTTTGCTGTGTGATTGATCAGCTGAACTAGACACAGCACATCTGAAATACAGTGGTACCTCGGTTTATGAACACAATTGGTTCCGGAAGTCTGTTCATAAACTGAAGCGTTCATAAACTGAAGCGAACTTTCCCATTGAAAGTAATGGAAAATGGATTAATCCGTTCCAGACGGTCCGCGGAGTAACCGTTCATAAACTGAAGCAAACTTTTCCATTGAAAGTAATGGAAAGTGGATTAATCCGTTCCAGACGGGTCCGTGAAGTACTTAAACTGAAGCGTTCATAAACTGAAACATGTGTGTTATTGGTTCCAGAAGTCTGTTCATAAACTGAAGCGTTCATAAACTGAAGCGAACTTTCCCATTAAAAGTAATGGAAAGTGAATTAATCCATTCCAGATGGGTCCGCGGCGTTCATAAACCGAAAATTCATAAACCGAGGTGTTCATAAACCGAGGTTCCACTGTAACAGATCTTGTACATCTCATGCTTTGGTGAGTCTTCGGAGACAGTTATTAGTTACGGATTTGTAACTTAAGCATTTTGCAGCAGACAAATGGAATTGCTAAACTACATGCTCAGTGATTTGCTCAAGCTTTATCCTTTATGTAACCACTGTATAAGTCACCTTACTTTGCCTGGCATGCAGGCAGAACACTCAGCATCCTTTGGGTCAGTCAGCCTCCTTTAATCCATTATGTGCTAATACTATCTATCTGCCTGCTTGTTTGTCTGTGTGCTTGTCTCCGCTATTACTAGTCTTCTGTGATTTATCTTTTCTTTACTGATTTCTTAAATCCTTTGGGACTGTGAATATTGCTTTTCCTGTTGGCACTTCCTGTTTATAATCACTAGTGCTGATTTAGGCTACGATGTTCCACTATGGACGTTGGCCAGAGACTGCCATTTTGAGTCTTAGCACCATCCAGAAACCTACATATTAGAAGATGAAATGCTGAAAGAATCCCATGCAGCATTTAGGCTGTTTGAGTACTAATACTCCATTGTGTATTTTCTTTTCACAACATGAAGAGGTAAACCAGCCTTCCTTGTTCCAGTTTTTTTTTTTGCATGTGTAGGATTCAGATGTCCAAAGAACCACACTGCAAACTATTTCCAAGAAAGCTGCATCATGTGATAGAGAAAGGAACTTGCTTGCATTTCCATTTGCTTTCAAGTAAGCATTCCTGCTTGCCTTTCCAAATGCATTCCTGTTAGCAGAACTACTTGCAAGTACTAGCAGGCCATTTCAAAGATAAGCTTCTTGAGAACAATGCTCCCTATTTGTAGAAAAGTTAAATATTTACCACTGTAATAAGTGGTCCACCTGCACTTGACAGCATTCTTCAGGATGTGGCACAGATGATGCTAGTACTCTGTATGGTCCATGTATGGCTACCATTGCTTTGGGTTCCAGGGACACTAACCAGTTGTAGATAGGGCATCTTTTTGTCCCCTATCCATGAGTTCACCGGAGTATGTGCACACAAAGAGCCAGTGTGGTGTAGTGGTTAAAAGCGGTAGACTCATAATCTGGTGAACCAGGTTTGTGTCTCCGCTCCTCCACATGCAGCTGCTGGGTGACCTTGGGCTAATCACACTTCTTTGAAGTCTCTCAACCCCACCTCACAGAGTGTTTGTTGTGGGGGAGGAAGGGAAAGGAGAATGTTAGCCGCTTTGAGACTCCTTCGGGTAGTGATAAAGTGGGATATCAAATCCAAACTACTACTCTTCTTCTTCTTCTTCTTCTTCTTCTTCTTCTTCTTCTTCTTCTTCTTCTTCTTCTTCTTCTTCTTCTTCTTCTTCAACATGCCACAAAACTTAATATAGCACCTATTTAACCTGTTCTGTTGGATTCGGTAGTTCTAGCTCAGTTGGTAAAGCATGAAACTCTTAATCTCAGGGTCATGGGTTCAAGCCCCACATTGGGCAAAAGATTCCTGAATTGTAGGGGGTTGGACTAGATTACTCTTATGGTCCTTTCATCTATGATTCTATGAGGATGTAACTCTATCCAATGAAATTGTTATGCTGGTGCAATGAAAATTCCCCACCCCCTCCTCTCCCTCTGTGTCTGCCAGATCTGCTCAGGAAGATCTTGGGGCGGGGGCGAGAACAGATTTGAAGGATACATGATGGGGAGGGGGCAGTTCTGATGCATAAGGAGAAGGAAGCCCTTGTGCAAATAGGACGACCTTTTTGGATATGCCCAACGCTTTGTTCTGTGCAGTAGCTTAATGATGATCCCCTTCTCTGTGTGAAACAATTTAAATGGTTTATAATAAGAGCTGAGCATTCTGCCATCCCCCTGGTCGTGACACCAGTCTTTTCCACAGAGCAGTTAGTAATGGGACCTGAACTCAAATCACAGTATGGTGTCCTGCCTTATTTACTTGGGATTCAGACTCTGGTTAACCTCTTTCTTCATTGTTCTGTGAGGTGCTTCTTGAAACAAAACACCTCAAGGTTTATAAATTGGTGAGCCCTTTCAGAATCATGGGACAGCGGGTGGCGCTGGGGTTAAACCACAGAGCCTAGGGCTTGCCGATCAGAAGGTTGGCAGTTCAAATCCCCGCGATGGGGTGGCGGAAGGGCGGCGCTGCCGGCAGGGTTTGAGGGCGTCTCCTCTGGCAGGGAGGAGGCTCCGGGCATGGTGTGGCGTGGTGGAGGCTACCTCTAGAACTTCACACCGTGGTGCCTTGCGCCAGTAGCCTCTATGGATAAGATGCTCATAATGGATTATGAGCATGATAAGATGCTCATAATGCTCCGCCGGTGTCATGTGTAGATTTGAGTTTGTCATATGCCACAGTAACCAGTCCTTGGTTGGCAGCCATGAATTTAGGGGCTTGGGTGACTCGGCTGTGATTGGCCTTGCTAGGCCTCTTCCCACAGGCAGCCACATACGGTATCCTAGCAACAGCTTAGGGCAAACTCTCATTGACTCCAGCTCATCAACATTACTCAGATTAGGAATCTGTGAATTGGAACATTCACAAGAATCCCAATTAGGATTATTTTTTCCTCCCGGTCATTTAGATTCCTAGAACCAAATAAAACTATAAATAGGGATTTTATAATCCACATGGACAGGATTACTGAGGCAGCCTGAATAACCCATTGTTAGAGGTGACTTTTATTTCTGACTAGCAATATGCCAAGTGTAATGGCTGGTGAGGGTATGTATTTTTTGGGGGGGGGAACGTAAGAAGAATCCTGCCATGCAGAGTGAGGGCAGCAAACAGTCCTTGAGATGTGTCTCCTTCTGCTTGTGCACCTTGTGTTAAACTGTGGTTTAGTGCAGGGGGTGGGGAACCTTTTTCAGTCTGAGGGCCATTTGGCTAACCTCCTGGAGTGCAGGAATCCTGCTCTGGGTGGGCTTGAACCAGCAGCAACCTGGTTAACAGACAGACGCAACGATCCATTGCACCACAACAAATGTCCATTTACTTTTCACATTCCCCTCTGACCAGGAAAGCAAGAAGCATCACGATAAGAGTTAGAGGGCACACTCTCACCAGGCGAAAACACACAATGCAGGCGTAAAAGCAAAGTTGGTGAGGGGCATGGCCTCGGGAAGGGGGTGTGGCCTAGAGAGAGTCCCAACGACCCCAAATACGTTTGGAGTGCCCTGAGATTCCCATCGCTGGTTTAGCAAGACAGTCAGATGCAGCCCTTGTTGGGAGCAGGCTGTTTTTAAAATACATATGCACATGTACCGGTACAGGTGAGAGAGAGAGAGAGAGAGAGCATTAGGAAAAGAAGCCGACAGATGCTTTTGTATGGCTGTGCTGAAATGCTCCCCTGTGTTCAGTATCAAAAAAACAAACTATCACACCAAGAGAGGTCGTCAATAAGATGTTCCTAGAATTTTCCAAATAGAAAATTTCAATTGAATTGCTTCCCATCTTTACATGCCTGACTAACATATTGCTGATTCTGCACCTCTATTGTTGTTTTTAATATGCGATATTTATTGATTTTAATGTAGAATATTTCTATCAAGCCAGGAGTTTATATGCTGATACTGCTTTAATTATTGGTAGCTGTTTAAATTTTACGAAGGCTTGTGAGATATAAATATATTAAAATCAATAAATATTCTATATTAAAAAACCAGGCGTTTTCCATACCTACTGTTTAGGAAGAAGACTGAGGGAGAAGTGTCATCCTATCAACATCATTCTCATAGTATAACAATAGAAAATATTGTTCAAGTCCTGCTTGTGTGTTTCACATAAGCAGCACTTGGTTGGCCACTGTGAGAACAGGATACTGGACTGGATGGGCATCGGCCTGATCCAGCAATCTCTCATGAAATATTGTTTCTTCTATTCACTTCCATGAAATGCTGACAACGCTTAGCATCAGAATTTGTTCATTTTTGACCTTCTGCTTTCCCAACTTCCTTTCCCTACCCAGATCATCAACTCAGTGGTTCTGCTGATTATACTGAGCGCCTTGACAGACCCTGGCCAGTACCACTTAACAACTGCTGAATTGGGGGGTGACTTTGAATTTATGGACGATGCCAGTAAGTATACGTCATTTCATTAGTAATTTACAAGCAGATCCCCATTAAACTGAACTGGTATTGTGCCAAGACAGCACTTTGGGAACCAGGTTTAGAATTTGCACAAAAAGAAAGCCTTCTTTTTAAAATAAAAAATAAGAATTCTTTTGACAAATAAGCGGACATTAAATATGAGTTTTGCAGAGAGGGCTGCAACTGAAGCTGATTTATTGAAACCGACTACCTTGACTTTATTCTTGGAGATGACCTTGACAATGAAAGTCAGTGTAGGTTAATATAGCAGTTGAGGGAGGAGTTCTCCAGGTGCACACATTTTTTAAATGCTTTATTAGGCTCGACACATTTGGAACAAATCCTTCTTTGGAGGCGGTCTTTGAATAACAATTTTCAATCTGTTTTGTGAACTACTGTTGCAGCTTGCAAGTGGTCACATGGAAGAAGCCATTCTAGCAGGCTGCCATTGAGGGAAAGAAAGGAAGCAATATCATTCCATGGGTCTTGTTCTGCCCTTCCTCCTTAGTCCTTTTTCTTTTGCATCCTTTCTTTTAGCTTATAGGCCCAGGGACGAACTTGCAACTTATATTTATTTATTTTATGAAGTGTATACATTACTTGATTGTAAACAACAACAGCAACCTTCAAAGCAGTTACAAAAAGAATAAAACAATAAAAAATGGTTAAAAAGAGAGTTAAAAACAACTATATAAAACTTTCAGAAGAATTAATCAGTGATAAACAGATGAAAACCTACTTTCTGTGACCTACCCCCCATTCTTTAACCCAAATATAATTCTAACCTGCAAGAAGATCAAACCTATCCATTCTTAAGGAAATCAGTCCTGAGTGCTCACTGGAAGGACAGATCGTGAAGCTGAGACTCCAATACTTTGGCCACCTCATGAGAAGAGAAGACTCCCTGGAAAAGACCCAGATGGTGACAGCAGTCACGAAATTAAAAGACGCCTGCTTCTGGGGAGAAAAGCAATGTCAAACCTAGACAGCATCTTAAAAAGCAGAGCCATCACCTTGCCAACAAAGGTCCGTATAGTTAAAGCTATGGTTTTCCCAGTAGTGATGTATGGAAGTAAGAGCTGGACCATAAAGAAGGCTGATCGCCAAAGAATTGATGCTTTTGAATTATGGTGCTGGAGGAGACTCTTGAGAGTCCCATGGACTGCAAGAAGATCAAACCTATCCATTCTGAAGGAAATCAGCCCTGAGTGCTCCCTGGAAGGACAGATCGTGAAGCTGAGGTTCAAATACTTTGGCGACCTCATGAGAAGAGAAGACTCCCTGAAAAAGACCCTGATGTTGGGAAAGATTGAGGGCACTAGGAGAAGGGGACGACAGAGGATGAGATGGTTGGACAGTGTTCTCAAAGCCACCAACATGAGTCTGACCAAACTGCGGGAAGCAGTGGAAGACAGGAGGGCCTGGGGTGCTCTGGTCCATGGGGTCACGAAGAGTTGGACACGACTAAATGACTAAACAACAACAATTCTAATCCCCCTCCACCCCCGCCCATCACACTTTATGTCAGTGCAACTTAATAGGTTTGAGGTATGGCTCCCCTTTATCATGTACATAGCCCAACAAGATAACAATAAGACTCCGCCAACAGCATACGAATCAATCTGGCTAACCTGATTCAAAAATACACACACACACACCCCACTCAAACACAAAAACAATTCTCACTACAACCAATCAAAGAAAACCAACCACACCCTAAGCCACCCCCAACCTCTCTCACCACTAAGGAAATACAAGTGAATAGTAAGAGAACCCATACAAGTAACACTGACACAAAACCCCACACATACACTAAGTAGAAGCATAGAAGCATAACCACCCCACCCCAACCAACTTACCATCCCCCCTTTCCCCCTCTTTTCTTCCTAATTGTTTAAACCAGTTCATGAACCATGAACTTATACATTGACCACTAATAATGAACCATATGTTGTCGATATTGCTCCACATTGTGCTATTTTTGTGATATACAAATGACAGAAAACTTGGTATACTTATTTGTATAAAACCCAATTAAAAGAAGAAGAAACATATCAACAGTCTACATATCTGGGTAGACTTGTCTAAATAAAATTGTTTTAAGCACCCACCAAAAAGAGCACAATGAAGGAGCCTGTCTGATGTCAGTAGATCAATAAGGAGATAGTTTCTTACTGTGCAATCCCATATGCGTCTACTTGGAAGTAGATATCAATAGGACTTACTCCTAGGTAAGTTGTTAAAGATTCCACCATTAGTCTTATCACAATAGGTGGTGCTTTTCCTGTTGAGTTATTCGGAGCTTTTATTACTCAAGTATATTTTATTAATTGAATAGTTTCATTTATCAACTTACCCTCATTCCCTTGAATGCTCATGTTTTGGAAAGATTGATCAGCAATATATATAATGACTTAAAACTGTTTTGTTTTTGTTTACAGTAGTGGGGAGGTGAAAATGGAGGCACCCTAAAACTGGCTTATAAAATGTCCTGTCAAAAAGAAAACTTTGAAGTGTTCCTATCAAAACAGTAAAAAGAAAAATAGTCATGGCTCTAGTACTTATTTTTGTTTTGTCATTGTTAGTAGCCAAGAACATTATTCATATTTGTGTTCCTTTGGAAAGTATTGCAGGGATATCATTTTTGCTTCTGGGTGCTTGGTACCCAGTACTAGTCCAGTGTCGATTTATTTAATGCAGTTTGAGACATAAGGTCCCCACCCACCCCGAATCATCTGTCTGCATGTACATACAGAGCTCAGAAAATAATACTGCTAAAATGCTGCTTTTGGGCTGGGGTGCCTTGCTTCATTCAAGTCTTAGGCAAAACTAGAGGCCATCGTCACAGCTGCCTTAGATCATAAACTTTAAAAGAGTATCATTCATGTTCCCCTGCAGCTCACTCCAGAGCTCACTTGCAGCTAATTATGTAGCAAAGGACTGCATGAGACAAAACAAGTGAGGAATTCCAACTGTTTGGGGCAAATCATATAAGCTTACTATTGAAAGAAACAGTAATAAAGAAGGCTGATCACCAAAGAATTGATGCTTTTGAATTATTCTGCTGGAGGAGACTCTTGAGAGTCCCATGGACAGCAAGAAGATCAAACCTATCCATTCTGAAGGAAATCAGCCCTGAGTGCTCACTGGAAGGACAGATCCTGAAGCTGAGGCTCCAATACTTTGGCCACCTCATGAGAAGAAAAGACTCCCTGGAAAAGACCCTGATGTTGGGAAAGATGGAGGGCACAAGGAGGAGGGGACGACAGAGGATGAGATGGTTGGACAGTGTTCTCGAAGCTACGAACATGAGTTTGACCAAACTGCGGGAGGCAGTGCAAGACAGGAGTGCCTGGCGTGCTCTGGTCCATGGGGTCACGAAGAGTCGGACATGACTAAACTACTAAACAACAACAAATTGAGGGAAAAGGCAAGAACACAGCATTCATGGCACATCACCCAAAAAAGAAAATACACCACCCAAAGAAAAGCAAACAAAGACACAGTTATCTTGAAATAGCTGCACACATCATCACAATGCTAAACACATCCTAGACTTTTAAGTCCTCCAGCAGAGGACGCTCATGTATCAGAGGAATGCTGGCACTATCAAAACTGAGGGAGAAGTGATTAGGCATGATACAACTTACACAGAGACCAAAGGCAATCCAGTTTTGTCTTGTGCCAGTTCTTTCATACTTTTTTGAACGGCGGTGAGTCTTCCTTAAAAAGGGGGGGGGAAGCAATATGATTCCTGCACCCTCTGATAGGGCGCACGTTCTTTAGATGTATATCTTTTGCTTCCTTCTGCTAAATCAAGTGTTGCATATTTTGTCAGCGTTTCCCTGCCACCTCTCAAAAGACCTTGAGATTAGAATTAGCTGAACCATTTCACCATGTACCAAAGACTGACTGGTTGTTTCTTTCAGATATGTGCATCGCTACTGCGATTTCTCTTCTCATGATTCTTATCTGTGCAATGGCCACATACGGCGCATATAAGGTAACGCATGGCTTATGGCCCCTTATTCATTCAGTCGTAAGCATTCCTGCATAAAAACTGAATACATAAAGCTGGTAGAGAAACAGCCGATAGGTTCGTGGGGAAATAACAAGCTGTCACATTTACAGTGCCTTAACTGGGCATGTGGCCATATCATGTGAAAAAACACCTATCCCCCCCCCCAACTCCCATGGCAGGGCCAGAAGGGTCTTCATGTTTGTAGCCATCTGCCTGTTAAGGCATTCCAGATGCCAGAAAATATGTGGAAATGTCAACACAGGGATGCCATTTGGGGAGAAGGGGTCATGATATGACTGACTTTTAATCTAAGCCTAATGAAATATTTATCTTTGTGATATCTCTTTGTCCTTATGGTTTGGTTCTTTTGTGAACTGCTTTGAGCTCTCTGGGAAAGTAAAATAAAAGTGTGTTAGAATTCTCTAGATAACCATTAAGTTTCCTCTTTCTTTCTCTCTCTCTTTAACATACAGCAACATGCAGCCTGGATCATCCCTTTCTTCTGTTACCAAATATTTGATTTTGCACTCAACACCTTGGTCGCTATTAGCATACTTGTGTACCCAAGCACAATTCAGGATTATGTGCAGCAACTGGTAAGTCCCTTTTCCCCATTCATTGCTTTCCTTAAGAAACTAAGGGCAAAGCTTTGCAGCACAGTTTGTTCCTTTGTTCTAAACAAAGGTTTTGTGTCACAGCCCAAGTGAGGTTTGGATGAATCATGGTTCTTACCTGCCATAGTTTTGGCTTTTGCAAAAACTCGAATACTCACATGTGAAAATACCCCAAAGCTTTTATGTCTGTATCTAACTAACTCAGTATCCAATTAAGTGCTTCTGCTAGTGCAAGGGCTTCTGCTTGTATGGAGAACCCCCAGAGCAAATCTAGGGGGTGCAGAAGTACATGGTGACAGAAGAGGAAGGAAAAGTTCTGCTGCACACAGAGCCGTCCATTCCTATTGGGGCTACTGGTGCATTGTGCCAGGGCGCCAGCCTCTAAGGGGTGCCTCAGGGGCGCCCCAGCGAGTGGGGGAGTTGCACGACTTTGCCGGCGGCTTCCTCTTTCCCTGCACGCCGGCTCAAGTCGCGGCGCCCCACCGCCTACAGCCTGCGCCTGCTGTTGCCACGGAAGATGTGGAGGCTGGACGCAGCGCCTCCTGTATCAGCTTCCCGCCCTCCCCTACCTACCCCATGCTGCAACACGCACGCTTCGCCAGACCTTTGCAACGCGCGAGGGCTGCCAGGAGGCGGCCGGCCACCTCCTCCGAGCGCGCTTATGAGGTATCATTAGAAAAGTCAGTCTGACTTTGTTACATTTTACCTGCTTGAGCATAGCCCTGGGTTTCAGAGCATATGCAGAGTTCAATGCAGAAGAGAACTCCTGGGAGAGAACATCTTTGCCTCCCTGGAAATGTCTGATCAGGAGTCCAAAATGGAGGCTAAAGCCTCAAATATTTATGAGATTCTTGAGATCAGTAAAAACTGGTATCTCTTCTTATTGTTATTTTGACATTGACCCAAGCAAGTGTCATTTTTTGTGTTCATGTACCTTTGGCTGACCCTGAGGTTGTTCCGCCTCCTTAAAGACTCTAAAAAAGAACTTGATGATGTCTGGATGTTTGTTCAAAGACACTTTTCATACTTCGCAGTGGGGGTCTGAAATCCCCAAATGCTCTAGGTGGAGCTATATTGGAATACAAGAAATTGTCAAAGCAGGCCAGATTAGACCACTACCGTCTAATCTAGCAATGGCTTTCCAGGGTCTCAGCAAATGACTTTTCCATCTTTGGCTCCTGCATTAAGCAGGGGCTTGAACTCAATAGCCTACAAAGCCATCTTCCAGCTCTAAGATGGGAGATGCCAGGGACAGAAATCTTATTGCTTGCAAAGTACCTGCTCTACCTTTATGGTTCTTCTCCATTTGACAGGGTAGGGTGGGGAATGTATTATCACATTGTTATGTTACACATTTTTTTAAAAAAATCACATAATGGTATTATACATTTAAATGTGTTATGCATATAGATATGGATCTTTACAAAATATTAATTTTTTTATTTTATTTTTTAAATATAATTTTTATTGATTTTACAAAATAAAACAAAACATATTCATCCTCTTTTAGTTAACATTGTTTTTGTGACTTCCCCTCATCCTTCCCCATTGATTTTCATATCTTCTCCTACTCAATCATAGCAATTTCATTGTAGCAATTCAACTCATGGTCTTTAAACCTAAATTCATACAGCATATCATTATCATTTCACATTACCTCTTATTTCAATTAACATAAAATCCATCTTCTCCCACCCCTCCAACCCACAGTGCCCCCCCTGCCACAAGTAGGCCCATGGGCGACGAGCAGTTAAAGATGTTCCCTTTTATAGCTTGGTTTATCACTCCCCCCCTCCCGCCCCCAGAACCTCTCTCTGCCACCAAGAGGCCCCGGGACAGCGGGGAAGAAAGGGAGAGCAAGCCCCCAAGCTATTTATCTAGACAAACAATTCATATGCCCTAATTTCAACTTATATCCTTCAAAGAAACATTTTTTTTTAAAGTCAACCTCATATTTTTTCTCCCTAGCCTAGACAAAATATTAATTTTATAGCAATGTTGCTTTATCCTAAAATATTTATTTATTTCATAAACTCTGTTTGCCGCTTTATTGTATACAAAAATCTTCAAAGCCATTTAAAAATAAATTTTAATGCCTTTGGGCACATTTTGTGAGAACTGCATAAAGAACAACAACTTGGAAGTGCAAAAGTCCTAATAAAAACATGAAATGTAAGGCTATTGTGCTATGGTCTGCTTCTCCCCCTCTTTAAATCATTGGCCGCTGGAAGTAGGCTGACACACAGTGCAATCATGTTGCATGCTGCATTATAAGGCTGATGTGATTATGAAGGAGAAGAAGGATTAAAAGAGACAGAACGCACACCGCTCCTTGTCCCTTATACTGTATTTAGTTTTGCTCTGATCCTTAATTGCCAACCTGGTTACCATATGTGGATTTGTTTGTTTTAAACCCACAAGAATGCTGAATTAGCTCATAGTGGTCCAGAGAACAATGGAATAGAAGGCAGAAGGGAAATAATGTAGTGCAGAATTTCTGTTTCTATCCCCTCTAGAGATATGTCTCTTGCTTCTTAATTCCCACTCTGTTCTCCATTGACAAGGGGTGCTAAATTCTAAATTATTTTATCTATTTTCTTCTGCTTATGAATTTCTTCCCATAAAATATCTAGAATGGGTTTCCCAGCAAAATATAACAACTTTAAAAATAATCTCATATGTGAAAACTATTTCAAATCAAATAGAGATATGGACTGTGATAAAGATTAATGGCTGCATGAACTGCAATAGCTTCATCAAGCATCAAATTTGAGAAACTTACAGGATCTATTGGGATTCATCATATTAAGCACCCCATTCATAGTACGGTAGCAGTGAGCTTAATGATGTGATACTGGAATGCAAGCACTTACAAAACACCGCTCAAGATTTTATTTTTCCCTGTGGCAAGCGTTCTTAAAAAGCGGAAATGGCTTCGACTCCCTCAGAAGATTGGAAGAGATTTGGGGTTTTGCTGAGCTTGGATCCTGGCCATTCTGCTCTTTTGTTCATTTGTTTTTGTTTATAGTTAAGTGCATGAGCTGGGTTACTTCAAAGAGAACTTTTACTAATGACAGGATGGCAATGGCAAGTCAAAGTCCTGCTTGTGCCAAGTTCTTCTTTCTTATTCTTCCCTTACAAGGCTGGTGTTGATACATGTTCATTACCTAGAACATAAAGGAGGTATTCTGCCATGCCCTAAGATTATTGGGACAGGAATCTTGTTGCAATTTTACACTCTGAAGTACCACATACATGAGAGGAAGGGAGGTCAGGAGATGTCGTAATGGCAGGTGGGCTGTCTGCCTGGCAAGCAAGCAAGCAAGTGGAAGCCAGGAGGAGGGCGTGGAGCTGCAAGCTGGCGAGGAACAAGACTCTCTGCAGAAAGGGAGCTATGGAGGGCAACTTGCTCAAAGTCCTCACTGGCCAGCCCTGGCACCTGCCCATAAAAAAGCAGAACTTATCTCCCTCAACTATCACCTGGCAGCAGCCATTCCATCAGGCTACCTCAGTGGGATCATTAGAGGTTGGATGGCCACCTGTCGTGGATGCTTAGTTGATATTCCTGCATTGCAGAGGGTTGGACTAGATGGGTCCCTTCCAGCTCTATGATTCTATGGTTCTGTAAGCTTTGCTAAAAAGACAGCTCCCTCATGCCAGGGGCTCATTATGCACTACACTGCTTAAGAACTGGCACCTGAGTTTGTTTTCTTCCTCTTCCTTCCCTGGCCCTTTCACTTATTTGTCGTGTTTTTTAGATTATAAACCTGCGGGCAGGGAATGTCATGTTTTAATTGGCTCTGGTAGGTTTTTTGGTGGAAAAGTGGGACACAAATACTCTAATTGTGGGGTCCTTACAGTTCTGTCACTGCTCCATTCCCTTACTTCTGGGTACCACCATGGGGTCTTGGACATAAGCCCCATCTGCACAGTGGTTTTCCAAGTGGATCTCCCTGTTGATCGCTACAACTAAACGGCCTCAGTCCTATATACCTGAAGGAGCATCTCCACCCCCATTGTTCAGCCCGGACACTGAGATCCAGCGCCGAGGGTCTTCTGGCAGTTCCCTCACTGCGAGAAGCAAAGCTACAGGGAACCAGGCAGAGGGCCTTCTTGGTAGTGGCGCCCGCCCTGTGGAACGCCCTCCCACCAGATGTCAAAGAGAAAAACAACTACCAGACTTTTAGAGGACACCTGAAGGCAGCCCTGTTTAGGGAAGTTTTTAATCTGTGATATTTTAATGTATTTTGGTATTTGTTGGAAGCCGCCCAGAGTGGCGGGGAAAACCCAGCCAGATGGGCGGGAAATAAATAAATAAATAAATAAATAAATAACAACTACTACTACTACTACTACGGTAGTGATCACTCATCAGTTTGCCCAATGGCTGTCATCTGAAGCCACGAACTTCTCCTTGCAGCAGGGTGTAAACAAAACTCAACGCATGGTCCAACATTCAATTGGGTTTGTTTTCCCAGCTTCAAAACAAGGCGGTGCTTTTATGTAACCTAGCTGAAGAAATTCCACATTTAGTTATACAGCACTGCCAGTAAATGGTTGCATCAGTAAATATTTCTTCATGTGTTTAACATGTGGACCTGCCACACATCTGGACTGCCCAAATATTCAGCAGCAAATCATTTGTCCGTTCATCTGCAGTATAGATTAAGACTTTACTGCTTTTCTTGTCCCAGTCATATATTTTAGCACAATCTTGATGTTCAATTGCTTCATCTTGTTGAATTCTGACTTTGGGGCAAGTGCTGCTTTGTATATGGACGGCATAAACACACACAAATGCCAACATAAATGTTGCCAAATCTTGGCAGTAGCTTCCTAGTGGATGATAGAAGCCCTGCTGACCCACTAAGGATACCCAAAAAATGATTTAGCATTGACCCAACTACATTTTGTAAGAATCATATGCATTCCTTTGTGCTGTGATCTTACTGTGCAATCAAAGGTTAATCCACTTTTTACCAGTATCATTCCACATGGTTTTACTATTTTCATGATTCAGATAACACTCTTCAACATCTGTATGTGAAATACAGTATCCTTTACCTGCCACTAAGCTGGCAAAGTGATGGTGCAGTTAAAGCTTAGTTGCAACTTATTTTGCTTTCCCCAATGAACTTAGGTGGTCCTTGTCCACTTAGTCCCTTCTTTTTAACCCACATTCTGGAAACAAGGTATAGATGTGAGTAAGTTGGGAGGGGAAAATCTTTTTCCATAGGTCTGGATGTTTATGGGGAGCCCTTGGACTCAGCTACATTGGCAAAGAAAAAGTGCTTTATATGTTGAAACAAAATAAAAAAATAAAATTCCTTCCAGTACTACCTTAGGTAAGGAAAAGGGTGTCAATAATTTGGCCGTCCCGGGGGCCAGCTGTTAGACTGGTCCCACAGGCCAAATATGCGATTGCTCTCACAAACGTGATGAACAACACACAAGTCAGTAAATAAGGCTTAACTGCTTTATTTACATATAAACAAACTGGGAGCTCTACATCATGGCTCCCTCTCTCTGGCATAACAGCCAGTAAAGAGAAAGAACAAAGGAACAACAGTCCCACGTAAACATCCTGTCTACGTCAATTCCACTCTGTGGGAATGAAAACACATACAGTAATATGATACACAATAACCCTATGACTGCAGATGGGGAATGAATCCTAACAAAGGGACCCCTGACCATTAGGTCCAGTTGTGACCGACTCTGAGGTTGCGGCGCTCATCTCGCATTATTGGCCGAGGGAGCTGGCGTACAGCTTCCAGGTCATGTGGCCAGCATGACAAAGCCGCTTCTGGCGAACCAGAGCAGCACATGGAAACGCCGTTTACCTTCCCGCTGTAGCAGTACATATTTATCTACTTGCACTTTGATGTGCTTTCAAACTGCTAGGCAGGAGCTGGGACCAAGCAACGGGAGCTCACCCCATCGCAGGGATTCGAACCGCCGACCTTCTGATCGGCAAGCCCTAGGCTCTGTGGTTTAACCCACAGCGCCACCTGTGTCCCCAATAACACCTTAGAGACCAACTAAGTTTGTCATTGGTATGAGCTTTTGTGTGCATGCACACATGTTCTTTATGCATTCTGACACTGTGACACCAAATGGTGCTGTGGAGTTCCATTTTTTGCCAACCCAATTTCTCATACAAAGTTTGCAATGCATTAAACCAAAACGCTTATTTGATATGTGTAGATCCAGCTCTTGTTAACAGTCCTGTGCAGCACCTTTAAAAATCAACCAATTCAGGCTGCAATCTTGAACACACTTATTAGGGAGCAGTCCCCGCGGAATTCAGTGGGTCTTATTTCTGAGTAATGTATGGTTATTGTGGCATTAGCCCTTATTAGAAATTGGGGTGGTGGGGACCCCTTCTGGTACTGTGCTTGTGCATCTTTCACCCTTAGCATGGGAGGTGACAGTCTTCATCTTTGCACATCCTTAACTCAGGCTGCCCCAGTATAGTCACAGCCAGTGTCTTAGTAAAAAGGGAGTACTGTATGTTAACAAACAGATGAAAAGGTTGCTTAGGGTGTGACAGGCAAGTGACATTATGTTTTGGTGTGTAAGGCTTTCCGATAATTTTCCTTCTGCAGAGGCAAAGCCAAAAGCGATCAAAATACTGTACTAGATCAGAACAAGAATAAGATGTGTTTGTTTTTTTAAAGAAAGAAGCTGAGAGCAGAGTTGTGTAACATTTATCTCCAATCTGTTACACACCATCTGGTGAGATGAAACCATTGGAACACTTCAATGAAATTCAAGAAGAGGAAAACTTCTTGCCAGCAGCTGGCAAAAAAAGAAAGAAATTAATGCAAACAGGAGTATATATTTGTCTTGATTCAGCCTGAATGAATTTGGCAGTAATACCAAAGAATTAACAATGGCTTCAGAAACTCTGGGGAGAAGTTCTTCCATGTCCCCAACCCCTAGCCCTAGACATTATTTCAAGGCACAGGGAAAACATTAACGGTAGGCCCCACTGATGCCCTCGCAGCTGCCCAAGAATGCCATGTGTTGCCAACAGGCTACCTATAAATAAATAGCGGCCTTATATTGTCATGTAAAGTATTCTCTAACAAGGGAGGTGCAGGATTATTATTGCTAATTTTTGTTCTTCTTCTTTTGCAGCCTGGTAATTTTCCCTACAAGGAAGATATTATGTCTGTCAATCCCACATGCCTAATTGTGATTATTCTGCTTTTTATAAGTATCACCTTGGCTTTTAAGGTAAGCATCTATCTATAGAAACAAAGTTGTTGGAATGCATGATCATTCATCTCCCTGCACAGCAGTAGTTGTGAACCCAGGAAGACTGAAAAAAGCAGGGGTCACAGAGACAGTGACTTAGAAAGCACCACAGCTGCCACAGGGCTGGCTCAAGAAGTAGAGAACCTCACATTTCCTGAGAACTGAAGTTGTCCGTGGGTCTTCCTTTTGGGTCTTTTCTCCCTGCACTTTCATGGAAAATTATTTTGAAGCATCAAGCATCCCTGAGCTTCAGGGGTAGTTATGCAGATGCTTACAGAGTTGAGGTGTTCTATAGCAGTGGTGGGGGGCCTTTTGGACTCCCAACTCTCATCATCCCCAGGCAGCAACAACAATGGTCAAGGATGATGGGAGTCTAGCTATATCTGGAGGACCACAGTTTTCCTATTCCTGTTCTAAAATTCTGTGCCTATGCAGAAGTTTCCATGCTGCTTTTTGGATTGCATCCATGAAATAGCTGTTCCAAGCAAAGCATTGTAGAGGAATCTTCAGGAAGCAGAAGAGCATGTTCTCATTTTGAAATATGACCCATGGCTACCTGCAGTGAGCATGCAACAGAGGCAAATGATTGCCTTTTGTCTAAATCTTGATTGACTGCTCTAGCGAGAGTCTGATAAGCAACAATCAAGAGTGTGAGAAGCTGCTGTTCCTTAGCCCCACTTTCCTAATGCTTGTTGTAGAAATATAATGGTTAAATGTGTACCTAGTTGCCCTGTGGATTTGCTAGAATGAGCCACCAGCTGTGATGCACAAGTTAGCTAAGTTTGTATGGTTGGATTTTCGGTCCCATTTACTTCAAGAACATTAACTGACTTAAATAAAAGTTTTCTGTCATAACAGGTTTTGCTGAAAGTAGGTCAAGATTATCTCATTTATTGGACTACCCTTTTGTTATTTGGAAATGGAAAACCCTTCAACGGGCAAAAATGGAGAAAGCAAGGCCAAGGCTGTTATTTTTTAATTGGGAAGATGGACATTAGCCTATATGTCCATTATAATGGCTATATCATTTTTTCGTTCCTTTGACTTGCTAAGTGAGAGGTACAAACTTGATGCATAAGTTCAATCAGCTTCTGCTATTCTCATTTGCATTCCTTGTGTTTTGCATAAACCATAAATGTGCTCTGCAGATTTATGGAATCTGTATAATGAAATGAAATCCATAATCAAGTGCAGCATGTCATTCACCATTGATAGATATAGCAGATAGCAACATTTCCAGGAAATGAAATGAAACGGTACTGCATTTCAATATTTCTGAGTTCATTCCCTGTTCCTAATAACAGCACCTGTCAAGTAGCAGAGGCAGTCTGACATAATCATTGGAGATACAGTAGAAGCAAAGGACAGGTATCTCGAATATAGACAGTTATTCAGCTTTTTAATTTCAAATAGAGTTGAAGGCGATTTGAAAGCAGCTTCCCTTCTCATTGTGAAAACACACTTTTGTTGCATTGTTGCCCCTAACAGGTTTTGCAGGATTGGAATTTTAAAAATACCTTCCAACTATGTTAAGCAGAGGCAAGTGTGGTATGATTGTTTACACCACAAGCAATGACCCGCTCTTTCAAATCACCCAGCGTTCTGTAAAATATTATCTGTATCTAGACATAATTGGAGCAGCTAAATGTTGCCTGTAGTTCTTCAAACACATCTTCTACCACAATCCCCAAAAGCATCATAAATAAAACCTTTTAGGGTTTTTTTTCCTAAAACATATGTTCTTAATTTTTTTATACCTTTTTCTTGTACTGTCAGACTGGAATGGATCATCTGGAGCCAGAACACTCAACTTTATAAATGGAGCAAGATATTATTTTCAAACAAAATGGAATGGCATTTTACTTCTTTCCTGAAACACTGCAAAGACAATGCAGAGTAAAGAATTTTGTCATGGCCTTGATCAGCCCCATTCTGCTTTGCATCTAGACCATTCTCTTGCCTTCCATTTTGTTTGAATTTTTGGTAGTTATCTTCCATTTCTTATTATGACTTTGCATTCCATGTATATCTGAATTATCACGGAGTTTGCCTTTAGCTTATGTCAGCTGTCCCAATGGTTTGTAGGCCTGTGGGCAGATTTGAATGTTTTAGCAAATGCCATGGCTTTAACCTTTCCTGCACCCAATGGATCAGCACACCTCCCTGAGAGACAGAAAGAGAGAAAACATGCATGCACACACTTCACTTTTACAAGCAATCTGGATAAAAGTCTGTTCAAATAAGAATTAGTCTCAGCCTTGAAAAGCACGTAGAGCTGAAAGAGGAGGTTACTCTTCCAACTTCCTTCTTCAGCTCTATGTACTTTTCCAGTGCTATTTTTCTAGAAAGAGAGGTTCTGGAACTCACCAAGAACATCTCCCTTATTTCTCTTATAATGGCAATGGTGCTGTGGCAAATTGACGCAGTTTTGAAATGTTTATTCCTACCTGGCTGGCAAAGAGTTAAGCCACCTCCAGCCTGACTGACATAGAATTCTGATGGGGGCGGGACTGTGCCCGGTTCAAAAAGGAGGGAGTGTCGGTTTGGTCAGTTAGGGAGAGGGAGGAGGGTGTGGTGTGATGTGATGTGGTGGTGTGTGATATGAAGAAAGTGGAGAGGTCAGGAGACGGGGAATTTAGATAAGATTTAGGAAAACTTGAAGTTAAATGTTTGACTGAGTTTTTTTTTTGTACAACTGAAACAAGGCAGATAAATACATGACACGTTAAAGAAACACTTATGCTTTTAAGACAATAAAACTTCATCTCTGTTTTGCCAAAAGGGTCCGTCTTTATTATTCCAGCGAGGTATCAGGACTCACAGCCGTGGTGGCTCAAGAGAGGGCAAAACTCACCTCAGGCAGGGAGGTGGCAGTTTGTGTTCTGGAGTTACATGGAGGAGGCTTAGTAGGGTAACCTGAGGCGCCAAGAAGTTGCCAGAGTGAAAAGGGCAAACTTTTACAGTGGGGAATCAAACTGAGAGAGACCCTTTACTGTAGGCAAGCGGTTATTCCATCGGACAGCCTAGAGTTTCTTAAGGTACCAGGCCACGCAAGCTGGAAGGCTCTCCTTACTAAGAAACCCACAAGTAAAAGGGGTTTATTTTTGAGGCGGCAGGAGAAGAAGGTGGGTGTTTTCCCCTCTGAATCCCTGTGTCGCATTGATAGTAACAGAGAGTGGGACCCATCGTCACAGGTGCCCACCCAAGAGGTGCCGGAACTGAGTTCCAGTGAGTTCCAGCTGGAAAAAAAGCCCTGTACTTTTCAAAGGGGAAAACGCAACGGCCAACAAAATCTCATTAGCTCACAGGTGAGACCTCAAGGGTACCACCAGGTGATGGTGATTCCTGACCCAAGTCGGGGATGACATTTTAGTTTCCAATAACAGAACTACTGAATCTTCTCTTTATTTTAAATCCTGGTGCAACTCTCATTACCGCACGGTGAAAATGCTACATTTTCAAGGCATTAATGATGAAATAGTCTATGGATGCATTTAATGTCCTTTTAATATGGTAGTGTTGGAAAGTATTGATCAGTAGCCAGAGGACTGTGTTCAGCTTGGTCAGTCAAAAATTAAACAAGCTTTAGAAACCCTTGCCAGAATACATGACTCCTCAGACCCAGAAGATGACAAGTGCTCTGGCTAGCTTCTTTTTAATAGTCTCTGCCAACAAATATTTCCAACTGTGGTAGACCAACAAGTTCCATGACTGAGATGTTCTTTGTAGGAAGTTCTAAGTATTTTTTATACAGTATATTTTTTTCCTTGCCCCATCCTTTTCTTTTAGGGTAGACAACAAGCATTTTCCTTTCTGTTTATACACAATATTTCAGATCTTTGAAGACTTGTTGGCTTTTAAAAATTTTCCTCCGTCCTGCCACTGTTATCTTCTCTCCAGTATAAACGATTGCTTTTATTTACTTACACAATTTAAATCCCAAACTCAAAAGTTATGATTGCTCTTCTACAATATACGGTACATTTGGACCCGAAAATTCGTCCAGCTAGAGGAAAATAATATTATTTCTGAGTTTTGGCTATGCTTCTGCTAAATGCACTCTGGAATAGGATTATGTTTCTTTGTAACCATATTGCATTGCTGACCCAGTACCATTTGCGGGGAAAGTATAAGCCTCAGCTCATTTTCTCAGCAATGCTATTTTTAAGCCACTTACCCCGTCCCCTCTTATACTTGCTTGTATGAATTTTCCTTCCTCCCAATCCCACCCAATATTTCTCTGCTGTCAGCAAATTTCACAAGGCCTGCATATTGAAAATTTGTTTTGAATTAGTAAAAGTTCTGCCAGGCAGGGGAAGATTCACACGTGCCCTAATGGGCAAGGAGCAGCTATTCTGTTTGAAGTGTATGTCTGTCTTACTTTTATTAAAGATTCATTTTAAATTTGCCATTGTTTATGAGCCAACAAATGAAGCCCACTCTGTTAGTAGCCCTTTAAAGCCTTGTAAAAACCAAACCACTGGATCCTATTAATCTTTGGCAGGCAGCAGAGCACTGCTTTGTGGTTTCCTGTACATAGAGAGTGTTTTATGTTTGGCCATTTCTACTTCTGCTGTATTCTTTTTTTGGAAAGGGAAGGGAAAAGCTTTTACCACATTGCATTTGCTTAAACCAATATGAAATTGCCCCACCCTCCTCTGCATTTACTCTCAAAAGCACAGAAGCATTTGAAACCAAGTATGACCAATTAATTTTTTTATACTCATCATGGTATATAATGTTACGGTCATTTTACAACTAGGAAAAGGAGGGCGCTAATAAAATTGAACTAAATAATAGGAAGTTAAATTATGCAGCTCTTTAACTGTATTCCAGGGTTTTTGCCTTACTTCCTTAGAAGAGAGTGTACAAGTTCTGTTTAAAATGCAATGTATAGACAGTGAAGGCATGCTCTATTCATTTATTTAAAATATTAAAAGGGCCCAAGGACCTGATGATGTTGAAATTTCATGTTCTTAACTTATGTAGCACTAATAGGCTCATTAGGAAGTGGGTGGCACTGTGGGTTAAACCACAGAGCCTAGGGCTTGCCAATCAGAAGGTTGGTGGTTCGAATCCCTACAACGCTCCCGTTGCTCGGTCCCAGCTCCTGCCAACCCAGCAGTTCTAAAGCACGTCAAAGTGCAAGTAGATAAATAGGTACCGCTACAGTGAGAAGGTAAACAGCATTTCCGTGCGCTGCTCTTGTTCGCCAGAAGCGGCTTTGTCATGCTGGCCACATGACCTGAAAGCTGTACGCCGGCTCCCTCGGCCAATAACGCGAGATGAGCGCCGCAACCCCAAAGTCAGTCATGACTGGACCTAATGGTCAGGGGCCCCTTCCTGCTTGGCAGGGGGTTGGACTGGATGGCCCTTGTGGTCTCTTCCAACTCTATGATTCTATGATTCTACCTTTAATAGGCTCATTTGTGCTTCAAGGCCCCCAAGCACCCCCAAGAAATGAGACACAGTGACACAGGATTTTAGTTTAAGTTATTGGGCAAAATTTAGGCCTCAACTTTATTAAATACAGAATGTTAGTGGTATTGGTTTAGGCATTGGAATCACCAGACTATATCAGATTCCCAACCACTTTCACGGTGAATCCGATAACGAGGGTGAAGCACCCCCAGCAGGAGCGAGCACCACCCTTGCGGGCAGGCTCAAGCTCCCCTCGGTGCCCCCGTGGGGTCCTGGTATGGCCCTAGGCCCACCACAGGGTTTTAGACATTAAAAAACAGGCGACCAACAAAGTCCATAGCAAGGCCAGACAGACCTAAATAAAGGGAGGGGGGGAATCTGCTGCGCGAAGGCAAAGAGGACCAGCCAACAACGTGCAGGGTTATATATTGTTCCCCATCCACCCTACAAGCCAAGCGATTGGCTTTAGGGCTCAAGCAACCGGAGAACAACCAACTGGTGTGGAGCAGGCCATGGCCCTGCCCACCCCAGCAGGTGGGGGGGTGCTCTAAGGGCCCGAGTACAACACGATCCCTCTTTGATGATGAATCGATTTCACACATTATACAGATGGCCGGTTCAGAGGTAGCACTAAATGATATCTTCGTATTGCATCAATAAACTGCAGTAAGCCTCATATTTTTACACCTCCCACTCCTTCTCAGGCGCGCAGAAGAGAAAGCGATCAAAATCTGTTGCTTTCCATTTTAAACTAACCAGGGTTCCCCATTACAGTATATCTGATCATTACATCCAGAGAGAACTTTGGTAAATTTAAAGCAAGGCTATTTCATTTAAACCAAGCCAGAATCAAACCATGATTTATGAACCTGTCTTGATCACTAACCATGGTTCGTAAACTAACTGGAGTTTCCCAACTTCCAACATAATCTAGCTGGCTTGAAATCAGAAATCCCTGCAGTGAATGGGGTTGGGGGTTGAACGGAGTCCGACTGAGGCAATCTGTTTTCTGAAGCACCCAATCAGGGTCCAAACCAATCTTGCACAACCCTAGATTTTGGCTCTAATCCTGTACACGCTTGCGTCTATGTAAGTCCCATTGAACTAAGTGAGGCTTACTTTTGAGTAGACAAAGACATACATAGGATTGCTCTGTTTACGCCAAGCTCTCGAAGGCAAAGGCTAAAGTAGATGGATCTTTAAAATGTTACAAAACCAGAAAATGCAGAGTTCAGAGAGTCCAGATCCATATCCCTTTACCTTTTCCCCAAGGAAGTCCAAACGTAGGCCATAACCAAAAAATGTAGGAATGCTAAGCTGCTCCCGAGCCAATGTATTAGAACAAAATTACAGCTGTTATGTTAAAATCACAGCAACCTAGGCTTCTCACTGTTCTGCAACTACCAGTGCTTGCAGCCAAGCCCCCAAAGCATGTTGTTACTTCGTAGTAGTTCTGTATAAACCAAGCAAACAAAGTTTTCCTAACCAAGGAGGTCACCAGCTCACCCACAACAGGCAAATGGAAGCCAGAGACACCACCTACGCGTGCTTGGGAAGATGAGCAGCTAAAACCAGTATGCTAGCCAAATGTCTTGGACACACACAGGCATATGCCGAGCCCTTGCAATGGAAACTCATTTTGCCCCAGCAAATTTCCTGCTGATTTGTCCCGAAAAGCCTTTTATTCTGCTGAAAAACCATTAGGCTGAGTCACTGACCTATTTCGCAGTGCATACCTTTCCTATCCAAAAATAAGGGAGTGGATTTTCACTTGCAGTTATACAGATCTATGGTAAGAACACACTTAGAATCCTGTGTACAGTTCTGGTTAACTCACTTCGAAAAAAGGATACTGTAGAGCTGAAAAAGGTTCGGAGAAGGGCAACCAGAATGATCGATGAGATGGAGAAATGCGGCAAACGCCCCCATATGGATCGTTTACAACATTGTAGGGTTATGTTCTTATGAAAGCACTATAGAAAAGCATTATTAAGGACTGAATATCAGCCTTATAAAGTACAAAGTGTTCTACAATCTAGATCACTCAGCCTCCCTAGAACACTGTGAAATATAAAAGCAGCCAATTATTTTTGCACGCCACAAATTAAAGCTGAGAGTCAGCAATTTGCCTGAGGGTCACAAAGTGAGTTTATTCATGGATGAGCAGGGATAAAAACCACAGAGGTTGATGCCAAATGTTTGCTACTCATGCTTAGAATGACAGATGTTGCTTAAGGGAAAGAAGCCTTAGAAGAATCCAATTCCAATTAATTGCTATGTATGCTTATTTCACATGCAGCAATTGTGTACTTTTCATTCATTTTCTTTTAATATTTAATACTCTGCACTTCAATCCCTATGACGGTACTTAAAGCAACTTCCGAAGTTAAAAGCCTTAAACAATAAAATCAGTATAAAGAAACAAACAGCCGGAGACCAAGCAGCATGGCAGTAAAAAGATGTAGATCTAAACACAGGGTCTTTTCTCTTTTTCTACATAGAAGCATTTTCAACATAAGAAGGTGCAAAGCATGAGGAGGAACCATTGTCCCCTTAACAGCTTGAAATACTATTATTTGGAATCAGAACCTGCTATCTCTTGGAATTACTTTCATTTATTCATGGGAAACTAGAAGCACCCACTGAAGCATACATCTAAATTATGAATCTGTTTGAAAGCCTGTGTATCTTACACCTCCCTGTTGAATGTACTCCTTGTGGCAAACTCAGATAATATATATGGAGCCAGTTCAGATGTGATGCTAAACTATGGTTTAGCATTATGAGCGCAAACCATGGCAAGCTTTTGGTTTCCAGTTCCCTCTGGCATGAAATTTAAAAAACAACACCACAGCTATAACTTTTTCTTTTCATGGGAGTGGGTAAAATTTGCAGGCAAATTTTCTAGGGTGGATGAAGCCTGCCAAATCATAGGCAAAATAAGTCCAGAGGATTTTGTGCTAGGCACCTTGTTTGGGCAGGAATAGCTAAAAGGGATTTGCTTTCCAGGTAAAATCTTCCATATAGATGACAAGCCCCCCTGTCATAATGGAGCTCTCCCCAGTCTTGTGCTTGTTGTCCCTTCCCCCGTCACCCACTCCCTGGTATGTTTAGAGATGTGACTTTTGCTTTAATGAGATACTTGTCTGCAGCATTTTTTGACATCAGGATAGCTGAGGTGCAGCGAAGTATTTCAGGAGTCCATGCTTTGAGTTGCACTGCTTCATAGAGATTCTCCTTCATCTCTCAGAAGCCAAAAATCCCTCTGAGGCATCGTACTTCACTTGGGAGTTCTCCAGATATCACATCCATACCAACATCTGTTAAGTCTTTTAAAGCATTTAAAGCAGCCGTGCAAATAAGTCTATACAGGTGGAATAAATCCACAGAAATTTTTAGAAGCCTCCCTGTTGATATCTTCAAAAAAGGACTTACGGTACTGCAGCTTTTTTTTTCTCCTGTTGAAGAAGCCTTGCCTTCACAATGCATTTGTCTGTCAATGATTTGAACACCAGTGCATTGTAGCTCTAGGGAAGGGGCACATCAAAATAGTCATGCTCCATGACATCCATGGGCTACCAAGGGGTAAAAAAATAGAATAGAAACTAATAGAAACTCCAGGACTCTTCCAGCTGGCAACTTCTTCTCTGCTTGGTTAAAAGGTAAAGGGACCCCTGACCATTAGGTCCAGTCGTGACCGACTCTGGGGTTGCGCATTATTGGCCGAGGGAGCCAGCGTATAGCTTCCAGGTCATGTGGCCAGCATGACAAAGCCGCTTCTGGCAAACCAGAGCAGCACATGGAAACGCCGTTTACCTTCCCGCTGTAGCGGTTCCTATTTATCTACTTGCATTTTGACGTGCTTTCGAACTGCTAGGTTGGCAGGAGCTGGGACCAAGCAACAGGAGCTCACCCCGTCACAGGGATTCGAACCGCCGACCTTCTGATCAGCAAGCCCTAGGCTCAGCAAGCCCCTGGCCTGCAGTCAATTTGGACTCACCATTGGTAACTCAGCTTTATGGTACCAAAATGCTCAGCTGTTTTGGTTTTTTGCTACAACCAGCTAATGTTATTATTTGGACAGACTACCAAAAAAATAAATCAACTTCTTAATCGTTACGTAGCATGTTGCAACAAAGAATGTGTGGTAAAGAAAATCTGTTACAAATTCAACGCATCTTCTTTCTCTCCCTCTTCTCCCTCCCACAGGCTTACCTGATCAGCTGCGTATGGAACTGTTATCGATACATTAACAACAGAAACAACTCGGATGTCCTGGTCTACATTACTACTAATGACACAGCGGTAAGGATGTCAACATTAAATGGGGCTCGGACGGCCTTTGGGTGTGCAATGTAGGCATGAAACCACTTTCTTGTCTAGCCTGTGGCTGTTGACTTCTGTTTCCAGTTACTTTTGGGGAGCCCCCATTTCTGATGCACTCTGGATGATGGTAGCACCTAGTACAGTACAGGTACTGTAATATCCTCCAGACCAAATGCCCCATCAGTGCATTGGTGTAATGCCTTGCTTAGCCGCGTTGTAAACTGGCGCTTTCCAGAGCTGATTCACACAAACAGGGTAGGCAAGCCTGGTTCCCTCTCATGCAAATTGCAGCTGAGTAATGAAGGCCTGTCTGTCAAATCAGTCTTTTTGCAAAAGAGATTCGAGTAATTCATCAACTGTGGTTAAATGGAGCCTCCTCTCATGGCTCAGAGGCAATATGCTTGCTTCGGAACACCATTTGCTGGGGCGTAAACAATGGTTAAATTAACCCTGGAGGTGTTGAATTGCAGTGTGATAGAAAGGGAAGGGGGCAGCATGAGAACAAAGCGGCACAAAACTGATGCATAACTCCACTTAGTAAAGCCATAGTACACCCAAGGGATGTTCAGTCTGCATTCTTTTACAACTACCAGGCAGCAGACCTGTGTCTGTGCTATCCATGTTGTTTTGTGGGAAACAGGACAACTTTCAAACAGTTCTTGACTCTCTGCCTGCTCCAAGTCCTCTTCCTTCCTTAAACATTCTGTGGTCCCTGGAATCTAGGAAGCCCTGGTGGAAGTGACAAGTCCCTACCCCAAACATTGATGCATCCTATTCCGGAACATTTTAATGTCATTTCAGCAATAGAGCTGCCTTGTTATGACTAGGACCTCTGATGGTCCACACCAATGTGTTGGAAGAATCTAAGGTTCTTCCTCACAGTCTCTGCTGCAGATAAGGAGCTATCAGCCATTTTCTTGGAAATATTATCTTAATGAGTCCCAGTTGATCTCACTGCAGCACAGTATATATTTTATGCAACTGCTTCTGCTAAACGTATGCTGTTTGCCTAAAGAGGGAGCCCTTTTATTTCCCTAAAAATCATAGAGCACTTCTGTAATTGGGCAGCCATATACTCGTGCACGTGGAAAATGTACAAATGTGCGCTTAAGAATGTTTTGGCAGCGCAGTGAATTTGAGGTTATAAATTATCTCAGGGCGGTCCAGCTTCCATCTGTAATCACTCCAGGGTGGTTTCTAATGGAAATGCTCATAGATAAACATTTAGGTTGCTTCCTGCCCAGGCGAAGAGGGAGGCACTCTGGAGTCTACTTCTTGACAGATGATAATGCATTAAGGAAAGCTTAAACAAGCGGCACATGGCCTGTGTGCTTCAGACAGAATCTCCAAACCATGTTCTGGTTTGTAAAAACCAGAGTAGCTTGCTTGTATTTTAAGAACAACAATGTTAATGCAGGACATGGTTCTCCCCAAGTGGTAGAACGAAAATTACAAGGTATGGAGTCCTCCTCAGAGTAGTGGCATGTTCACAGGTCCACTGTGGGGGCTACCGTAGTGCCTGCCATTGCCAATGATCACAAGCAGTTCAGGGGGCAGAACTTGGCATGGGACCCCGCTCTTGCTTCTGAAGTTTTTGTTATTTTTCTGCCGGGGTGGTTTTATTCGCACTTATTAATCACTTTTATTTGCAATACCTAACCCAAAGTATTATGTACAAAATAGTACAAAGTTTGAAGCTGGTGAAAAACCAAAATAGAATAAAAACCTGAAAAAGACATTTGTACATCTAAAAGACAGGTCTAACACATTCTACCCACTGAAAGAGGCCATAGATATATAGAAGTGAGGGCCAAAGCCCTAGGTAAAGAAAGAAAGAAATGTTTGCCTGGTTCCTAAAAGTAGATAGCGATGTTGCCAGCCATACCTCCCCGAGGAGAGCATTCCTTAAGCAAGGAGCCACCACTGCAAACATTAGTTCTCATGTCACCATTCACCACACCTTCCTTGGAAGGGGCACATGAAGAAGGGCTTTGGATGCTGAATGCAGGATCCAGATTGGTTCATATGGAAGGAGGTGGTCTCATTGGGGTCCTGAGCCACACAAGGCTTCATAGGTAAAAACCAGCACTTTAAAATGGGTTCGTGGTTAATGGAATGGTTTCATTGAAATGTATTTTTAATGTTTTGCCTTTTTGGCTTTTAACCTTTTTTTGTAAGCTACGAAGAGGCTGTTTTGTAATAACTCACTGATATGTCAAATAATAAAAATGACAAATGGAAGGGGCATGCTTGCCTTTTTCCATACTTGTTTTTGTTTCCCATTCCACTTGCATTTAATTTGACTGGGCAGGTAGAGCCTCATAGCTCCCTATGCATGAAGCAGCAGCCCCATCAATCTGCACTAATCTGTTGGTGTCCCTGGGTGGTCTTTTAATATGTTTGTGTAACCGCAGATACATATTAGGGCTTGGTGGGGGAGGGAACCTAAAGTGAAGCAGGTGGTCAGTTTAATGACCTGGCCTCTCATGTTTCTCCTAAGCTCTTGACTATTTGCTCCATTACAATGCTTGGCTGAAGGAAACAAAGGTTTGCTGCTGCTGCTGCTAGCTCTTCACAGCTGTGCTGGTGTGGAAGGAATGTCTCCTGAGACAAAACAAGAGGACTGAGAAGCAAATGTCTGATTTTATTTATTTATTTATTTTTAAGTGCAGTTTTGTTTAAACCCAATATGTTTGCAACATGTTGCGTGTGTGCTGCTCTCTCCTTGTTGAATTTAAAGTTTGGAGTTGCTAATCTTTAGAGGTGTTGAGCACAAGTCCAGCCTTAGTAGCACTGATTCTTGAATTGCTCCATCAGCCACCATGAACAAAGGTGTGGCAGGAGGAAAAACAGTGCATCTGCTCAAACCCACAACTGCACTTGGCCTCCGACGCCTATTCCGTTTTCATTATCTTGCTCTTTTCCTTGCCTCCTCACCTCCTTAGCTATGAAGAGCGAGGATTCAGCAGCAGACTCTGGCCCATACTGGGTTCCATTTCCAGACCACTTGTGTACTGCCTGGGTTCTAGCCAACAACAGATGGCAGCTTACACAACCAATATTTCCATTTCCCTGCCCCGGCAGCCCTTAGAAAGCTTGAAGCAACCTACTTGAACGTAGTTGGGTGTGTTTTACAGGACTGCTGAACAGGAGGGTTAGAAACTGCCTGAAGTTGACAACCTTGTGTGAGTAGTGTTAGATTGCTTACCCAATTCACTGTCCAACCAAATTATAGGGTTGCTAGGAAGAAAAACTGGAGCAGTACCATGTACCAATCCTTCAGCCCCTTGAAGGAACAAAAATGGGATACAAATGTATTTATTTATATTACTTTTATATACCACCCTTTTTTCTTCCGAGGAGCTCAAGGTAGTATACATGGTTTTCCTCCTCCCCATTTCCAACTCACAACCACCCTATGACGTAAGGTGATATAATAATAATAATAATAATAATAATAATAATAATAATAATAATAATATATTTGTACCCCGCCCATCTGGCTGGGTTTCCCCAGCCACTCTGGGCGGCTTCCAGCAAAGATTAAAATACAATAAAATGTCACAGATTAATAACTTCCCTAAACAGGGCTGTCTTCAGATGTTTTCTAAATGTCAGGTAGTTGTTTATCTCTGACATCTGATGGGAGGGCGTTCCACAGGGCGTGTGCCACTACCGAGAAGGCCCTCTGCCTGGTTCCCTGTCGCTTTGCTTCTCGCAGTGAGGGAACCACCAGAAGGCCCTCGCCGCTGGACCTCAGTGTCCAGGCAAAATGATGGGGGTGGGGACTCTCCTTCAGGTATACTGGGCCGAGGCCGTTGAGGACTTTAAAGGTCAGCACCAGCACTTTGAATTGTGCTCGGAAACGTACTGAGGCTGAGAGCCAGAAAACTTGGTAATGGATTTGCATGAGTCTTTGTGGAATTTTACATTTTCAACACTGACCTTTTCCTTTTTGCTTCTCCCCAGGTGCTGCTGCCGCCCTATGATGATCCTGCAAATGGCGCTGCCAAAGAGCCCCCACCCCCTTATGTGTCTGCATGAGGAGCCGTGTGTGTGAGCGAGTGTGTGTGTGTGTGCGTGAAATGTACCTAAAGAACAAATAGCTTTACTTTTCACGACACCTGAGCAATAGATTCTTTCATTTTTCAGGACAGGTGTATTATCTCCCAGGTTGTCTTTATTGCTATTTTGCTGTAGATTATTCAAAAGAAAAACCTATTTGCCTAAAGCAGCATTGAACTGGCTTGAGAACCATTTTGATTAGCTAAAGTGATAATCGTTGCAATGTAGGTTTGTTTTGGGGTGGTTTTATTTCACATCTTCTCCTGCAAATCTAGAAAATATATAGGGGTATAAACTGTAGAGTGGGAGTTTTGTTTCTCTTGTCTTCTTAATTCCCGGATCATGCCTCAGGCCGTGACATTGTCCTTTAATCCACAATCATAAAACAAAACAGAAGGTGCCCTGAACAGTTGAGTTTATAATTATTTCATCAGGAATATATGGGACCTTTTTAACCAGACTTCTCAGCTGTGGTAGCGAAAGCTTGTGTCTTCAAAGCTCAAAATTTAACAAAGTGGATAGCTACGCTGAGGTTTGAAGAAACAAATTTTCATCGTTCTACAGCAGAGCTGTGGTTGAAAACACAATTCCTTTTATAAAGGTCTAACTCAGCTATTAATAAAAAGGACAAGATTGCTTTGAATTGTGCTCTAAGCGCAAAGGAGCTTTCTGACTGGCTGATCGCTCAGAAATGTGGGCTGATGCAGAGGGCAAATGTGTGTATTGGAGGAGCTCTGGGCATCAAGATTAGATTGAACTTTTTACTACAGAAATTTTGGCTCTTGCAAGCACTTTGACCTACTAACCCCCTGCCCTAGAATAATTGCCCTGTTCAGCTGTAAGTGAGACCACTGGCCCCTTTTTTTGCCCTTCCTCTTACCAGCGGTCTTAATGTGGTTCTCCAGACCAAAACTCCCCTTTTTCAAGTCAACTCCAAATCTGGATCCCTAAGTGGCCTGGTCTGGGGACGTTGAAGTTGCACAGATGTGGCTTTTTCAAGGCATTGCAAATCCTGCCTGCATCCCTGTTGATACTGCAACTATTTTCTGTAACGGGAAGTCTAATGTTAACATCAGTGCCCCATCCATGCTAGGCCTGTTCACTTAGGATGCTTGTAAGGAGTACATCTCTCTCTATATATAGATGCACATTAAAATAGGGGTCTGTATGTATGTGTAAAGGAGAGAGATGAAAAACATGTTTCTGACACATGACATGGATTGACAAATACATTTCCTACTGCTTTCATCTGTGGCCCTAAGATTAATCATAGGAAGCAGAGCTGGAAACATGATAGAGCTGCAGAGCACCACATCATGCATTGTATCAAGATGGTGAACGTAGTCACATCTATGGCAAATTAATGTGCAAGTGGGAAAAAGGGGGGCATAGTCTCAATCCAGATTAGATTTATTATGGAAATTCTTTGTTTCAGCCTTTGGCCAAGTGATTCCTTCTCTTCTTAAGATAGTTCTGATAATTTATTTTGCCTGTTGATGTAATCCCATCCGACAATTGCAAACAATGGGAAGAAACCACTTTGAAATTTCTTTCTTTTCAGTGGAAGACAAGCAAGTGCATAAACCTCCCATTGGAAGCAGTGGTGATTTTAAAATGTTAAACTTTGTATGGATTGTGTGCAGTTTGATTTAAGGCCATGCCATACGTTCTTTTGAGTCGTTGGGTCTGGTAAACAATTAATACCTCTTTGAGTATCCAAAATGTGAACCTTTTCCCATGGGAGTCCGCTTGTAAATATAGCACTTTGGGGACCATATACTAAGGAACACACCAGTTGGGATAAATTATTTCTCCCAGTTGTATCTTTGGGCACAACTCTTTGTGCCCATCAGATATATGTATATCTAGCTTTCTGCTTAAGTGTGAGAATATTTGGTCCTCTTGTTTGCATTTACAAACATTCTAGTGAGATTCATTTGTTAGTGCCCTGTTAAGTATTACTGTGAATTATTAGCATTTCTATAAGTGCTTTAACTTCAAAGCACTGCGCACTCGTTATCTTCTAACCTTACAACAGCCCTGTAAGGTAGATCAGTATTATTACCTTCATGCTGCAGGTGTGGGGCTGAGACTAAGCGTGGCTTGCATAATGGCCAGCTAGTTTGTTCATAGCAGAGTCAAACCTCACATCAGGGACTTCCTGGCTTGTATCCTAAGTCACTGGGAACCAAACTACAAAATAATGCTAGTTGCGTTTTTTAAACAAGCATGCATATCCTGGCCAATCTTACCTTTAAGAGAAGCCTCAGCATGCTCCCAGCCCAGTCCAGAACTGTGCCACTTTTTTTTTTTTTTGCTGAAAATTGTTTCTCTCCTGGTGACTTTTTGCCCTCCAAAGTTCTGTAGTGCTTATTCCAAACAGCACCTTTGGAAAGCAAATAATGGATGTGTGTTTCCAACAGGGAGCCTGCACTGGGTCCCTATTGAGGAACGCATTCCAGGTCAGGGCCTTCAGCTGCTTTTTGTCCAAAAAGAAAGCAGTCGTGTTGAGCAAGCATCACTAGTGTCATGTGTAGTTCAACCGGAGCCACTACACTGTTGGGTTGTGTGCAGAGTGTAGTCCGCTCAACAGCAGATTGTGTCATTGAACCCAGTGGTTGTAGAAGGAAATAGGCCAGGAAGTCCAGTAAGGTCAGCAACAGTATGTTTTACTAGCAGGTAGTAGAAGAACAGTTCTTTAGCGCACTTTTCAATGGGTGTGTGGGTGGGGGTGTGTGTGTGCGCGCACTCATGCACATATATAGGCATCGCCTAGATTCTACATAGCTTGTTGCTGAACAGGTGTTCCTGGCACGTGTGTGTGACGTCATGTGCGTCACACACATGACATCACATGGCACGGCACAGTGCACACATGACATCACATGGTGCAACGGGGCCCGTCACAGCCTCTGAAAGGCCCTGCAAATTGGCCAAGTGATCAAGTGGAGAATAAAGTAAAGGCACCGAAAGCCATGTGACATCTCTCTTCCACCGCGGATGGCTGAAAGGAAATCCTGTGGCCAGGTCACCACTGTGAGTGCCCAAACATCCTGTGCAAACCATTGTTGACTTTATGCTCACCTACCAACTGGGCAATAATATGTTCCAATTTAGTTTATAAACTTATCAGTGCATTGATATGTAACCTTCTCATTGAGTTAAGTAGGTTGGCATGGAGTTTTTGTTTGCTTTGCAAGGCAACATGGAATCTTTGTAGACAGGTTAAATTGTAGGATTTTTTTTTAGCTTTGGCTTACCTGGACCAGAAACCATACTAGGCATTTGTTTGGTTGAGCTATTTAATTTTTGGGGAATATTAAGGAACATATGAAAATAAGTGCTTGTGCATATTTCTCATTCAAATCTTCTGTGTAAACAAATCAGTCTCTAATAAAAAGGGATATTTCCTCATGTCTGTGTATGCCCTTGGTTTGTACAACTAACAATACATCCCCCCCCAATAAAAAGGATTCTAATTTTATATTTATTATTTGCATGCAAATCATAGCCTCGTCTGCTGTTTTGTACTCTGGCCGCTTCCCATCTGTTGCAAAAGAGAAGAGGAAAACCAACTCGGCTCATACTTCAGCATGGAAGTTAGAGTTGAGGGTACTTCCAGGTTCTCTTTTGTCATCACCTGCCTTGCCTCTAACAGTGAAGAGAGAGAAGAGCCTTGGCTGATGATCCAGTGTTGGTTTCTTAACAGAAGTTCAGGGACTGTGCCAAATTAATTTGCAGGACAGAATAGTCTGCATTGTTGTGGGAGTTAAAAAGGACACTTGCCATGGATCAGCCTACTGACCCACAGTTCTGATGCACAGATTTCTGCATATCCTTTGATACACACAGCAATAAAAGCTAAGACCCTGCTGCTGCTGCTGTTTGTTTTTAAACGGACCAACAAAGGTAAGGAATGCACATTCTTCACTCCTATAATTAATCTGCTGTGCTGTGTGCAGTTTGTGGTTATTATTTATTGCATTTGTATACTGACCTTCATCTGAAGATGACAAGGCGCTTCACAACATAAAAACAGAAAATGAGAATACAAAATAAAACATAAAACCAATAATCCCCTATCCCACATAGCAAATGTTTTGCAGTACTTTGCACTCAAATTTAAGCCTTCCAAAGTGTACAGACATTTCCCATCTGCTTTATTGTAACCCTTGATTCTTCTGTTGCTTATATGACCCAGAATTACACTGTACTTTCCCACTCCTGTGTTATACAAGTGTCCATACCATCTCAGTGCAGGTTGGTTTTGGCACTGCTTTCCCCCCAAGCATTTCATTTTAGCATTGCTTCACTTGGGTGTGGGTGGGTGTGTTTTTTTATCAGAATATCAGCAGCTGTAAGTCTCACTGTAAGGATCACACTTCCTTTGAGAAGGTGAAGGCGAAATATATGGAGTCACTTTGCAATATATATGTCTGATACATTGGCCTGAGGGGACAGTAGCTAAATGCTGATCAATGTCTGCATGGTTTGGCACAGTTTTAATTCCACATCTCAATTTAAGATTGCCACTCTGTTCACTACACCACATGGGCAGATTTAACATAGAAACCTAGGAAGCATACTAAAAAATACATAGTTGAGTGTTAGGTGGGCAGATGTGCAAAGCAGTCAAGAACTATGCCTGTAAAAGTAGCCCTATACACTGGCTCGCATTTGATGGGTCTTTTAAAATAATTTTGCTGTATTGCACTTCTGCCTTGAATGGCAAATCTATTCTTCCTATTGTTTCATAGGAAATGCAGGCAATACATATGCTATTGCTTGAGACCAGCAGAAAATATTTTATGGCGGCCCAAATAATCAACAAGACTTTCTTACACCCTGGTACAGAACAAAGCTGGTTTTATATTTCATGTTTCTCGTAATAGGTTTCAATTTTTGTTAACTTGCAAACTGCTAAGACAACTTCGGTTCTTGGATGGTAGATAAATATTGAAAATAAATAACATTAGAACCTTAAAATTATTATGAAACGGTAAAGCTACAAAAGCTGAACTGCATACTTGCACATACACATCGAGAATCCTGGGCACCATAGTTTATTCCTTACAGAATTAGACTTCCCAGCACCTTCAAACTACAGTTCCCAGGCTTCACACAGGGGTGGGGGAGAATGTGCTTTCAATATATGGTGCATAAGCAGCCTAGGTAGCTATAGACATGGATTCAAGAGTGCATTGTGTGGGTTTGTATACTGTGTCCCTCCAGTTTCCATCGTTTTGCCTCTCAGTCGCCCAAGCCACACCCATGCTGTTTCCAAAGGTCCCCTGGCCCTTGGGAGTGTTTTTTCAGGAGCAGAGCGAGGGTGAAGAAAGCACCATTGCCTGAGAGGAGTTATGCTCATGCCATGAGTAGGAACAGAGTGCTTTGGGAAGAATCCTGCTGGATCCAAATGCACAGACAGTGGCTCTACTTCGACAAAAATATAATCTTTCTTGGATGAACTTTCTAGGGAAAGGACAGCTACTTTGAGAAAGGAATGCAAAAAATGTTGAAATAGTGGTGTGACAACGGAAAAGATCTGATGCCAATCAAAATATCAGTTGCTCAGAATTTCATCTTTGATGAGGCTGTTAAGTGGTCATGTGTTACCAAGATTTAGCAAGACAGGCATCTTGGCTGCGACCTCTGAGACTATTCTAGCAAGGTAATCAGTTTAGCAACAGGTGTCAGGAAAGAGTTGGGAATTGTGTCTTAACAATGCATTGTCCTGAATGAAGTGTCCAGTGTCTGGTTTGTATGTTACTAGATCATGCAAATGGACTGCACAGTTGCTTCTAGAAAATTCAATCTGCTGCCTCGTTTTTAAAGTGAGTTTCTCCGCTAGGAGCAATGAAAATTAAAGCACTACCAGCATCTTAACTCATAATATTAAAAGCTGTAAAATAGCGTCTGACACCATTCAAAGGGCATTTTGGCTCCAATACATCTGTCTGGACATCCTTGGATTTCAACCAAAAAGCTTCTGCAAAACTAGCCAGCTTTTTGTTTTATTAATTCAGCTGGATTTGGAGATGCCAGATCTGTGACCTTTTGCATCCATGTCCTGTCTTATGGATAAGATCCTGGACCACTGGGATGACAGCACTGTTGCTCAGCCAAGAAATATAAAACTACTTGGAAGTACAAGCAAACACTATAAACACACATTTTATCTTGACACTTACCTGAAACAGCTGTTTGTTTTGTATAAGTTATTAAGGCACAATTAAATGCAATGGGCTCTATGTATATGAATTTGTGTGTGCATTACAGTAGCCCTTTTTTAACTAACAAAAAAAACACTTTCATACAATTCCTATATGGCCATTGAAGGCAGAGGTTTAAGCCAATGGCCCTGATATTTACATGAGGGAGTAAATGTAGCTACTGGAAAAGGTGTTATTTAGCCTGCTCCCGCAGGTTCGTCTTATATTCTAAAGGTTGAGCATTTGCCAGGACCTCAGGTTCAGCAGAGGGCCCACCACCTTCCATTCTATCATTCCTACTCTGCAGAGTATCCAAAAGGATCACATGAAGATTAATAAAATTTTTGTTCTGAATCTTTCAGGTTCAAGGAACTCACTAAGAGTGCCATGGCTAAGGACCTCCAAAATCCTGGAGCCAGTATTGGAGGCCAAACAGGCATTTCTTTACATGCCACTAACAAGGAGTTGGGGGATTTGAGACTTTCCAAGAGCCATATCCCAATGGTCACTCATCTGCTCTTGCATGTCTTGGGGTCAGTCCCCAGCATCTATGAAGTGTAGGTGGGTTCTCACAAGGCAAGACACAGTGATAATACCAAGAATCTTCATTGAACTACATAACTGGGAAACAGAGGCAAAACAACTACTGTACTTATATACATTTCTGAAAGCCTGGGCCACTCCCACTCCCAACATGATTGGCTGTCTACACTTCCAAACTGCGAATAACAACTCAAGTTCAAGGGTCAATGGCAGAGGCCCAAATCCTGAAATGTTCTGTGACTGGACAACATGTATCGAATCAGAATACAGGAGCTCAGATTCCTTAGTCAAGCTCAGGCAAACACAGACCACTGAATACATAACAATCTACAAATAGAGCTGGAAGAACTGTCTGAAATCATGGAAAGGCACTGCCAGTCAGTGTAGACTGAGTTAGATAAACAAAGTTAAACTCAGAAGGCAGCTTCTTAGGTTCCAGTTTGGTTGGTGCTCCCACTTTTCTACTTACCTCGCAACCTGAACTCAAGCAACTAGTCCCTTCTCTTTCGCCTTCTATTGTTGTTTAGTCATTTAGTCGTGTCCGACTCTTCGTGACCCCATGAACCAGAGCACTCCAGGCACTCCTGTCTTCCACTGCCTCCCGTAGTTTGGTCAGACTCATGTTGGTAGCTTTGAGAACACTGTCCAACCATTGATGCACTGGGCTGCATCAATAGGAGTATAGCATCTAGATCAAGGGAAGTAATAGTACCACTGTATTTTGCTCTGGTCAGACCTCACCTGGAGTACTGTGTCCAGTTCTGGGCACCACAGTTCAAGAAGGATACAGACAAAGCTGGAATGTGTCCAGAAGAGGGCAACCAAAATGGTCAAAGGCCTGGAAACGATGCCGTATGAGGAATGGCTTAGGGAGCTGGGTATGTTTAGCCTGGAGAAGAGAAGGTTAAGGGGTGATATGATAGCCATGTTCAAATATATAAAAGGATGTCATATAGAGGAGGGAGAAAGATTGTTTTCTGCTGCTCCAGAGAAGCGAACAACACAGAGCAATGGATTCAAACTACAAGAAAGAAGATTCCACCTAAACATTAGGAAGAACTTCCTGACAGTAAGAGCTGTTCGGCAGTGGAATTTGCTACCAAGGAGTGTGGTGGAGTCTCTCCTTCTTTGGAGGTCTTTGAGCAGAGGCTTGACAGGCATATGTCAAGAATGCTTTGATGGTGTTTCCTGCTTGGCAGGGGGTTGGACTAGATGGCCCTTGTGGTCTCTTCCAACTCTATGATTCTATAATTCTATAATCTCGTCCTCTGTCGTCCCCTTCTCCTAGTGCCCTCAATCTTTCCCAACATCAGGGTCTTTTCTAGAGAGTCTTCTCTTCTCATGAGGTGGCCAAAGTATTGGAGCCTCAGCTTCACGATCTGTCCTTCCAGTGAGCACTCAGGGCTGATTTCCTTCAGAATGGATAGGTTTGATCTTCTTGCAGTCCATGGGACTCTCAAGAGTCTCCTCTAGCACCATAATTCAAAAGCATCAATTCTTCGATGATCAGCCTTCTTTATGGTCCAGCTCTCACTTCCATACATCACTACTGGGAAAACCATAGCTTGAACTATACGGACCTTTGTTGGCAAGGTGATGGCTCTGCTTTTTAAGATGCTGTCTAGGTTTGTCACTGCTTTTCTCCCAAGAAGCGGGTGTCTTTTAATTTTGTGACTGCTGTCACCACCTGCAGTGATCATGGAAACCAAGAAAGTAAAATCTCTCACTGCCTCCATTTCTTCCCCTTCTATTTGCCAGGAGGTGATGAGACCAGTGGCCATTATCTTTTTTTTTTTATGTTGAGCTTCAGACCATATTTTGCGCTCTCCTCTTTCACCCTCATTAAAAGGTTCTTTAATTCCTCCTCACTTTCTGCCATCAAGGTTGTGTCATCAGCATATCTGAGGTTGTTTATATTTTTTCCGGCAATCTTAATTCCGGCTTGGGATTCATCCAGTCCTGCCTTTCGCATGATGAATTCTGTATATAAGTTAAATAAGCAGGGAGACAATATACAACCTTGTCGTACTCCTTTCCGAATTTTGAACCAATCAGTTATTCCATATCCAGTTCTAACTGTAGCTTCTTGTTCCACATAGAGATTTCTCAGGAGACAGATGAGGCCTTCTATTAATGCTGGGCAATCTGGTTCATGAAAGATAGCTCAGTTGGTAGAGCATGAGACTCTTAATCTTAGGGTTGTGGGTTTGAGCCCCATGTTGGGCAAAAGATTCCTGCATTGCAGGAGGTTGAACCAAATGATCATTGTGGTCCCTTCCAACATGATTCTATGGTGTATTTCCTGGCTTTTTCTTCCCCATCCTCCTTTTTTCCTTAACTGTTCCTGAGCATCAGAAATATAGGCTCTCAAAGGTTGTTGCAAAGGGAACTTTCCTACTGTCTGCAGCTGCAGCAAAAATGTTTTCTTTCTTCACTTCCCAATGTGTGCACCATCTTGCCATAAAAAGCAGCGCCCTTACAAACAGCTGGAGTTCTCAAGAAATAAAAGACAGTATTTGTGCTACTGACATTCTGATCCCGCCCCCTTGAAGTGAGATTTCTTGCAGCCAGTTCGAAAAAACTAAACAATTAATATTGGTAAGGTGTTCTGCATCTGCCCCTTTATTTGTCCTAAGAGACAGCAAGCGGCTTATGATTGGAATCAGATTGGCAAAGGTCGTGACATCTTTATGATATTTACTGGAGAAACAAGCTGAAGAGATTACATCAATTGGGGTAGGATTCCAAGAGAGTTACTTATTTCAATAACTTGAATGTCTGGAATCCTGGAGATTCTACATTGTTTTTCTTTGAAGAGTTGCATTTGTTTTGGTGAAATGGAACCATGTCAAATTCAGATTGCCCACGCTATGCTTTAAATGTCTGAGCAATATTTGGATGACCCAGTGATTATTCTTCTGTTTAATTTAAGATTGCTAGTTTCAATTTTTTAATAAAATAAAAATATTCAATATGAAAACGACCAAAGATTCAGGTGTTTGCTTAGAACTATGAGAATCAATTTCTTCTTGGTGCTGAGATATGATTGATATAAATGTTTTTATATATTTTACTTTACCTTTATGTTTACAGAATCAATGTTATACCAACTTATTCCTACTACAATATTTTTCACATTTTCTCATTTCTAGACTGCATTTGTAGTGGTTGTAAGCTAGTTATAGTAGTGATAATAATTTTAATATTCATATGCCAGCCATTTGACTGCCTCCAACGAAAATATTAAGTCATATGTCCACCTTACTCAAAGTGAGTTTATGCATCTCCATCCACTGCAATAAGCTTTGATTACAATTGCAGCTGGCCACACAATGTAAGAGAAAAAGTAATAGGAAAGGTGATATCATTTATTGTATCAACTTTTATTGGTTGGAATGGAACATGTTGTATTTTGCCAGAATTCAGTTTCAGATAAAATGAAAAGCAGAACACACACACACACACACCACACATACATACACATACATACACATTACCTTACATACAAAGCAAGTTGGGTTTTTCTGCCACTAAAGATAAAAACTATTTAACCTCTTAAAGTGGTTTAAGGGGCAATCCTATGGCAATATCTGTTGGTACGTATAAACCTCGCTGGGCTTCTGAACCAACTTGGAAAACGCCAGGCAGCTGCGTTCTCCCCCAGAAGCGACCCTCCGGATGATGCATCACTCTTCTTTCCCGATGAGCTTCTGCAACATATATCCGAAGATACATGCACACAATACGATAGCAGAGTGCAAGCAGAAGCTAGGCTTTGGAGGTGTGGAATCTAAGCTACTTTATTATATAACAAGTGTTACAGAACAAAGGAACATGGCTCCTTTGCAATAGTACAAGATAACGGAACAGTGTAACTGAACTTCGGTTCTCATGACTACAACCGTATGGAATGTCAACACAGACATGTGATGAAAGCAATCACACATCCTGCAACGGAGGAATGAAATCCCAACAATATCTTGGTGCAGCCTGGTGTTAAATCTCCAGCCTCATCTCAGCCCAAAATACCCCAGTGCAACTTGTTCTTTCATCCAGGGCTCAGATGAGGTTGGCTGAGCTGAGGCTGGTGTAAAGTCTTGAAAAGGGGGCATTTAGGGATGGGGCAGGGACGGGACTACACTGGATCCTAAACCCATTCAGCTTGGTTACTTTACCTGGAAGTACAGCAGGGAACACCACCATTTTAAACACTTATTTTCCCTCTGCCAAGCTTAGGCAGAGCAGCAGTGCTGCTAAACAGAATTTGGATCTGGTGTAACTTTACTTTGGCTTAACTTCAGCTTTAGGCCAGTTTCATGTGCATATGAGTGCTCCCTAAACTATTTAGTGAGAGATCTATCACACATGCAGATTGTCTGAATAACCCCAAACCCAATGATCCATTATTTGTGGAAACCAACATTTCACTCCCTGGTGGTACCGTTATGCCCCTGAGGGTTGAGGACCCTTGGAAATGATGTGGGGTCATCTGAATTAATGACGCATGAAAAGCAAACACTGATTTGTGGAAACAATGTTAAGTGTCTCTTGGGAAAAGGTCCTAAGACTTAGGGCTGATGAAGATATCAGGTGAACTGAAAAGCTTGCACGCTATTTGGCAACATTTTGATTGGTCTAATAAAGGTACCAAGCCCAATTCAAGGTGTTGGTAAAGGTAAAGGTAAAGGGACCCCTGACCATTAGGTCCAGTCGTGACCGACTCTGGGGTTGCGCACTCATCTCGCATTATTGGCCAAGGGAGCCGGCGTATAGCTTCCAGGTCATGTGGCCAGCATGACAAAGCTGCTTCTGGAGAACCAGCGCAGCACATGGAAACGCCGTTTACCTTCCCGCTGTAGCGGTTCCTATTTATCTACTTGCATTTTGACATGCTTTCGAACTGCTAGGTTGGCAGGAGCTGGGACCAAGCAACGGGAGCTCACCCCGTCACAGGGATTCGAACCGCCGACCTTCTGATCAGCAAGCCCTAGGCTCAGTGGTTTAACCACAGCGCCACCTGGGTCACCTGGTTTAACCACAGCGCCACCTTTGTACTGGTGTACAAAGCCCTACATGCCTTCCAATGTGTATTCCAAGGTGAGAAGGGGGTGCCCAGCTCTTCATCCCGTTCCCATCAACAGGCAACTCGAGACAGGGTCTTCTCGGTGGTGGCCCCTCAATTGTGGCACACACACACACACACACCAGAAGTGCAATTGTCCTCCACACTTCCCATTTTTAGTTGTCACTTCAGTACATTTCTGTTTCCCCAGGCATTTCAGATATACAGTATATTTGCTCTGGGATCTAGGACTGCCCTGGTTGAGCCTGTTATCCTCTGCCATTGCGTTTAGTTTTGAAACATTGCTTCAATTACTGTATATAAATGGTTGCATGTTCAAGATGTTGTGCGCCACCTTGGGCTTCTTTGGCCAGAAAAATGCTATACAAATATAAAAAAAAATTAATATTGCCTTATTGTGTATTTTGGCTTGTTTTAATGGGCCAACACAGCAATGTTTTACTTCTTTATGCTCAAAACCAAAACTACTGATTTCAAAGGTCCTGCTCCTTTTCAGTTGCATAATCGAGAAAATTAGAATGATGGGTCTCTGAGGAGGGAGTCCAAAGGCATAAACTGGCGCCGCAGAAAGAGAGGGGAGACTTCGACCTCCGCTTTCTGGACCACCAGTCAGTTACCGGGGCGGCGGCAGCCAGCGCTCGCCCACCCCCTTCCCTTCCCTACCGCCGCCCGGCAATGCGGCAGGGCTTGGCTGGCTCTCCCGCCGTCTCCTCCCCTTCCCCGCTCAGCGCCCTCTCCGGGATGGGACGGGGAGGCGACTGCACCGCCGGCTTCCCCCTTCCGTCCTCCTTGGCTGCCGAGCCGGAGCCGCGCTGCCAGGAGGGCCCCTCTCCTCCTCCTCCTCTTCCTCCTCGGGACGCGCGCTGCCTGCTGCTCTCCGGGTTTTCGGGGCTGAAGCCGCAGCGCCTGAGAAGAGAGTCAGGTAAGAACCGTCGCCGGAGGAGGGCTGCCTTTCCTTTTGGCGCTAGCTGCTGTCCCGGACCTGAGGCGTGAATGGCAGGGGGCATGCCCAACAGGTAGATCGTGATCTACCGGTAGCTCACTGGACGTCTGTGGTAGATCACCGGTAGATCAGTGGCTCCCCCCAAAGAAGCTAAAAAACTTTGACTCCTCTGAAAAAAAACTCAACATCTTTGCCCTGCACCCCTAAAATGACCTGAACCACCAAAACCAGGGCTTTCCTTCCTAAAAAAAATGCTCAAAAGCTTTGACCTGAACCCCCCAAAAGGGGGTAGATCACTGCCAGCTTTTAACTGTGAGTAGATCACAGTCTCTTGGAAGTTGGCCACCCCTGCAGAATAAGCATTATCAGGGGAGCAAGGCTTTCACAGAATCCTAATACATATCTGTGACTGAATGCAGAGGGACTGAGGGGAGGGGAGCGGGAAGTATTTTAAGGGAGCGCCCTCTCCTTACTTACTTATTTTATTTATTTTATTTTATATACCACTTTTATCTGATCTCAAGGTGGTGCGCATGGTTCTCCTCCCACCCTCTTCATCCTCATAACAACCCTGTGAGGTAGGTTGGGCTTAAGAGATGGTGACTGGCTGAGTGGGGATTCAAACCCTCCTCTCCCAGGTCCTTGCCCAACACTCTAACCAGGGCCAGATTTAGGTTTGATGAGGCCCTAAATTACTGAAGGTAATGGGGCTCTTTATGTGTCCAGTTGTCCTTCGTCAGCAACAGATTGTCGCTGTTTTTTGTTGTTGTTGTTGAATATATAAAGGACCCCCCACCATTAGGTCCAGTCGTGACCGACTCTGGGGTTGCGTGCTCATCTCGCATTATTGGCCGAGGGAGCCGGCGTATAGCTTCCAGGTCATGTGGCCAGCATGACAAAGCTGCTTCTGCAGAACCAGAGCAGCACATGGAAACGCTGTTTACCTTCCCGCTGTAGCGGTTCCTATTTATCTACTTGCATTTTGACATGCTTTCGAACTGCTAGGTTGGCAGGAGCTGGGACCAAGCAACGGGAGCTCACCCCGTCACAGTGATTCGAACCGCCGACCTTCTGATCAGCAAGCCCTAGGCTCAGTGGTTTAGCCCACAGCGCCACCTGGGTCCCTTGTTGAATATATGCTATATGGTAATTTATGGACCTAATAGGTATCTCAAGCCATTTGCCACTGTTGCTGGATGTAGGTTTTATTTTATTTGTTTTTTATCTTATATTTTGGAAATGTGCATCCAGTTTTTTTATAGTTTTTTTTTTACATTTTTTGGGGCCCTCAAGAGAGTGGAGCCCTAAGCTATAGCTTGTTTAGCTTATACGTAAATCCGGCACGGACTCTAACCACATGGTAGACCTTTGAGGTCGTCTTTCCACAAATTGTGCTTTTCCTTTTCTAACCCCACCCCACCCCACCGGCTCTCTTTTAATGCAATTATATTATACATCTTGCATGCATGCACCCCCTTTTCACAACAACAGGCAATCAACCCTTTCCCACGATATCCGGTGGCTAAATAATGGCTTAATTCGTGCAAGGGCTCCATTGGCATGAATGGAGGAAGGACAAATGAAAGTGGCTATGAGCAAAGAAAGCTAAATTTATTGTATGTACTGTAAATGATGTGCTATTTCCAAAGTCACTGCTGGACCTCTTAATGTGGAAATGTTGCATTGGGAACTAGGTAGCCACGCAACTTCTCCAAATTTTTAAACATGAGCAGTACAAAAAAAAAATCAAAGAAGGTGTGCATACATACGTCTTCTGGGAGAATACATGCTCCGTGTACATTTTCACATGGAAGCACTTTGGAAAAAAAATATCTATAGGAGTTTCAGAGCTGATGACTTGTGGTCAATACAACACTGGAATCTCAGTCCCATAAGTTCCAATTCTTAAGAAATCAAATCTGTTCTACCACATAAAATACATAACCTAACTCTGCCAACTCCATGGTACTATTAATCTCGAGTATTTTGTGGAAACTATGACAGATTCATTTCAAAGAGATCAAATGAGCTGTCCCAAAAGAATCAATTTGTTGAAAAGATACTTTGTCTGTAGAGCAGTTGAACATAACTTGCCAACTAGGAGACCAACGTCATTACAAAAATCTTCCTCAGTAAATCTTGCTTCCCCACATCCAGTGGAAATTATGCAAAGCTGACCAAACCATGGGATTACTGTTTCAAATATCACTATATGCTTCTTCATCTTTGTCTTTATTAAACTAGAAAATGTTAGCTGTAGATCCCAGTGGCTCCATATGCAATTTAAGATTATAGAGCATAACTTTTAGGTTTCTCAGTGTGGATTGACTGTTGACATGAAATGTTGCAGCAGTGAATGAGAACACTTTTCCAGGTATTTTAAACAAGAAAGAGATTCCATCCCTTGATTGCTGTAGGGGAGCCAAACATCTTTCTTCAAATAAATGTCACTATTATTCTTAATGTTACTACAGTAAAAATGGAAAGAAAGAAAGAAAAGTTCCACAAAGTACCAGACTGAGATGGCGGCATTAAATTACTGCTTACTTATTTACATGCATTACAAATATCAGACCATTGTGATCCAAAACCATCCCTTTTTCTTGATGACTGGGCCAATTTTATGTTATTTGTCAACGTTTCAATCACAGTTGTATCCCAACCCTTTTTATACCAATATTCCCAATGTTTCTCTAAGGAACTGAAATTCCCGTTACAGTGCTGTAACTGTAAGTGCTTTGTGGACTGCGTCTGCATGTGTTCCCATGAGCACCTATTGGACAGTGTCCAAAAGATCCCAAGTAAACAGTAACACAACTCCATTTTTTCTTATTTTGTTCCTTGACACTGGAGCATAGTATGAAGACATGTGATGCAGCAAAATTACTGCAGCTAAGCAAGTCTAGACCTAGTTATTGCCTAGACTGGAGCCTTCTTGGAAACCTAGGTATGCCACCTTGAGTTCCATAATAAAGAAAGCTAGGATATAAATATAATAAGCAAATAAGACAGAGATCCAAACCCCCATCTATTGCACTGAAGGTAGGTGGGTCTTGGGTGGGTTGGAGATCTTCCTCGGTGGATTCCAAAACAGCTTCATTGGCTCTTGCATGAAGATCCCCATTCTGCCTGGCAAAAGTGCAGGTGGTTGGAAACACAGCCAGTGGGATTCCCACTGGCAGCAGCCCACAGAAAGACTCAAAATGGTAACAGGGAGGGGTAAGCTAGTCCAGGATTCATTGGCTCCAGAGATGGCCTACTGCCATCATTTGATGGCTTTGGACCTGATTCACTGCCAGCTCCAGCCTGCTGTATCAGAAAACAGGGCTTTGCCTGCCCCTTCATCTTCCACCCAAGCTGGAATTAGGATTGCTCTATGTCCTTAGACAGGGACGTGGGTGGCGCTGTGAGTTAAATCACAGAGCCTAGGGCTTACCAATCAGAAGGTCAGCGGTTCGAATCCCCGTGACGGGGTGAGCTCCCGTTGCTCGGTCCCTGCTCCTGCCAACCTAGCTGTTCAAAAGCACGTCAAAGTGCAAGTAGATAAATAGGTACCGCTCCAGCGGAAAGATAAACGGTGTTTCCGTGCGCTGTTCTGGTTCGCCAGAAGCAGCTTAGTCATGCTGGCCACATGGCCCGGAAACTGTACGCCGGCTCCCTTGGCCAGTAAAGCAAGATGAGCGCTGCAACCCCAGAGTCGTCCACGACTGGACCTAACCGTCAGGGGTCCCTTTACCTTTATGTCCTTAGACACTGTGTATACACCATACAATTGAAGCGCATTTGATGCATGTTACTTCCGTCAAAGGCTATTTGGAACTGCAGTTTACCCATACATCTCCCAGTACCCTCAACATACTACAGTTCCCAGGGTTCTTTGGGAGGAGTTGAGTATGCTTTAAATCCACAGCAGTGATCAGAGGAGAAATGAGTGCTGATAGAAAAAACGCCATGGTGCATCTGTAACAGCCAGATGCCTTCATCTGGCCCAACTGCAATAGAAGATGTTTCTCCTGATTGATCTCTACAGCCACAGCTGGTGCTGAAACTCTCCAATGGTTTGACTTTAGCCCCTATGGTGCACTCTTCTATTGGCGCACGCTTCCATTGTTGAGACAGGCGGATGCCAGCAATGACAATGACTGAGTTTTCCTGCGTCCGTTTGTCTTTTAATGGAACACGGTAATGAAGGCTTGCACATAATATATATTTTTTTCCAGTAGAATGTGCCCAAGGTTTTTAAGTACTCTTGAGCTTTAGCTGATTTAATGCTATTTTAATTTGGATACTTTATGCGTATTTTTAAATGGGTGTTGCCTGGTTTAATTGGGTGTCGTCCATTTGGACTGTATCCTCTGTGGAGCAAATGATATTGCGGGCCACGTGTAAGAGAGCCCAGATGGTATCTTCTTTGAAAAAGAAAGAGGTGCTTTGAAGGAGGGAAGGAGCAGAGGGAAGGGAGTGCTTAACCCAAACTAAAGACTGAGTAAATAAATAAGCACTACAGTCTGCTAACCCACTGGGCTGCATAATAGTGTGAGCGTTTATAAATATGTGGCCTTTTCTTTGTTTTACATTTGCATTTATATGTTGAAAAGCTTAACATCGTGCCTTTCTCCAATGCTAAAGCCCTAGGAATGTTTACTCAGAACCATTGAATTCTATGGGATCCTTATTTATTATTACATTGCTAACCTACCTTTCCTCTACGACAGGGGTGTCAAACTCAAATTCATCGGGGGCCGCATCAGCAGTTTGGTCACCCTCAAAGGGCCGGTTGTATCTGTAGGACTATGTGTCCACTCTTTATTATCATAAATTATTGTCACTGCATTCAATTATTACTGTTTTTTGTAATAATGTAAGTAATAACTAGCTCTGAAAGCAGAAACATAGTCAGAATAATGGCAAGTAGATATTCAAATGTACAATTATTGTACAATTTATTGAAAAATGATTTTTGGTAACTGCACTGGGTGGTGGAGGCTCGCTAGGGTTTCATGCAGACCCTTTTCAGAGATACTAGTACCTGGAGATGCTGGGATCCTTCTGCATGCAGGACAGATGTTCTGCCAGTGAGCCACCACCCTTCACCAAAGGGACTGGCTGAGGTTGACTCACTGGAGCTGCTCTCCTGGTTCCAGGGTTTAAGGGCCAGAAGTATAAAGCAGTATCCTATGTTTCTGAGACGAACATGAGTTTGACCAAACTGCGGGAGGCAGTGCAAGACAGGAGTGCCTGGCGTGCTATGGTCCATGGGGTCACGAAGAGTCGGACACGACTAAACGACTAAACAACAACAACAATGTTTCTGAGGAGAGGGAGAGGGAGGGGAGGGGAGGAAGGAAGGAAGGAAGGAAGAAAAGAGGGAGTAGGAGGGAGAGAGGAAGGAAGGAAAGAGGGGAGAGAAAGAAGAGTAGGAAATAAGGAAGGGAATAAAGAAGGAAAGAAAAAGAAAGAGGGAGAGAAGACGGAAAGGGAGAAAGAAGGAAGGAAGTAGAGGGAAAGAAAGAATAAGAATGAGGGAGAGGAAGAAAGATGGGAAGGACGGAAGGAAGGAAGGAAGGAAGGAAGGAAGGAAGGAAGGAAGGAAGGAAGGAAGGAAAGAGGGAGCAGGAGGGAGAGAGAAAGAAGAGTAGGAAAGAAGGAATAAAGAAGGAAAGAAAAAGAAAGAGGGAGAGAAGACAGAGATAAAGAAGGAAGGAAGGAGAGGGAAAGAAAGAATAAGAACGAGAGAGAGGAAGAAAGAAAGGGAGGGGGGGTCGCTGCCTTGATTCAGCGCCAGAAAAGAGCGCGAAGGGACCCAGGAGCAAAAAGCATTTCCTGTGCAGCGTGAGGCAGTGGGTGTCCGTTTTAGGAGAAGTGCGTAAAGCCTCAGAGTTGCACGTTCGTGAGGCTGAGCCGCTGCTGAGCTCACGTTCATGAGGCTGAGCCGAGGCAGGAGGAGGAGGAGGTGAGGCAAGAGGAGGAGGAGGCGGCTTGCTGGGTCGGTGCCCGGCAGCGCCGTGCGGAGAGTCCCGAGCCTCTGGGACGCAGCAGTGCTCTGTAGCACTTTGAATCCTCCTCCACGCGGCACTGCTGGGTGCTTTGTCTGTGCTTCAGCAGCAGCAGCAGCCGTTTCCAGGCGCCGAGCCGTGGCAGGAGGAGGAGGATTCAAAGTGCTACAGAGCACTGCTGCGTCGCAGAGGCTCGAACTCTCCGTGCGGCGCTGCTGGGCGCTGACCCGGCAAGCTGCCTCCTCCTCCTCCTGCTGTGGCTCGGAGCGCTCCACGCAGCGCTGCTCCGGCCGCCTTTCTACCCCACCCCCCCGGCCCCAGCTGTTTGTCGGCGCTTTGTCGGCACGGCGCTTCAGCAGCAAGGTCCCGCTGCTGGGTCCCGCTGGCTGGGGCGCTCGGAGGGCCACATGACGAGGTCTGGTGGGCCGGATTTGGCCCCCAGGCCTTGTGTTTGACACCCGTGCTCTACGAGCTCAGGACGGCAGACAGAGCCCCTCCCCTTTCCTATTTTATCCCCACCACAAGTAAGTGTCGCGCAGGATTGCAGCCATAAACTGCCCATATCACAGTACAAAAATAAGTGAAAATATATGCACGAAATTCATAATCTCAAATCACAGCAAGTAAGCATGTCAGTGTGGCACAGAAACACCTGTTGTGGTGTGAAGTGTTAGGCTTCCCCATAGGAGATCCAGGTGCAAAATCTTTGCTCTATGTATGCTTCCTGTTGCAATATGCAAATCAACCTCTTCTCTGTAACCTGCCCCACACATGATTGTTTTGAGGAGTGAGCATCCTTGGAAGAAGGGCCGAATACAAATGAATCAAATCACTGGAAGATGTTTTACAGCACCTTCTAAAGTCTTTTACAAATGTTCTTAGTCTTTTTATATAAGATTGTTAATGAGGGCATTGTCTATATTTTTAGCTTTTTCTATTTTATCTGTATAAGCTGCCTTCAGTCCTGGGCTGGGGAAAGGGTGGGATATAATTAAATATAATAACAATAACAATTAATTGTTATGTGTACATTCATAAAGAAGCAGCATTAAAAGAAAGGTGCACGGCATATTTCTGGCAGTGATTGCCTAAAATAAAACTTAATCTCATTTCCTCTTGTCACAGTGAAGTGCCCTGATTATCCATCTCGCTCCATTCTTTGTTCTTTCTGAAAAATGAAGAAAATGATCTCATGCTTCCTTTTGCTGGTTGGACTTTTCCCTGCCTTGGCCAGAGAGAGACACTTTCCAGGGACAATTTTAAGTCAAAGAAATGATGTTTCTTTACTTGGTGAGTTGCAAGTTGGCATTTTCAAACAATACCTGCATACAGTTTAGGACTTCCTAATGCTTGTACTGTAGATGGTAAGCGATGGGGACTGCACTGCTCTCCTCTTTTGGAGGGGATGATTATTGTGGAAGCCACAACACTAGAAATAGGATAGGGAAGCGAATAAGTAGAACAGTTTGGGAAGATGCATATACCATTATGATGAGTGGTCTTTTTAAACAGGCAACACTGCTTCTGGATGGACCAAAGAACCTGGTGAAGTGGCAGAGAGAGGCTTGCATAACCTTTTCCTTGCCTGCTGTTTCCTTTATCAGATTACAAAACAGCCATGATTTTATGGGGAGGGGGGCAGAGAGATAGTTGCTTTGGAGTGATTTGGAGCAAGAAACAGTGAGCAAGAAAATAGTCAAGCACTCCCTTCTCTTCACTGCCTCTCTAGTCCCTGTTCCTTTCTGGAAGTAGCTTTTGCTGCTTAAAAAGGCACGGTGGGTTGATGGTTACATTCATAAATGTCTAGTTTGACACTTAAAATGGCACGTACATGTTGGGGAAATTGTTAGTATTAATAGCATTAGTTATATGAATTATACCCTATTGCTTGAAGTGCCTGGAATAAACTACTACAGTAAATCTATTTTGCTAGAAGCTCAACTAGATGACCTAATTCACCTTTTATATTTCAAATTGCTTACGAATGTGTCGTATACGCTGGGTTCCCAATAGAGGTTAGGGATCAAAATCACAAAAATTAAAGTTGTATGTTCACAGTTGTTATTTTAATCCTTTGCTGCTTAATATTGTTATCTTTGTTAGAACTGCATCAGAAAGTTCCATGAGGGGAGATATATCCTATCCTATCCTATCCTGTCCTGTCCTGTCCTGTCCTGTCCTGTCCTATCCCCTTTTCTTTTTGGACTAAATTAATTGTAAATCAGAGCCAGAATTGTGGGCATGGCTATACAAAGCCAGAACTTTTCATTTCCATGTGATGTTTGCAAAGACTCCCAAATTTGCCTTGGCTAGAGTGCTGCATTTGACCCAATTTCTTCTTATTTCTCATTATTTAATTATGGAACATATACAAAATCCACAGCTTTAGTTACTAACACTTGCTCTCTGACTATTAGTATTCCAAAGCTGCATCACTGCTTCTAAAAGTGGTGCCAAAGCAATGTCCTGGGAAGGAGGAACCCACACCTGGCATTCAAGGCTAGTAAGAAGACTGTGTTGCCTTTTTGGCTCCATTTCTTCATGTACTTGAGTCTGAAAAGTTGCACTGAAAATAGCTCACTTAATCTTTTTACTTGAAATGATGAGCATCTTTTGAGGGTGACCCCCCCCCTTTGACTTTTTTCAACTCCATTTGAATCAACACAGAGAATTCCAGCTTACGGCATAATTGGAAGAGAAACAATGTACTGGATCCAACTCCTCAGATTGAGGTCCAGGCTTCCTAGTTTGGTCTCCAGTGGTGACCAAACTTAAGTTCAGCCCTTCCAACTCTGTTTTAACGTCTTTCTTTCTGACTTCATTCCTGCAAATATCCCCCGCGTGTTATCCATGTACAATTATCATACCATAATTATTAGTGTTTTATTCTACGCTAGGAAGAAAAGAGAGAAATAACTGCATACAGGAGTGAGGTAATAATATGGAAAACTAATAAATACGCCAGCATTTCTGCATCTCATTAGAAATGGAATGCTATTTTTGCTCATTTTGGAGCATGTTCAGCAACCTCTGGTTCTGAAAGCGTTAGCAACCTTTCTGTGACTCTCTGAAGAAACCTTGACTGTAGCCCCAAAATGGATAAAACATGGTTACTTCATAGACCATGAAAAGCATTGTTGTTCTGTGCCCACAAATGTTTCTGGTTGCTGAAACATGTTTTCAGTATTTATCCTTCAACAATTTGCTTAGGTACGCAACAATAGACAACAGTACAAAAAACAAAAAAAAACTTATTTTGACTTTGTATCTCCCCAAGATGGAAAGATGCTTCAGTGACTATAGAATATGCAGCCTCAAGATAGGAGCCCATAATGTTAGGTACTTACCACTAGCTAAAATTTAGTTGTTGCCTACGTCTTTTATGCTAATTCACAATTCTTCTTTTAGTATTATTAGTACAGTCAAACCTCGGATCCTGAACGTTTGGGAACGTTTCGGCACCCGAACGCCGAAAACCTGGAAGTAAATGTTCTGGTTTTCAAATGTTTTTCAGAAGTCGAACATCTGATGCAGCTTCCGCTTGAGTGCAGGAAGCTCCTGCAACCAATTGGAAGCCGTGCCTCGGTTGTTGAACATTTCAGAAGGTGATTGGGCTTCCGGAATGGATTACATTCGATTACCGAGGTTTGACTGTAGCATGTTTATACTGTACTCCACCTTTCCACCCAAGAGGTCAGAGTGGTACATATGCTACTCTCCCCTCCCATTTCAGCCTTACAACAACCCTGTGAGGTAGGTAAGGCTGAAAGATGGTGACTGTAGCAAGGTCATCCACTGAGCTTCATGGCCGAGTAGGGATTTGAACCTCGGTCTCCAAGGTCCAGCACGCTAACCACAACACTAAAGATATTGGTGGATTGAGCGTATGTGGGTTGTAAATAAAATTTCATTTGCTTCCTAGTTCTCAATTCAAAAAATAAGCACTCTACCTGACCCATCATACTCAATTAGGGGAATTGTTTGTTTTATATATCTGCTTTTCTCCCTCCTTTTCTAGAAAATTTTTGCAATAACAAACGGCTGGACCTTGTGTTCATCATCGATAGCTCTCGTAGTGTTCGCCCGTATGACTTTGAGAAAGTGAAAGAATTCATCTTAACCATCTTGCAGTTTTTGGACATTGGCCCGGATGCCACTAGAGTGGGACTCATTCAATATGCCAGCACGGTCAAACATGAATTTTCCCTGAAGACCTTTAGGAGGAAACAGGATGTGGAGAGAGCAGTGAAAAGAATGCTCTACCTGGCTACGGGTACCATGACGGGATTAGCCATTCAGTATGCCGTGAACATCGCATTTACAGAATCCGAAGGGGCTCGGCCACTTCGACAGAATGTGCCTAGAGTGATCATGATAGTGACAGATGGGAGGCCTCAGGATCCTGTCGCAGATGTTGCCGCAAAAGCCAGGAATTCGGGGATTCTAATTTTTGCTATCGGCGTGGGAAAAGTAGATATGAATACCCTCAAGTCCATTGGGAGTGAACCTTATGAAGACCATGTGTTTTTGGTTGCAAATTTCAGCCAGATTGAAACGCTGACTTCTGTGTTCCAGACTAAACTTTGCGGTAAGGCTCTTAAACGTAGATTTTAAAAGTTTGGATGAAAAGTCTTTTAAAGGTGCCTCCCTACCTCCCTCTTGTTTTTAAAAGAAACAGATGCATGACAGAACCATGGGCTCCTTATCATGAAAGACAAATTGCAATGAGTTTAATGAATAGACAGGTTTGTTTTTTTTGGAAGCACCACAAATAATTATTTAAGGCTGTGTTCAGATGCAACAACAAAAAACAGTTTTCCATTACATATATGCATGAGCCGCAGTGAACCTTGGACTCACACACTTTCACTTTCACTTTCTTTCTTGGTTTGGAAGGGAGGAAATGTAAAACTTCTGATTGCAGTTGGTAATGAACTGCATCTTCCTGTTTTCTCTGAATATGGTAAGCTGTCATAGGTCGTTCACATGTACATGCCAGAATCAAACAATAGTTTAATATCCTGGTTTGTTAATTAACTACGATTTGTACAAAGCAGAGTTTCCCATGTTCAGACAGAATGGGAAACTGTGGATGGTTACAACCTCGTATGAAAGCTGTCAATGTCCAATCACTTTATTTCAGCTTTGAGCTCGTACACAGACAAAGACAAGAACAAATACACAGACAAATTGGATTAAAAATTACTAACAATAAAAGACTAAATAGGTATACAAAATTAAATATAAATATAATAAGGAAATTTCGATTTCCATACAGCAATCCATTACGTCTGTTGTATGACAAAACAGAAGTTAATTTTGTTACAAATGGATCTGTATCTTGCAATAAAAAGGCAAGATGGAAATCTGCCGGGTGCCCAGGAAATTTTTGGATTAATGGTAGCAATAAATTCTTCCAGACAGCACAATATGAAGGACATATCAACACTATGTGCTGAAGGGTTTCGCTGTCAATTTCCCTTCAAGCACAAATCTCACCGTGGCTCATACATGTGGCAATAAAAGATGATTTATCATTGTGTTTAAATCTTAATATAAATTTAATATCCTGAATGAAATTCACAGTCTTCTCTATGACATGATAGATTTATTTCTATTTTGCATTGAGTACCAATCAGCTGTGCTGCTCCTGATCTTCAGTCTGGCTGTCCATGTGCAATTTCTGCACATGTGAGTACATTCTTACTTTCCCGTTATTCTCAGGGTACAGTTGGCATAGGATTTGTGTCTTTAGAAATCTGTGGTATGTTCCTGAAGATAGAAATGACATCCACACATTAATCAGAAAATTGTGATAGTTTGAACATGGACTGCAAAATCTAAAATCTAAATTTAAGAAATGCATTTCTTCCAAATACATTTTAATTTTTTAAGGGGTGGGGTTATAAACACCTAGCGTGTCATAGTTCTCATTGTGGTAAGTATTAGAAGAACATGGACGGTCCACAGAAATGATTCGGGATTTACTCTCATTTGCATATCCATAATCTTATCACATTCTGACTCCTCACATGAAAGCTCTCTCTGTGTTTAGTTACTGAGCTATGAACATAAATTTGTGAATTGACCTGTAGGGCATGCTCCTGCCTGGAGCTTGAAACTGCAAAAAAAAATCCTGAAAATCAAGATACCATCTGCACAAAGAAACCACCACGCTTGACATCAAATCTTAAATTGTGTGGCCAGCACAGTCCTCCAAACTCTCTTTTTTCCTCATCTGCAATACAGATTTGCTAAACACCAGTGGGTATGGGGACTGTGGGTATTAGGTATATTCATTTAATTCATCTAGCAAGCCCATCTGATCACTTTGGATAACAAAAGGGACAGTGTGATGTGTTGGGCAGAATGGTGAACTTGGACCGAGGAGACCTGGGTACAACTTTGCTCAGTCATAATGAAATACCGGTATGATGCTGTGGTTGCAAGTAACAGGAAGGAAAGGAAAGGAGTACCAACACACACATGGCTGGATTTGTGAAGGGATTGCTTTAGTGTGGGATTTTTATACAAAGATTTTTGAGCAGGAAAGACTATTTTGGTGCTCGTTTCATTCCTTTAACATGCACGTTCTCTTTGTCCGTTGAAATAAAAACCTCTTTACTAGGTTTTTACACCTCTTCCCTAGTTTTTTTTGTATATTAAGTCTTTAGCAGAAGTAGTTTTGTTTAATTACTTTTCTTTTTTCAGTCCAACACATGTGCAGTGTGACTGAACATGACTGTGACCATTTCTGCATCAACACTCCTGGATCCTATGTATGTAAATGCAAACAAGGGTATATTCTGAACTCAGACCAGAGGACTTGCAATAGTGAGTTTTCTATTGTATCTCTCTTATATCTTACCAACTCATAAATACAGTCTTTGGTGTAAAATTGCAAAGCTGTTGTGGTCTCAACTGCCTGAAAACATTTGACATTACTTCCTTGGAAAATCAATATATCCACTCCTGAAAACTTTTTTTTATAAGGTAAAATGGTGGAATGGTTTGTGTGTGTGTGTATAAACATATTCTAAGAAAACTAAGTTTTCTCTAGTACAACATAGTGCAGTTTCTGATGTAAATGTAAGGCTGTACAGTCATACCTCGGTTTAAGTACGCTTCAGTTTGAGTACTTTCAGTTTAAGTACTCCACGGACCCGTCTGGAACGGATTAATCCACTTTCCATTACTTTCAATGGGAAAGTTCGCATCAGGTTAAGTACAGACTTCTGGAACCAATCGTGTACTTAAACAGAGGTACCACTGTACTTTCCTTTGCTCCATATCATTGCCTGCTTCTGGTGGGAGCTGGACAATTCTCAGCATAACAACACCCAGCATATTATGCACTATGCATAATGGGGAAACATCTTTGAGGGGGGAATTGCTAACATTTTCAGCAACGGGTCCATGTTGAACACCAACATTGCTATAGTTCACAGGAACACCACAAGAACACGAACATTGCTATAGTTCAGGCATCCCCAGACTTCGGCCCTCCAGATGTTTTGGACTACAATTCCCATCTTCCCCGACCACTGGTCCTGTTAGCTAGGGATCATGGGAGTTGTAGGCCAAAACATCTGGAGGGCCACAGTTTGGGGATGCCTGCTATAGTTGGTAGTACATGTACCTGTTGCCTATGTCTTTCCCCTTCCAATTCTCCCATCCTCATTTTTAAAAACACTTTCAATTTCCATTTTGTTTCACCAGTGGTGGAGCTTCATGCAGAGAGGGAAGAACAGGCGGGGGTGGGGCTGGCGTGCATCCTGGTTGCGTGCTGCGCCACCCACAGGGGTGTGGTGTGTGTCCTGGGGGCGGGGCGTGCCACCTGTGGGGGCGGGGTGCCCAGCGTGGGCAGGAGGACAGCCGCGATGGCACCCTGCCGGGATCGCGCTGCCGGGGGTGGGGCGCTCCCCCCCCCACTCCTCTTCCTCCGCCAGTCTCACATTTTCTTTTTCCTCTCTGCCAAAGATTTCTTCACTTTCCTTGCCAAAACAGTGCATGATATCTAGCCCTGTTAATCCTTGTCTCAGATCTTGTCATGGTTATTGTTTGCTATAGTGTAGAATTCATTTAAAATATAAAATATTTTATCTAAGATCTGGAGTCTTAGACTAGGGCTCCTCTCCTGTTTATGTTACCCTGTAGCATGTTTAAAAAATAATTAGCTGCAATTGTCTGTCCAGAAGATCAATGTGGCATTGTGGCACCAAATGCTTTATATACACCTCTACACAGTGTTTATAGTGAAGATTTCCCTCAGAGGCAAATCATTATGTTTTTCTCCACTTGTGTCTCAAAATAAACATTATACTGTACTGTAGCTCATGGCTTTTTTTGAATTCTAAGTGGACTTCCTTCCTATGATAACTTAGTTCACGTTATGTACAGCAAAGTGATAAAAATTACAAATAGCATGGGCATAATTAAATAGAAGGTGCCCCTACATCACCAGTTTATGACATACAGCTTATTGCCTTCTCTTATAAAGTTCTGATTTAGGACAGTAGTGCAGAAAATTGGCTGCAAGGAACATTATGATGAGTGGTGCCCAATGGGTGTCCACGAAAATTGCCAGAAATTGGGGCAGTAGGAATGCACATTAATTCACCGGTAGAATTGCTGTTCCTGACACAGCACATAAGTGCCTTTACTGCAATCAAGTGCTGAGAGAAAGGGAGCCATGGAGGGAGCAAGAGTGATGGTGGTCCATTTATATACCTTCCTAATGGTTTTTCTCGCTTTTTAAAAATGGCATAGTTATATTGTGGCCTAAGCTAAGTATAGATTCCCCAAGATATTTCTTTTTCCCCTGGCAACTATGGCCAAGGAAGCATGTGTGGCAGCTTCCGGTTTGTCTGCGAAGGGAAATGGCGGTGCAGAATGAGTTGTCTGCTTAAGTGACGACCATTACCGGGTTCTTTGGGTGTCAGGGGTGCCTGCCAGGGTTATGCACCCTCCTTAAAAAGCCCTGCGGACAAACGGGGTCTCGAGGGGACCAGCCGACTGGGGGGGGGGAACTCAACACGCTGACAGAGCTCTGACGCTGCATTGGCAGTGAGTGGGGTGTGTGTGAGAGAGAAGCAAATTGAGTTCGCTCATGGCTAAGAAAGCCGAAACCACTATTCGCCACCTGAAGCAGCAGACCTTCCAAGACGAGGTATTTATTGCCAAACCTATCAGCCAATCACCCATTCCCACCACTCCTTCTGAATAATACCCCTCCCCACCCTCTCACTATACAGTATATAAGGGTCTGGTGACTTCTGTTTCAGTGTATCTGAAGAAGTGTGCATGCACACGAAAGCTCATACCAATGACGAACTTAGTTGGTCTCTAAGGTGCTACTGGAAGGATTTTTTTTATTTTGTTTTGACTACGGCAGACCAACCTGTAATTAGTGTGATTTATTTATTGCCTTATTTTAATGATTTCTTTTAAATATTAATATGCCACCCTTCAGAATGACAGTTTACATCAAATAAAAGCATTTTTTTTTAAAAAAAAACCACTACTACAGTGTGATCCAAAAATATTGAATGGATTCATATAACCAGTCCCATCAGCAGAAGCTTTCTGGCCAGGGTTTTCTTCCTCTTTCCCCCGCTGCACCCCACAAAATTGGCTCTGATGGGATCAGGAGAACCCCACAGAACAGTGTGCAGGAGGAAGAAAGGAATAACATTCTGTCTGGCAAGCTGGAATGATTACATAGATTGAATGATGGGGAGAGTGTGGCATTGATTCTCTCTCTCTCTCTCTCTCTCTCTCTCTCTCTCTCTCTCTCTCTCTCTCTCTCTCTCTCTCCATGTGTCGTAGAATGACCAGAAGCATATAAGGCCAAAAGCACATTCCTCACATGGTCTCTAATCTCTGCAGATATAAATAAGCCTTGTTTACATTTTCAGACAATACATGGTCAACATTAACCAGATGTATTTAACTAAATGTTAGCACCAGATTTCAGTTAACTTCCACACTAAATTTAACATCCTCAAAATCACTTACCCTTTCTAATCTCTCAAAGTCACTGGCTATAATTCACATCTCATTAAAGCAAATGGCAAGGCTCTCGTCAGTAATTCAGGTCTGTGAATTTCACTCGTTGGCTGCAGTTCCACAACCAGTATATACATATATGTGACCCATTAATTTAATCAGCATTGACTTATGTGTACGGGAAATGTATCCCTGTGCTAGATGGCTTCCCTACACCCAATATCCAGATGTTGAGTGTGGATGCCTGTAGCAGGAAAACCCCGAAGTGTACATGTATTAGAGCAGGCATCCCCAAACTTTGGCCCTCCAGATGTTTTTGGCCTACAACTCCCATGATCCCTAGCTAAGAAGACCAGTGGTCAGGGATTATGGGAATTGTAGTCCAAAACATCTGGAGGGCCGAAGTTTGGGGATGCCTGTATTAGAGACTGAATCAAAGAAGGGCACTTTAAAGGATTGATATCACAAGTCTGGAATTCCCCGCACAGAGCAACCTCCAACAACTTATCCCTTCCTGTTTTTAAAGAGAATTTGAAGGGGGGAAAGGAGGATTTGGGAAGGCTTCTTAAAATAAATTAAAACCATTCTGCTTGCTAAACAGAAATGGTTCATCAAACAGATGATAGTTCATTTTATTTTTAGTGTCAAGATCAGGAGCAGTCAGTGGGGTCACTGCCATGGAAACCAGCCTCTCGGCAGCGGGTTTTGCTGCATACTAGGACAGTGGCTGAAAGAGGATGGCAGTGAAGGCACACCAGGGAGAGCATCAGATTGGCTCTGTTGGTGTGTTTCTGTAACCCCCCCCCCGGTAAGCAGCAGTGATGCAGCCACACCTGCCCCATTGTTTTTTTTCTGCAACAGACTAACATGGCTATCCTTAGTTTCACTACTGTTACTTTGTCTTGTTGGTTTCTAAATAGGTGCACCATTTAAATAATGTTTTGTTTATTCTCACATTTGGGCAATTAAGATTTCCTTTCTGAAAGGAAACAAAATGTATCAGGCATAGAGGGAACTTTGAAGAGACTAGGCATAGCGTATCCAGTTTGTTCGTGCAGAAAACAAACCTATAGTAAGAAAAAGTAAGCATGCCATTCTCCGGGAAAGCATGTGTGTATTTGTCACAATGAGCACAGATTGTATAAGTCAGCAGTTGCTTCTTTTACCAAATATTAAATCTATTATTTTCAGAATTATGTCTAGGTTTTTAAAACATCAGTATCACATATCAGTTTTGACACTTTGTTTTAGAATGTTTTTTAATGGAGTTGTTTATATATCATGGGCTTATGTTAAACATGACTTGCTTATTTTAATCTCTTTCTCACATTTATCTTTAAATATGTCCAAATCTCCCTGGTCATAAATTCTTGAGGTAGGAAAAACCATCTGAATAAGCAAGGGTGACTTTAAATCACTTAAGTGGTACCGATTGTGGATACTTAGTTTCTAGGCAATTAGTGACCTGATACTGTTTAAAAAAAAAAAAGCAATACTGCAAAGTATTTTCTTTTTTAATTGTTTGAATCCTATTTCTTGAGGGAGATCATTCTAGCTTAAAAGATCTGTCAGAATTTTAAACTAAAAGCATATTTATACTGCTACCAAATCTGCCAGTTGGCTATACAGTATATTGGCTTTGGGATGGGATTGCAGAAGATACAGGGACATGCTTTAAGGCACCTACTCAACTCACACAGAGCATAGTTCATGTAGGTCAGGAGATTATCAGCCAAACCTAACAAATTATGCATTTCTTGCTAGTTAGCATGAGAAGGGGCTAAGTCCACAGAGCTGTATTGCTGATAGGCAGATACTCAGACCATACAATTGGTAGAGAGGGCTCTGTGTGATGTCATTTCCCCTCCTCTCCTAGAGAGGAAGGAGCATATAGTACTTCCTGTTCCCCTCTCTGTTCCTTTGACTAGTGTTGGATGCAGAGATGCCTTTGCTTGCTCCAGCTTTTAGGCACATGGCTGAAGCCGGTTATATTGTAAATATAAGTATTTTGCCTGCATAGTTTTTACTGCTGCCACTTCTGTAAACCAGTGCAATATTATAAGTAAGTATATTATATATATATATTACTTACTTTATGAGTTGTTACCTAATTCTTTGTTAAGCGGGGTAAGAAGGGGGAAGCCAACTTACTTTGTTACCTGGATTTGCTCAAAAGGAGGCTTTGCAGCCTAATTCCTATACTTCTGATTTTGCTGCCAAGGTTGGGATTTTGAAACTCTGTTCAACCCACACATGTGGGAGCCTAGAGCAGGCATCCCCAAACTGCGACCCGCCAGATGTTTTGGCCTACAACTCCCATGATCCCTAGCTAACAGGACCAGTGGTCGGTGAAGATGGGAATTGTACTCCAAAACATCTGGAGGGCCGAAGTTTGGGGGTGCCTGGCCTAGAGAAATGAATTCCAATTAGTATACAGTATCTTCTCTTACCTATTAAAACACATCCCACAGGTCACACTTTGTTGACCCCAGTTTCACTCTGCACAAACTGAGAGAGGTAGCTGTGTTAGTCTTCTGCAACAAAAGCAACAGCAGAGTCTTTCAACACAGCATTTATTATGGCATAAACTGATGGTAGCCGGTGTGGAGCCCTCCATATGTTGTGGACTAATTATCTGGAAATCTGCATAGGTTTGCAATTCAGTGCTATTCAATTTCATTTCAAGTAAATCTTCCGGAAGTTCTCCCATTTCTGTCCATGTGGTAATGGAAGATTCTGATACACCTTTAGCCAAAGTGCTTGGTTTCAAGCCAGTTGATGATCTGATTGTAACATTTGCTGTTCCTGCAGATTAGTTCTGCATCCAACAGATAATTTTGGGTAAAGTAACAAAGCATATCTATATGTTCACAAACATCTCCAATATTACTGTCCTCTCTGCATGCAGTTACTATATGATACGAAAGATTGCAGGACCCGAGACAAAAAGAAAAGGTAGAAATGATGATGACACAGGCTGCAATCCCAGTTCTTTCTAAGATTGTGGTGCAATTTTTATATTTTGCAGCCCAGGACCTATGCGAAGTCGAAAAGCATGATTGTGAACAGATATGCGTGAATACACCCGGATCCTATGTTTGCCAATGTTATGATGGTTATGAACTTGAGGAAGATGGAAAGAAATGCTTCAGTATGTATCTGCTTCCTATTGTCCTTATACTAAAAAAAGAAAGTATTGCTATAACTGTCTTGGATATCTCTTAGCTCCTGAAAACCTTCCCATTAACCAGTTAAATAGTAATGGCTGGTATCCAAAGGGTACATTGGGCACAACCAAAGGTTTGGGGTGGGATTTTTTTACTTTCTCTCTATGAACTGAAGATCACCCTACGCCATATGAAAGTCCACTCAGTTTCAAAAGTAATTTGCTATGTGGACGGTGGTCAAAAGGGACAAAATCAAAGTCTCTAGGGCACATGAAACTAGATGTATGGTTGTTTGGATCCTACCCTTTGATAACAGTAACCCGAAAGAATCAGAATCAGAAGAATCTTTACAGTATTTGCATCAGCCATAGCCATAGCAATAAAATAAAATGTACTGAAGATAGAGTTAAAAACTTAACTATACGAAATACATTTTGGAGGTTTACATCAATAATCAAATAATAGATCTTGTTCTGATTGCCCCTGCTAAAAACCTTGCTGTTTCTGCTGTCACCTGATCATCTTGATCTGCTAAAAGAAAGGACACTGTAGCAATGGTTGAGCAACCCGGCATGGTCAATAATAGAAGGGCAATAACCTCACTCCTCAAATCTTTATAAAGATTGCAAGCCAGAAGCACATAAGCCACTGACTCCATACTGCCATCTCCATCCGCATGGACATAATTGTTTTTCCAGTAGAATTTTTTGAAATCGACCCTCAAGTACAGCCGAAGGCAGTATATTCAATCTTGCGAAAGCGAAAGCACGTCTGTATTTTGGAATTGTTAAATTTTGCAAATAGGGTGCCAAAGTGTCAAAATGACTAGGTGGAAAATAATCATACCTTGGACAAAAATTCCTTATTGTGGCCAAATTGTTCTGTCACTCGGTATCCTATCCGAAAGAATACAGTGGTACCTTGGTTTGCAACCGCTTTGGATTACAACCACGTCAAACCTGGAAGTGCGTGTCCCGTTTTTTTGGATTACAATCCTTTTTTATTATTATTACAAGCCATTTTGGGGGGGAGGCCCCAATGGCGAAAGCACGCCTTGCGTTACGACCTGTTTTGGTTTACAACCGGACCTCCAGAATGGATTAGGGTTGTAAACCAAGGTACCACTGTATCAGAGTAGGTACCCATATTACCACAAGGTTGACACGTGCAGAGCTTCTCTGGGGCCCAGAGTGGGAGTTTTGTTATAAACACACACAAAAAGCAGCTGGTCCCTGGCGGGGGGCCCCAACCAGTATAGCCCTCCAAGGCCCAGAGAATTGTACCCCGGCTGCCCCCTCACCTGCAGGGGCCTGCCACAGAGTCTCCTTGGTCACTTTCATTCCCATGAAGAAGGTTACCTATGACTGCAGGCAGATCAACCTCTCTAGTTTCTAGAGTATCAGGGATGACAGGGTGGCTGAGACCCATAAGTTGTCAGCTCACACGTTCCATTGCTTGTGGGGAATGGAAGGTTCTGCTGGCTGGGAAGCCGTAAGATAAAAGATTACAGAACTAATGTGGGAATAGGATGAAGGGAAGGAAGAATCCATGTAGTGCCACTGTGGAAATTTCTCTAGGCAGGAGAATTCCAGCAATGGCAGGAAAATTCTCAGACACAACAACAAACTAATAAGTTTAAGGGCACAAGCTCTTTGTGGTAGCTATGTGAGTTGTTCCTAATGTTATGATTGATCTGCTGTTTCCCACATTGTGGTCTTCCCTTTTCTGGTACTGGAAGGGAACACCTCCGCATTTCATTAATGAGTGTTCCTTGATGCTAAACAACTGTCTTTCTCAGGCTCCAGTTTTTGAAAGCTTGCTTTTAAAAAAAATGTGAAAGCATACTGATTCCATCATATGTTCAAGTTTTCTTAGGCCCATAAACACAGTCACACCCCAGTACTTTGTAAGCAAAACAGCTTCCCACAGCTGTACATTCTCTCTAGCAAACTTCACTCTGAAACCCATAAAACTTATTGCTTTTCAAATAACAGCTGTTTTATGTTACTACTTTGCATGAGGAATGGGTTATTCTTTGTTCTAATGAATACTTTACTTTCTGATTGCTGAATATATAATTTTTTTATATATAGATTGGATGCATTTCCATTTAGATGCATTATGTTCTTTTTTAATGTTTATTTAAGTTTTTTCATTTGTTTGAATACCTCCTGTCCTGTGTTCTACTGAGATCCCTAAAAATCAAACCCATCTTCTTTTGCATAGTATTCGTCAATTTCTCCAGGGGCACATAGATGTAACTGTGGAACTCCTTTCCCCTAGAGTTCTAATAGCCCAAATATCTAGCATAGGTGCCAGAATACTTTTCTTGTTCTTTAAGCTAGGGCTGAGCTATAGACAGTTCTCAGGTCATCCAGAAGCTGAAACAGACTAAAGAGACTGATAGGAAGACTTTTACAGCCCTTCCTATCCAGGAGGGCCCAATGGCCGACTTGTGTGTTGGGGGAGGGAGGGCCTCATCCAGAGCCTGAGAACATTTCACTATGAGGAACTTGTTCCAAATGGCAGCTACACAGAGAATGGAACCCAGTTCTAGCCCTGGCAGCTTCTGGCACTTCAGGGACACAAGGATTTTTTTAAAAAAAGCATTTCCATGCAATTTCAACCATGGTATAAGCTTCTCTGCTCAGACTTAAATATATTCCAGGCTCACTGGATAATTTAGCAGGATGTTATTAGTGGCTTATGAAATGATGAGTCCTCTTCTCACTGCTCAAAACATGTCTATTCGCATGTTCATGTTCTTTATTTTCCCTTCCCCTTGACCTAATTCTACAGAGGTGTGGCTTCTCTACATTTAGCTTGGAGGAACTCCATAATACAGTATGTGCAGCTATAGGCAGCTTAGGCTGAAGTCCTACGTACCTTCCAAATGAGTAAATCTAAATGAGCACAGTGGGACTTACTTCTAATTGTGTGCTGAAAAATCATATTTTTTTTTTAATGAATGCCCTTACCCTAGCCATATTTACTTAGATTTAATTATCATTGATTTCAGTAGACCCATCTAACAATGCTTAAGATTGTGGTCCTCTTGTACACTCCGTTTTAGTTTTTTCTACACCTTGAACTTTTAAGATACAATTTGCAGTGGCTCACGGGAATACTGTTCCCTTACATTTCCAGTGGTCAGGCATGAGTGTTGTTGCTTAAGTAGCTAAAACTTTACACCTGAGCACAAGGGAGAGGTGTCAGCAGGCTCAAGGGAACCCCAAGTTTTGCAGAAGACAAAAGTGCTTTCTTTCTCAAGAGTGGATTATATGTGCCAGATACTATTAGTTTCAAAAACCTAGAATAGTCATGTTGTCTGAACATCTCAACTTTACTCCAGGAATAAAGAGTAAATTACAGTCGAATCAGAGCCCAGCCATTCTGAATTTTGTGTGACGCTTAATAATTGAATCTATAGGACAGGGGGGGAAACTAAACAGTTTAAACATCAAGAACCGATGTTTTGACAGCACTGAAGTAATACTGCAGCACAGCACATATGTGTATGTGAGAACACACAAAATATGTTGCATATGTGGTGTTTTGTGTGTATACATTATCCCTTACCAGATAAAACTGTGAGCCCTTCACTGTTAATATTAGAGATGACTGACCCTCATCAGGATACTACCATTTCTTTCTTGCAACTCTTTGTTGGAATCCATTGTAATGTATATATGATTGGGACCAGACCATAGAAGGCAATATGTTCAGTGCCCCCACACCCTTCTGGCTTTCAAACAATGTGAAATATTTAACGAAAGTAGTAATCAGAAGCAGATAAACATGTTTTCAGGAGAAAGGAACAACAACAAAAAACAGATGGGAGAATTGTAGTCAGTTTTTTTCCACACCAATGGCCAATATCCCTGGTAAAAACAACCATCTATGCATATATTCTTTCTCCTGCAATACAGCGGACTACCTGAAGTGACTTTAAGATATACGTCTGTCAACTACCTTGCTGGGAATTAGCTATAAAGCAAATTCACATGTAAAGTATAAGAAGAACCAAACTGCCATTTTTATTTTTATTTTAAAGTCTAATGGAAAGTTTTGCCTACTTTACACTAATAGAAGTTGGTCTAATAAAATATCATCTTAAATGCTCTTCATTGCTAGATATTCCTATAAATGCTATCAGGTAAATGTTATAAATAGTTGGTCTACATGCTGTCCTATAAGTTTAGTATGTTTACAATTCATATTGCCTCATTTCAAAGTGGATATTGTAGAGCTGTAAAATATTTATTATGTTTTTGTATATGCTGGAAGCTGCCCAGAGTGGCTGGGGCAACCTAATCAGATGGGCAGGGTACAAATAATAATAATAATAAGATGATGATGATGTGTGTAATAATTGGAACTTTTTAGTTTAGAAAAAAGGCAAGAAAGAGGGGATATGATAGAGATTTATAACATCATGCATGATGTCGATGGATAGAAGGAAACTGTTCTCCTCAGGAAGCTGAATGCTGGTTGTAGCCAATGCTAGTCCTGCTCAGAACAGACCCAACTAATATCCATGAATTTCAATGGGTCTGCTCTGAGTAAGGGATCCAACCCTATTACTCATCTATTCGACAAAGGTGCTAGTCACTGACTACTTTTGTAGATTCGAAATAAGTTTGTAATACATGTTTTTGCATTGATTGGGACTTCATTGGTATAAATACTGTAAGTAAATTATATGTACTGTGGTTAGAGTAGATTGCCGTTACTATAATTTTGTCTCACGAGGCTGCTGAAAAATTGCGCCTGAGATTTTTAAGGGAAAGCTGATTATTGCTTTAATTTTCGAGAAATGTTCCATATGACTGTCTTCGGCCTGGAACAAGAAAGGTGTTTGCCAGGAAAGTGGTTACACATCCTACATGACGGAAAGTCTAAATTGTTTGGATTCTACCCAATTTCTTTAAGTCAGCAAAGCAGAAACTCCCATAATGTGAAAGAATATTATCAGCTGCTTTTTGTTCTGTTTTCCCAAGGTTGCCTAAATTATGGCAGAGTTATAGTTGTGGGGTTTAGGGAGAATGCATTAATCCAAACAAATGGACATCAAAAAAATTTTTTTTTTAAAGTAATATGATTTTGGAACGTAAAAAAGAAATATAACAGGATCTAGCAGCTAGTTCATAATGGTTTAGTTGGCACTGTTGGGAATGCCGTACTTGGTACAATTTATATGAAACATGACATTATTTCAAGGGCAAAAATGGAAACTTAGTTCTTTTTATTAGTCCAAATGATCTAAGAAACGACTTTGTGATTTGATCATGTTTATCCTTTGTTTAGAATAATTCTTTTAAAAACTGACACAAGCTCCACAGAGATAAAAACAGTTCAACTTCATCTATCCAAAATCTGCAGTGGATTCCAAACAATTTAGAATGTCCTGAAAGAGGGTTTGATTAACAGGTTTACATTTTAGGCAAATAGAAGGCATTTGATAAGGGCACAAATATTTTCTAATAAGCAGAAATTTTGGGTAATGGGAGTTTGCACAATGACAGATATACAATGTTTAATATTTTCGGGGTATAGCTTATACCATTTCACATCCACTTTCCCAAATTAGTTTAGTTTTGGCATCTTGCCTAGTGCTTTGTAGATAAATATTATGTTCCGTTCATGTTTAGAGAATATAATTTACCAAAATGACTACAACAATGCTTCTTGCTGTCAAAGAGCAATACAAGCCCAGTATGGTGTAATGGCTAGAGCAGGCATCCCCAAACAGCGGCCCTCCAGATGTTTTGGCCTACAACTCCCATGATCCCTAGCTAATAGGACCAGTGGTCAGGGAAGATGGGAATTGTAGTCCAAAACATCTGGAGGGCCGAAGTTTGGGGATGCCTGGGCTAGAGGGCTGGCTGGGAAGGCCCTGAGTTCAAATAGCTGTGAAGCTCAATGGGAGGCCCTGAGGCTAAGTTGCCTAATTTATAAGGTTGTTGTAAGGGGGGGATAGGGGACGGAGAATAGCATGCATGCATCTTTCAGCTTCTTGGAGGAAGAATGGGATAATAATGTAAGTAAACAAGTCATGGTGACCTATGAGGTCAGGGTTTACATCATAAGCTCGGTAACACAGAGGGACAAAACTAGTTTGCAGAACAGTAAGTGGCTTCATTGGACAGTTGCGAGATCCACAAATTGCTCATTCCTTTAAATGCTTTTTTAAGGGAGAGAGAAAAGGAAGCTGCTGTGTTCAACCATGTCTGCTTATGTCCTCCACCATTTGCCATGGTGGTGCTCAAATAAGGCCTCTTGATGGGGAGAACAGGTGAGGGGAACAAGGTGTGAAGCATAGATGTTACACCCTTTCTCAGAGGGTTTAAAGGTGTGACATCATTTTTTTAACCATTTATCCGCATAATTAGCTACCCCTGGTGGGAATTGGAAAATTCACAATGAATTGATATCACAACACAATACAGGAGAGAAGGAGTCAATATGGTACAGTGTTTAGAGTGTTAGACTAGAACATGGAAGACTTGGGTTCAAATCCCTGCTCAGCTATGAAACTCTGTGGGGGACCCTGGGCCAGTCATAGTCTCTCATGCCTTTCACTCCTTGGAGGAAAGGCAGGATATCAATGAAACAAACAAATTGACCCAGGGGTGCCATTTTTGGTAGACGCTTCGTGTTGTACCCAACACGCGTCTACCAAAAATGGCATCCCTGGGTCAATTTGTTTGTTTCATTGATATCCTGCCAATGTGGAGTTCTTCCTTCAGTGTTGTATGGAGAGAGCACGGCTTTTTTCAGCCTGAACTCAGTTCTAGCACCTTTCAGGTGGGCTCCATTGTCTAAGAAAACGAGTGAGGTGTTCATGGTGAGTTCCAGCACCTTTTTCTTCTTCTGGAAAAATAGTACTGGAAGAGAGAGACTAGTTCTAACCAAATCACTGCTCCCCAAAGGATCCAGTTCCTGAATATTGTTCCGTACGCACCACATTTTAAGTAACACCCTAGGTTTCTTCTAAACTGTAAATTTTCCTAGGCGATGACAAAGGAAACTTTCGTGTTTAACCTCGAGCAGTCAGAGTCAAGTTTATTTTGGCTCCACTGTGATAGTCAAGAAAGAGAACAGATTGCTGTTGAGCATCAGTGCTCAAATGTCTATTAGAACAGCTAGCACAGAGTTTGGAATGTGTCAGACTGAGTACAGCACCATTTCTACACCCGTGTGCATTGTCTCACCTGAGGGTCCATGAAGGCAACTTTAATTTCAAGGATTGTGAACCATTCCTCCAAACTCTGCAGTCCAGATGTATGGTATGCTGAAACCAAATAGGGAATCTCAGATCAGGGGGCCAAATGCAAACTCCCAGGTCTCCTCATCTGGCCTTCAGAACTCTCTGCAGGCCATTTACCCTCTCCCTAAACCATACCCCTCACTGGCTCTGCTAACCCCCCCTGAATGTCTTTGCCTGGCTGCAATGTGTCCTTGGAATCTGATAATGCCTCTGGCTTGCTTGCTCCTGTTCATCAGGCAGTGACTTTTTCCACCTGCCTTGCCCCAACCTTAGGAGCCTTCCCCAGACCATGTCTTTGAGAACTGCAAAAGCAGCTGGGAAGAGAGAAGAGGAGCTTGTGTGTGTGTGTGTGTGTGTGTGTGTGTGTGTACAATTTTATAAGTTGTGTCTCCTTGTTTCTCAGTTTGATCCTTTTACGTGGTTTTGTGGTATTTAATGCATTGTGACTTGCTGTTATTTTTTCTGATTATAGTTTAGTAAAAAAATATTGATAAGTGTGAACTGTTCAATTATTATTTGCTATTTAATTTTACTCTTTACTCTTATATTCTAATGCATTGTTGAATATTGCTTTATTTGATATAAGTTGTTTATTTTAAAGTTATTGTGACTTTTTCTGGTATTGGATGAGATTGTTATGAGGTGTGTGATATTTGCTGTCTATTTTATTGTTTCTTCAGCTTCTAAACCACCTTGTGTATAGTAATATAGAAAGGCGGTATACAAATTAAAAGTGAAATGAAAAAATGAAAAGGGATGGATGGTAGAGTGGGGTGTGTATGTGTAGAAAGAAGCCTACTGTAGAAAGGTGAAATTCACATTTGTTGCCCCCCCTTTCCCTCTGACCCTGCCCTCCACAGACATGTGGCCCTCTGAAGGTTACCCAGATTGGAATGTGGCCCTCAGGCTAAGCATGTTCCTTACCTGTGGTTTAAGTTATCACTGGCGTCTTACCAACCCACAGCTGACTTGCACGGGAAAATTGTCCACTGTGTAGTTCACACAGTTGGCTTCCAACATCTTCAAGGGATGTTGGAATTCTTCCCCAGGACACCTCACTTCCCTTTCCCATGAACACAAGGTATGGAAGATCATGCCTTAGAATGAAGTTCATGTCAGCTGCTCCAACAGGATTATAGCAACAATGTGATGGGAAGGTCATTTTAAACTTGCGCTATGCTCTTCGTGTCACTGCAGTCCAAATTGAATCTAGATGAAAAACCACACAAACACTGTCCACTTCTTTCAGCAGCACCTGACTAAGGGCCTTAGTTGATAAGTTGTTGTTATGTTGGCATCCGTCTGTCTTGAGAGACAATGGAGCTAGCCTCCAGGGATGAAGTCAAGCTGCTGCGTTAGCAACACCAAAGTGACTTCCTCAGGGTGCAAGCCTGGGCAGTGTGTATGGAAGTCCTGGGCTGCCCAGATGACGACACACGCCCCCTTTGGCCTTGCTGATGTGGTCCAAAGCAAAGCAGAGTTATACCTTCGTCAGCAGCTTAGCTGCAAGAGTTTCCGGCAGGAAGTGTACAAGGCACCATCCAGTCATCTTAGGAACTCCACTCCATATTTGTGTAGGGTTTTCTTCTCCGGAAGATATCCCGCAAGGCTACGGAGGTTTAGGATCAGAGTTTTCCATCTCCTAGATGGGCTACCTGCCCACCGCCAACGTTGCAAACATTCATTTGTCAAGTTCCGTCCCCGAGTGAGCTTGTTGTTCTTGTTTGTTTTTCAGTCGTAAATTACTGTGCTTTGAATAACCAAGGCTGTCAACATGAATGCATTAATACTGAAGACTCCTACTACTGTCAGTGCCGCAAAGGGTTCATTCTCAATCCAGATAAAAAAACCTGCAGACGTAAGTTTTCCACATCTATGCTCAGTTTCTTTCAGATAGTAGCACACAGGTGCATGCAATCTGTTGTAAGGGGAAGTGTCACATTTCCACGCCAGACCACCATCTGTTTTGCATGCAGGAGGTCCTGGCTACAGTCCATGGCAGGCATCCCCAAACTTTGGCCCTCCAGATGTTTTGGGCTACAATTCCCATCTTCCCCGACCACTGGTCCTCTTAGCTAGGGATCATGGGAGTTGTAGGCAAAAACATCTGGAGGGCCGCAGTTTGGGGATGCCTGGTCCATGGCCTCTCCAATGAAAAGGATCTCAGGTTGCAGATATTCTTGAATGGCCATTCCTAGTAGGCGAAACTGGCCTAGATGAAGTACTGCCGTAATGTACAATTAACAACACTCTTTAGTACATGTGCCTCTATGATACAGGTGGCAGAAAACATGTGTTTGTTGCATGAACACAGTACAGTTTTAGCATACAGTACATTTGAACTGTACTGTTTTCCATGCTCCTGCCAACCTAGCAGTTCGAAAGCACGTCAAAGTGCAAGTAGATAAATACAGCGGGAAGGTAAACGGCGTTTCCTTGTGCTGCTCTGGTTCGCCAGATGCGGCTTTGTCATGCTGGCCACATGACCTGGAAGCTATACGCCGGCTCCCTCGGCCAATAATGCGAGATGAGCGCGCAACCCCAGAGTCGGTCACGACTGGACCTAATGGTCAGGGGTCCCTTTACCTTTACATTTGAAATATTTTACATATGTGCCTTAAGAACATAATATGTGAAGCACCACTAGGTCACGAAAGTTCCAGCCCTGAACCATTTAGGAGTAAGCCCCATGAAACTTACTTCTGAGTAGGCATGTATGGGATTGTGCTAGAAGGTCTACTTCTATTTCCGTTTGTTTGGTTTGGTTTTTGCAAACATTCAGAGTATACCTTAGGGCCAAATGACATGTGACTATCAAATTGGCTTAACCTGGCCATTTTATTTTGAGGGGAAAGCAACACAGGGCCCTTGTTCCAGCATGTGCTCCCATCCAGATTGCGGCCCCCAAGCCTGCTGAAAATGGGTCCCCCCACCACCACCAGCTGCTTTTTGCCACCCAAAGTGCGGTTTGCGAGCTTCCCTGAGCTGTCTTTCTGGTAAATAGTCAGCATAATGGGCTAGTTGGAACACTGGCCTAGTCCACATAGTCTCCAACTGCCCCTGAAAATGGCAGGACTGTCGCAAAAACCTGTAAGCCATCATGGCCTCTCACTTTCTCATGCTGAGCCCCGAATTTCCATCTCTGTTGAGGTACGCTAACCGGAAATGGCTTCATGTTGGGGGAAGAGAGTGTTGCCAACTGAGGCCTCATCCTCCGTTGGAAGGAAGGGAGAAGAGTCTTGTGCTGGGTCCGAGGCTGACCAGCTGGCCAGCCAGTGGAGTAGCAGCAGCATCAGGAAGAGGAAGAGGAAGAGGAGGAAAGGGGAAGGAGGCAACCGAGCCACTGCCACTGCCATCCTTGCCATGGGAGGTTGCGGCTCTCCAGGCTGGCAGACCCCTAGCCACCCATCCAGCTGGTCATGCCAAATAAAAACAAGGAGAAAGTGAGCTAGGTTAGGCCTGACGAGAAGACAGCGGCTGGAGGAGACCCTGGGCAAGAGCAGGGAAAGGGTGTAGCTGGTGGGGTGCAGGCCGGCCTGTGGGGGGGCTGGAGTTTAAGCGGTAGCAGGGGCAAGGAGATTATGGGAGTCATTGGAGCTAGCTGGGCTTCAGGGAGGGGTTGTCTGTATCATGGAAAACTTTAACAAGAATATTAATGTGCAAAAACCCCTTAAAAAGCCCCTCCTGGCAGTGATACTGATGTAGACTAGAAGGTCCCTATCTTCATTTGCGGAATGTTGGGGTTATGGGTCCAACAAGGCAAATTAGATGTATTCTGTTCCCATTAGTGGCTGGCAGGGTTGCAAGGGTGGACCTCCTAACACCTCCTGTTGCCGCCAGTTATTGAGAGGGCAGGGCAAAGCAGAGCAGCACTGACCTCAACATGTTGCAGATGCAGCTTTGGGAGTGTCAGACTGGCCTGCGGTTTGCTTCTGTCCCCAGATTTATATTTTCTTCAATTTTCTGTGAAAAACTAATGCTCTTCTTATAGTCCCATCTCTGGCTGAAGCCTTTATTTTTGATTACAGTCTGCTCACTTTGTGTTCTACTCCTCCTGTTACTTAAATAATAATAATAATAATAATAATAATAATAATAATAATAATAATTCCCCCCTCCCTCCCAATTTTCAGGACCAGACTACTGTGCAATGCAAAATCATGGCTGCCAGCAGGAGTGTGTCAATACAGATGAATCCTATTACTGCCGATGCCAGCAAGGGTTTACTCTCAATCCAGATAAGAGAACGTGCAAAAGTATGTTGTCCTAAAGTGTATAGTAAGTTCATCTGTTTTTACTTCTCAACATCAGCATCACGGCTTTTTTCAGTTCCTTTTTGCCGTTTTGAGGTGTAACTTTTGAACATGCATTTAAAAACCACCTCCTCCGTATGTCCGCATTATAATTCCTAAAAATCAACCAACCAATCCCCCATGCACATAGAAGTATCTCTGTGCCAACTTAAAGAAGCGCATGTGCATTAAGAAGCCTTCTTGGTGGAACTCCGGTCCCATGGCGTTCTACCAAAATACCATCCCTAAGCCTCTTTAAAAACCAGTATGAAACTTAGAAGTTGCACTGACTTTTGGCGGCTGGTTTGCGTGGAGGATTTTGCATGTTACCTTTTTAACCTTATGTTAAAAAGTTATGTTTTAACTTCCTGCCAACCTAGCAGTTTGAAAGCACGTCAAAGTGCAAGTAGATAAATAGGTACTGCTCCGGCGGGAAGGTAAACGGCGTTGCCGTGTGCTGCTCTGGTTTGCCAGAAGCGGCTTTGTCATGCTGGCCACATGACCTGGAAGCTGTACGCCGGCTCCCTCGGCCAGTAAAGCGAGATGAGCGCCACAACCCCAGAATCGGTCACGACGACTGGACCTAATGGTCAGGGGTGCCTTTACCTTTACCTTATATATTACGATAGTGCAAAGTTATTTGACTATTATTCCCAGAAATAGCCAGAGCCATGCATTTTGGAGAACAACACTTACACAAAGAAACTGATGAAACCACCCTAAGACGCAGAATTGTATCTAGGGTTGAATGGTAGGCTCTTGGTAGGGGGCAGTGAAATGGAACCCCAAGAGCCAGCAGCATACGTCTTAGAGAGAGGGCAGCACTCACCTGACCTCCAGACAGCAACATTGCTGCTGCTGCTTACTAAGAGGTAGAGGGGGAAGGGAGAGGTTGGTGTGGTGGAGCCTATCTGGCACTCCCATTTGTGTGTTTGCACACATGCCTTCCTTACTGCCACCTTGCCTGTAAGCAGCAGCACGACAGATGGGAGGTCAGATGAGCACTGTAGCCCCATCACACCATCCACTACTGCCAACAGTTAAAGTTGCAGACCCCCTCTTAGTTTTCCCAAAATGAAATGCAATTCAAATTATTCCTGCACTTTACAAGTAGAACAAACAAGCATGGCAGTCCCCATGTTTGTTTGTTTTTGGCAAACCATGGTTTGTCACCTTCCCCCCACAATGCACCACTTCAAAAATGAAATTTTGTAGAGCATTGCATTTTGGGAAAAATAAGATGGCGGGTGCAGTGGAGGCCCCAGTAGGCAATGTCATCACTAATGGCACCATTGGGTTTCAGCAGGTGTTCTACTGGGTATGCTAAGCAGTGATGATGGACCTGCTAAAATCAGCCAAGAACTCTACATAAACAAACCATACCAAGTGCAATACACACATATATTCCCTGCAATAGCCAAATATCTTGAAAGGTCTTGCCCTCCTGCTACTGTCTCTTGCATATGCAAAACAGTCCTAGTGAACTCTTTATTTTGCTTTAGGTGTCTAGCACCAAGCTGGAAGGTGAGGTTTTTTTTAATGGTTTTGCATGATGGTTCTTAAGTATTATTTTTAAACAATTATGTTCCAGCATAGCTACATTACATGCTTTCCTTTCCTTCCCATAGGAATAAATGTCTGTGCTTTGGGAAAACATGGCTGTGAACATGAATGTGTTAACACGGAAGATGGGTATACTTGCAGATGTCGAGCTGGATATGCTCTGAACCGTGACCGCAAAACATGCAGAAGTGAGTATGTCAGACATTCTGGTGGAGTTAATCTGTATACTGGACAGAGTTCTGATGCAAACCTATGCTATGTATCTCCTAAGGCTTTTATAAATACGGGCTTTTGTAAAGCTAGCAAGATTCAACATAAGCTGAGATAATGCCAGCATGTGATTTAAATATTTTTCTTTAACAAACAAACTTGCGGCAAAGTTCTAGAAAGAGGAATTACTTACTGCTGGATGTATTTTAGGTCCTTATCTTGGAAAGTGCAGAAAATAACTAAAACAATGAGAGCACACGTGTGTGTGTTTTGTTATTGGTTCTGGGCCTCTCTGTTTCCTTGCTTTAGGCATCTCTTACACAAAAAAATGACTTATTGATTTATTTTTGCAACTCCACATGGCACTTAGTTAAATTATGGAATTCACTCCCACAAGAATTGGCAATGGCTACCAGCTTGGATAACTTTAAAGGGGGATTAGACAAATTCGTGGAGAATAAGATTATCAGTTGCTGTTTACCATGAAGGCTGTATTCTGTCTCTGCTGTAAGTGGCAATATGATTTGGACTGCCAAGTTGCTAAGAATCACAAGTGGGGAGTGCTCTGTTGCAACCAGGTTCTGCTTGTGAGCTTCCACTTGGCATCTGATTGGCCAGGGTGAGAACAGGATGTTGAACTAGATGGGCCTTGGACTGATCCAGCAGGGCCTCCTCCTGACGCGTGTGATGTCGTATGTCTGTGTCGCATGTGTGATGCCATGTGCATGTGATGAGCTCCTCTCCCCCCCCCCATGTTACATGAAACTCAGCACCTCTGAAATCAGGGTATCTCTCATCTGTCCAAAAATCTCTTTTTAAAAAAATGGTAAATGCAGGAGGGGTAGGATTAGAATCAGGACTATGGCACTAGGGACGGGATTTTTCATCCTTTTTCCCTGTAACATTTTCCTGATGCAAAATCTGCCCCCAGACTACTATTTTGTAGGAGAAAACCTATAGTGTCATCCATGGTACCACGGGTTTCCACCCTGAACCAACTGAAGCTTCAGGGAGGCAATTCATATTGAGAAAATGGTACACAGATACAGGTTTGTTTGTTTGTTTGTTTGTTTGAAAAAACCCTCTCCTCAATACTACATGTCAAACCACAATCTCCTTCTTGTGGCTTTATTTACCAATAAAAAACACAGGAAATCTGAACACAGGTCCCCTGGTCTCCTTTCCAGTTTGGCCCTCCCTGAAAAGTCAGGTCATGCAAGTGAATTGTTGTTGTTTAGTTGTTTAGTCGTGTCCGACTCTTTGTGACCCCATGGATCAGAGCACACCAGGCACTCCTGTCTTCCACTGCCTCCCGCAGTTTGGTCAGACTCATGTGCGTAGCTTCGAGAACATTGTCCAACCATCTCGTCCTCTGTTGTCGCCTTCTCCTTGTGCCCTCCATCTTTCCCAACATCAGGGTCTTTTCCAGGGAGTCTTCTCTTCTCATGAGGTGGCCAAAGTATTGGAGCCTCAGCTTCAGGATCTGTCCTTCCAGTGAGCACTCAGGGCTGATTTCCTTCAGAATGGATAGGTTTGATCTTCTTGCTGTCCATGGGACTCTCAAGAGTCTCCTCCAGCACCATAATTCAAAAGCATCAATTCTTCGGCGATCAGCCTTGAATAGCCTCTACTATAATCATAGAAATCAAAGAGGGTGTGCCTTTGCATGTAGCGTGAGCTTTTTCCATCCCATTCCTGTACTTAGGCACAGTCTGGAGGAATCGTGCAGACTGTTTGACTATTTGAAATGGTTCTAAGAGTGAGCTATAAAAATAGCAAAGAATGTCTGCTAGCAGAAAGTTAATAGAGAAGTTTGTTTGAAAAGGGGATTTATTCCCTTCTCTCTCTCTCTCTCTCTCTCTCTCTCTCTCTCTCTCTCTCTCTCTCTCTCTCTCTCTCTCTCTCTCTCTCTCGGCTCTATTTCCCCCCAGAAAAAAGAAAGTGTTTTGCTCTGTACTGCCAGAGCCAACATAGAGAGAAATGTACATTCATAAAAGCACGTATCAGCTGCACCTCCCAGTTGTTCCTTTGCATGAGAAACAAACAGTCCAGGCTTCAAACCTTAAGAAATCCTCTGTTGCATGCATATCTGGCATTCTCTCTCCTCTGTTACGAAGTGCCCCTGCAACAGCTGAGCAGTCACTCTAATTTGCAAAATGGTGATGTTAGGTTATGTTATGTACTAAGCTTGGATCCTAGAACAATAGGCAAGTAGGATCCCGGAATGGAACATCTGATTGGCTTGCAGGAAGAAGTTAATCAGCCTATTAGGCTGGTAGGATCGTGGAATGCAACAACTGATTGGCCTGCAGGAAAAGACCAATCAGGCTCCAGGAGGGAAGCAGAATCAGCCAATCAGACGAGACTCATTGTGTAAATAATGTATATAAAAGCCTAAGGTTTTGGGGCATTTCATTCACTATTTTACAAGCTGCAATAAAGAGCATGAAGTCACTACAGGACTCCGAGTATATTTCAGGTTACCTCATTTCATATGATTAAATTATAATCTTGCTACACAGTCAATCCTGAAGATTTCACTGTGAATGTCACATTGTGGTGACTTTACCAAGTATGATTTCTACTCAAAAAATGTAAACAGTAGTCCAATCCACCATCCACCCAGTTTAAGGGAGGCTTGGATTGCTTTGTTAATATAATAGAGTACACTTTATCAGATGTTCCCTCAGTTTTCAGGTATACAGTTGTACCTTGGATCTCGAACGAATTAGTTGCCAAACGTTTAGGCTCCCGAACAATCAAAAACGAGAAGTGAGTGTTCCAGTTTTCGAACGTTTTTTTTGGAAGTTGAACGTCTGGTGTAGCTTCCGTGGCTTCTGATTGGCTGCAGGAGCTTCCTGCAGCCAATCAGAAGCCCACGCCTTGGTTTCCGAACGTTTTGGAAGTCAAATAGACTTCTGGAACGGATTCCGTTCGACTTCCAAGGCACAGCTGTAATGGGTGTGGGTGTAAAAAAAAATGGGGCCACGTGACAATGAAATGCAGAAAGTACAGTCTGTGTCCATTCTGTGCAAAGTTTTAACAAAGTCACAGTTTACAACAGTGGGCTTTGCTGATCGTTGTTACTCACTTATTTTTTTTGCTTCTGGGCTTTAAAAATGCTTTAACATTCCAATGCATTCTTTGCCATTGCTGATACATAACAATCCAGGAAAAGACCACTGTGCTGAGTCCAACCATGGCTGTGAGCATCTGTGCCTGAACACCAAGGACTCTTACATTTGCCAGTGTTCCGAAGGTTTCATCATTAATGAGGATCTGAAGACCTGTTCACGTAAGTCTCTTGATTTGGTTATTGCATATAATTAGAGAAAAACGAGGTGGGTTAAAGTGCTGAATTTTTTTATTTTCTTCTGAAAGGCAATTTTGAGGAAGACTCGAGATTATAGCATGCACTCGGGTTTTTTGGGAATCCATAATTAAAGCAGACAGGTTGAAATCTTGAGCCAATAAACAGAAACAAAGCTTCATAGTCCCATATTCCAAGCTAGCCCTTTAAAATTGATAGTGACATTCCCCGTTATTTTCTTTGCCATCTTGCACCACCCCTTTCTTCCATTAGTGAGGCATTCCTCAGTGGGCTGCTAGTGGGGCCAGGCATGACACACCTTCTGGTTTTTGTTTTAACCCACTGTTTTACGCGAGTCTGGTGTATTGGAAGACTTGTATCTTTAAAAACAAAAAAAAAGCATGCATGCAAAGGTAAACAACACCTGCCTGTATGCCCACAATGGACCCCAGGTTTGTGGAACTCAGGGTGGGTGGGTTAGTACTAATTGAGGGGAAGGGGAAACAGCACACAGTGAGAATACATCCCATCAAGCAAACCCCACTTGTGTGGATGGGGGAAATTGAGACAGAATTCACTTGAATGTGCTCATGTGTGGATGAACTTGCACAAGGAAAAAACAAATATGCGCAACTTATATGTGCATTAACACTTTGGTGTGTACACAGCCTAAGTTTAAAAGGGGAGAAGGCCCATTGGACCTTAACAATTCCCCAAATCACTAGTAATGAGTGATATAACTTCACTTTCCCCGCTCAGTTAATTTTGAGAATCTTTGGGTGGTATTCAACTCTGTTTTACTTAGAGTAGACCAATGGAATTAATGGACCTAACTAAGGGCTTGCAGACACTTCCGCTTGAGCCGTGCCTAGAAAGCACGGGGCCACATGGTTTTCCCCTTGGCCCACTCCTTTCCCAGGGAAAACCTGCTCTTTAGCTCTAAATCAGAACAAACAGCAAGACATGGAAAACCTGATTGCCGTCAGGCATGTACAGAGCCTCTCTGCTGCCCATGGTGGCAACCCGCTCCGTCATGATGCATGCGTCGTGACGTAATGTCACGACGTAATGTCGTTATGTCATGACACATGTGCACAACGGAGCGGGTTCCTTGTGCATGCGCACTATGGAGCATATTGCTGGGGGCGGTGCTCCAGCGCCCGGATCCGAGGATCCGGATGCTAGAGTGGCGGCGCTGGCAACCCAATCCACCGGCGCCCCTCGCCGCTCCACCTGAGTAGGAAGAGGCACAAAGCGTGCTATGGATCGGCTTGCCGTGCACTTTGTGCTTCTTCTTACTCAGGTGGAGTGGCAAGGGGCGTCAGCGGCCACCGCTGACACTGCTCTCTGGCCCGCCCCTTGCCTCCGCCCCACCAGGAAGAAGCGGGGGGCAAGGCCAGCAACATCGGGGCCTCAGCGGCCATTGGTAGAGGTGGCGAGGGGGCGCTGCGCTGACCCCCGGAGAGTGGAGCCCGGGGCACCTCGTCCCCCTATTGCAATGCCCCTGATTGCGGTTTGCTCTGATTGAGCACTAAAGAGCAGTTTTCCTCAGGTGGGAAAGCAGCAAGACAACAGGAAGTGTGGCTACATCCTTAGTTATGTTCATTAGCTTCGATGGGTCTACTCCCTCTGAGTAAAACAGTTTAATATCAGCTAGTCTTTTTCCTACATAAAAGTAAAATCAAGCAATGTGACCATCAGAACGACAACGGTGTTACGCAGCCATTCATGATTATGGTACTACTGGTACTTGATCAGGGTTAGCAGAAATATGTAGCTTTAAGATAAGTACCTAGTATGTATCTGAAGAAGTGTGCAGGCACACAAAAGCTCATACCTATGACAAACTCAGTTGGTCTCTAAGGTGCTACTGGAAGGAATTTTTATTTTATTTTTTGTAACCTAATATGTATGTAATCATATGACAACGCCTTGTGGTTGAGCAGTTAAAAAAGAAACTTGGATGCTATGGCTTGAAAGGAAAAACTGAAAATTAAGGGGAATAACACTTTAGTACTAGCTATTCTAACCCAACCCTAGGTGTCTGTTTGAATCCAGACTAGCAAAAAACAACAACAGGCTTGCTGAAAATGTTTTTATCAACCTACCAATGGAAATAGTTCTTTTCTGGGTAATAGGACAAATGTTTATCCTTTATGCAGTTTTATTTTCCTCCAGGCAGCACTTGGGATTTCCATCAAAAGCTCTAAAATTTTATATTTGATACTCAACTGCTGTGTGTAAATTTCTCATTTTATGGCTTTTCCTTCTGGAGATTCTTACTTCCCAATTTGCCTTGCTTATTATTTAGAAACAGGCACTACTTCTTTTGTGCTGCTAGGAAATCTCATGGGTTATATTACTCAATTGACAAGAAGTTTAAATCAACAGCAGAGGAAAGAGCCCAACACACTCATTCTAGTTCTAATACAAAACACTTGAGAAATAAGTGGCTATAGCCCCTTGTGCGAGCAAAGAATTATCCAACATTGGGGGCAAATTAGCCTTTTTGTGACCCACCATTGTCTCCCAAGAGAGACGGATGCCAACAAATTTCTGTTACGTTTTTAGTTGTGTATCTTTTTTTAATAGGTTGTAAGCCACCTTCAGCATGGCTTTTAACTTTGGAAAAGTGCCATACAAATAAAATGATTGATTGGTCCAATTACCAAGTGGTACTTTAAATCTCTTCAGGGACGCAGGTGGCTCTGTGGTCTAAACCACTGTGGCTCTTGGGCTTGCCGATCAGAAGGTCGGTGGTTTCAAATCCCTGTGACAGGGTGAGCTCCTGTTGTTTGGTCCCAGCTCCTGCCCACATAGCAGTTTGAAAGCACGTCAAGTGCAAGTAGATAAATAGGTACTGCTCCAGTGGGAAGGTAAACGCCGTTTCCGTGCGCTGCTCTGGTTCGCCAGAAGCGGCTTAGTCATGCTGGCCACATGACCTGGAAGCTGTCTGCGGACAAACGCTGGCTCCCTCGGCCTAGAGAGTGAGATGAGCGCCGCAACTCCAGAGTCCATGACTAGACCTAATGGTCAGGGGTACCTTTACCTTTTTTAAAAACACAGGGAGCCAATGTGGTACCCACCAGATGTTGTTGGACTGAAACTTCCTGAACAATGGCCATGCTGGCTGATGGGAGCCGTGGTCCAGTATCCTCTGGAGGACTCCACATTGTCAATTCTGCCTGCTTTAAATGCACAGGAACTCCGGATACACATTGGAGTACACAAGTGTTGAGCTAGAGTCATAGGGTCCGTTGGTCTGCTCTTGGTGTGACACTAAATGAAAGTGCACGTCCTTTCTTCCACCCCCACCCCCCCCAAAAAAAGATTGGGTGGGAGGGGGTTGGTTTATTTATTTATTTATTTCCAGTTTATTTTAATTCTGTACACAGAAGACTAAATCTACCAACTCTTCAGAAACTTCTTCAGTTATTATCCTGTTTGCCATGCCTTCATTTCCCTTCACCTGTTTTCAGGTTTCAAGTTCCCTGGGTGCCAGGACCTCTTCTTTGCAAATACATAATAATATTTGCAACCTTTTTATTCCCAGGAGTGGACTATTGTTTGCTGAATGACCACGACTGTGAACATTTGTGTGTAAATAGTGAAAGATCTTACACCTGCCAGTGCTTTGAAGGATATGTGCTGCGTGGGGATGGGAAAACTTGCAAACGTAAGTTTGTTCCCCCCCCCAAAAAAACCCTAGTTAACTTATTTTTTTGTCTTTTTTGACTGTATAAAACAGATAAATAAAAATTGCCAGTGGTTATTACTGTGAATAACAGTTACAGAATTACCCGGGGGTGGGGGCAATGTTTTCAGACTTAACTAGTAGATCTAAGCAGTATTGTGTAGTATGATTATTGCTGAGCTCGGACCAAAGTTCAAATGAGTGATTATGAGAGGGAGCTTGGGAAAGCAGAGCCAAAGATTTTCTAGCCTTCATGTTGCCTCATATGGTGACCATGTAGCATTACAAAAGAAACGAATGGTCTGTTTTCAGGTAGAGATGTCTGTAGATCTGTCGACCATGGATGTGAGCACCTTTGTGTCAGCGACGGCGTTTCCTATGCCTGCAAGTGCCACGAGGAATTCGTACTGAGCGAAGATGGAAAGACCTGCAGAAGTAAGCAAGCACTCCTTAATGGGCTATTCATTCTGAAGGCTCTGGTCTCAGAGGCTGGGAGTGCTGTTTCAGCACTTCCCTCCCTGCAGCTCAGGTGTGTGGCATGCTATAGCTCATCTTTGCCTACTGAACTAACTGGGTGTGGCAGGTGGAGGACCAGTGAGGGCTGTAGAGATAGACCCTGCTGCTATCTCATGTTGAATCCATAGGCATCCATGGGCATATATAGCCCTGATCTCTAGGCCTCCTTAGGCATGATTAGAGTGGTCTCATGCTTCTGCTGTCTTGCTGGAGCTTGCACATCTTTCCACGGGGGGAAAGCACAGGTTTCCTTTTTGTATTTTATAAGAGGCTGCAGAAAGTGGAGATGTCAGTACACTTGCACATATTATTTCCCCAAATTTCTTGTAACGTGCAATGAAGTCCTCAGCAAATTTGAGATTGTGTCTCAAAGAGCATCTCTGACTGGCACATGGCTAGTTGCATGCTACTTCTGAAGAAGACTTGCAGCCCCCTAATAGAGCTGGGGAGGTCCTGGAGAGCTCACTTGGAAGCTTGTAGGCAGGATTCTACCGGTTCACCGTTTCTAATCTAAAGTCTCCATTGAGAAATATGTCCTCAAATCAATTGGCTATGGCTGTGTTTGCGCTAATAAATACGGCATCACTTATATCTGCAATACTAGGAAGCACGCCTACTAAAGGAGGCTGTAAAAACCTGAACCAAGTACACAGTGAAAAGTGGGCTCATAATCGTCATGTGAATTCATTTTGGCAGTTGTGCGAAAGCAGGACGTGATCTGGGTTTTATTTCATCTTTGCAATATTGGTCATTCTACCTTTGCATTTATTTCACCTGGAAAACTTATTCATTATGAAAATTATCATTAGGTAAAGACCTCTGTAAATCGGTTGATCATGGCTGTGAGCACCAGTGTGTCAACAGTGGATACTCCTATGCCTGCAAGTGCCACGATGGATTTGTATTAAGAGATGATGGGAAGACATGCAGAAGTAAGCAGCTCAGTCTTGATCAAAAGATAGTTCTCGTAAATCTGTTCCATCTGTTTTAATCAGCAAACTCTCTTAACTATACTCAGATCAAGATGTCTGCAAATCTGTGGACCACGGATGCGAACATGTCTGTGTTACTAATGGGGATTCATATGCCTGCAAGTGCCATGAGGGATTTCTATTAAAGCAAGATGGGAAAATGTGTGGAAGTAAGTAATTTGATTATTCCTCCTATCAAATGAATTGTTGTTGTTGTTTGAAGTTGTTGTTTTACTTGTAGAAAAACAGGCCCAGTTCACATGCAACCCTGCTGCTACTCCAGCAAACACAAGAAGAGATTGGAGGCATTTGCTTCTGGGCTATACTAACAATAGTTTGACATTTTTATCGATTATTATTTTCTTTATTTCTGTCCTGCCCTTCTTCCCAAATGAGCCCAGGGCGCAAACAATCAAGCAGTTAAAACAATACAGTTAAATAAAATAGACATTTAAAAGCATTAAGAACACCTAAAACATTCAAAAACATGCCTTCACAACCAATAATTTCAAGATTTGCCAGGATTTCAGTTTCAAATGGCTAGGTGAACAGAAATGCTTTTAATTTCCCCTTGAATGTTAATAACAAGGGAGGGCATTCCACAAAAGGGATACCACCACAGAGAAGACCCTGTGATGTCTGACGAGGTCAAACTGTGTTTAGTTTAAGCTATGGTGTATTAAAACAAGACAATAGTAAAGTATGGTTTCTGATTCTGGCTTGTTCCAGTAAAGCATAGTTTTAATCAGGCATCCCCAAACTGTGGCCCTCCAGATGTTTTGGCCTACAACTCCCATGATCCCTAGCTACTTACTTATCAAACCTTTATTAGGCATTATGCAAATAAAACCATAAAAGAGAAAATAACATATAAAAGCCTTGAAATATATATAAAAAGGCAGCAGTTGGCTACATACATATATATATATACATGCATATAGAATCAGTGGTTTTCCTTGTTAACCTGCTCCTTGGAGGACTGCTACCGGTTGATCCCTAGCTAACAGGACCAGTGGTCGGGGGAGATGGGAATTGTAGTCCAAAACATCTGGAGGGGGCGGAGTTTGGGGATGCCTGGTTTAAATGATGCAATCATGGTTCAGCCATTGACAATGCACTTTAAACCAGTGGTCTTCAACCCCCGAGCCACGGACCGGTACCGGTCCGTGGATCAATTGGTACCGGGCCGCCCAAGGAACATTTAAATACAGTTAAATTAAAATTATTAAATCAAAACAATCTAAATAAAATATAAACAATCAATGTCCCCCCCTCAGCGGGCCGCGGTAAAATTATCAAACGTCGACTGGTCCGCGGCGATAAAAAGGTTGGGAAGCACTGCTTTAAACAATGCAGTTTAAACCAGGAAGAATGTTTTCAGTCTGCCTCTCTGGTACATGCTGGTTGGGAGGTCAAATAGAGTTAGGAAGATGAGTGAAGCATCAGGTTAGGAAGTGGAGTCCAGCCAGCCAGGCTCATCTCCCTGTTTCTTTCAGGCCCTAGGCTGCGAAGATTAAAATATGTGAAGCACCAGACCTGACTATTCTACAATCTTTGTACTTACTAATAATATTTTGATAAACAACTAAGTATTCTAGGTAATTTGTTTTCAGGCAAAGACTTTTGCAAGACCGTTGACCATGGCTGTGAACATGTTTGCATGAATAATAACAATTCATACTCCTGCAAATGCCATGAGGGATTCATACTGGAAGAGAATGGGAAGACATGCAGAAGTAAGTCACCAGATCTTTAGTCTTTGTTTCGTTCTTCAGCAGGTGTCCTTTGATTCTTAAAGGAAAGAATCCAGCCCTGTAAAAGTGCTATAAAATCTGAGGTCATGAAAGCTGGAAAATACAGAGTATTCTAGGAACCAACAGTAGGAGACAACAAGAGGAAACAATAAGTAGCCTTCCTTTGGAATCAATAAACATCTACAATTCTTTTCCAGCCTAGTACTGGGAACGGGACTGTTCCAACTCAGATATTTTGCAGTATGAAAAGTGACAGTCCTCTTAATGTTTAATAAGGTGGCCCCCAGCCCCCTGCATATTCAGGGTTGTGCCTTGATAGACTGGTAGGGTTGCAAAGTGGATAGGCTATTGGGTTAGGGTTAGGACTAAAGACACCCTGGTTCAAATCCCAACTCAGCTTGAACCTCACTAGGTGATTATAGCCCACTAGTATCAAGAAGCCCGTTAAATTAATGGGTGCTAGAATTAATTAGCGGAGTCTCCCCCCCCCCGGTGACTCACCCACCGCCACCACCTCAGACCCTCACTCAGTCCCTTCCCCGCCCCCCGCCCCAGCCAGCTGCCTCCTCAGCTTCCTCTCTCCTTCCCCATTTCCCACCCTCTTTTTTCTACTCTCTCTCTCCCCCCTCGCTGGTCTCAGTTGCAGCAGCCCTTCCAACCCCCCCCCCCCAATCCACACCCACTTCCAGGGACTAATTCCCCCTTCCCCCGCGAGTGCGCCCGCCTGCCCTCTCTCCTGCTTTTGCCCCTCAGTAACGGCTAAACGATCCTTCAGCCCAGCAGCCGCATCACTAGCGGCTCACGCACGCTCTCTATCCACACCCACCTACCTTCCCTTTCCCTTTCGCCAGCACACGCCTGCCTCCTCTCCTTCCCCTCTAATGGAGAAGAAACCAGGAGGAAAGAGAGACATCCTTCTGTAGCGCAGCAGAGGCAAGGGGAAGCCGCACACTTTTTTTTTTTGTATGGTTGTGTATATGCAAGCATGTAATCTCTCTTACGGTCCTGGTTTATCCCGTCCGAAGTCTCTGCGCTCCAAGTCCCAACGGCTGTCCGTGGGGCACATGCGCAGTAGCGCAATCCCACGGACACACGGACTCGACGCAGAGACACTTGCACTTTGTTATATAGGATTCTGCCTAACCCACTCGTGGGACAAGATTATTTTTCTTCTGCTTTTGGAACATAAATCTTCTCGTACTACAGGAGCTGAGGGAACCAGACTGGTTTACCTTGCCTGGCAAATCCCTAAGCATCCAGCTAATCTCTTAGCCAAGGCCTTTACAAGTCCCATCTGACTTTTAAAACTGACAGGTTCTATCTTGATTGGCTGACACTTCACCCAGCCCTGTTTGGCTGAAGGATCTCCAGAGATATGACTCAAAGTCCATCAGTCACGGTTACAAATTGTGGGTTCCCTAACATTAAAGATGGCAGGATAGTCTGTGCTCATATGGAACACAATGTGTGTCGTGTGAACTGGAGTCCCTGTGTGTACATTTCAGGCACCAGATTTGGGTAGTTGCTTTTACCATCCACTTCTTTATTCTAGACAGGATATATATATGTTAGATTTTGGAAGAGATGGAAACCAACTTTATTGGTTACAAGAAATAAATCCTAGTAGTGTGCCTGCATGAACACCGTGCTGCCTTTATTTTAATCTGCCTGTGCTTAATTGCAAATAGCCTTGGGTTCTGATAACATTCTCAGTTATGTCTGAGATATGACGGAAACCTGGGCTGATTTCTCCTTTTTAATTTATTTGCTGTCAGTATGGGATTTTCAGAATGGAATAAAAGGTATTTATTCACCCTTAGGTGATACGCTGAGTTTATTTCACTGTGCTGTTGTTTTTATGTTGCTGTTTTATGTTTTTTCATTGTGTTTACCAAAAAAACACCTGGTTTTTCTTTTATTTATTAATTCTTCCTTTCCCCATTTTATTTTCAAAGGATGCACTGAAGGCCCAGTTGATCTTGTGTTTGTGATAGATGGATCAAAGAGTCTGGGAGAAAACAATTTTGAAATTGTCAAAGAGTTTGTTTTGGGAATCCTGGACACTCTCACCATATCTCCCAAATCTGCACAAGTTGGTTTGATACAATATTCTACTCAGGTCCGCACCGAATTCACACTGAAACAATTCAGCTCTGCCAAAGACCTGAAGAAAGCAGTGTCTCAAATTAAATATATGGGGAAAGGCACCATGACTGGGCTTGCCCTGAAGCAAATGGCTGAGAGAAGCTTCACAGAAGCAGAGGGCGCCAGACGATTCTCGGCAAAAGTGCCCCGAGTGTCTATTGTGTTTACAGACGGACGGGCCCAAGACGAAGTTTCTGAATGGGCTGCTAAAGCAAAGCAAAAGGGTATGATGGAAGTATATTTAAAATTATAAGCGGGAAGTCTGCAAAAGTGCTAGTTACCGGTGTGTATTTGCACTATAACTATACAGGCAATAACCACTTGTGATCCTGCAGAGTGTCTGAGGTAGGGGCTGGGGAGAAGTTCGATTCAGTTCACAGCTTAAAGGCCGGTCTACCAAATCCACACTTTCCAAAACAATATGAGAACTGAAACACAGGTGTCATTCAAAATTCGCACTTATCTGAATTTTGTGATGCAGTGTCACGTTTACAAAATTGCATGTGTGCATTAAAATGTTATTGGTAAAAATAACATTAAAATGTATTCTATTAGGAGAAATTGCCTGCAGAAATGCGCACATGTAAAAAAAATTATTAGGAGAAATGTGCACCAATATGCAAGAGAACTTTCATAACAATTTATAATTAGGAAAAATGAAAGAGAGAGAACTGAAATGGATGAATCCTTCCACCCCAAGTCTTAGGGTCATCTCTGACCACTGGTCCTGCTAACTAGGGATGATGGGAGTTGTAGTCCAACAACATCTAGGGACCCAAGGTTGAGGAAAGCTTATTTAAGCAATGAAAATGTGGAAGTACCCATTGATACATTTTTTTGTACACCAGAGTTCTTGAGACTAGAGCAGGCATCCCCAACCTGCGCCCCTCCAGATGTTTTGCCCTACAACTCCCATGATCCCTAGCTAACAGAAACAGTGGTCAGGGATGGTGGGAATTGTAGTCCAAAACATCTGGAGGGCCAAAGGTCGGGGATGCCTGGATTAGAGTTTCCAGATTGAAAGCCAGCGTATATGCATATGCCTTTCAATTTTTCAGTGGCACATAGCACTAAATCACAATTCCTCATTGCAAGCAAACTTGGGGTAATCTGATTCATTCAAACTATGGTTTGTCCATAGCTTATACCAGGCATAGGCAAACTCGGCCCTCCAGATGTTTTGGGACCACAACTCCCATCATGCCTGGCCACTGGTCCTGTTAGCTAGGGCTGAGTTTGCCTATGCCTAGCTTAAACTAACCAAAGCTCCTAGTTGTCAGTTGTAAAGGGGAACTTGAGTTAATTTAAAGGCAATTGAAAAACCTGATCTCCTCTTGGCAGTGTGAGAGAAAGGGATGGGGGAGCACATGAGGCCAAAGCTCATCATTGCTTGCTTCTGTAGTGCTAAACTAGTTTAGCATTGCAGCATGACAGGAGACAAGGCAGCCACAGCTTCTACTCCCCACTCCTTCCTCAGCCCTGCCATACATCCCTTTCCTGGCATGCCTGGAGTTCTGATAACTTACAGCAAGTTGGAGAAGAGAGATGAGCTGGGAGGAGGCTGGGAAGAAGCCACATCTGGACTTGTCTCCTGCTTCATTAGCGGATTTAAAGGTATATGCATGTTGTTCTGGCTTTCAGCCCGGTAACCTAACCTGAGATTGATGAGCTGCACAAGTTGTGGGACCAGAAACATTTGATACATTGCTAGGAATTGGCCTGTGGTGAGTTATCTTCTAAGGCAGAGGAGACATTTATGATCCAGGCCTAGATTTACTTCCAAAGACATACAGTGAAGTCATTAATCAAAAATGGCACATGCTGCTGCTTTCCCCATTGACAAATATGCCAGGATTCTGCCAGAAATGAGACCTATGAGTCAGTGCAACCCCAGAGCAGCCAATAAGAGTTGTGCTCAGCATGAAGTTTGGTCTGGAATGTTTCATTATTGATATCCCACCTTTTAGAGTGTCCAGCATGGATAGTTCATTCATGAAAATAAAGCAAGTATTTGGAATGGTATTTTCTCTCCTGACTGATGAAAGGCTATTTAAGGGGACATTGATGCAGGAATTCAAAATGGAGAGGACTTACAATGTTTTCCCCACCCTGAAACAGAAGCAATATGACAAAATGTAATAGACATGCAAGTTATTGCTGGATGTACTCACTGTTCCCAGGGGCTTCCACAGAAATATAAAAACTGACAAGTACAGCAATCTTTTCTGATTTCTGAAGACTTCTTCAGTAACAAGGATATCCTTTAAAGCGAGGTAGCTAATGGATGGTCCTCCAGATGTTGGACTCCAGCTCCCACTACCCCCAGCCAGCATGGCCAGTAGAATAATAGAATTGTAGAGTTGCAAGGGGCCCAATGGTCATCTAGTCCAACCCCCCTGCAGTGCAGGAAATGTGGGGATGATGGGAGTTATAGTTCAGCAAACTCTTAGAGGGCCACAGGTTAGCCATCCCTGATTTAAAGAATGACCATGGATCTACTTCTGTTCAAGAATATACTAGAATCATAGAATCATAGAGTTGGAAGAGACCACAAGGGCCATCCAGTCCAACCCCCTGCCAAGCAGGAAACACCATCAAAGCATTCTTGACATATGCCTGTCAAGCCTCTGCTTAAAGACCTCCAAAGAAGGCAATTCTCAATTAAATTAATTAAATACAAGGAACTACAGTACTTGATATCCCTTTTAAAAAACAAACATTGCTGGTAAGTCAGATGTTGCTGAGAGGATTTTTCAAATGGAGAGCAATCTGGACAATTATTCATTGTTCCTTTTAAAAAAAAGTATGCTATCAGTGATGTTTCTGGGTTACTCAAGCCGCAAGTTGACGCCATAGGATTGGACAATATTTTAGCCTTCCACAAATGGAAGAGCTTCACTCTGCTTGGTGTTGACCTGCAACAGTGGAATACCCTCACTGGTGGGGTGCGCCTATGTGACCCTCATTATCAATATTCACTGGGAATTTAAAAACATGCCTGTTTACCCAGACGTTTGGTGTCTGAAAGATACTGTTTGTGGCAACCTTGAAAAACATTAGCTGTGAGGTTATATAATTGTTTTAAGATGTTTAAAATACTTTATTATTAGTTCAGTTATACTGAAATCCTTTGGTAGAGATTCTGGAATCTGAATGAAGTGATAATGGGTAATGAATAAATAGAGATTTTAAACAAGACTGGCCAGATATAGCCAACTGAGCCATCGGCTGGAATAAGGAACATAGCAGCCACTACATTTGGACATCAGTCAAAGACAAATCATGGTTCAACTGAATCTGCTTCAGTTTGTTGGGACTAACTTGCCCCATTGATTTAAGCTAGTGCATGTATGGGGGTTTAAGCTAGGGGCTGCTGGGTTTTTTTAAAAATAAAATAAAAGACAAGTTTCTGAATGCAAGTCCTGTCCCCATGGACACCCTCCCTAAATATCCACTAATCTCCATTCCTGCAGAGTTATCTTGCATTGGCGTAAGGGGTCATGTGATAACACTGAAGCATTTTCCTTTCCATTGACCATGCTGTGCCTTAACATAGTATCGTTTGACCATAAACAACTTATTTTTTTAGGAATCACAATGTATGCCATCGGAATAGGGAAAGCAATTGAGGAAGAATTACGAGAAATCGCTTCCGACCCTCCAGACAAGCATCTTTTCTATGCAGAGGATTTCAGTGCCATGGAAGAGATTAGCGAGAAGCTGCAAAAGAGAATATGTGAAGGTAATAATTGTCCCAGATTCAATTTTTTTTTTGTATGAACAATTAATGCAGGCAGACGTTTGGGGCCTGGCAGAAGCGATCTAAGCATTTGTCTTGAACATCTGCAAAAGTCACAGGGGTACGTGTAAAACACAATGAGCAATGAGCCACTGGGAAGAGTAATATTTCAGCTGTTTGTCACTTGGGGAATATATGACTTTATTCTAACCCCAGGGACATATACAATCATTTGTACTACTTCTGCCAGCTTAACAAGTCATGTATGAAATGTACAACTTAGGAAACCCAGGAGAACTGGCAACGCCCTCCCCTTCCTATACACTGCAGAAAGATCATCAGTTCTGCTTAAAAAAAACCACAACACCATGCACGATCCATTCCTTTGGGGATATTTCGCAGAAATTTGGTAATTTATAGTTTTCTGTTAAGATGGCCTGTTGGTCAGTATTAGTCACTTCCGAGGGAATATGATGGAATACAGGGGAAGGACACAGGCAGCGCTGAGTGGCAACAAGGAGGGAGTCACCGTAAAAACATATTCTTTGGCATAGTGATTTTTAGAATAAAAATGAGTAGACAAATTCAGAAATGGACGACTCCAGGCTTGAAGTGTTTTATTCCAGTTCTTGGAGCCATGGATCTGGCTTTCTATTGCTTATTTTAATTTCTTCCTGGCGGCCGCTATTCTCTCAGGTCAGCTGCTAACATGAATGTAAACCCTGCATTCCATTTATCTTCCATATTCTCTCCCACGTTCATTACTTGCATTCATACATGACACAAATGCTCGAAAGAATCTCAGTTGCTCTTTTTAGTGCCATGTATGAAAATGTCCCAATAGGAGCTGGAGATAACTAGTGCTGGATCTGTTTTGAAAACCCAAGTGCTTATCATGCTGCCTGGCATACACAATTCTAGTTTTTACCAGGATTGTAACTGATTAAACCATTTTTTTTAAACTAAAGCTGTCCCCAATTAATTAGGCAGCAGATTGAGGGTTTTAAAAATATTTCAATGCAAATACTTTTTTTAAAAACCTGTTGACTGCAAGCACAATCTTTAAAAGTGGTGTTGCCCCCTCTCTTCTCTCACCAAGTAATAATCCGTCTTCTAAAATGACACATTAATGCATAATCTAAAAACAGAGTACAGTGGTACCTTGGTTCTCAAACTTAATCTGTTCCGAGAGTCCGTTCGACTCCCGAAACCATTCGAAAACCAAGGCACGGCTTCCGATTGGCTGCAGGAGCTTCCTGCACTCAATTGGAAGCCGTGTCAGATGTTTGGCTTCCAAAAAGCGTTCACAAACCAGAACACTTACTTCCGGGTTTGTGGTGTTCGGGAGCCGATTTGTTCGACAACTAAGACTTTCGAGAACCAAGGTAGCACTGTATGCCCCTCACTTCAGAAAGTTTGGGTTGGATCCCATGAAAGGAGTCCTTCTGTCAGCTAAAGGAGCACTTCTCTTCCCGCTTTATCACTACCCTAAGGAGTCTCAAAGCGGCTAACATTCTCCTTTCCCTTCCTCCCCCACAGCAAACACTCTGTGAGGTGAGTGGGGCTGAGAGATTTCAAAGAAGTGTGACCAGCCCAAGGTCACCCAGCAGCTGCATGTGGAGGAGCGGAAACCCGCTTCACCAGATTACGAGTCTACCGCTCTTAACCACTACACCACACTGGCTGTCAGAGGCAAAGAACTTTTAGGTCAAAACCTCTTTGGGAGGCAGTAAGCCCCCCCCCCCCAAACCTAATAAGCAGTTCATTTTCGTCCCATCCTGTCAGTTGCTAGCCTTTGCTTCTACGATAGTCCTAGGAGACTGAGGTGAATACACTTGCAGTAGCCATGGGCAATTTGGGAGGCAAGTAAAAAAAGTTAGTTGTCTTCCACCACTAGTTTTTGCTAAGCTTAAGATGTTTCTGCTCATAGTTTGCCTGGGTAATCTCCCCCCACCTCCCTGGTTGCAAGTCTTGTGAGCAGTTTTCTGTTACAAACTCAAAATACAGAAGAGTCCTGGTCAGACAATGTAGCACAAGTGTCTTGTATATACGGTATCTTCCTTTTCCTGCCCTCCCACAATGTTACTGGCATCAATTTATAGCAACACATTCTTGCCCCCTAGGTCATTTCACATAACAAACTCTCATATAAATATAATAGATAAATATAAAACGAAATGCAAAGTCCACATTATTTGAAAATAAGCTCAGGTTCAGACTTTAGCAATATGTCTCCTACTGAGAAACAGCCTCTTCTCATCCATTGAATAAATAATGGGGTTCTAATAGATGCTTCCCTTTGCACCTTCAGATAATTGACAAATAACCCACTTTGCATCATACCACCTTCAGGTATCCTGTATTTTTTTTGTGTTTTATCCCTACACTCACAATTATTTCACCTTTTATCTGTGGCAACCTCTGCAATAGGAGGAACATTTTTCATACTCTCTGAAGTAATACATGTTTCTGCAGGCAAGACCATGACCTCCCAAAGCACATATGCATATCTATTCAATGATGACTTAGCAAAGAACAAGCAGTAACAACTGAAACGATCCTGTTGAATGATTTTCTGTTGTCCAAAAACAATTCTAGCCATCTAAATCACACTGAAATATCATTAGTCTTCCCAGTTTATTCTAGATCATTAGTATGTTTCCGATTTCTGCAAGAAATGCCATTTTATTTCATGTTGACAAAATTTCTTACAGGTTTGAAAGGCCACCAGGATTTGCCAGCAAGTGTGCTTTATTCAGAAGATGCACATTCTCAAGGTTTGAGATTCTAAGTCTGTGTATCTTCCATTTCCAGCTCACCTAGTTCTCCACTAAGCATTTGTCATTCTCAATCATTTCTTGAAAAAGTAATATCAGGCCACTTTCATTGTAATGCTGTTGCTGAGCTCGTTTTTAAGTATTTATATCAATATAAAATGGGTGCAAATCCATATGCAACACATGCTCTTTCATAACCTTATGTAGAAGTTCAGGCAGGCAAGTATTTTTAAAATTAGAACGTTTCAACTAAATCCATTCTTTAGTTTTGAAAACATACTGTGCATGTTATATATTATCTCTGTAGATCTGGGTTAATCTAAAAGCTTCACATAAGAAGCAAACTGAGGAATTGTGTTTTTTAGCACAGTGCACGCAGTCTTCTTTCACTAAAATACACAAATACACAAAACTTGTAAAGTAAAAAGCTGGATGGCAATAAGGAAAATATGTAAGATAAAACGTGGCTTACTATATTAAAATGTCTTGTTTTTTATGGTTCCTTACAGAACCCGAAGCAGCTACCCTAGCAATCACAGACGTTCTTGCCTGTTCCAATTTTGCAGTGCATCACAAGTATCTCTTTGAAGAAAAACAGCTGCGATCAAAAGTAGCTTCAGGTAAATCTACTTCCCTTCTGCACTTTAGCATGGTTATTTATCCTCCGACACAGGAGGACCCCTCCTCAGTTGCAATTCCCACCTACAACTGAAGTACAGTGGTACCTCGGTTTACAAACACAATTGCTTCCGGAAGTCTGTACTTAACTTGAAGCGTACTTAACCTGAAGCGAACTTTCCCATTGAAAGTAATGGAAAGTGGATTAATCCGTTCCAGACAGGTCTGCGGAGTATTTAAACTGAAAATACTCAAACCGAGGCGTACTTAAACCGAGGTATGACTGTAGTCCATTCCAGACACACACGTACCACTTTACTCTACTCTATTTATTGGCTATTTACTTGTAATTCATCACAGCAAAGTCTGAATCTGAATGGAGAGGGCTTTGCTGGATCAGCTTGGATTTGTGATGAATTGGGAAAGCATTAAGTATTCAATTTTATCAATGCAGTCAGTGCAAAAATGTTTACTTCAAATAATCCCAACCCTGAGATTTTTTTCCCCCAGCAGGCTATGCACTTCTTGTCCTGCATGATTGTCAACCCTCAGAAGGGTTAAACGGATTATACAAGTTTCTGTTTTGATCCTGGGTTTTGCATGTTGCACTGCTATGAAAGTGACTATAATCCCAATCGCAGAGCACATGCTTTGGCATGGAAACTTCCCTCCGGAGGTTGCGGGCACTTTTTCCTTGGAGGTTTTTAAGCATAGGTTACAGGTGCTTTAGTTGAGACACAGATATTTTAGTTGCACTTTAGTTGAGATTCCTGCATTGCAAGGGGTTGGCCTAGATGACTCTACCATTCTGATTCATGTTTACATCTTGTCATCTCCATTAAAGAGTATTAGATAGCAGATACTTGCAACCATGGGGAACTTTCAATAGCCAGTACACTTGAATAACACTGAATGTAGATTAGAAATTATGTAAATAGGTGAATAAATCTATCCTACTATGGGGCAGCTTCTCAAGCTTCCTTGCGGAACAAATTGGTGCTTGTATCCCAGTCAGTGATCACCCCTTGGAAGAGATTAAGGGTTCCTTGGATTCAAGTCCTCAAACTCATTGAAGGTGGAAATGTTTCCTCTGTCCCAACTGGAGCAACTCTTATGTCAGATCTAAGATTCATCTGTCATGGATTGCCCTTTTAGTATCAATGCATTACTTTCAGCCATAGAGCAAACATGACTAAATCTAATAAAAAATTGACAGGTAAAAAGTTTTTCTCAACCAGCTTCATAAGTTTCCTTTGTACTTCATAGTTTCTTGTTGGTGACCTTCATTATGTTAAAATAGGACAGATCCAAGTGAGTAATGTTTCTAGCATGGATCTGTATTTAGTTAATGTGTTACAGTACGGTTTTCTAAACCTCTCCCATCTGTTTTTCAGGAAATCCTTCAGAAGACAAGAAAGACCCATGTAAATGTGAAAACTTTACGACGTTCCAGAATTTTGCAAATGCTGAAGTTAAAAAACTAACACGGCAACATATCCTTTTTTATATACCTATTTCATAAATTCTCAGCTTCTGATAAAGTAATACAGCAAATCCTCAAATTAACACGCAGATTTATAGTTAAATCACATTTAGTCTTTAATAGGATGCAAATCCCGTTGGTTGCAATCCCATCTACTCTAAATAGCTCAATAGCCAGCATCCACAGTATTTTGGGGAGTGGGGTGGGAGAGACAGAAAGGGGTGATTGCATGGCATCCATAGCTTCTCCTATTCCACTAGAACCTCTGCTTTTCATTAATGATGTAAGGACTTTTCCTCTGAACCCCCTTTGCCTGTTGAACTGTGTCAGGGAGGCTGAGATCAGAGGCACAAGCAATAGCAGCTGGGCAATTTTAGCTTGTCTGGTGGCTTTCTGAAAGAATGTTAGTGGTGATAAATGTGGAGCACAGGCTCCCTCTAGTGGCCACACCAAAATTCAAACTGCGGCCAATATATATACAGTGGTGCCTCACTAGACGAATTTAATTCGTTCCACGGGTCTATTCTTATAACGAAAAATTTGTCTAGCGAATCCCATAGGAATGCATTGAATATATTTTTTTAAAAAAATTGCCCATAGGAACGCATTAATTGAATTTCAATGCATTCCTATGGGAAACCGCAATTCGCTAGACGAATTTTTCGTAAAACGAATTTGTCTAGCGAGGCAACCTCCGCTAGAAAAATCCTTTCTTTAAGCGAAAATTTTGTCTTACGGGGCGTTTGTTAAGCGAGGCACCACTGTACTGTAATGCAGTTTCAATTCAGAAAAATAAAGAATATAGCGAGCTTTACAAGATCAAATAGGTAGTTAGGCCTGTGTCTCATAGGCTACTTAAATCCAAAAAGGTGCATCACCTGCGTAGGGCTTACATGTGCACTTTACAAATGGGTGATGTGGTTATTTCATGTAATGGTAAATTCTTGGATGACCTTTGATGAGTACAAATGCAGCCCAATCCAGCCAAGAACACGCAGGCAAGAAGTGTAGGAAACAGGCTAACTCATCTCCTCTCATTGATATACCTAGAAGTGTATTTGCAACAGCATAGCAGTACTCTCTATTACAGCAGGATCAGGCCTATTGCTCTTACCCTTGCCAAAGGCCTACCTAAGCCAATATACTGTTATACACAGTGCTGATCTTCATGCCTCTAGGAAGACCAGAATCAGGACAAGTTACTTCTACTGAACATCCTTATATGTGATCCTCATTATGTACAAGTTGGTTGAAAATTCCTAACTACTGTATATTCCTGCATATAAGACTTTTTAACCCAGGAAAATCTTCTCAAAAGTCAGGGGTCGTCTTATACGCCGGTTCGTATTTCTTATACAGCTAGTATATCCCAAGCTCTATATTTTAACTGGAAAAGTAGGGGGTCGTCTTATACGCCCAGTCGTCTTATATGCCGGAATATACGGTATTTATACAGTGCTGCTGTAGTCTATACTTTATAATATTATAAATAAGAGTGAAGAGGTGTTTCCTTAATTTAAGATTACTAGAAGAAATGTCAAAAAGAATGGAAGCCCTGGAAAATCGATTAAGATACTGATGGTGTTCTCAAAAGTATGTGCTGAGTTGGATATTTATACATATGAAGAGAGCAAATCTAAGCTATGTAAAAGAGCCAGTCTCTTGCTGGAAGAAAGAATTTATGGTTCCAGTACTTCAAGACTGCATTTTTGTATTGACTGCAGAAAAAAATGGCAAGATTTAATTTTTTATACAATTGTAATATTTTTTATCAATTGAGATAAGCTATGAAATATTAAAATGGTGCTTTTAAAAGAAGTTTAAATTGTTTAGGCTTGACATACAAGGCCCTATTATATAGTCTTTGATCTAATTGAGACAGTGGAAACACGTACATGTTACCAAGCAGCTTCCCAAGCTTGGCCCGTAATATCAAAATGGGGAAAGATGCTTTAACCCTCAAGGGAAAAATAGTCTGAGGCACTGGTAGGAGCACCTTGGCTAGCAAGTTTAAGCACATACATGCAGCTCCTCCTGACAAAACCCCCACTCATGTTAACCAGTAAACACAAGTTTGGGATACCTGTGATATTGTAACATACAATATCCTAAAGAACATGGCACTAGATGCAAGTACACTCCAAAAATATCAGCCAATAAGGCAAAAGAGGGAATGTCCACTTAGTACATTGAGAAAATGGCTTTTATGCCACAATGCACATTTGGATTATTGTTACAACTGCACAATTCAGCATTAATAGTCTAAGAAATACAGGCAGCTCCAACTCTGAATTACGTGAAAAGTGAAGCCCAAGTCCCAACAGTCTTGTTTCCTTCCCAGTATCTAGTTTTTTAGTGGCTTTATCTCAAGCTACTATCCCAGACTCCTTTCTGCTGCCAAGGAAGAACATTACTGATTCCAAGACCTTTTGGCTTCTGGAGCTTAAACAGTCGTAAGACATTTTTATCCCAGCATTGTAAGAAACAGAAGTGCCCCTGAAACCAAAGTTCTGATCATTTGAGAATTTATATAAATACTTTTGGTTGAGCTGCAAGAATACAATAAAGCTTCAGCACTTGGAAGCCACCTCTGAATATTTCTGAAAACATTTGATTTTCACTTATGATTATCAGACCAAAGGCTACTGTTTATTATCTCCATTATTTTTGAATTTTAGAGCAGCAACCAGACCACTTACCCATTCGAATACAGAACCCAGAAGCCCCATTTTTAATTCTATTTAATTTTTGAAACTTCACCTTAGGGTGAAGGGAGGGTAGGAAATAGTAACAATCTTATAATGTATCATTTTCAATTGATAGCACCCTTGTTTGCAAATTCATACCTTACTTGCCACAGGCTTGCATGACAAAGCCAGTAATGTTACCAGATGAAATGGGCAGGGCATTTTGGTAGACAACCCAAATTCACAAAACTCCCATTAATATAAATTCTGTTAAGCAATTGCCTCCCTTTCTCACTGAGTGACTATTGACATTTTTGTTGCCTGAACTAGTTTTGAGCCAAGTATGATAAAACATTATGCTTTCACAGCTGCGAGGCACTACATTCTAGAGGATGGAGAATAAGGTAGCACAATTTCTACTAAAGATGCAGTCAAAAGCACATCAGTGTTCCAAAGTTTGTGGTAACATACCCTAGACCTGGCTTCCCCAATCTTGTGGTCTTCATGTTTTGCAACTATGAATATATACAACTCAAGAAAGCTCCTGCCAATGGTAGATTTGTAACCAGTTTTATTACACAAAATGTAAAGTTCAGCAATATCTACTTCTCACTGGTTTGCTCTGGCATGCTTCTAATGATGTCAGAATCACCTGTTGGGAGGGGAAAAAGACATATTTTAACAAACACTTCATAGCAAATGGTGCTGGACAATTCTTCGTATCAAGATCCCAAACAACCCATTCTTCCTTTTAGACGTGCATTCATATGAACATTTTCCAGCATAAATTCAAAACTTCTAATTACATGGGGAAGCACACTCTAAAGATGTTACTTGCAGTTAAAAACCAGAACTAGGGAGGCAAAACTAGCTCTGGGGACACACTACATAGTTATAATATAGCGAATGTCTAGCCTGCCCTGATCACTGAAATATCAGGACAGCGAGAATATATTCGCAGTGCTTTAAAAGTTCAAAATGCAATACCTTAATGAGTAGTTTGAGAGTAATGGCTTTTATACAGTAAGATATTACTTAAACTGACCAGATATTTTGAAGATGTTGGAGTGGTTTGGATTTATATTCTCAGGGACCTGTAGATTGCTTTCCTATGTATCACCAGAATTAATTGATTCAGACTACAATATAATGCAAGCTTGGTGAAGTTCACTATGACTGTGCTCTACACGACTGTGCTCTCACTACACGACTGTGCTCCTTTAATAAATATGCGAAGAGCTGGGGGTTTAGGATCAGGACAATTTCCAGAGAACGTAATGAATGGACTTCGGTAGAATCACCTTAAGACTCTTCAGCATATCTAAGGGTATTGTGGTACCAAATAAAATACGTACCTGGGTCAATGATGGCAAGTGTACACACTCTGTAGTACTTTCCACAAGCTGTACCCAATTCAATATTGTTACCGCTGTAGTGGTGCACACCAGTTTTGGCCAACATAGCATAGTACTCAGTTTCTGATTTCCTGAGAATTAAACACACATGGAAGCAAAACCAATGTTTAAATTTATGGATTTTAATCTACAATACAGGCTGGAAATTTCACAAGCACCAAACATTCCTCATGAAAGTCTTCATGATTTATCCCTGCAACTTTCTACTACCTAGATGGGGAGTCTAGCAGCTATAAAGATATCTTTGTTTTATAAGGGATTATGGAACATTACTATGCCATAGCAAAAATAGTCATGTTTAAGTGCTAAATCAATACTTCCAGTACATTTTGGATCTTGGTATCAAGATTTATTTATCTCCCATTTACCAAGAGATAAATAAATAAAGAGCAAAATATGATGGTGAAAATGTGACCAAGTCTACCTTCATCATTACTTGGAGCAACTTAATTTATAAAATTATTTTAGTGGGAGATTACACCTAAGATTAACAGCACAATACTATGCATGCTTGTTGAAAAGTAATTCTAATTTAGTTCAATGGGGCTTGCCATCAGGCAAGTGTGCACAGGAGTCCCACTTGAAAAAAAACAAACCCTGGCCATCTAAACAACATGCTCAATTTGTTTACAAAAACTCAAATTTTCAGTACTGTAGATCACTGTTACCCAACCAGGGGCCATCAGTTTCCGAACCAGGGGTCAGAATATTCCAAGGGGGCCACAGATGAAAATCACATAAATGGGGGGGCCACAGCATGAGACTAGGGGGCTACAGAGAGAAGTGAGAAGTGAAGAAAATAGAAGTCAGAAAAAGGTTGAGAAACTGCTGTAGATAAACACTTACCTTAGAGCTGGGCAGTTGTTGGCTAGGATGACCAACTTGGCTTTGCCCTGTCGGATCATTTTCAGAGTCTGCTTGTATCCCAGTACATATTTACCACTTTTCATAACCAGCTGAAGTCTAGAGTTGATGGACTCAAGGGACTTTTTCTGAAAGAAAATGTTGAGGCATGGCAACTTCAAAATGATTCCAGCATTTATGCATACAGCATTTATGAATAATGAAGTTCTATATTCCACGTCTGGGCTTACTACACTGCACTCATCTAAGAATATGCATCACACAAAACACATCATTTTGTAAGCTTATAATTAATTTAAAATACGTTCAAGTGCATAATGATGAGGAACTTAAATGTTAAAACTTAATAGATTTTTCCCCCTTAAAAAAAACCAGGGTCTTAGGAAGAAAATGGAAAAACATCCTCAATGAAAAATAGTATTTAATAGTTACAGCTTTCCTTTAGTCCCAAAACTTGTTTCTCATAATATACAACTTACATAACCATGCTGATAGGATATATCTCTTAAACTGTAAGAGTTACTGACAATCTTGAACACATTCCCTGCCCTCACACTATTGTCTCTGCTTTCTAAAACTAAAACCCCTTAATTCTATCTCTTTTATACCAAAGTCTTTAAAAATTACTTTAAAAACCTGGTAATTTCAGTGGGCCTGGGTTTTTACAAAGTATGGGAAATCTGCAGCCTTATGCTGACAGAAAATACATGCCTCTCCCACAATTTATACACCTGTCATTCTCAAAAACAATCCAACTTCACTGCCATTTGATTAAGCAAAAAAGTTGAGGCCACATGCAACACCACTCTCCTGCAACCTTACATTCAACTCATCATACATACGGAGAGATACAGTTCATATAAAGCCACCATTGTGCAAATAGGCCACAGGCAGCTCCTTATGTATAGAAGAAGAAGAGACACAGTACTCCTTGCACACATGTCTACTAGCAAAAGCCTAGGAAACTAACACTGAAGTAGTGGATTGGCAAGGATAGCCCTGCAATGGCCTATGGAGCTGCAAGGAACCAAGAACATGCTCTTTATGAAATGCATACCGCTCCAGCAAATAAGCAAATAAATCACATTAGGCTGTGCTTTGAAGCAAGCCAATTTTTTTTTAAAAAAACCCGCGATCTATAAATTAAAATCCGACAAAGATTAAGTAAAAATTAATGACTCTACAACCGGCTTTGGACCAAAGTTTCACAGGCTCCTCGCCCCGAAGATCACCCTCCTCTCCTCCCGCTTCTGCCTTTCCCCACATGAAGCCCCTTCTGCCCTCCTGCTGCCCCCCATGCCCAGCTCCTCCTCTCACCGTCTTCTTGGCGGCCACCATCCTGTCGGCTCACGTCGGCTCTGCCGTTACCTGCGCCAAGGAAAACGGGGAGAGAATTAACGTCCCACCGTATCCAGTCCCACCTGGTGCGCCCCCCGCCCCGCGTGAACTTGGCTCCCGCCCCCCACCGGCTCCCCTCACCCAACCCCGGGGAGACCCGCTTACCAGAGAGGCACCTCCAAGATGGCCGGGCAGCGAGGAAAGGAAGGAGCTCCCGCAATGCAACGCGCAAAACCACGCGGCCCGGCCGCCGAGAACGGCTACGCTCGCGAGAGGGGGAAATTTCCCCGCGGCCAATTTCCCAAACGGGAAGTGCGTTGCGTGGAGCATGCGCACAAGCCTCGAGATGGTACCATAGAGATAGAAAAAAAGTCTAAGACAGACTTTCTCAACCTTGGTTTCTCAAACAGTATTGGGACTAGTGTCCCCATCATACTTGATCCCCCGGTTGTAGCCCAACAGCGTCTGGAGACCCAAGGTTGAGGTAGACTGGTCTGGAGAAGGCTGACAGAGAAGAACTGTAAAGGCCATTCTGAAAGTAGCGGGCTGTTTAGAGAGGAGGCGGCTCCCTCCATTCAGGCTCTCGGAGAACGGCCGCGTCTTTACATTTTCCTATCTCTATGCCGCACTTGGCCCGAGCAGCCTCTCTTTGCTTCTCTCCGCAGAGAGCGAATCGAGCCATCCTCAGGGCATGCATGGCCTGTTAACTTAGACTGCAGTTGTGCTTGAAAGGATAGGCTCAAATAAAAAGGCATATAATTCAGGTGGGCGTGGGGGAAGAGTCCTCTGACTTATATGATCTATGGTCAAAGAATGTATTGCGAAGAAAGACACAGCTGCTTACATTTTTAAAAAATGTAAAACATCCTACTCTGGAGTAAACAAACGACTTAATTCAAAGCAAAGCAGGGCTCACTAGCACTTAAATCTTGAAATTCTATTTTCAGTGTGGATGGGGCAACAATTGTTGTACACCAGGCCACTGAACTTTGCTGCTTTGTACTTACCTAGAATGATTTCAGCTTTGGTGAGAACATGTACAGTGGAACCTTGGTTCTCGAACGCCTTAGTTGACGAACAAGTCGGAACCCAAACGCTGCAAACCCAAAGTAAGTGTTCTGGTTTGTGAACCTTTTTTGGAAGCTAAATGCTTCCATTCTGAGCACTTCCGCTGAGGTCCCAAGCACCCACACAACTCGCTGGTGATATTTGGAGCTTATATTTGCCAATTTTGTTTCTGCAACTTTGGCGATTTTGTTTCTGTGAGTATTTTGGTTAATTTGTTTTTGTGACTTTGTGGAACCCAGCTACTGTATTTTCAGGAGCACTCTTGCAATTTGATTGTGTGACTGTGCGAAAATGGATAAAAGTTGCAAAGGCAAGAGAACCATTAACAGAGCAACAATAGAGGTGAAGAAGCAAATTATTTCCAAGCATGAAAGTGGTGTCCGTGTAAGTGATCTGGCAACACAGTTTGGTATGGCTAAATCTACAATTTGTACCATCTTAAAAAATAAGGAAGCCATTAAAGGAGCCAATGTTGCAAAAGGTGTTAAAACACTCACAAGGCAACGAACACAGACAATTGAAGAAGTGGAAAAATTACTTTTAATATGGATAAAAGAAAAACAGTTGGCCGGTGACAGCATTTCTGAAAGCATAATTTGCGAAAAAGCTTTACATTTGCATGCTGACCTCATCAGAAACACCCCTGGAGCAAGTGCTGAGGGTGAGATTTTCAAGGCAAGTAGAGGTTGGTTTGATAATTTTAAGAGGAGAAGTGGCATACACAGTGTGGTGAGACATGGTGAAGCTGCCAGTGCCAACAAATTAGATGCTGACCGATTTGTTTTGGATTTTAAAGATTATGTTGAGTCACAGGGTTTCGTTCCCCAACAAGTTTTCAACTGTGATGAGCCAGGCCTCTTTCAGAAAAAAATGCCAAAGAGGACCTACATAACAAAGGAGGAGAAATCATTGCAAGTGAATGGTGATGATGTGGAGGAGGTAGTGGAGGACCACAAGACTGAGCTCACCGCAGAAGAACTTCAAAACACTCTGATGGAGCAGCAACAGGTGGCACGTGAGGAAATATCTGAGGAGAAGGAGAGCAGAGAAATTGTATCTACTGCACTGATCAAAAAAATGTGTGCAAAATGGGCTGAAGTGCAAAGTTTTGTTGAAAAATACCACCCTGATAAAGCTGCTGCAAGTCGTGCCACCAACACTTTCAATGATAATGCTATGTCTCACTTTAGACAAATTTTAAAACATCGGAAAAAGCAAATCTCAATTGAAAAAATGATAGTGAGGAAAAGAATCAGCAGGTCTGAACCAGGTGTCAGTGGTGTAAAAAAAGCAAGAGAAGTAACAGTAGGAGAGGAGTCACCGACTGCGATTGTGGAAGAGGACCCCGACCCCCCATCCAAACAATGACTATCATCAGTGAAGGTAAGAAAAATTTACATTTAATTTTTATCATCTACAATACTGTTTTATGTTACAGTACATTGTTTATTGCTTTCATTTTATGGCCCAATGGTCTCATTAGATAATAAAATTCATGTAAAATTGCTGTTTTAGGGGTTGTTTTTAAAAGTCTGGAATGGATTAATCCTTTTTGCATTACTTTGTATGGGAAAGTGCACCTTGGTTTTTGAATGTTTTGGAAGTCGAATGGATTAAGTTTGAGAACCAAGGTACCACTGTGTATTCAAATCAATGGCCCTGTCATGGGTTACCACGACTCCACAGTATCCCAACATTTTCATGACTGGTTAGAACAACACTTAGCTGCTGTCTCCAAAAAGTCTCATTTCTACCCAAGATACATGGATTCCATCTTTATCATCTCAACAGGAGGCACTTAGTGCAGTTTCTATAAGGCTTCAATAAATCCCACTGTGCCAACAACCTAAGACTAAGCCAGTCTTTGCAAGCAGTTCAGTTTCTGGACACTGCAAAATAGCGCAACTTTCTGGATTTCCTTTCCTTCTGACCTCACTGTTTACAATTCCCTACTCCCTTCACTATGTGTATATATAGCTGCCACTCAGAAAAACGCTTCATGCGTTTGATGGTGTGGACTGTAGCCCATAAAATCTTAATGCATTTGTTAGTCTTTAAGGTGCCACAAGACTCACTCTTGTTTTCTTTATAATCTATTGCTACTAAAGATGGCAAACCTGAGGATAATTTGTGCTTAAATTTATGCCACACAGAATGCATATTTCTCTCACATGGATTTGATTTGGCTTCTTTTAGACTTATAGTCCAGCTGTGTTTTATCAGTGTGGACATCCTAATCTTTGTCATACTCTAAAAGCTGCCAGAGCTGTTTTGACATGCCCTATAAACAGGCAGATATTAAACTTATTGCCTTTGTACCCTCAGACAAATGAGAAGGCTTTATTAGAATTCCATTCTGGCACCCACACTAATTACTTTTCTTTCTATGGGTATTAAAAGTGGCAGACTGAGCTTTATGATAATGATCATATTTAAAGCAAGTGTAAACATGTTCATTCAATTTTCCTTGGTTCATGCACTGTCCTATTCATTTATTGTCAGGAAAACAACTATGCCTCATTGTTCCAAAGTGAGCAAATCTGGAATTTGGGATACTAACAAGGTTGGCATTTGCTGAATCAGCATCAACATTTCTTGTCACTCAGCCATCCAATCAAAAAACAGTTCCAGAACAAAAATGGATAAAGGAATGAAGTCCGCTGGAGGGCAGAGAAAATCCTGATGCTTATTGTCAATTTGAGCATATCTAAAAACATTCAATGCCCAGTTTAAACATGAGTAATACTGTTAGAAGAGTCACCCGAATAACACAAATGGAGTCCAGAGAGAAAAGAAACTGGTAATACTTTACTATGGGAAACGGAACTATACAGAAATATACAGAGAAGTTTCTTAAGTAATCTTGTAAAAAGCCATGAAATTCTGGGCATTGTAGTTGGTTAAGGTTGCTCGTGACGTTAGCTCTGTGAGAGGTAAAACTACAGTGCCCAGAATTCTTTGAGAGAAAGAATGTGTTTCAAATGTGCTTTAAAGCTATAGTGTGTACACATCTTAGATTATTACGAATATAGCATCTTATTCCATCATACAATTAAAGGCCAGTTGTAGGAGATTCCTTTATAATAGGGGTGGGGAACCTATGACCCTTCAACTCCCATCAGTCTAAGCCAGCATGGCCAATGTTTAGGGATAAGAGCTTGTTCACAGAGCAGACCAAGGGAGGTGTGCAGAGGTCAGCAAGTTCCCCATTCCTGCCTTGTAGGCGGCGTTTTGCCCCAGGCCTAAGATTCCCCACCCAGCTTTTAGATTGTACACCTGCCCTGGTCTGCTTTGTGAACAAGCTGCAATCAGTACAGCACATTTTTTAAAAAAAAAACCATTCTAGAAGTCTCTTTATTGCAAATATTGCAATAATTAGAACAATTAGATACACAGCCTCTCATCTGCAGAAGTTAATGGGTGTCTACGGCACAGATTCTTGAAGTCTGTTTGGCAACAGACCATGATTAGGTCTGTGGTTTCAATAAGATTACTCTGACATAATGCGTTTTGATACCTTTTATGGTGGTTGGATTTTAAGACATTTGAGGGCTTACACTGTTTTCGTTAATGTAAGTAAGGTTTTAAATTTCGACAGTAAATGTGAAAGAGTTGTGCATTTTGTGTTCAGTTATGTTTGCGTTGCATGTAAAAGGTTTCTGGCAGAACATAAACGGCTGTTTGTGTCTTACAGCTTTACACAAACTGGTGCCATGTCTAGCCCTGAACTGGCACTAAATCTTGAAGGGGGGGAAACCGACACCCCAAAGGTGAAGGACTTTGAGGTCCATGCTGGATCGCCTGGAATGAGTGCTGAGGATCCCCTTGACAGGCTGTCTGGTGGGAAACTGTCTGAAGAACCCTTTGAGCTGTCAGAGGAAGAGACTGAGGCAGCCCTCAGTCCTGAATAACTCTGGCACCAATTGGCCTGGGCACAGACTGAATAGCAATGACATAGCATAGGTCTACAGACCCAGACTCCTTTACTACCAACAGCTGGGGTTAGGGTGTTATGTATGAGGCCACAGTATATAAGGTCTCACACATTAGCCTTCTAGTTGTAGGAAACAACACAGATCTCTCTTCTTGTTTGTGGGATCCTTAGTCCTGCTTCCAATTCCCTCACCTTGCTGAATTCACTGTGATGTTGAACTTGGGTGTAGTTTTGGATCACATTTTGGACCTAGTCTGATTCTCTGTGCTAGACTTTGCCTCAAGACCATAGCCCCCTGAAGGCATGCCCTGCATCACGACAGTTGTTTCATTTAACCAGTTTCCTTAGTGATTCATATCTATCCACTGGTATGTTGCAGATGCCACCACTATTGCATCGTTTGGTGTTAAACAGTGACCAGCATCACATGCTCTTTGACCTGATATAACAATTCCTTGAGATAGTCACAGAAGGAAACGTTTTGCAGTGCAATCCTGTACAATTCAACTCAGAAATATTCCTCACTGCGTTCAGTGGGGCTTACAGGTAAAGGTCTATAGGAGAGCTTTAACTAAACTTTAATTCGTAAAGTAACACCCCTCCCCAAAAAGCCCCCTAGGTTTCAAAACTTATTTGTTCATTGTCAGTTCTTTTTCACATTGTTTTGTGCGGCAACTTCTTTTTTAATTCTACAGAAGTGCAATCAAGGTTATGGTTTGAAGGCATGTAGGGCCATCATCTTGCTGAAACTAAACTGGTGGGGGTCCAGCCAGCACCTACATGAGAGATTTCATGCAGCTTAAGACTCTGCTGTGGGCAGCTTATGACTCTAACTCAAAGAACATCATCCCCAGAAAAGACATTTATTAGTTTGGTAAAATACCTTTACAATAGATAAGACAATTGATAACATCCCCCTTCAAAACACTTTGCTTTTACACTGAAAACACCCCCGTTTGATTTATTTGTTGAGCCAATTTATGTGGTTTGTCATACGAAAACATCCACCATAGTTTCATTTATTACAGTCACTATGAAGAGGCTGCCAAGAAATGTTTTCTTGGTTGCAGGGGCTTATGAGAGCAGCATACCTTGTGGACTGGCATGGAAAGTATGCCAGTCTCAAGGAAGCCACCAGGAATGCGCAGGAAGCAGCAGCAACCTCACAGCAACCAAGCATGAGTACTGGTTATATAATGCATAAAAAGGTCATAATTACTTGTTTTTAAAGTCTGTTATTTTATTGGTATTCTCCTATTAATGTTTTACATAACTTTATGTAAACTGCTTTAGGTGGCATACAATCTTGTTAAATAAATACATGAATTTAAGCAAGGCCTATTAGGACTCTTATACTGAAGCCATTTAAAACAATGGAAACATGCAATGTATTTTGCTCAGTGTGGCTGTTCTTATATGTTCCTTTGTCAATTTTAATTGTATTTCATGTTTCTCATGTTAGTCACATTGGATTGTACAAGGAAAAGTAGGATATTAATATTTGAAATACTGTACATACATGCAGTGACTATGACCACCAGGTCGAATCCTGGCTAAGAAATAGGTCTTTCCCCACTGCCTGGTGTTTAGGTGGGGACAGAGTTTGAATGACATATAGCTATTTCTGTTGTGGAGGCCCTACCTTCATTCACATAGAAAGTGTCCAAAAGGGACAGGGCACCAGCGAATTTGAATCTGCTGGATCTGAAGCCCCACAGATCTCCTGAGGAGCCTGATCTGGTATAGCAAAATTAGACAAAACCACTGACCCATTCCCATCTTGGGATGTCCCAATGGGTCTGCCACCCACTTCTCCTTGACCCCACTTAGGAGTCTCACTGGGTGACTTTGGGGTAGTCAATTATCTCTTCCTTGCAGGGTTAAACTGTGAGGGTTGTGGTATGGATGAAATTGGGTGGGGGGATTGAGACTGAAGGGACCACCTACCATCAAGAGTTGCCAACCTCTTTGGGCCAGTTGGCACATTTGGAATTTTTAGAAAGATCCCTTGGCAACAATCACAAAATGGTCCCATTTTGTAGGTGTGGCATAACACGAAATGCCTACCCCATAAAAAAAGAGGCAGGACCACAATATGGTGCAACATACACTACCTCTGCATCAACTGCTCCATAAGTGGGAAAAGGTACATACAGAAAGCAGCTCTTTGTACCTCTTCTCTGTTCAGAAGGGATGGGAGAATGGATGTTGAATTCTGGCATCCACTGAGAAGTGGAAATGTTTAAAGTGTTGGGGGGGGGGGTTTCAATCATGGGCATAGCCAGGATTTATGTTGGGGGGGGGCATAACCAAGCTATCTGTGATTGGTCAGTTACTTAACTATTTTTATTTATTTACTTGATTTAGGGGAGCAGGTCTCCCCTGCCTTCCCCCTTCGGCTATGTCCATGGGTTCATTGCAAAAGAGGATGAGTCGTGCAAACAGGAACTAAGTACGAACCATCTCTGGTGCACTGGGCATTTTCAATAGACTATTTGTGGACCTTATAGGAGGTACTGGCAGGTCACACTCCTGCCTTGGGACACCACCCTTGATGTACCTCATCCAGATTTCCTTGGCAAAAGGGTGGGATAAACACATCACTCATAACGGCTATTTTCCAGCACTGCAGAATATAATCCACAACAAAACCCACCATGGGAGCCTTATAGCTGCTTCACACACATTTTGAGAGGCAGGGGTGCAACTGGTAATTTGAAACTCAGGACTAACAGGGCATGTGGGAATCTCTCTGTATAGCTCAGCTGTGGGGAGCCTTTGGCTCTACTGCTGCCCTTGAACTAGAATCACAGACTCATAGAGTTGGAAGAGACCACAAGAGCCATCCAGTCCAACCCCCTGCCAAGCAGGAAACACCATCAAATATGGAGACTCCAACTCCTACCAACCCCAGCAAGCAAAACTTGCCTGGGAGTCTTAGTTCAGCAACACCCGGAGAGTCAAAGGCTGCCCACCACGTCATCTTCAGAGGATCATATTCATTGGAACACTTATTTCAAATTTGTGGTGAGCTAGCCCTGCTGGAAGGGGCCCCGGACATCAGGCCCCGCCCTCAGCACCAATTTATCTCCCTGCTCTTCTTTAATATCTATATTGGTCGCAGGAGAGGAGAGGCAGGCCCAAAGCAAACAGAGGGGGCAGCCGCCCACTAGGCCCTACTGCCGCGTTAAATTGCGATTTTAAAAAAGCGACACCGGCCGCCCACAAGCGGCGTGCCCCGTTCCCGTTGCGTCACCATCACTTCGTTGGGTCGCCGAGCCTCCACGAGGCGCCTGTCCCGCTCCCGCCGCGCCTGCGCCGTGCGAAGAAGAATGCCCAAAGTTTGGAGCGCCCCGTGTTCGGCTACCCCTGACCGCGCGCCGTTCTCATGGCAACCGAGCTCGAGCGATAAACACTCCGGCGGGAGCCTATGAGAGGGAAGTTCCTCGGCACGCGCAGCTCAGCAGGAGGCGGCGGCCGCTTCCCCCCCCTTTTTAGCGCCTGGGAGAGGAGACACCTGCGCGCATTCCCTTCGGCAGCAGCGGAGCGGGAGGTTCGCTTCCCGCGGAGGAGCCGCCCCGGGAGGAGACCCGTTTCTTTGCCTCGGGCCCGGTGTGGGGAGTGGGGTCCCGCCGCGCAAATGGGGTGCTCCAGCAGCGCTCAAACCCAGGTCAAGGACTGCAGCCGACCGGCTCCCATGTCTCCGGACGCCAACGGGCTGCTGAAATGCGGTGAGCGCCTCTTAGGCTCCCTGCTGCTGCTGATGTTACCAATTTATTATTTCTCCTTAAAAAAAAAAGTTTCTATCCTGCCCTGACGCGGGCTCAGCACAGCTGGGGGTGGAGAGCATTTAAAACACCTGTAGTAATTAATGGTAAAAGCAGCACCTAATTTAATTCCCGCTTGATATTCGCTCCCTTTGTAATATAAATATGTTGGGGGTTATGTGGCAGCGAAACTTTTATTATATGTTCCGCTCAGTCGAGGGTTTGCGCGTCGTGCAGCAAAGGAAGCCTCTCGAGCCGTAATACGTTTGTAAGGAAGGGGCAAGAAATGTGGTTTGCCCCTCACGGAGCTATAATTCCCAGCACCCGTAGCAAACCGCAGTTCCCACAGGATCCTGTGTGTGGTTGAAATATACGGTGTGTAAGTTTTTGGGGTTTTTTAAAGGTCTTGTAATATTCTTTTCTTAGCAAGAGGCGCTCAGTAAATAGAGTTGAATCTGGTGTGGGGAAAGAAGGATTCAAATCCGTTTGGAGCCGTATTATTGTTAGGGTCACCATACCTACCTGTTCTTTTCCTGTTCTTTTGGGGTGGGAATTCCGCTTTCCTTGAGCCTACATAATAAAGTACAGTTGCTGAAGTTCTGTTTCCTTCTATACACCAGTAAAGAGGCAGGTAACAGTCCTTTGATTATCCTACGTTCTGCATTCCTTGCTCTCTTCAGATGGGAAGATACCCGTATATCCGGCATATAAAACGACTTGGCATATAAAATGACCCCCCAACTTTTCCAGTTAAAATATAGAGTTTGGGATATACTCACCGTATAAGAAATACGACCTGGCGTATAAGATGACCCCTGACTTTTGAGAAGATTTTCCTGGGTTAAAAAGTAGTCTTATACGCAGGAATATACAGTACTTTTAACCTCTAATCTGTAAGGTAGTATTCCCTACTAGTCCTACCTAGAGAAGACTCATGGAAAATAATGAACATGACTAACTTTAGGTCCCTTAATTGCACTGGGTTTATTCTGAGGAAAAAATTAGTTGAATAGAACACTAAATTTGCTCCCTCTTTTCTTGCCTACTCCCATACCTCCATTTTACTTTCTCTGTGGCTAATGGAGATAAGGAAAAGAATCAAAAGTTGGGGTGGCGGGAGCCCACCTCCCACCTTAGTTTATCTTGGCTTGTTCTAGTACTAAAACTGCCATTCTGGCAATATTCATCCTGATCCACAGAAGCTAGTCCATTTAATTGTACTTCTAAATAAGCCACTATAGGACTGTGGACCTATTTTGTAACTACCAATAAACTGCATATGGCTGTGTCATTGTTACGTAAGTTTGGCAGATATTTTGTTTTAATAACCTAGTTTACAGACCTGTGTTAAACTGGACTGCTAAGAGTTAAGAGGCATTAACTCTCCAGTATAAATTATAACCAGGCTTCAAAAAAAAAAGCTGTGCTGAAACTCTGCATAACTTGCCTGAGAATAAGTTGTATATAAATTTGCATATAAACAAATAGTGTTTACACCCAATACACACTGAGGATGTATATTGTTTCGGTTATTATTCTGTGTATACTTTCCGGTCAGCAAACCTCAGTTAACATGGTAGGACCTACTTTTAAATAAACATATCTTGGTTACACTTGCAAAAAGGTTCTCAGGCTTTCATAGTTTGTAAATAGTGCACTACTGTACAGTCATTTTTCTTCTCTATACTGTATTTTAACAACTGTGCAAATGCTGATACATGCTAGTCCTCTCAATAAAGATTTTTAAAAGTATATATTTCTTAATCAGACTTTTAACTTACCTGGTACTGCTTGATAAAATGCCACATGAAAAAGTTATGTCTAAATTTTTGTTTTAATGTCCAGTAACACAATACAGCCTTGGCATTGTGAAAACAGACCTAGGAATAAACAGCTTTTCATATTTTTGTTTGAGTCCAGATTTTATGTGTAGTATAAACATTTATGATAAAAGTTTTTGCTTCGTTTTTAAATTGGATGCTCTGATATCTCCTGGATGAAGTGGCTTGTCTGATTCCATTGCATTCAGGAGTCTGAAATGTGACACAAACTCTACTAAACAATGCAATTTCTTACAACTGGTCTAAAAATTTACTGTGGTTAACTTATCAACTTGACAGCCATTATATGCTGGCCTTGAAGGCTGTGTAGAAACTGTGACTGGTCCAGAATGGGGTGACTTTGTGGTTTGGGGGCTGCAAGTTAGGGACATATTATGCTGATTTTGTGACAAATCCACTATTCTCCAGTTTGTGGACTACATTCAATGTGTGAATAAACGACAAATGGACAAGGGCAAAGCTATAGTATAAAATTAAAAATATAACACTTCAAAAAGAGGGAAAAAAATTCTGGGGGAAATAATCAACCCTATGGTTAAAGTTGAAATTATATCCCTTTGACATTTTGGACAAATAAGGGCTTTAGCAATTAGTTACACATATGGCAAAATCTTAATGAGGCCTTCCTCTTCTTTTTAAAGGATTTACACATCTACGTAGTGGAAGGTAAGGAGGCCACTGAATATATAAAGGCATGTAACTAATTCTGCTGTACTCTTGGTGAGATCATTTTACCAGGAAACAAACGTGTCATTCGGCTGTTATAAGCTTTTTCCTGAGTTCCATTAAGGCTTCTTCACTCAAAACAGTTTTTGTAGGATGGTTTAATAAGTTGTCAAAATTAATTTGGGTGGGACACTGTGCTCGTCATTACCATTCAGACTTGTTGAGGTGGGTAACATCTATGCATACCTCTGCTTTCAGGCTACAACATGAACCTTTTTGCTTCTAAGCATCAGAACTAAATGACTTGACATGTTCATTCAATAATTCGTGAAATAGCTGCTATCATGAGATGCAAGATAACTGTGGAGGAAGGGTTATGCATTGCCTTATGTCTGTATTGTTGAAGGCCTGGTCCACTGTATTGGCTGCAGTAAAAGAACAGTAGTTTATGTGCAATAAACGACAATGATTCACATACGGAAGGAGCTCAGTAAAAGTACTTGGTTTGGAGTGGGCTTACTCCCACTGACTTTAGTACTGGGGCAGGTTTTATGCACCCCTCTGTTTTGTCCGAATTTAGATCTGGATGGGACAATTGAGCCACTCTCCGTTTTGAATTTCTTATAGTGCATTCTACGTGTTTCATTAGAAGTTATAGCTAACATGCATACCTGTACTGATAACCACCCTATCAAAAAAGAAAAAGTAGCCCTAGAGTTGTTTCTGGTGGTATAGTAATGCCACTCCTAGAAATTACTCTTTCAGATGTGCTTTTATATGGGTGGCATCAAGTTCACAGAAGAACAGTTGATTGTATGGATAAATGGGATATATAACACTTTAAAATACATGAACCTAACTATAGATTTGCTCTCAGTAATAATTTGTGGTCTTCTTTTCTATTTGCTTCATCGACATTCCTAAATTAGAGGACAACTTGCCCATCGCAGTCGAAAATGAAAGCGTTTCTGATCAGACCAAACTTGGGGCAATGGAAGAAGTGGAGCTGGGCTCGGATGGAGCAAAACTAAGCAAGGGTGTTGCTGAAGAGGAAGCAGATGTTTTGATCCCTGGAATGACCAACTGTGCCCTTTCTACCTGTCAAAGAGTCGACCCCGAAGGCACAGAGCCTCAACCAGTGGCGCCGGAAGAGAAGTTCAGCAACAGTTTGCCTGTCGCCCTTTTAGAAGCCGGTGAGCCTCGACCTGCGAAACCAGCCGAAGAGGTTGGTGAGCCTCAAGCTGCCACAGAAACTGCCAACACTTTGCCTCTGGAAACCATAGAGGACAGTCAGCTTGATCCTGTTGAATCAGCAGAGACAGACACAGCTGAGCCTGCAACTGATGAAATTGTTAGGAGTCTTGTAACGGAAATTGTGAAGGAGCTGCAAGTGGATGAAGAACAACAGACTGAGGGTAATAAGTAGTGTTATTTCAGATTGAGAAGGCCAAGTTCTGACTTGTATGCAGATTCTGCTGAGCTTAATTATTATTATTTTTTGCATGCAGGTACCCGAGGGCAAAAATCTTGCCCTGTGGGTTTGAGTTATGTGTAGCTTTGACAAATAATTAGACTAAAAGGGGCCCATCTGAATAACAGGTCAGTGCCACCAATTGTTGCCTTGTTTTGTTTCCTTGTGCTCTCATTTCATATATTTAACTTCCTCCTCCGCCCCCAGCAATCATTTATGCTAGGTGAGATGCTAACAAGAGAGTGGGTGGGAAAGCCCTGCTTTGGTGCATATTGCCAGAAGACAAATGACACAAAGGTGACTGTACTTTGATTTGGGGATGGATCTGAACATTCTGACATCAAAATAACTTGTTTCTTTTTTTATTTTATTTATTTATTAGATTTGTATACTGCCCTTCATCCAAAGATCACAGGGCGGTTCACAAGTTATTGCTAAATTCCAAATCAGTCCAGTCAAAATTATTGCGGTGTATAAGTTAACCAAAAATACAACACTATTATTGGTTTCAGTCTGCTTGTGAAGTAATAGTATTTATTTAGACTTGCTTTGCTGCATTAGATCAAGCGTTTATCTTGTCCATTATCGGTCTCCCATCACACCAGGAAAATTCCACTTTGAGATGCTGTTTGGCCCTGGCTTTTGGTAACTGTAGGTATTCTGCATCTGAACATGTCAAGAATTATACCTCGTGCTGAGTGGCTATTAGCTATGATAACCATTTCCCATGATAAATCTTTTCTGTACCACTTATGTGCAGCGGGATTTCTGCAAAATGCAGGCTGTAGGAAACAAGGTTGCATTCATTTACTGAATGGTTAGAAAAACATCAAAATCGCTTAATGCATGGGTGAATGGAAATTCTGTTTACATGGACGTACATGTATTGACACATGGAACGCTGACAGATGAAAACCATATAATAAGCTTTTGACTGAAGTTTAGTAATACAACTTAAGTTACTTATTTCACCAGCAACTTTTCTAAAAGTACACAGAGGACAATGGTAGGTGCACTTTTCTGTGGCAGATACATTTATATCAGCTGGCAAGTCCTGCATTTCTCCTGTGCTTTCAACTATTTCTTCTTTGATGTTATAAAGAACACCCAGAGCATTAGTGGGGGCTGTTCCATTATACAAATGGAACATTGTCCCATTAGCTTCAGGCAGACACCACCTGCCTGCCTGCCTTACCATCAGCCACAGGGGTGGCTTCTCCTCAGTCTGAGTATTGCCCTTTATAGAACTCTGCAAGAAGGAAGAGGATGGGGACAAAGCTGGAATTACCGTAGTGGGTTTTGCCTGTCATTGGCTCCACCTACTTTTGGCCTCTCTTGTCTTCCATTCTACCAGTTCCAAAGGGTGCCAGCCGCCCGTGCAGAACCTGCTAGGGCACTCAATACTCTTTCAGTGTTCCCTGGCTTGATCTCTATGGTTACTGTTCCAGGTGAGACAGGAGAAAAGGAGGAAACTGAGATGCACCGTGATGCAGTAAGTGAGGGCTTTGAAACAAAAGAAGAAGAAATGGGAGAAGCTACGGCAGCAACAGAGATAGGTATGTTGATGGAGGAGCAAAGGGCTAATATATTAGAAGTTTTAAATGCTGTATTCGTATTCATAACCTTTCATTGGCACCTCCTGGATGCTGCCTGCATTATTTACGGTAAATAGAGGTATTTAAACAGTGTCCTGCAGGAAATTGCTTATTTGTAAATCTGCCTAGGTTGTGTAGGATTAACTCTGAGGTGGAGAACCTGTGGTCTTCCAAATGTTGAACTTTGACTTCCTTCAGCTGCTAGCCAATCTGAGCAGTGGCCAAAGATTATGGGAACTGTAGCCTCGCAATATCTGGAGAAAACCAGGTTCCTCATCCCTGGTCTGTGTGTCTAGGTCTGCTCTAACCTCATCTAGAGCTTGTCAGCTTTTGTTTAAAAATGGCAGTAGGGACATGGAATGATGCCTTCTCCAAATGAGTTCCCGCCACGTCTTGGAAGGAAACCCCCACTAACCCAGCCAGCATGACTAGTGGTCACCGACGATGGGAGCTGCCGTCCAGAGTATCTGGAGGGCAGCAGGTTGGGGAAAGTAGAGCCTGTCTGTCTGCCACTTACCTCCTACAACCCCCTTGGAAAGCCCTCACTTCAACTGGGTTCACTTCTGGTTACAGGTAGGTAGCCGTGTTGGTCTGGATCGAAGTAAAATAAAAAAATTCCTTCAGTAGCACCTTAAAGACCAACTAAGTTTTTATTTTGGTATGAGCTTTCGTGTGCATGCACACTTCTTCAGATACCATGCACACTTCTTCGTATCTGAAGAAGTGTGCATGCACACGAAAGCTCATACCAAAATAAAAACTTAGTTGGTCTTTAAGGTGCTACTGAAGGAATTTTTTTTATTTTATTTGGGTTCACTTCTGGCATAATAGCACAGCTGTAGAGAAAAGTCCTTTGGGGAGGGGTCAGACTGTAGGGAAGCAAGCAGCAGGGCACAGTGGGTATTGTGTGAATCCTTTTGTTGTCAAAATTGGACTACCACTACCTGCTTTCGTCTACTTTCGTCTACTTTGGCCCCAAGCCATTTGAAGCAGATAAGCTAGTTAAAAATAGACTTGGAAAAGATGCACATGTGGGAAATGAGAAGCTTAAATATACACATTTAATTCCATAGTTACTATTTGCCAAACACATTCTAATAATGATCAGATTGCTACCATGGCTCTGGGATTTCCTATTCTCGGATTTCTGTTATAATAGGTGAGGAATGGGTAGGGTTTAGCTCATTTACTGGACAAAACAAAACAAAGTACAGGTTTTGACTAGAGACAAAAGTACAGGTTTTGACTAGAGACAAAAGAACAAATGAAAAGGCAGGCAAAAGGGTTCATTGCTCAGGGCAGATCTAACATTACAGCACTTTAATTTCCCTCAATCTTAATTGATGGTGGAGATTTCCTTTCTGTGAAACTGAAGGCCCCCTACTGCTTTGGAAGCCAGGGTCTGCAATTAAAAGCTCATACCACCCAGGAGAAATGCTTGATAAAATTACTGGAATTTCTTATAGTGGGAAGAGGAAGTGCCTGTGCATAAATATGCCCATGAAAAGATAGCTGTGTTTTGTCTTCCTAGCTCTCCCTCTCACACGTATATGTATTTAATAACTTGCTGTTTTGAGTCGTGCAGAATTACAAATAAGAAATAGTTGCAACCCTCCCCTCTCCCGCATTGCTCACTCTTTGAAAACTCAGATTACCAGTGTCAAGATTTCTTTTTTCCCCTTTAATTGAATCTGCTTTCTCAAACCAATTTGAAGCAAAAGATGACTCTTAGCAAGTGTGAACTTTAAATGTTTTATCATATGGCGACACTTTGCATCAGGTAGTCTTATTAGTGGTCAACAGATGCTCAGATGACTTTGTCTTGTTTTATGGACCTTTCTGCACATGCTCCTTTCAATCCTCCAGTGTGCTAAGAACTCCCGTTTGGCTTTTGTTTAGCTGTTCTGTGATGCTGGAAGTCAGTATGTATTTATGGACCACGGTGGGGAACCTCAGGGTGGGGAACATCTCCCAGGCCATACCTCTCCAGCCATGTTTTGTACCACCCTCAAGTATTTTTTGCCTTGCTGGAATGTGTCCTTCAATGGTAATAAAAACTACTTGCTAGCCTGGATTGAGGATAGAAAGGAGTATACAAGCATGTGCAGAAAGTAGCCTACTGTACAAAGGTAAAATTTATATTGCTTGCTCTGACTACTGCTTCTGGCCCGGCCTGGTATGTACCCCCTGCCCCTAATTGCCCCCAAGCGAATGCAGCCATCAGGCTGAAAAAGGTTCTCTGACAGTCATAAATTTAATAGCCAATTATTTCCAGTTAAGAAAGGATCACCATTTTCATCTGATCTGATTCTTCCCGATAATCCACTTTAAGATTCACTGCCTTGCTTGCATTGTTCTGACATGCTAAATATTAGCAGCAGAAGCTTCTTCATATGATTCATAAAGATGACTTCCTTTCAAAGAACTGTTCCTAGAATATATTTGTCTAAAAGTCATTGCCACTTTTAAAATCTTGGGTTTTGTTTTTGTTTTATATTGCAGAAGCTACAAATAATGAAGAGTGACTTGTGGCTTCTGCCTGGACTTCATCTTTGGCTGCTCAAATAATATTAGCACTGTGAGTTTTGGTATAATCTGGTTTTTTATAGAAGCTTGTATGGACTTGTCACTTCTGAGCACTAGGGGAGAAACCATTTTAATGATTTTATTTTGGGAAGTCAAGTTGCCAAGACACTGAAGAATTGCAATGTGTTGACCTTTCATGTTTGCCATAGAGTGCCTTCTGTAAACTTCCATTTAAGTGAAATCATGTGTTGCAAATCAAGAACTTCATCTACTGTATTTCAGTTTAAAAAAATTAATTGCTAGGGCAAACTGTATTGACACCATGAATTGTAGAACTGGGTGCATGGAGATTCTCCAAGCACTAGATATGAAAGGGTCTGAGGATTCTTAGGTTCTAGTAATAATGTTGCAGCCATGAGGATTTTTAACTCTACCAGTACAACTCTTAAGTGAATTTTGTTACCGAAAACAAGTATGGATATTGAAACTTAATACTGCTGCTTTGGTTCAATCTGGAAAGATGCATCAATTCATGTCTTATTTTTTAAAACTAATGAAAGTAGTCACTGCAATCCAGCACTCAGGGGATGAGAGCTAGCATGTAATTATGGCACTTTGAAAGCACAGGATAACGGTTGTCACCTGTTGACAAAACAAGCAATTCTGTACACTCTAGTAAGAAACTACTGATTAGCACAACAGCAACATACACTGTTACTGTATTGTGGTGGTAGCACTTGTGTTAAAATGAAAATGTTAAATTTTAAATCTGTAAAATTCTAATCAATTCCTGAAAACACATGTTAAAGTAAAAGTATAAACCAAATGAATTGCTGCCTCTAGTGTGCAATTATGTGTACTTCTAGAACACTTTATAAATCCCCCCAAGTGTATATGAATTCTATTTGTCTTTATAAACCTGTTATTTGATAGCAATTATGAAAAGTGAACCCTTCAGCCTTTTCAAAGAGAAACCTTGAAGTGCAAATCTTATAGCTGAGCAGGAGAAAATAATTTCACATAAAAAGCAAGAACTTTGCAGACGTTTAGTGTGATTCTATTGGTTGCATATTTTTGAGAAGTTGGGTAAACTTGAGCAGAGCTGATCTTCACCCACCTTATGTCTGAACCAGGAAACCTTTGTTTTATGTCGGGGTATACTTGATAATGGCTGGGATTTGTGCCTCATGTAGTCTATAAAATGGTAATCTTAAACACTGAAATAAAGCATTTATGAAAAATCTGCATGAAAACTGATTCTCTGTTCTAATATCTATAGGCTTCTGTATTGTGCGTTTCACATCTTTATCTTTGGAAACTAAAACCACTTGCAATACATTTTCTTTGGGAAGAAACATTGTAACTTGCATACTATCAGTGTCCATGACTTGATGGATAACTTATTTTTCTGAGGTATTTGCATGGTAAGTACTGCTGGTCCTATACTAGGATGCTCCTGAAACTCCAGCAGAGTTTGCAATCAGTATCACTTTTATTGGTTTGGGAAGTAGTCTGCTCTGTGTACTTGTTCTGCACCACGGAATAGCAATTGACAATCTTTACTCCTTTAATCTAGGTGGGTAATCAATCATGTTTCCTGGAAGGAAGGAATAGGTGCATATAAGGGTTTGAAGGTACCCATTAATTGGGCTGCCTATTTGCCTCAGGTGAGATACAAGTCCAAGGCAAGGATTCCTACAGAGGAGTCATTTACCCCACACCTTGGAGGCAAAGCAAGTTCACCCTGTCTTGGGAGGCCTGTTAAGGGGCTTTTTTAGATGGCAGTTTTTTGTAACATACCATTAGCTTTTGAAAATGCTGAACAGTGTAGTGCTGTGACAGATAATTCTATCCTTCTACTCAGGCAATACTTCTATGTAAAAGATTTAGTGTGGGGTAAGTACATGTACAAATTAAGAGCACATGTCCCATACTAAGTGCAGGTAATATGGAGTGCTCAAAAAAGCTCCTTAAATTCTTCTCACACCTGTATTCCATGCTTGGTTTGTGTAACTGGTTCCTCCAGAGGTAATTCTTAAGACTATAATATATAATTTGGCTTGGAAGTGTCACTGTGAATGACCGAATGTGATGCACCGGTACCTACTTGGCCTTCACTGCTGCCTATTTCTATGTGGTATTTTTAAGGACTAGAAGGTCCAATTTAAACACCCAGACACTTTTATTTGTGAATGAAGAAACAAGTCTACATTTTATACTTTATGCAACTGGTTTATTATGTAACACCCCCCACAACCACAATGTTAATTAAAATTAGCTACTTTTGAAGGTAATGTTATTTAAAAACACAAAACACCTCAAAAGATGCTCTCAGTATAAAATTGGCATCAACATTAGGTTGTTTAGAAAGTCAGATGGGGTCAGGACAGAAGTTCTATGACTATGTTTTTCAAAGTGGCTAAATCTAAAGTTAACATCCACCTCCAATACAATATTCCGAAAGAATCCATCATAGTCTTTCCTGCAAACATTTTTACAGGTAGGGTTGTTTCATGTAGTGCATAGCAAGAATGCTATATTGGCTTCTAAGCACTACGGAATGAATCTACGTTAATTTTTTCTATAAACTATTTCACAGTCTCCCTCAAAATACTACTTCAAGGGCCAAGATGTACCCAAGTATTCAGATCTTGAATGAGCTTCATATGTACCAAATCCTGCATAGGCTCAGAGCATTTATGGCACAGTTGAAAGGGGATGCAGGAAGAGGATCTTTGCCAGAAGAATTCATGCAGGATCCCAATCCTGAATTTGACTACATTATAAGAAGCCAGTGTCGGAACTGAATCCCTACACAAATCGTTCCTGATCCCATGGAAAGGAAATACCAAGAACAACTAAGGTGCTGGCGCATCTTGAAGAGGTCCAGTGATGGCAATAGCTTCAATCTCCACACGTGCACCCTGTAAGGAAGATGTCAAACTGCATTATAAAATCAGTGCAGGAGTCTTCTGTACCCCACAGCTTTGTGTCCATTCCAATTTAATCCTCCTTAACTCCAAGGGCCTATATTCCAATGGTGGCTTCTGTGTAATAACAATCCATTGAGGATTACACTTCATGTCTTCCAAACATGTGCTCTAGTCTATGAAAGCTAATGTCACAATAAGTCTATTGGTCTTTAAGGTGCCAAAAGACTCTTAAACTGAAATCCTAGATGCCCTTAATGGTAAAGCGACCCCTAATCATTGGGTCCAGTCGCAGACGACTCTGGGGTTGCAGCACTCATCTCGCTTTGCTGGCCGAGGGAGCCGGCGTACAGCTTCCAGGTCATGTGGCCAGCATGACTAAGCCGCTTCTGGCGAACCAGAGCAGCACACGGAAACACCCTTTACCTTCCTGCCGGAGCGGTATCTGTTTATCTACTTGCACTTTGTGCTTTTGAACTGCTAGGTTGGCAGGAGCAGGGACTGAGCAACGGGAGCTCACCCCATCGTGGGAATTCGAACCGCCGACCTTCTGATAGGCAAGCCCTAGGCTCTGTGGTTTAACCCACAGTGCCACTGCTTCCCTTACTTGAGAGTAAACCCACTCAACTCAATGGGGCTTGCTCCTCAGTCATATATAGGATTGCATTGTTAGGTTTCGCAATAAATATTGCATACTGCCTCTTTTCTGTAAATTCTCAAACTTACTGGTAAGTTAAGTATTTAAAGTCCTTGTGTCTTTAAATAATTTTAGAAGCAGTTCTATCTGCAATAAATCAGATAGAAGCTGTTTTTGTAGCAATAGAACAGCACTTACTTTTGGCAGAGCAGCAACTTGGTAAGCGGCTCGGGCTGGAAAGTTGCTCTTGAAGACTGAGTAGAATAGAAAAGATATTTCCATGATTATATTGACAGCATTAAAGATGGAGTTTTGCTTACATTTGCAGCAGCTTGCCGAGTTAGGTAAATAGATTCACCAATGATACAGTAGGCTATCTATAGTCTTGTACTATGCAACCACAAGAAGTAGAATCAGTATTATTAAGTTTTTAAGCCTTAAGACAAGAAAATGCTTGCAGATATGTGGGAAATGCCTAGTGATGCCTTACAAGAAAGAGGAATTTTCAGTAATCAAGGAGCAGAGCATTGAAATCCCACAAAGCTCTTATAATATAAAAATATTTTGAATAATTTATACAGGTTGTATAATTCAGCTGTCCTTGATATAGAGAGGCTTTGTTTGTATGTCATGGTATGTCAAGGCCAGGGGTCAAATCCAGCCCTCCAAGCCTATCAACATTTTCACTAGGCCATAATTCCTCACCAGGCCTGCTCTATGCTATCCTCTAGTGATAGTGCCTGGCTGGAATCCAACTAAGTCCTACTCAGAGTAGACATATAGAAATAATGGAACTAAGTTATGCCCATGGGCCTAGCACTGGATATAACCATTTACAAAAAAAGCAACTCGCAGACTGTTTTAACAAAAGGGCTCTCAAGAGCATGAGCATTCAAAACAGAACAATTCTCTTTCCATTCCCACTCGCCACCCCCAATCTTGATTTTCTCATTCCATTCTGTGTCGCTCTTGTCATGTCAGCTGAAGCCATCTTGGTGGAGACCACATCACTTCATGTTTTTTACAGGGCAAAACATTGTTGCTTGTACAGCTAGCGGTACACAAGTGTTAGAGCTGTAGCGGTATTTACATTGCTTGTAGATTTCATTAACATCATCAAAGTCCTTCATGTCAGCCATCAGCACAGTAGTCTTCACCACTATACATGAGAAAATGGTATTTTAAACTCCATTCCCAATTATCAAGCTTTAAAACTATAATAACAATGTTTCAGCGTGTGTTATGGATTGAGCTGGTTGCCATTCTTGAGTTCCTATACCAATAATTTAAGAACAATCACCACTTTGTAACTAAGCCAAGTTTTACTCCTTGCACCTTTTACTGAAAAGCCCATGAATCTGACCTTTGGAGAGTTTGGAAGTCGGAAAGAAGGAAACTTTGGAAGGAACTTGGAAGGGCAGATTTTAAAGGTCTATGTTTCCAGCCTATATTTCTATGCTTTACTTTGCTGCTGCATATTTTGTGATTTTAAATTTAAGCTGGGATTTTTTCACCAAAGAGTACTTGCCCCAAATTTGGATCTTGGAACCTGGGAATTCTCCTTTTATACCTTAAAAAACAAACCCAAATAACTAGTTTCCCAGGTGCAGATAGCAACTTAATGTTAAATGGTAACCAGGAGATAGTTCAGATCACTGGTACCTGTTAATTCAGAATTTCACATTAAGAATAAAGGTAATCCTTCAAAAAGAAGGTGACATACTAAGAGCTTTCAAAATCCACCAAAATGGGGGCTTAGTAAGATGTTTGTATCAACCAGAATTTTTTTTGTAAAGGGACATAGGTCATGTAAATATGAGAAGAGGGAGTGTTCTTGATTCCAATCCTGCAGATATTCACAGCAGCCCCACCTCTATCATTGTCTCTCACAAGGTAGAGATGTTTCCTATTCCTGTCTGATTCAAGGTAAGATAATTCAGAAGAAACTCATTTAGCATAGCTTTTACTCACCATTGTTATAGTCACAGCCAGCAGCTTTCAGAATTTCTCCAATATTTTGAAGGGCCTAAACACATAAAATGGGTTTGAGTCATTTATTTGGATTTGCACACCTCACCCCTAGGAGTCACAGCCGGTTACAACATATGCACCATTTAAAAACTTTTAAACAGGGTGGGAACCAGCAATTTATAATGACAAACAAAATTCAGCAAAATATTAAATCACCAAGGCCCTCATCCAGAAAGAGTTGTGCTTACAAGTCAAGTCACAACCAGCCTACGTTCCATGAATTTCAATGAAATGTAAGGAAAACTAGCTTTCTCTGCAGTGGCAACAATGTGCACAAGAACCTTGGGATTTTAGTCATTTATTTATACAAATAAGTATATACTACCTGTTGCAATCAGCCTCCAGGCAGCATGCGAGTTAAATAGATAGAACAATAAAATAGTAAAAACACCAATATTAATAAAATGCAACTGTTTAAATAAAATTGCAAATCACATAGAAATGTTTTTGCTGCAATGTCCCCTAAAGGCACATCCATGTGGCAGCTGGTTGTCACACAGGGCCAATGTCAGACCATTGGTCCATCCAGCTCAGCACTGTCAACACTGACTGGCAGTGCTTCTCTGGGATTCCAGACAGGGGCCTCTCCCAGCCCTGCAGAGAGATGCTGGGGATTGTTCCTAGGATGTTTTGCAGATGCTCTACCACTAAGCTATGGCCTTCCCCATTCCCCAAATAGGGGCCCAGAATGTGTGCTCCTACTCAGCACTGTAACCCAAAAGGGTCCTGAAAAGCGTGGGCACTCTTTCATCCAGTATCCCTCGGGTGCAGGGCACCAAGATCTTCAATGGTCCCTGGCAGCTATGTGGTTAAGTGGGACCCAGCCCCCAGAGCCCCCAGGAATGGACATGTTGAAACAGTACACCTGATCTTCTATTTTGAGCCTTGCAGACATGCCCATAAGATTTAATTTATGCTACATGAATAATGACATCAGACTCATTGTCAGCATAATAACCGTGTTTCACCTTGTTGGCTTGTTCCTTTGCTCCTCCAGGTACAAATTGTCCATTTGAGGGATCCAAGCCTAGTTGTCCTGAGATATACATGGTCCTGTCTACCAACACTGCTTGGCTAAGGTTCAGTAGTCGAGCAAAACAGAGAGAGAACAAGCGAAAGTGATTTACTTTTTTGCTATCTTAAAGTATTTTCTTTCGGTTTCCCAAAGATTTCCCATTCTTAATTTAGACATGCACTTGCTTGCTTTATTTATTTATGACATTTGCATGCAGCTCCACAACATAAATTTCTCTGGACGGATTATAATGAACAATTAAAAAAACCCAATACAAAATAAAAGAGCCATTAAACCAAAAGCAACATGAATTCAACAACAAAACAAAACATGACCTCGAAATTAAAACATTTTGATTTAATTAAAACCATGGAGGACCAGTCTACATGAGTTATTGAAAATGTCTGAATGAACAGAAAGGTCTCCAACAAGCCTAGCTTGACTTAATCCTCAACATAGAAGCATCAGTACATCACAGTCTTCTGGGTGGTAGAAAGATCTTGCTCTTCATTCTGTCCTGAAGTTAGCTACAGTATTCTAAATTCTCATGTAATATAACTTTGTCCAGCTGCTAAGAAATCCTGATCCAAAGGGAGAAAAAGCAAGGGGAGGGGGATTTTGAGGGGGGAAATGGTTTGAGGAAAGATGGATCTTCCCCCAATGCTCTGCTCAAGATTACAGCAATCTGTGAATGCTTCCCATTAAATAATAATCTAAAAATCAGGCTACAGTTACACACAACTCCACATAACATGTAGTTTTGACCCAAATGAAGTACAGTGGAACCTCGGCTTATGAACACCTTGGTTTACGAATTTTCGGGTTTACGAACGCCGCGGACCCATCTGGAACGGATTAATTCACTTTCCATTACTTTCAATGGGAAAGTTCATTTCAGTTTATAAACGCTTCAGTTTATGAACAGACTTCCAGAACCAATCACACCCATGCTTCGGGTTAGGTACGCTTCAGGTTGAGTACTCCGCGGACCCATCTGGAACGGATTAATCCACTTTCCATTACTTTCAATGGGAAAGTTCGCTTCAGTTTATAAACGCTTCAGTTTATGAACAGACTTCCGGAACCAATTGTGTTCATAAACCGAGGTACCACTGTACTAGAAACTTGCAGGTTACAACTAAGCAGCCATAAAGCTCTCTTTCCAAATCAACTCACGATGCAATCTTAGGCACACCTTACTTAGAAGTAAGTCCAATTGAATTCAGTGAGACCTTCAGTATTGGATGGAAACCAAAGAAACTAATGGTAAGTAACAAAGATATTTAAAGATACTTACACTGCAGACATACAGCCGCCAGATTAAAACACAAAGGCTGTTCGCTCAGGCCTTTGGACATTAGCATTGTTGCAGTTTACTCAAGCTTGCATTACCTACTGTCTTTATTGAATCTGGTGTATTGTGGTATTTTACAAGACCAATTGTGTTTTATGAAATGTTGTTGTTACTGGTACAGATATCCTTGTATGCTGGACAGGATATAAACAGATTCATCAAGGTAGGTTTTGCTATAGGATGATGGGTCACACAGCTTTATGGCAGTCTGGGCATTTGTCACATGCCTGTTCAGTTGGTGCCAAAAACCACTGCCACCTGGCAAACATCCAAATGGAAAGCAGCAATCTGCCGCCGACTATAAATGTGATTTAAAGTTCTCTTTTCCCCTTCTAAGGCTTAAAAGTTTCTTATTTGGTGGAACCAGTGCAGTTGCAAATATTCTAATCTAATGCTCTGCTGGTCATTCCAATTCCTACCCTACACCAATTCTAAGAACACTCAGGCTGAGTTCGGAGAACCATATCGCCACACTTTTTCAGTCAGTGACAGAAATCCACGAACCACCACAACATTATCTGTGAGTTTCAGTATATGATGGACACCCAAGAGATTATGCAAAAATCCTGTTAGCAGAAACTGAACTGGCAGTGGAGCTAGAAACAGCGAGCCAGACCTTTGCTTTCACCCACCTCAACAGCTCTTGTCCCAGCAGAGCAAATGCTAAGTTACTGAAATCTACCTTCAGGTAGGTAGCCGTATTGGTCTAACACACACACACACACACACACATATATATATATATATACACATATATATACATATATATACATATATATATATATTCAGTAGCACCTTAAGAGGTCAACTAAGTTTGTTCTTGTTATGAGCTTTCGTGTGTATGCACACTTCTTATACGAAGAACAAACTTAGTTGGTATCTAAGGTGCTACTGGACAATTTTTAATATATATATTTGAAATCTACTTTTAAACCTCAAAATACACCAATTAAAATGACTACTCTAGAAATTTAGGCTGTGTTGTTAAGCATTCCCTTGTAGTATTTTTTTCAAAGCGCTTAACTGCATCGTTTTAGCACAAATTTAATTCTAAAGGACACTGCCCTCCACATTCCCTTAACATTCAACTCAGCAAACATTGGCCTCTCCTAAATACATGGCACGCTAGCCAACTAATTTAGAACAGCAGATTGCAACACTCAATTATAAATGGGAACACCTTCAAACAGGCTAAAATGATGCAAGCCTAGCCTGGGACCAACCTTTCTCCTGTTCAGGGTAGAACATTAAAAATTAGACTAATAGTTACAAGTTGGTAAACAAAGCCAAGTGCATGCCACAAAAGGATAAAAATCTCTTCATTTGATGATCACATGGGGTTGAGCTTTTTTTCTAAGAACTTTAGAAGCCCCCCCCCTCCTTGTGCCTTAAATATTCTTCTACTTTCTACCCATTACTGCTCCTCAGCATTGTTCAGCATATGTAGATGAAACCAGCCATTAAATGTAGTGTGCTCCTATTTAGGGTTCTGCAGCATTTTCCAAGGAGCATTAAATTTATTTCCACACCCCTCCCAACAAACAGCTTTCCCCCAGTAGGTCAGCATTCCATGCTCACTGACCATATCCAGGCCGCAACCAGACCATGACATGCACACACCCCCCCACTTGCAGCCTCCTTCTTTGGCGATCATTCGTAGTCAAATAAGATTGTCTTCCATGAACATGGTTTTAATAGTGAGTCTGTAAGTGACTGTGGAGGGCAATTCTGGATCCACACGTCCTTCCACAGTGGGGACATTGGTTTCCAGGCGGGAGTTGATCACGGTGAGGGTTTGCCAAAAGTGCCTTCTTCTTAGCACGTTTCGTCCTGAGTTCGAGCGGCTTCAAAGCCCATGACACCTTTGGTAAAGGCTGCTCTTCAACTGGAGCACTCGCAAGCCAGTGTTTCCCAGTTGTCATTTTTTTAGATTTGCCTTGAGAGAGTCTTTAAACCTCTTTTGTTGACCACCAGCATCACGCTTTCCATTTTTAAGATCGGATGCAACCTCCTGCCACTGTGTGTTACAGGGGAAGGAGGCCTTCATCTGGGTCGGGATTCAGATATGGACCCAAACCTATTATTAATGGCAGACTACAACCTAGGAACGGGACCACCTCAGAGTGTGTACATTATGAACATGAGACATGTCTACAACTGGTGTCTTGCTTGATGTAAGAGAATAGCTTTACTTGCAGATGCTGAGGTATGTGCAGAACAGAAACTACAAACTAAGAAACCAAAGCTGACCACACCTCTTATTATTGGGGAAGAAAATATCTTTTGCAATATTGAGATCTCATTAAAGATTATTAACATGCCTTCTACAGGTATATCAGTTTACTCCAGACTTCGCCTTGAAGAGACTACTTGGCCTTTTTCATTTTACACTAATTAAACTTTGAGTGCAGCTAGCTTCTTCGTTAATGATTAAGAAGTCCAGTAATGGCAAACCAGCTCTTGCTCAATGGACAGATTACTACGTTTAGCGTAGGACAGCGTTTTCCATTTGAGGAGTTCAAGAAACTTTACATATACTGTATTCAGGTTTTACGACAACCTGCCTCTGTTTGACTTATTAATAAATTTGAAATGTATTAAAGCTCTTCACGTCCTTATTAAAACCATTCTAATTGAAAGGATTAGTAGCTTCCTCATCCCTCAACAGGGAGGTGGTTAAAGGGGGAAAAAAGATTGCCAGACTGAAGCGTCACCCTGAGGGAAATTTTCCAGAGGCCAGAAAAAGATATTATCATGCATTTTACAGGTTGGTAAAAGGCACTAATACGGAGCTCCACCCAAGACTACAACCGAAGTCTGAGTGAAAAATAATAATTTATTATTTATACCCCACCAATCTGGGGTATTCACGTACATGAATATAATACTTTCAACCAATTACCTTTTTGGCTGAACTCATGTTTTTAAAAGTATTACTCCTTTACACAAGCAATTGACTGATCTGGCTACAAACATGCAGACATAATATTTATTTATTATTATTATTATTATTATTTATTAATATTATAAAGCACATCTCCCCTCACATATTGGGGCATAGCAAGTTAACACAATGCACTTAAGAACCCTGGAAATTGCCTAATACCAAGACAGACTACTTGACTACTCCAAGTGACAGTGACTGTCTAGGATTTCAGGCTACAGGCCATTCCCATCACCTGATACCGGTATCTGCAGCAGGGATTGCACCTGGGCCCTTCTGCATTGGCCCACTTGATTTAAGAACGTAAGAGCCTGTTGGATCAGGCAAAAGGCCCCTCTATTTCACCATCCAAGCTGGACCCTTCTAGCAACTGGTACCCTGCCTTTGGCCATTGAGGCAGAGCATAGCCATCATGGCCAGTAGCCATTGGCAGCCTTATCCATTAATCCATCTCATCCAAGTTGGTGGGCATCACTGCCTCTCTGCAGGAAGTTTCATGGTTTAACCACCAGCTGGGTGAATAAGTGCTTGCTTCCAAACACACAGCAGTCCTTTCCAGATTTGGGGCGATTTGAAAGCCCTTTGCCGTACTTCCTGAATTTTTCACAAGCTCACTGAGCCTGTGAAACCCCCAGCAACTAACCACTGCATTCAGAGAGATATGATGCTTCTCTCTGCTCCTGGAATATTTAGCCATAGTGACTAGTGGAGGCAGTGAGAGATTTTACTTTCTTGGGTCCCATGACCACTGCAGATGACTAACCTAGACAGCATCTTAAAAAGCAGAGACATCACGTTGCCGACAAAGGTCCATATAGTTAAAGCTATGGCTCTCCCAGTAGTGATGTATGAGTCGGACACGACTAAACGACTAAACAACAACGACTAGTGGCCATTCTTGATTCCTCCAGCGAAACACCACCACCACCACCCCCGCTTCCTTTTCTAAAGCCGCTGACATCTGCTTATCTTGTGGCAGCGAGTCCCGCAGGTGAGGTGCAGTCCCCGTACAGGGGAGGAACGTTGCCCTTACCTGTAAGGACCTATGGCAGCCGGAGCCTTAGCGGTGCTGATGATCTTCTTCACTAAGGCGGCCATCGCAGCAACAAGCACCAGCTCCTCGTTCAACGGACCGCTGGACGAACGAAGCCGGCGGCTCTTTGCGCTTGAACTTTAACAGACTTAATGCCCCGCCCCCAGCTCTAAAACCACGCGGGTTTTTGCTTTTTTATACGGTCTTTTGAGTCCCTCGCCGCACACCGTACAGCCTCCTGTAGCGAAGGATCGTGGGAGATGTAGTCTTGAGGATCAAGAATAAAGAAACTGCCGCGAGGCAGAAGTGGACGCAACGTGGTCGCCTGGGCGAAGTGCAGCGCGCCGGATCCGCAGGAGAAGAGCCTGGCTGACTCCTTTTTCCTTTAAAGGCCTGCTTCATCAGCCCAGCCCAGGCAACCTTTCATGTTTGCCATAGAGTGCCTTCTGTAAACTTCCATTTAAGTGAAATCATGTGTTGCAAATCAAGAACTTCATCTACTATATTTCAGTTTTAAAAAATTAATTGCTAGGGCAAACTGTATTGACACCATGAATTGTAGAACTGGGTGCATGGAGATTCCCCAAGCGCTAGATATGAAAGGGTCTGAGCATTCTTAGGTTCTAGTAATAATGTTGCAGCCATGAGGTTTTTTAACTCTACCAGTACAACTCTTAAGTGAATTTTGTTACATAAAACAAGTATGGATATTGGAACTTAATATTGCTGCTTTGGTTCAATTTGGAAAGATGCATCAATTCATGTCTTATTTTTTAAAACTAATGAAAGTAGTCACTGCAATCCAGCACTCAGGGGATGAGAGCTAGCATGTAATTATGGCACTTTGAAAACACAGGATAACGGTTGTCACCTGTTGACAAAACAAGCAATTCTGTACACTCTAGTAAGAAACTACTGATTAGCACAACAGCAACATACACTGTTACTGTATTGTGGTGGTAGCACTTGTGTTAAAATGAAAATGTTAAATTTTAAATCTGTAAAATTCTAATCAATTCCTGAAAACACATGTTAACGTAAAATTATAAACCAAATGAATTGCTGCCTCTAGTGTGCAATTATGTGTACTTCCAGAACACTTTATAGATTCCCCCCCAAAGTGTATATGATTCTATTTGTCTTAATGAACCTGTTATTTGATAGTAATTATGAAAAGTGAACCCTTCAGTCTTTTCAAAGAGAAACCTTGAAGTGCAAATCTTATAGGTGAGCAGAAAATAATTTCACATAAAACTTTTTTTCCCCCAGACGTTTAGTGTGATTCTATTGGTTGCATATTTTTGAGAAGTTGGGTAAACTTGAGCAGAGCTGATCTTCACCCACCTTATGTCTGAACCAGGAAACCTTTGTTTTATGCCGGTGTATACTTGATAATGGTTGGGATTGGTGCCTCATGTAGTCTATAAAATGGTAATCTTAAACACTGAAATAAAGCATTTATGAAAAATCTGCATGAAAACTGATTCTCTGTTCTAATATCTATAGGCTTCTGTATTGTGTGTTTCACACCTTTATCTTTGGAAACTGAAACCGCTTGCAATACATTTTTCTTTTGTAAGGAACATGTAACTTGCATACTATCAGTGTCCATGACTTGATGGATAACTTATTTTTGTGAGGTATTAGCATGGTAAGTACTGCTGGCCCTATACTAGGATGCTCCTGAAACTTCAGCAGAGTTTGCAATCAGTATCACTTTTATTGGTTTGGGAAGTAGTCTGCTCTGTGTATTTGTTCTGCACCACGGAATACCAATTGACAATCTGTATTCCTTTAATCTAGGTGGGTAATCAATCATATCTCCTGGAAGGAAGGAATAGGTGCATATAAGGGCTTGAAGGTATCCATTAATTGGGCTGCCTATTTGCCTCAGGTGAGATACAAGTCCAAGGCAAGGATTCCTACAGAGGAGTCATTTACCCCACACCTCGGAGGCAAAGCAAGTTCACCCAGTCTTGGGAGGCCTGTTAAGGGGCTTTTTTAGATGGCAAAATTTTGTAACATACCATTAGCTTTTGAAAATGCCGAACAGTGTAGTGCTGTGACAGATAATTCTATCCTTCTACTCAGGCAATACTTCTATGTAAAAGCTTTAGTGTGGGGTATTCAGGCCAATCAAACTTCTAGGCACATAAATCTTTTGCCAACAACTTTCATAATGGCAGCACCAAGACTCTTCTGTTGCCACCAGTACATACATTATTTTCCTGCCTACAAATGGGTTAAGTGTGGTGAAGTAGTCTTCAAAGCTTGATTGCATGTTTGCAATGGAAGGGACTATCTGCCCATTTAGTCTTCAGAGTGAAATAATTATAGGAAGAAAATAGTTTATTGCCATTTTTAATGCATTTGCCTCAGTACATGTACAAATTAAGAGCACATGTCCCATACTAAGTGCAGGTAATATGGAGTGCTCCAAAAAGCTCCTTAAATTCTTCTCACACCTGTATTCCATGCTTGGTTTGTGTAACTAGTTCTTACAGAGGTAATTCTTAAGATTATAATATGTAATTTGGCTTGGAAGTGTCACTGTGAATGACGTAATTGTGATGCAGCAGTACTTACTTGGCCTTCACTGCTACCTATTTCTATGTGGTATTTTTAAGAATAGAAGGTCCAGTTTAAACACCCAAACACTTTTATTTGTGAATGAAGAAACAAGTCTACATTTTATACTTTATGCAACTGGTTTATTATGTAACACCACCCAAAACCACATTGTTAATTAAAATTAGCTACCATGGACTGCAAGAAGATCAAACTTATCCATACTGAAGGAAATCAGCCCCGAGTGCTCACTGGAAGGACAGATCCTGAAGCTGAGGCTCCAATACTGAGCTTAATAAAATACCCCTAATTACCGGTTGATGCTTTTGAATTATGGTGCTGGAGGAGACTCTTGAGAGTCCCATGGACTGCAAGAAGATCAAACCTATCCATTCTTAAGGAAATCAGCCCTGAGTGCTCACTGGAAGGACAGATCGTGAAGCTGAGGCTCCAATACTTTGGCCACCTCATGAGAAGAGAAGAATCCTTGGAAAAGACCCTGATGTTGGGAAAGATGGAGGGCACAAGGAGAAGGGGACGACAGAGTACGAGATGGTTGGACGGTGTTCTCGAAGCTACGAACATGAGTTTGACCAAACTGCGGGAGGCAGTGGAAGACAGGAGTGTCTGGCGTGCTGTGGCCAAGGGGGCACGAAGAGTCGGACACGACTAAACGACTAAACAACAACAACAACTTTTGAAGGTAATGTTATTTAAAAACACAAAACACCTCAAAAGATCCTCTCAGTATAAAATTGGCATCAACATTAGGTTGTTTAGAAAGTCAGATGGGGTCAGGACAGAGGTTCTATGACTATGTTTTTTAAAGTGGCTAAATCTAAAGTTAACATCCACCTCCAATACAATATTCCGAAAGAATCCATCATAGTCTTTCCTGCAAACATTTTTACAGGTAGGGTTGTTTCATGTAGTGCATAGCAAGAATGCTATATTGGCTTCTAAGCACTACGGAATGAATCTACGTTAATTTTTTCTATAAACTATTTCACAGTCTCCCTCAAAATACTAATTCAAGGGTCAAGATGTACCCAAGTATTCAGATCTTGAATGAGCTTCATATGTACCAAATCCTGCATAGGCTCAGAGCATTTATGGCACAGTTGAAAGGGGATGCGGGAGGAGAATCTTTGCCAGAAGAATTCATGCAGGATCCCAATCCTGAATTTGACTACATTATAAGAAGCCAGTGTCGGAACTGAATCCCTACACAAATCATTCCTGATCCCATGGAAAGGAAATACCAAGAACAACTACCAAGAACAACTAAGGTGCTGGGGCATCTTGAAGAGGTCCAGTGACTGCAATAGCTTCAATCTCCACACGTGCACCCTGTAGGGAAGATGTCAAACTGCATTATAAAATCAGTGCAGGAGTCTTCTGTACCCCACAACTTTGCGTCCATTCCAATTTAATCCTCCTTAACTCCAAGGGCCTATATTCCAATGGTGGCTTCTGTGTAATAGAAAGCACTTCCACTTGCTGGAGGGGGCACGTGCAAAATTTGCAGCCCTTCATGCCACTTAAAAGCTGTAAAAATGTGAGAGGCGCTGTTGTCTATGAGAATTCTATGCAAAGCTTAAATGTATACAAGCACTGCAGCAATTCACAACGACACCTAATACTGCTATTATAAATGGTCACAAAGCATACCTTAAACATGTTAAGCTTTACATGGAATTGCCACACACAGTCTCTTAAGTTTCATCCTTGTTTGGCTCTGTAAACAATCCATTGAGGATTACACTTCATGTCTTCCAAACATGTCTTCTAGTCTATGAAAGCTAATGTCACAATAAGTCTATTGGTCTTTAAGGTGCCAAAAGACTCTTAAATTGAAATCCTATATGCCCTTAATGGTAAAGCGACCCCTAATCATTGGGTCCAGTCGCAGACGACTCTGGGGTTGCAGCACTAATCTCGCTTTGCTGGCCGAGGAGCTGGCGTACAGCTTCCGGGTCATGTGGCCAGCATGTCTAAGCTGCTTCTGGCGAACCAGAGCAACACACGGAAACACTGTTTACCTTCCCGCCGGAGCGGTACCTATTTATCTACTTGCACTTTGATGGGTTTTCGAACTGTTAGGTTGGCAGGAGCAGGGACTGAGCAACGGGAGCTCACCCCATCGTGGGGATTCGAACCACTGACCTTCTGATCAGCAAGCCCTAGGCTCTGTGATTTAACCCACAGCGCCACCTGCGTCCCTTACTTGAGAGTAAACCCACTCAACTCAATGGGGCTTGGTTCTCAGTCATATATAGGATTGCATTGTTAGGTTTCGCAATAAATATAGCACACTGCCTCTTTTCTGTAAATTCTCAAAATTACTGGTAAGTTAAGTAAAGTCCTTGTCACATGCCTGTTCAGTTGGTGCCAAAAACCACTGCCGCCTGGCAAACATCCAAATGGAAAGCAGCAATCTGCCGCCTACTATAAATGTGATTTCAAGTTCTCTTTTCCCCTTCTAAGGCTTAAAACAGGCATCCCCAAACTTTGGCCCTCCAGATGTTTTGGACTACAGTTCCCATCATCCCTGACCACTGGTCCTGTTAGCTAGGGATCATGGGAGTTGTAGGCCAAAACATCTGGAGAGCCACAGTTTTGGGGATGCCTGGCTTAAAAGTTTCTTATTTGGTGGAACCAGTGCAGTTGCAAATATTCTAATCTAATGCTCTGCTAGTCATTCCAATTGCTACCTACACCAATTCTAGGAACACTCAGGCTGAGTTCAGAGAACCATATCATCACACTTTTTCAGTCAGAGCGACAGAAATCCACGAACCACCACAACATTATCTGTGAGTTTCAGTATATGATGGACACCCAAAAGATTCTGCAAAAATCCTGTTAGCAGAAACTGAACTGGCAGTGGAGCTAGAAACAGCGAGCCAGACCTTTGCTTTCACCTACCTGAACAGCTCTTGTCACAGCACAGCAAATGCTATGTTACTGAAATCTACCTTCAGGTAGGTAGCCATGTTGGTCTGACGCAGTCGAAATATAAATAAATGTCCAGTAACACCTTAGAGACCAACTAAGTTTGTTCTTGGTAGGAGGTTTTGTGTGCATGCACACTTCTTATACCAAAAACAAACTTACTTGGTCTCTAAGGTGCTACTGGGCAATTTTTTTAGATATTTGAAATCTACCTTTAAACCTCAAAATACACCAATTAAAATGACTACTATAGAAATTTAGGCTGTGTTGTTAAGCATTCCCTTGTAGTATTTTTTTCAAAGCGCCTAACTGCATCGTTTTAGCACAAATTTAATGCTAAAGGACACTGCCCTCCACATTCCCTTAACATGCAACTCAGTGAACATTGGCCTAAATACATGGTGCGCTAGCCAACTAATGTAGAACAGCAGATTGCAACACTCAATTATAAATGGGAACACCTTAAAACAAGCTAAAATGATGCAAGCCTAGCCTGGGACCAACCTTTCTGCTGTTCAGGGCAGAACATTAAAAATTAGACTCTTTTTTCTAAGAACTTTAGAAGCCCCCCCCCCCCCGTGCCTTAAATATTCTACCTTCTACCCATTTCCGCTCCTCAGCATTGTTCAGCGTATGTAGATGCAACCAGCCAGGCAGGAGTTGATCATGGTGAGGGTTTGCCAAAAGTGCCTTCTTAGCACGTTTGTTCCTTTTGTCCTGAGTTCGAGCGTCTTCAAAGCCCATGACACCCTTAGTAAAGGCTGTTCTCCAACTGGAGCACTCGCAAGCCAGTGTTTCCCAGTTGTCAGTGTTTATATTACATTTTTTTAGATTTTCCTTGAGACAGTCTTTAAACCTCTTTTGTTGACCACTAGCATTACGCTTTCCATTTTTAAGATCGGATGCAACCTCCATGTCAAGTTGGTGGGCATCACTGCCTCTCTGCAGGAAGTTCCATGGTTTAACCACCAGGTGGGTGAATAAGTGCTTTCTTCCAAACATACAGCAGTCCTTTCCAGATTTGGGGCGATTTGAAGCCCTTTGCCGTACTTCCTGAATTTTTCACAAGCTCGCTGAGCCTGTGAACCCCCCAGCAACTAACCACTGCATTCAGAGAGATATGATGCCTCTCTCTCTGCGCCTGGAATATTAAGCCATAGTGACTAGTGGAGGCAGTGAGAGATTTTACTTTATTGGGTTTAGCCATAGTGACTAGTGGAGGCAGTGAGAGATTTTACTTTCTTGGGTTCCATGATCACTGCAGATGACAAACCTAGACAGCATCTTAAAAAGCAGAGACATCACCTTGCCGACAAAGGTCCGTATAGTTAAAGCTATGGTTCTCCCAGTAGTGATGTATGGAAATGGGAGCTAGACCATAAAGAAGGCTGATCGCCAAAGAATTGATGCTTTTGAATTATGGTGCTGGAGGAGACTCTTGAGAGTCCCATGGACTGCAAGAAGATCAAACCTATCCATTCTGAAGGAAATCAGCCCTGAGTGCTCACTGAAGGACAGATCCTGAAGCTGAGGCTCCAATACTTTGGCTACTTCATGAGAAGAAAAGACTAGGAGAAGGGGGCGACGAGATGGTTGCACAGTGTTCTCGACGCCACCAAAATGAGTTTGACCAAACTGCGGGAAGCAGTGAAAAACAGGAGTGCCTGGCGTGTTCTGGTCCATGGGGTCATGAAGAGTCGGACATGACTAAACGACTAAACAACAACGGCTAGTGGCCATTCTTGATTCCTCCAGCGAAACACCACCACCACCACCACCCGCTTCCTTTTCTAAAGCCGCTGGCATCTGCCTATCTTGTGGCAGCGAGTCCCGCAGGTGAACTGCAGTCCGCGTACATGGGAGGAACGTTGCCCTTACCTGTAAGGGCCCATGGGAGCCGGAGCCTTAGCGGTGCTGATGATCTTCTTCACTAAGGCGGCCATCGCAGCAACAAGCAGCACCTCCTCGCTCAACGGACCGCTGGACGAACGAAGCCGGCGGCTCTTTGCGCTTGAACTTTAAAAGACTTAATGCCCCGCCCCCAGCTCTAAAACCACGCGGGTTTTTGTTTTTTTATACGGTCTTTTGAGTCCCTCGCCGCCCACCGTACAGCCTCCTGCCGCGAAGGATTATGGGGCATGTAGTCTTGAGGTTTAAGGGGCCAGATAGGAGAATAAAGAAACTGCCGCGAGGCGGAAGTGGACGCAACGTGGTCGCCTGGGCGAAGTGCAGCGCGCCGGATCCGCAGGAGAAGAGCCTGGCTGACTCCTTTTTCCTTTAAAGGCCTGCTTCATCAGCCCAGCCCAGGCAAGTTTCAGGTAGCGGGTTGTGGGGAAAGGGCGTGGGACGGGGAAGGAGGCTCGCTCCACCGGCTGAATGGTGCTCATGGTGCAGAAGTGACTTGTAAGAAGGCAGTTTCTAACATATCCTGCTCTCTACTCTCCAACTGGACGTCCCACACTAACGCATTTGTGTCCTTGCCTTTTCATTGGCTTGTCCCCCCTGGGGACAGGGGGAGAGGGCATGCTTTGGGAATGGGGAGGAACCAGGGGCTTAATTTTCAGCGCATGTTCTTAAAAATGCATTTAAAATACAGTACTGGAGCACAAGAGCCCCGCTAGATCAGACTTAGGGATGTCTAGTCTAGCCACTAAGAGGCCCTGGGAAGCCTGCAGTTGCTTTGCAGCGTTAGGAAAAACGCATAAAAATAGTTCCCTTGCCCGTGCATTTTTGTTCTAGGCTGCTCAAGAATATATAGCAGACTGTAAATTTTTTAAAGAAAAAATGAGTGCAAATGTTTGCTGTGGCATTGCACAAATTAAAATGGTAGTGAAAATGATGCCATGACTCATTCCCCAGCCTCTTTTGCCCTGATTGGCAGTTGTTAACCAGAATGCTTCTAACACCCAAATTGCTGCTGCTTTTCTTCTATTTACTGCTCCTAAAGTAATTCTGCACTAGAGTAAACAGTATTGTTATACGCTGCTGGTGTTGATGGAAGTGCAGCCCTAATAAGAGAAAGATGCTGACTCGGTATTGGGCGCTGCCTGTGAGAGTGATGGGATGACTCTGCGAAAATGCAGGCAAGTGGGAGGGGAAAACTTAATGCAACATTGTCCACTCCTTGCTGGTACAATGCCTTTGATATTGTTCATTTCATAGTATTTTTATTCCCCCCCCCCATAAATTACAGACGTAGACATGATTATGTGTTGGTGTACTAAAACAGGTGAAAATCAGTTTCTGGTAGGATGTTGCTGTTAATCATAGTTCTGCAACCATCTTTTTTAAAAAAAGATGTTTGCTTTGTAATGAATCTTTTGAAGAGCTGCAGGTCTTCGTCAGATCTGAAGCACTACATATATTCATTATGCTATTGACCCCACAACTTAGGCACATGTAATTTGTGCACATTCAGCTTTATGCAAGTGGCAAAACAAAACAACAAAAACAAAAAACCTGAAAGGGAAAAATAGCTTTGTCACTTCCACTTTCCATTGAACCCGAAGGGCATTGACTATGTGATTTTGGCTTTAGGCATGATTCCTGAAACATTATTCCCACATGATTTGCAGGCTTACTGTATTACAATGCTAGGTGGAAATGGTGAAATTACATCTTTAGTCACTTACGTTTTGCTACCACAGGAATGTCAAATGCAAAAGAGAAGAAAAGAGCAAAGAAGATGAAAAACCAGCCTACCAATGTGACCTTTACCTTCGATGGTGGGCCAAGCCACAGTGAAATACTCTTTCAAAATGGTGGTGATGAATGCAAGAAACAAGGTAGCTGTTGTGGCTTAGTACAAGTCTAGGGAATCTATGGTCCTCCAGATGTTGTTGAACTTCCAGCTCCCATCTGCCTCAGCCAGTATGGCCAATGGTCAAAGAGGATGGGAATTAATTCAATCCCAAAACATCTGGAGGTTCCCCATCCCCATTTTACTGGTACAGACATCTGAATTGGTACGAATTACCCATGGAACTTTGACTCTAACAAATTTGAGGTAATCTGGAAATAAGAATGAAACCTTAGAGAAGGGGCCTTTTAAAAACAGGGCCAAATTTGACACAGCCCTTGTCCTATTCCACTGGCCCAAAGGAGGGCTATGTGTGGTCACGTAACTTTGAAAAAGGGAAGGGGGGGAAGGAAGGGAGATTTGTCCGGAGAACTTTGTGGTGGTAAGGGGACTGGCTGATTGGTTGAGAAATAGCTCCCTTGTGTGCTGCTTTTGGGCTAGTTGGTCCACTTGTCAAACATAAGGAGGCAGCATTGATTAGTCCCCAAGTTTGTATGCGTGTAGTAGCTTAGCTGGCCAGCAGATGCCTCCAGTTGGGAAAGAAGAGGTTGTGTTTCATTCCATGCTTGAAAAGCAGCGTTGTTGGAGTGTCCAACAGTGATCGTAGGAATAAAGGAGAGAATCCCAAATTGCAGTCCACAGACCACCAATGGTCTGCAGCATGCCTATAGAAATGTAATTAAAAATCTTACAGCATATAACATTGTGTATTGCAGTTACTACAAAAAAAGACCCTGTGAGTGGAATACCATGCACCACCCTGGAGCTTCAATAAACTTCAGCTGGTGTATTTCATTATCACTTGGTGTGGTGTTTAGGTGTTTATGAAGAGGCGGCAACTTAACTCCAGAACTGCTCACTGCTGTAAAATGTTAAAAGTGTTAAAATGTGCTGTAAAATGTTAAACGCTGTTTAGATAAAGGAAGGATTGAGCTTTTAAACGTATCAAAGTGATAGGAGAGTTGTTGCCAAATTCTGGAATCAATTTTCTTTCAGGGCTATCGATATAGGTTGTAGTAGGCTCTTAGTTTGTGACTTCAATCAATTTACACGGTAATTCTTCTTTGACTTGCCAACAGATCTGCGTTCTGACACCTCACAACAGGGCTTTTCACAACAAAAAGCTTCCTGTGAAATGCCCAAATATGTCACAGGTAAGCATACATGAACAATTAATATCACTCAACATGTCTGTGTTAAGATGTCAAACTAACCTATTTCTTAGTGCAATAAGAACAAGCAAAGAGAGCCACAGACTCATCTGCACAGCCACTGAGGAGGAGTTCAGAGATTTAAATTTATAATTACAATTAACTGCAGACTTTTAATAATCACAGTTCTTCTTCCAGCAATGTTTCAGCATTCTCCATGTTCAACCTTAATTTACATACCCATAGTTTTAAGAGATTTTAAAAAGAGATTTAATACAATTTATGAACCTCATTGCTGCCAAGTGGGAAGCTGCCCTCATTTAGTGCTTTCAGGTGCTAAACAAATCTCTCTTTATTTCAGTGTCTCCTTTTGTTCAGGCTCGTGCCGCTGAAATAAAAGCTATGCTGAAAGCTGTTACGCAGAAGTCTTCCAACACTTTAGTGTTTCAGTCTCTACCGAGACACATGAGGAGGCGAGCTATGAGCCACAATATCAAACGACTGCCCAGGCGACTTCGTGAGCTTGCCAGAATAGAGGTGTGTCTTTAGCTTGTTTTCCCAGTTAGCTTGCTGGTGCTTCCGTGTAATAGTTCATCCCTGTAAATAACCTTTCCTTTTGTGTGTGTGTTGCGGGGTGGGGGGTGGGGAATGTAATTGCTGCTGCAAGGCATGGCAGGCCTCTGTGGGACTTCCCCCACGCCAGATGGTTTCTCCGTATTCTTTGGCAGGAGGGCTTAGACGGTAGTGATAGGTCACTGTGCTGTCTCCAATATAAACCCCACGAGTCCCTGTGCCCTCCACCCTAGATCAGCGTTTCTCAACCGCTGTTCCGCGGCACAGTACTGTGCCGCGGGACGCTGGTTGGTGTGCCGGGAGATGCTGGCGACGAGAAGGGCGATTTGCTGCCCTGTCACGTGACTGGCGGCTGCCATTGGGGCGCTGACCCGCCGGAAAGGAAGCCGGCCGGGTCACGACGGGGGCGGGGCGAGCGCAGCTCTCAACAGCCACCACCGCGGCTGTTTGTCTCGCTCTCGCTCCTCTTGCTGGCGGCGCCCGGGAGTTTTTTGGTCGGCGCGGGAGTGAGCGGCCTCTTCGGCAAGGAGTCCTGCAGAAGGTGAGGTGCTCTTCTTGCTAGCCCAGGGGTCGGCAACCCGCGGCTCCGGAGCCGCATGTGGGAGCCTCAAAAGGGAGCCTCACCAAGAAGCCCCAGCCCACACAGACAGGGACCGATCGGAGGTCGGTCCGTCGTTTGTTCCCTTCCGCTGCAGAAACTCCGCCGCCAGGGCTGCGCGCACGGGGAGAAGGCGGCGAGTGGCTCCGCCAAGGACATAATGCAGAACAGACCCGCAAAGGAACCCCTCAACAGTCTTTTGCCATTAAACTCCAACTTTTACACCATGCACTTTTTGCACCCGTGTGTGTAATGATTACGTCTCCCCTCCAAACTAAACTAAATATAGGGCGGCACAGAGTTGGTGTGCCGCGGGATTTTTTTTCATAGAACAAGTGTGCCGTGGCCCAAAAAAGGTTGAGAAACACTGCCCTAGATGATAATAATAATAATTTTATTATCTGACTGGGTTTTCCCCAGTCACCCTGGGCAGCTCCCAACAAAATATTAAGAGCACAATAAAACATAATAATAATAAAAAAATCCCTGTGCAGCGCTGCCTTCAGATGTCTTCTAAAAGTCATGTGGGTGAATTGAATTGGGTTGCCTTCTCTTTGGGAAACAAATCCAAGGGGGAGAAACCATTGTTCCCTTGTTCTACCTATGCAGACAGAGAAATTTGAACATCAGAAGAAAGAGCTGTCAAAGAGCAAGTGCCGTAAAGCCAGGCGGCGCCATACAAACTTGGTGGTGGAGTTCAACCGCAGGCAAAAGAAGAACGTGTGGCTGGAAACGCACATCTGGCATGCAAAGCGGTTTCACATGGTGAAGAAGTGGGGGTACTGCTTAGGAGACAGGCCCACAACCAAGAGCTACCGGGCCTGCTACCGGGCCATGACTAGCCACTGCCTCCTTCAGGTACTGTGGCTTTTGATGCCTTCAGATTTGGCAGGAGAAACACTTCAGCTTTTTAAGAAACCAGACAAGCTCCAGAGCATGTCCTCTTGGGGGACTCGATCCCATAGACTGTCTTTCTCCTTACTGTTCTAAAGCACCTGTTGAGTGGAGAAAGAAAATGAAATTGGCTTATCGGTATCTGTCTGTTTCTCTGTACCATCCTGTCCTCATATTTTCAGTATACTGGCTGTTGAGTCCTTGTTAACATATAATAATCTGCATATCTAAAGCTAACTCAGCTTTTGGTCTTCATGCACCTCATAAGATAGTCAGAGAATGTTGCTTATCAACAGATGAGATAGATTTTGAGTAGTGCTTCTATCCACATTTTCTAAATGCTTGCCATGCTTCTGCAAACTCAGTCTCCTGACATGTGAATTAGTCTAGAAGAATGACTCAGTTTTTTAATAAACAAAACCCATCATTTTCTTCTGACCTCTCAAGCATACCAGCTTTCTCTTTCCCAGCTTAAAATTCAATAGCTTTTCTTTTACATCAGGATTTATCTTATTATTGTTGCTTGGAGTTGACTGGAAAAGAGGAAGAGCTGCTTACAGCACTTGCTCGAATGTGTAGCATAGATGCAGGTAATATTTCCTTATTTCAAAATGCATACATTGTGAATACCAACTGTTGGGTTGGGCATGGGCGCCTGCTGTCTAGGGCTGGGTGGTACTAAGTATGCACATTTAGTATTTTTGCAAAATACAACCACATATTATGCAAGGGGAAAGGGCATAATGAAGGGCTAGGTGTATATTTACTGAAATAGTTATTTGCACTTTGCATTATTTGTTCCTTCTCCTCCCACCTAATTTGCTGAAAATCAATTATCTATTTTGCTGTTGAGTGTAGTTTAGCTCCACTGTGACATAGATGCCTGTGATCAGTGTGGCACATTAGAAGTTTGTAACATAAAGCATACTGTGACTTTCGCAGCAGTGATCACTTGTGATGGCCATGTTGTGTTTAGAGCATCCTTCCAGATACATCTTCCAAAGTTGTTCTCCCACACTGAAGCAATCCTCCAAACCATGGTTCCCGTTCATGTTTGGAGGAGTGGTTCAAACCATAGTTTGCTAGCTTGTGTATTGCAGTAAACTCTGCTTAGAACAAAAGGCAAAATAAGGAATTAAATCAAGAAGGGGGTGACGTATAAGCATATGCATACATGGCTTGTTCAAGATTCTCCAAACTGTTGTTTGGACTACAGTGGTACCTCGCAAGACGAATGCCCTGCAAGACTAATTTTTCCCAAGATGAATGAGTCTTGCGATCTGAAGGTGACTCGCAAGTCGAATTCGTTTTACGAGAAATTCATCTTGCGAATCTCGGTTTCCCATAGGAATGCATTGAAATTTAATTAATGTGTTCCAATGGGCAAAAAAATTTTTTCAATGCATTCCTATGGGAAACTGCGATTCACAAAACGATTTTTTTGCAAAACGAATTGACTTGCGGAACGAATTAAATTCGTCTTGCGAGGCACCACTGTATTGTCCTAGTGTAACCATAGCCTGTTAATCATTTTATGTTATGTTGGTCTGTGAGGGGAAAACAAAACAAGTCTATAGTTAATCAGCTAGAAGAAATTCTTGTCATAGCTAATCAGGACTAGTTTGTTTAGGAAAAAAACAACACTAAGCTGTCATTTCCTTTCCATTCCCAATACAACTTTAGCAGGATAAAAACATCTTAAGAAGGTTGATTGTGGACCTGGTGTGTGACCAGCTCTGAATTCTTTAAAGCAAGAACTTACTGTAAGGAGCTATTCTCCCCCCCACCCCCATGTTCCATCTCTTAACTCTGCCAGTTTAGACTTCGGAATGCTACTTCTAGATGTGGTCTCCCAGTTACAAAGGTTATATTATCTTTCTAAGGGGGCACTATTTTCTTGAGCATTTTTAGCCTGTCTCTTCTCAGGGCCAACATTTGCAGCTATTCCTTGTCTATCTGGGAAACGGCAGGGTGCTCTCACCATGTACCAGGCAGACCAGTATCCTGCAGGTGCACTCGGTCCGGTTACTTTCCTTTGGAAACCCAGAGATGGGACTGATAGTACTTCCGAAAACAGACAACTGTGGATATGGACCCACCCTGTCTTTAAGCAGGTACAAGCCGTTTCTTTTCTTTTCTACCATTTATAATTCATGTACAGTGGAACCTCTGTTTACTACTACCTCCGTTTATGAACACCTCCGTTTATGAACGCCGCGGACCCGGAAGTGTTTACATCCGGGTTCCGTGGCGTCGGATGCGCAGATGCGATCTGCGCAGCTCGCACATGTGCAGAAGCGCTCTATCGGTGCTTCGTGCATGCGTAGAAGCGTGCCTTCGGCGGACGAATGCCTCGGCGAGCGAACGCCTCCGCGGAACGGACTGCGTTCGCAAACCAAGGTACCACTGTAGTAAAAAAAATCCGTGTATTAAAAAGCTAACCTCTTGTGAAGGGGAAGTAGGCCTGAAGTGGAAGCCTTTCACATGATTTATTCCCACTAAAAAAAGGTCAGAAAGGTCTTGTGGGTGAAGGGAGTGCCTGAACCCTCCCTTTAGGACAAGTAGAAGATCAGGGAAAGCTGTCTTTATACCAGGTCAACCTGTTTGTTCAACTAACCTAAGGGCGGAAGCTCTCTCCATGAATTCGAGCAAAGGCCTTCCACTCAGCCTACCTGAAGCTTTTAGCCACAGATGCCAGGGGTTGAGCCTGGGGGCCTTCTGCACAGGCTGTAAAAGCTGAGCTAAGAACTCTGACATTTTGCCTGAGCAACTGTTTCATCTTACGTGGTACTGGCGAAACTAGATTTGTAGAAAGTGCTTTCTAAAAAGAGTCTTACATCAATCGTTTGTCGGGTCATTGAGATCTTTTTAAATATAAAAAGCCCCTTTATTCTTTTGACAGCAGGATATGCTACTGAGTGGGCTTAAGCTCCGTCTAGAGGGCTGGCAAACAGAGAATGCGGAGCTAGAAAGTCCATCTGCCGGCCCTCTCTTTCAGCTGCTTATTTCCAAGGGCGCCGCTGTAAATCTCTTGCCTGAAACCTGCATAAAAGATGGTGGCCTTCACATTTGATGAGCCCTTTTCCCTGCTTCCCATTAGGAGATCTTGGCTGAGTTAAAAGCAGCCTTCCGGTGTTCTGAGCCCATGGAAGTCTGTAACCCTGAACCAGCTGAGATATTGCCTCGTGAAGAAAGCCAGTTGGCTGTTGCTGAGGAAGTTGGCCAGAAAAGGAAGAGGAAAGACAATGGAGGCGAAATGGCTGTCCCAGTGAAAAAAATTATTGGCGATGGCACCAGAGATCTCCACCAGTCCTATCGCTGGACATCACAAACTACTGGAGTTGTGATAAGGTGCTTGTTTGGTACTCTTAACACATTTCTCATTTATAGTCTAGTCAAGTTGCTTCATTATACAAAGGGATGAAGAAGAACTTTGGTAAGCAAATTGGCCTAATCTGCATCACCTGAACTAGGGCCCCATTTTCACTATACATTCAAAACAGTGTCATGCCACTTTAAACAGCCTCTTTAAGCAGAAATAATCTTGGGAACTGTAGTTTGTTAAAGGTACTGTGAATTGTTATAAAACCCCTATTCCGCTCAAAGAGCTACAATTTTGAGTAGCTTAAAAGTCAATCCCTCTTCCAAAGAACTCTAGGATTTGTAGCTCTCTGAGGGAAATAGGAGTCTCCTAACAACTCTCAGCACCCTTGACAAACTACAGTTGCCAGGATTCTTTGTGGGAAAGTCATGGCTGTTGAAAGTGGTGTGATACTGATTTAAATGTATAGTGCAGATGGAGCCTAATTATCCAGATAGGACCATAATTCTCCTTTGCATTTTACGCTCTCCAAATTTAGCAGTGATGAAATATTTCAGGGTAAAATAATTTAGAAATGCATGCAATGGAAAATACAAACTTAGATCTGTGCATATTTTGTGATAAAATACAGTTTTAATTAGGTACTGAAATAATTTTTCAGATTTTTTTTAAAAAAACCACACAGATGAATGCAAAATGTGACAGAACAGATTTATGAATCAGACCATGTGAAGTGGACACAAACTGGAACTGGACTAATTCATCACCCCTGACTTCATGTTTTGACATGTAGCTTTTGTCTCTTCCAGCGACCTAACAATGGAGATTCTCAGATTTCGGTTAATTGGTCCCCTTTCAAACTGCGTCCTTACGGAGGCACTCAAAGCTGCTTGCGTCCATACTGTAAGCTGATCAGCAATTTTCATGCTTGCTTTTGTCATGTGCTCAAGATCGTATTGTTGTTATTGCATTGCTGTAGTCAACTGTTAGAATCTATTATTGTGGTACTACACATGTTTGTACTACATTAGCATATGATTCCCAACTCATCTAGAAAGGTTTGGGGCAGGCATCCCCAAACTGTGGCCCTCCAGGTGTTTTGACCCACAACTCCCATGATCCCTAGCTAACAGGACCAGTGGTTGGGGAAGATGGGAATTGTAGTCCAAAACATCTGGAGGGCCGAAGTTTGGGGGTGCCTGGTTTGGGGCATCATGTGTTAGTCATACCACTGGCCTAATGTTCTGGACCTCCATATGATAAAATAATAATGGATAATGCCTAGAGCTGTATAATGGATAGAGCTGTATAGTAAGCCCTCTTTTAAAACTATAGTCAATCACAAGCTTTGCTTGCAAAAGATCCCAGGTTCAATTCCTGGCATCTCCAGGAAGGGCTGGGGAAAACCTTTGGGTAGCCCCTGCCACTTAGAATAGACTGGTGGTAACCAACATGGTGGACTTCATCTCCCATCAGCCCGGCCAGCATGGCCAGTGGTCAGGAATGATGGGAGTTGTAGTTAACAGCATCAGGAGGGCACCATGTTGGATACTCTGGTATAGACAGTACTGAGCTAGGTGAACCAGGGGTCTGGCTGCTTCCTGTGTTCCAACTGCAAGAGAAATTCTGTGGCAATCTTGTGTGCATGGTGGTAGCAGAAGCAGAAGTTTATGGCTCTCTTTGGTATGAGCAGGAAGACCAATTGACTTGGTTACGCCAGGATGCTGGATCATTACTTCTACTATGCGCTGGTGCAAACTCCCTTGCTCAGTACTCAAAACCACTCTAAAACACTTGAGTGCTTTGGATATATTTTGAGTTGTACATTGCCATCCTTTGGATTCGATTCGTAGCAATCGTCACCAAGCCTTTGACCACACTTCATGGAAGTCTTGGCATGTAGAAGTTGGTTCTCTAGGAGACAGTTACACATACCGTGCTTCTCATAAAAATCAGACGTACCTATAAAATAAGCCATGGCAGGATTTTCATGCGTTGACAAAATATAAGACATACCCCCCAAAATAAGCCGTAGTGGTGGGAGCAGGTCTGGATGGCGCCATGGAAGAGGAAGGTGCCTGTCGGCGCCCGGAACCGGATGCTGCTGCCCCGCCAAAACGGCCAGCAGCGTGCGCCACGTGGAGCCCCGACCCAGCAAGAGCTGCAGCGCGTAGCACTCCGAGCCCTGACCCGGCAGGATCCGGCAAGAGCCGCAGTGCACGTTGCGTCGAGCCCCGGTTGATGCAAGCTTTAATTGCATGCAATTGCTTTCACCCCCAGGGTGCTTGGTGCAAAAGTACAATATTTATGCATGGTTGATGCAAGCTTTAATTGCATGCAATTGCTTTCATCCCCAGAGTGCTTGGTGCAAAAGTACAATATTTATGCATGGTTGATTAAAAAAAATAAGACATCCCATCCCCTGAAAATAAGCCATGGTGTGGTTTTTTTTGGAGGAAAAATTAAATATAAGACGGTGTCTTATTTTCGGAGAAACACGGTATGTCCATTGGCAGTCCTTGAGGTAAAAGGGGAGGAACTGAGCTTTGTAGCAGCGAATTACATATTTCCCCCTCTTACCTTACGTGTTGTGATTGGTTATCTAGGAAGTGGAGCCTACAGATTCTGAAATCAACAGTTGGTGGATAGATAATTGCAGAGATCCTGATCTGGTGTCTCTTCATCGCCGTCAAGAAGCCATCTTTGAATTGTTGCAAGGTAGCATTCTAGCCTTCTGTTTACATGCTTCATATACTTGCTGGTGTACATCTGATCTTGAAATATCAAAATGTAATACAGGTGAAACTCGGAAAATTAGAATATTGTCGAAAAGTGCATTTATTTCAGTAATGCAACTTAAAAGGTGAAACCAATATAGGAGATAAATGCATGACATGCAACGCAAGATATGTCAAGCCTTTATTTGTTGCAATTGTAATTATTTGTTGTTAGGCAGTTCAATTATAAATGGAATGTAATTAATGAAATGCAATAGCGATGTTTATTTTTGAATTATTGTAACTATTTGTTTTATTACTGTGGAATTTCCAAAAGAAAGCATTTGTAAAAATTAAAAGAAAAAGAAAAAATAATAAGTTGCATTACTGAAATAAATGCACTTTTTGATGATACTGTATTCTAATTTTCCGAGTTTCACCTGTACTTGTCGGTAAAACTTTTATGTTTAAAGGCGCATCCATTTTATGTGTTTAAAGGGTTAAGTTCATCAGACGTTCCATCAGGTACTGTACTGGGTTTGACTGTGGGGGATCCTCGAGTGAATTTGCCTAAAAAGAGGTCGAAAGCCATGCCAAATCCTGAAAGATATCAAGGTAAAGTATCTCATCTAATATGTGACTGTAGAGCGTACATCGGTCTACTTTTATGTCAGGTTAAGTTAATGTGTCTTTATTAAGCATTAGCAGAGAGTGCCCAGGGCTACCTGGGAATTTTTAGAAACCAAAACGTATTGTGATTTTTAAAGGGATAGTGTAGTGAGTTTGGACCCATCATGCTAACAATTGGGCGGAGTCATGCCAAAGTCACGTTTTAGTCCACCATCTTGATTCAAGATGGCTGCCACCCAAACATTGATAAAGACCACTTAACCTCACCTTGGGAACCTTTGTAGTGAGTTTCTCCGGGGAAATCTCAAGAGGTAGCCAAACCTATAGAGAACACGCAGGCAAACAGGCAAACCATTTCCTAAAACATAGAGTATATTCCAGGGAGCGTTGCTCTTATGTCATGGCTTTTTAGGGTTCCATTAAACATACCAAATAGATGCACACATCCTATATTAATGCTCTGTAGAGAATAATGGCAGTTGCGAGGAAGGGACTTGGCACCAAACTGGTCTTGTGCTCAATGGAAGCCTCTGTTAAATGGTACAGATGATCCAGGTTCGAATCCTGGCGAGGCCAACAGGTGCTATACCTCAAGATGCAACACTTCATTTCTACGTGCTTGTATTGCCTACAAACATACACTTCAGAAAAAGTGTTAAAGAGTTCTCCACATATAACAACCGAAGGTTTGGCTTGCCACGCTAATTTAGCCTTAGAAATATTTTTCTGTCATGAGAGTAAGAATCAGAAGTTCCATAATTATTTCACTTTTCACCATTTCTTTGCACACAAACAATTATTTTTCAGTAATGGGGCAAGTTTGGGGCAAAGGGAATCCCTCTGAACACACATTTCTTTTACCTGTCTACATTTGGCATCTGCTTCACTTAGGCTTATCTACATCTCTCCCTTTTAATATGGATTTAACTGCTACAGACAACTGGCCCATCAAACCAAACAGTATATTCTGACTTGAAGCCGCTCTCCATTTTGTTATGTAGGGTGTATCTCTTAGTCCTGGGATCCTTTACCCGAAGATGCCAGGGATTAACGCTTGGATTTTTTTTTCTATTTGCAAAGGATGTGCCATGATGTTGAGTTGTGGCTCCTGCTCCTGGACCAAACCATAAGAAAACCCTAAAACTTTGGTTCTTTTCTTCTACATTATAAGGTCCTTCTCCACTTGCCAGGGCAACATTGTTTGGTGTTTCCTAATAAAGTGCTTTTCAGCCATAAATATGCACTCAGGTAGCCGTGGTTTGATACTTCCAGTTGCTTTGGTGTAGATTCACAAATAGCCCTGTGAGAAACTTTGGGTTGTGCAAGGCAGTGAGGGACACGCCAGCCCTTCCTAGCCTGTGTGACTCTGCTATCTACCATAGCCTTTCACTATATATGTTTGTGAATTTAATAACCCTTTCTGTTTTGAGGCATTCTGCAGGCAGTGCATGCCCATAAGGAGTGCATGCAAGCTAAGGCTGATGGCTGAAGAACAAAGGGTAGCAAGAGAAGATCTTAAATGGATGTATGTGGGGGACCAGCAATGGGAGCCTGGATGGCTGAAGACTCGTGTTTGCAAACAGATGCCACCTAAGAAAGAAATCTTAAGGAAAGCTGGTGCTTCTTTTGGATAGTGCCCCACAGCTCTTCCCCTGCATTAGCTTAGGATTGTGTCCAACAATGTCCTGTGTGGGAGTCTACTCATGAGTATAGGAAAAGGGGAAAAGAAAGACAAACGAAGAGAGCTTTTGACCAGCAAGAAGCCCAGAGAGAGAGAGAGAGAGAGAAAGAATGAAACCTCCTCCTCTCCCTCCAGGCTATTTTATTATAATCAAGGTGGCAACCCAAAATTCAAACGCTCCAATAAGATCCTAGTACAGTGAATAATTAAAAAAGCTATCCTGAAATCCTACCCCCTTCCAACATCTCTCTTATTAATACTACAAAGCATTTCTCCATGCATACATGTAAACAGGAAAGAGGAGCAATAGGAATTCCTGAAAGGATTAGGCAGGGGGAACACCAGGAAACAGGTTTTACCACCTCTAGGATCTACATCAAAGGCTTGTTTACAGAAAGAAAAGAGGAATGCCAGATGCCCTTTTGGCCAGATCTGTAGTAAGCATGTGAGACAAATGCTTAGCCAAATGGCTTGTGTCTTGCATCTTAGGTTGAAATGTGATTTACCAGGTACAGAGAAATGGAGAATACAAGCATCCCAAAGAGCTTATCCAACAAATCATATATTCTATAACCCAGGTGGAAAAAGTCTGATCAAGGGAGCCACGAAGCTCAGATCATCCTTTTCGACCACACACATGATTATACAGCTATGATTTCTTTCAATAAATCCCTGGGATGGTACAGTCCTGCTGGAAATGGGAGCCCACAAAACGTAATGTTGGCCAACAACTTGGACGACTTAAAAAGAGGATTAGAGGATTCATGGAGGAAAAGGCTCTCAGTGGCTATTGACCACTCAGATTATGTTCTCTTTCTGTTCTCAGAGGCAATGTGCCTCTGAACCTGGTTGCTGGGAAGCACAGGGAGAACACTGTTCTGCTCAGGTCCTGCTGTCAGGTTTCCATAGGCATGTGGTTGTCCACTGGCAACAGGATGCTGGCCCTGATCCAGCAGGGTTCTTAATATTGTTACTCAGAGGAGGGCCATTGAAATTAGAGGGATGAGTTAGCCATGTCCCTTAATTTCAGTTGGTCTCCTCTTGAGTACAACTGGCAATGGATACAACCCATAGTCATGGAGGAAACATTGATTTGGTTTTCTGTATCTTACATATTAACTATAATTATTTAGTAGTTCATTCTCTTACTTGGCACGCATGCTTTTCACATTCTTAGGGAGGCATTCTATTCATTAAGGTTCTGCAATCTCCCTTAAAATACATGGTGGAGCCAGGATTTCTTCAGGTGCAGTCATTTGAAGATTCATTGCCCCCTGTGTTTTGGGCAAAGCGTTCCAAGTATCGCACATGAAGTTGGGTACTTTAGGCAGGGTATACTGATTTGCTAAGCACGTCATCACAATCTAAAGTTTCCTTTTGCTGGAATAGCTATTACAGTGGAACCTCGGTTGCCGAACGCTTTGGAAGTTGGGCACTTTGGCTTTCAACGCCAACAACCCGGAAGTGAATGTTTCCATTTACGAATGCGCCTTGGAAGTCGAATGGCTTCCAAGGTGCGTTTCTCCATTTTTCAATGGATTTTGCCAACCGGCAATTGCACCTCGATTGCCGAACGTTTCAGAAGTCCAGCGGTCTTCCGGAACGGATTGCGTTCAGCAACCGAGGTTCCACTGTACTAAAAATAAGAAGGGTGACAATGGGCCACAGGCATATCCACCTTTCAACAGAACCATTCTCTTAAACACATGCATCTTTTGGCACCACAATTTCCCCACTCTTCACCCAAAACCTAATACCAACTATCTGCATGGCATATGAGTGCACACTGATCCTGTCACACAGTTCCTGAAGATCTGTAGATAGGAGTGAAGGGGTGTTTAAATATTCTCTTAGAGAGTGGCGCTTGACTCTGCAGTGAGAAAATAGTGCATCAGGCTTGGATCTCATTATGCTCGGGCAGGAAAAGGAGAGCAGTTCCAGAACATAAAGTACAAGGGGAACTCCGAAATCACCACCTTCACATCAGCCTTTAAAGCAGGGATGGGGAGCCTGTTGTTGCTGCTCCCATCAGTCCAAGCGAACTTGGCCAGGTGTTAGGGATGATGGTAGCTGGAATCCATTAATATCTGGAAGACCACAAGTTCCCCACCCATGCTTTTAAAGTGAGACTGTGTCTTATAAAATGTTGCTCCCTCGCTTTAGACCTCTGTAAAATTAGGACTATTGCCTACAGCTCCAACTCCTAGAAGGCTTTAACTTCTAAGAGTAGAACTCAAGGTTCATTTCTCTCTGTGCTGTTAAATGTGTGTTTGCTCTTTGTACAAAATACCCCTTTAAATGAAGTAGCAAGGGTTGCTATGCTCCTAAGATATTCAGCTAGTTTCTCGTGGATTATGAACTGAAATTGTTAAGGTTAGAAGCTTTGATGATCTTTCCACAACTTGCTGTTCTGCATTCCCCTTTGTATGCTCTTAACCTTTTAGTGACAACAGGTTCCTCTTTTTTTCCTTTTCTTTAGAGGATGAAAAAGTTAAGCAGCTGATCTTGGAAGGGGTGCCAGCAGAGTGTGCGCAGAGCTTTCTTTGGGACCAGAAGGTCCGCAAGAATGTCACAGAAAATAAAATGCCAGAACAGGTAACCTGTGCATCAGAAATTACAGTGAAGCAGTTGGATAGAAATGTCAGCCGCTCAGTGCAATTACTTTGAGACTTGTCTGTTTCAAAATCCTGCCCAATTTCTTTCCAGCTGGTGAAGTGTACCAGAGTAGGCTTGGTTTTCTAATTTCAAAATGTTACCTCATCATTTACTCTCCATCTCTAGTTACATAATTTGCACTTACATAGGGCAATATCCAGCTAAACCATTCTGCTGGGGCAAGGACTGACAGCTGACAAAACGGACCTTTCCCTCCCTCCCTCCCCTCTCCCTCTGTGTCTGCTCTGGAGTGTTAGGGTGGAGGGAGGAACCCCCATCACAGACTTAGGGGGCACATGGTTAGAGGAGAGGGAGGGGAAGTTTTGTTGCACAGCCAGAAGTCTTTGTTCTTGCAGAAGTGTTTAGTCGGATACTGCCCGCAGGCAATCTACTGAGTATATTTTATAACCCGCCTTTCTTCCATCAGGACCTCAAAGAAGTATATGTGAGGTTCCTAGGCGATCTCCCATCAAGATGCAGACCAGACCTAGACCTGCTTGGTTTCAGCAAGGTGGCTGGATCCTGTGTCCCGAGATCTGTAAACATGGAAATGGCATCATAGCAGACACAGTTTTGTTTGATATAGATGGGCGACATGTCAGGCTCTTATCTCTCATTTCAACAGTGATTTATAAACAGTTACTAAACTACAGAGCCATTGGCAGAAAGAAAATCAGATCAGGCCTGCAAGTTGCCATATTCCTCTACTAACACACAGGAAACGTACTGCATTAAAGAAAAATTGTTGTGTTCCAGGAATAGCTTACAGTGAAGCTTTTAATTATGGCTTAATAAATTGTTTTAAGGCAAAGATAAATTTAAGTCCTTACAATGCAGAATAAGAATATTTTCTTCTTCTGGTACCTCTTTTTTCTTTTTTTAAGCAACCCTTTGTGTGCTTTGTCTGTCCCCTCTCATCCCAGGACTTGAATAATCTGAGAAGCAAACTCTTGGTGCCTGGATCACGTCTTGACTTAGGCCCCCGAGAATCCAAGATTCCTATACTCCTGGTTCAGCAGCCTGGAAAAATGGCTGGAGAAGATCGACCAGGATGGGGTAGTGGCTGGGATATTTGCTTGCCCAAAGGTTGGGGCATGGCTTTTTGGCTACCTTTTGTAAGTTATGTTTCAGATTGAAAGACTGTGGGTAATGAAATATAATTGCTGACTAACCTACCTTTGCTCTTCAGGACGATTAAGACATTTTTAAAAATGCACGCACCCTGACAGCTCATGATGAAATTAACTCCATGTTTTCTACGAAGTATCCCATGGTGGTTTTATGGTTTTATATTGATACCACTTCTGTTCCTCCCGTTCTGTTGGAGAAACAGAGCCCCACAGGCAATGGAAGCTGAGCATCCGCACTAGATTCACTTTCCTAAAAGGACTTGCAGCCCCTCCTCTCCCAGCCTTAAGTGTTCAAAATGAGGATTCATTGCAGGCAAATCTGCTGCCATGTTTTCATGCAATCCAGAAAAGCAGCAGTAACTTTAGTTTACGGACCTTTCCTCCTGTTCTTGCATTCTCTTAACTTACAATGGTATAAATGGTTGCAGAAGGAGTTTTTATATCGCATTGCCGTCCCTATGCCTAGATCCCGAGGCTACAAAATGCAAACCAAACGTTGAAACTGCTGTGGATTATTAAAAAAAAACCCTCTTCGCAATGAAACCGGAAGTAGATTATTTGGACTGACCTGGGCAGTTTCTAAGAACCTTGTCAATACAGTATTAGCTTTTCTTACAATTTGAAGCTTCCAAGCCTGTGGAACAGCATCACTGAGATACAATGGCCACCTGATATCTGTATCTTCTGAAAAACGATGAAGACTTTTGTTCCAGCAAGCTTTCCCACCTCGATGAAAATGTCCTTCCTTAGGTGTTCATTTTGTTTTGTTTATCTTCAGATGCTGTTTGTACTTTTAAATTGCTTTTATGGCCTGTCTCTAAATCGCCTTGTTTCTACTTTTAAATTGCTTTTATGGCCTGTCTCTAAATCACCTTGAGCCTTACGTAAAAGGCGACTCATAACTGCTAAATACATAAAAGTCAATCTTACACATTTGTTTTATAGCTATATCGAGGTGCACGTGTTGGGGGATTGCAGGAGGCTCTGAAACATTCCCTGTATAAGAGAACACCGCATATCCCACACGATTACCCGGACTCTCCTCCTGCCATGCAGTTCGCCAAAACATTGGAGAGAAATCTTCTTGAAAAGTTTAAGAGGTAGGTGTCTGAGATGCACCTGGGAGCTTCCTCCCTTACCTCAGCCAGTACATGTGGTATATATTCAGATTAAAGCTTCAGAAAAATTACCTTTCCTTTTTTTGGGGGGGGGGTCCTTTTTAATACTTTATTGACAATCTTATACAACAAATATAGTATACATCTTCTTTAACTAGACATGAGTAGAAATCTTATAAACGAAACAACCACCATGTACAAGTAATACTCCATTTGTTAATAAACAATAAACTTCATTTATATTTCTACTATATCTTGTTTTCTTCTCTGTTTATTAACATAGATTAAAAAAAACAAAAAACACACATAATTGGACTTCCTATCATTTACCAATGTGTATTTTCCTTCTGATGATAAATATACCTAACATTATTAGCTTTTCCTTTTTTTCCCTTTCTAATACATTCTTAGAACAGTACTTAACCTTTGACTTATTTCATTTATATTTCATTGATCCAGGGTCAATCAAATGCTGCCATAGACTTTATACCACTGTTGTGATTTCGTAAATATCTCTTATATTTTCCCCATTTTTGTGCGAATGCTTGCCTTATGTTGCCTCTCAAGCTGTTAGTCTACATATTCCTGTAACTTGTTTTGCCAATCCATTATAGTTGGAGCATTTCCCCCTTTCCAGTTCATTGCTATCAATGTTTGGGCTGCTGCTGTGGCATATAAAATATTTCTCTTAAATTTTTCGGAATGTCATTGCCTATGATGCTTAGTAAAAAGGTCTCTGGCTTTTTTAAGAAAGGTTAAACCCCCCCCTCCCCCAAAATCTTCAGCTCGTCATAAACAAAAATTACCTTTCCGGAGGCAGTGGGAACGTGACAATTTAGGTCACAACTCAATACGGCAAAAGACGCGAAAGCACTTTCCTCCAGCCAATAATTTAGGGAAATAATTTCTTTTAATCTAGCCAAGTTTTTTTTAAAAAGAATTTACCGTATAAGATGACTGGGCGTATAAGACGACCCCCAACTTTTCCAGTTAAAATATAGAGTTTGGGATATACTCACTGTATAAGAAATACAACCCGGCGTACAAGACGACCCCTGACTTTTGAGAAGATTTTCCTGGGTTAAAAAGTAGTCTTATACGCAGGAATATACTGTATCCTTTTTACCAATGTAATTCTTGGCAGTTAGGCAGTATATAAATAAATTATTATTAATAATAATAATTTTGTATTTCCCTCTATGTTTTGCTGCTTCTAAATGAGGAGTTTTTTTCTTTATCATAGGCGTCCTCCTGCGAAAAGAGCCAATTATGTTAAGCATGGGACCTTGGCACCATTCCTCTGTCCCTGGGATAAGCTGAACAGAGATTGGGAGGCCCGAAACGGAGCTTTTGCAAAACATGTGCCCATATCAGACCAGGAGTCTTGCGCACCTGAGGAACAGGCATCTTGTGGCCCCAGCTCTGGAGCACCTGCGGCTGAATCACCTGTGGCTGTCAGTTCAGAACAGCAAATGGAGATGAGCTCCCCAAACATGCAGGTGGAAGAAGAGAGAAAAATGATGGGTCTATGCAAGAGAGATGAAGCTGCATCAGGTTGGACCTTCTGTGTTCTCAGGTATGCACACCAAATCAATTCCCCCACTGACCATAGTGGGAAATCAACTTTCGACTCATGTGAATCCATACATAGCGATTCTGAGTGTGCAAGCTGTTGCCTTGGATCCCCAAACTTCGGCCCTCCAGATGTTTTGGACTACAATTCCCATCTTCCCCGACCACTGGTCCTGTTAGCTAAGGATCATGGGAGGTGTAGGCCAAAACATCTGGAGGGCTACAGTTTGGGGATGCCTGAGTTAGATCCTTGAGTACTTCATCTTCTGAGGCTTACACTGGTAAGACGTGACAAGCTTTAGAAGCTGTTCTGCTTATGAGATGTCTTACGAACTACCTGTGTACACAAATGTCCTCTGCACTCTGGAGCTTTTAAAGGCTTGTTTCAAATGAGTGTGGTCAGTTAGCACCTGATTGTTTCAACAGGCTGAAGACAGAATTGTAGCAATTGGTTCTTAAAGAGGAGTCTCTTGCCCTGCAAATTCCCATGCTTATATTTTCTGAGTGGCGTAGGAGTGCAAGAGTCCTATATTCAAAATCCAACTCTACTCCAAAACGTACTGTGTGACCTTGGGCCACTCTCTTAGCCTAAAATGCAGGGTGAAAGTTAAGCTAAAAGGTGGACGGGAGCACATTGTATGCTACCCCTGTGCTCCTTGAAGGAAGGGCATGATAAACACATAATAAATGCAGTATTTAAGCTCTGAACAAAGTTGTGCAGTCTCCATAAGCTCTTCATCATCCACATAGAGAGAGACAAATAGCATCTTTACAGATACTGTACTTTTTCATAGCAAAACATCCTATATCAGGGGTCAGCAACCTTTTTCAGCTGTGGGCTGGTCCACCGTCCCTCAGACCATCTGGTGGGCCGGACTATTTTGGGGGGGGGGGGAATGAACGAATTCCTATGCCCCACAAATAACCCAGAGATGCATTTTAAATAAAAGCACACATTCTACTCATGTAAAAACACCAAGCAGGCCCCACAAATAGCCCAGAGATGCATTTTAAATAAAAGGACACACATTCTACTCATGTAAAAACACGCTGATTCCTGGACCGTCCGTGGACTGGATTAAGAAGGCGATTGGGCCGCATCCGGCCCCCAGGCCTTAGGTTGCCTACCCCTGTCCTATATACTTACAATGAGTTCATTCTGCAGGTATGGATCCTTATGTGGCATGGATCCATGCACCCAAGGGAAGGCAGAAGTACACAGCCCAACAGGACAACAAAAAAAATCCACCAACAGCATACAAATCAATATGGCTAACCTGATCCAAAACACCCACTCACACACGAAACAAAAACCACTACAGCCACCCACAAATGAATAACCATACCCTAGACCGACCCCAACCTCTCTCATCACCAAAGGAACACAAGGAAACAACAGAGAACCTGCACAAGCGACGCTGACACCCCCCAACGTATATTAAGTAAAATAGAAACACCGTCACCTGACCCCCCCATCTCCCCCATCTACTTCTATCCCCCTCTTTCTTCCCAATGTCTCAACAAATGAAACTGACTTGTAAAGATGTTATGAAAGACATTGCATATATTTCTGTAACTCAAGAAAACCTTTAATAAAACAAACAAAAAATAAAATAAACAGCCCATTGAGACTTGAGCAACCTCAGTGACCACATACAGTTGACTAACTACAGGAAAACAAGGAAGGGGAAATGGAACGGTGTTCCCTGGCAAAGGGTGGGAATTCTGTACGGGAGCATTCCATACTGCAACATTACGTTGCAGGGCCCACTTGTTCTGTACTCAACTGCAGGAAAACATAACTTCTTGTTGTATCTTTTTCAATAGGAGCAGAAAATTATTAAGGCAGGTATCGGTCTGGTGCCAGCCAACACCTGGGAGAAATCGGAGGCTCCAGCGCCTTGTTGCCAGGCCAGATCAGAAGGATCTGACTGAAGATGCCCTCCTGCCTATCTTTCAATGCTATCCCAGGTCACTGGTTTGGGTCAGCTTGTCCCTTCTCAAAAAAGGTAGCCCAGAGTTACACGCAATGATTTGCATCCCAACCAAAGGAGATTTATTGCAGCTCAGCAAAGACCAAGACTACTGTGGTCCTCGGGAACCTAAGCACAGCGACAGATTTAAGAGCAAGATGCCGAAACGAAAGGGAAGGAAAAAGAGGCAAGACGTCGGGAAGGCCACAGACAGCAATGCCTTGAATACAACGAAGGCTGTGCCAACGGAACATAAAGATCTGGTTCTGGGCTTATGGCCAAACCCTTTGCCAGATCTTACATCACACTGTTCCAGAGTCCTCTTGGGATTTGTCACTCAAGGGGACTTCTCCTTGGCCTCCGGCTGTGGTGAGGCTTTAGGGTTTGTTAGTCTGACAGGGCTGCTGCAAATGTTGGTGGGTCAGCCAGTGGACAAGAAAGGGCTTGTGGTGTTAAGAAACCCAGCATCCCTACAATACAGATTTGCTAGGCTTACGGTTGAAGTCTAACTTTGGTTGGAACCCATTGGCATTCAGAAGTACCAAAGACGCTTTTCTCTTGAACATGTACAGGCATCTTAATTTTGAGTCAGAGCTTCTGAAAACACCTTATCTTTGTGCGTATGTGACATGAAGTAGACTTTAAAACTATTCCATATTGTGTTCAATATCAAATATCTCTTCCATTGCTTAGTCACACACACTAAACATCTATACTTAAACAACAAATGCTAATTACTTTTTTATGTTTAAACCAGGTGTGGGGAATCTTTGGCTCTCTGAATGTTGCTGCTCTGTAACTACCATAATTGGTCATGCTTTCTGGGGCTGATGGAAGTTGTAGTTCAGCAATTCCCCACATTGGTGTATACTATCTTCTCTCCCCCCCCCCTTATACAGATTTGCCTCAACTAAGGAATTCTGCCCCCGTCCCCTTGTAACATGGTGGTTTTGGCTGCACATTTCAGGCTTACAGTGGCTTTTGGGGCCCATAAATTTAGCAAGTAAGATTTTAGGGTATTTAAGATGATACTTTTTCTGGAACCACGGTATTCCCTCATGTTTCAGTTAATACTGGAAGAATTTCCCCCAAATCTGCCCCTCCCCCTATCCCCCGGATGTCGAATTGAAATAATGTTAATAAAGCCATGGTAACTGCATGAAGGGTTGGCTCCCTCACCTTAGCCTCAGCTTTTCTGAACAAATTATACAGTGCAAGTGTTCCGCTTTGGACAAAACTCCTTCACTTATTCCCGAGAGAAGATGGCTTGACTTGCCCTGTAAGCCACACTGCCTTTTATGATCAAGTAGAAGAATCATGTTAGAAGAATCATGTTACCTTCACCTTAAATATGAATTTATTGCGAGAGGTGATATTCTGTAATCAGTAAGTATACTGAAACACATAGAAGGCAATAAACTTGCTCACAATATAAAAACATTTGTCGTAGTGTTTTGACCTCCTGTAAATATAGAAGCGGCTTAGTCATGCTGGCCACATGACCTGGAAGCTGTACGCCGCTCGGCCAAGAACGTGAGATGAGCGCCACAACCCCAGAGTCATCCGCAACTGGACCTACAAGTCAGGGGTCCCTTTACCTTTTAAAGATAGATAAGGTTGGGAGCCCCCTGTTGGAAATCATGGAGAACTGCTTCCAGTTAGTGTGGACAGATGGAGGAAAGTTCTGACTGTGTATAGCAGATTCCTATAGTTTTGGTATTGGCCATGCTGGTTGGGGCAGATGGGAGTTGTTGCCCCCACCTATACCTGAAGGCTCCCATCTTAGCCACCCCTGCCTTAAATAGTAACCTAATAGTGTGTCTTGTTTTGGATACATACTTAATATTCCCCAAACCAGTAGATAATTGTTGCACCTGTTGCCGTATTTTTAGTTTGCTTTACCATCTGGTGAATGCAAACTTCAAAAAATATTACTTTTCATTTTTTGAAAAAACGATAACTCGTCTACGTCAAAAGATGCCATTTCAACAAAGAATTCCTGCTTGAGACAACTAAGCAAAAGTCAAATCATAAAGATTTTTTTAAAAGGAGAAAGGAAGGAAGCACAGTTTCATCTCTTGTGTAACCTGTCTGCTAACCTTTCTTTGTTATAAAATTGTGGTGGGGTCATAATTCATTGACAAAAAACGCAACAGCAGGGCCAGATAAGTTCCAGTTCATCAAAATGAATGTAATGGTATATTGGTTCTCGAACTTAGTCCATTTGACTCCCGAAACCATTCCAAAACCAAGGCGTGGCTTCCGATTGGCTGCAGGAGCTTCTTGCACTCAAGCGGAAACTGCATCGGATCTTCGGCTTCCGAAAAACGTTCGCAAACCGGAACACTTCCAGGTTTGGGGTGTTCGGGAGCCAATTTGTTCGACAACTAAGCTGTTCGAGAACCAAGGTACCACTATATGAATATTGAAAGTCAACTGTTCTTCCAGGTGTGGAACTATCCCAAATACTATTGTATATTGTCCAGCCTGGGTTGATTTAAGTCTTCAGGTATCCCCTCATTTGCAGATGGCGCTGCTGGACCAACAGTGTCAAAGAGGACCAATGTTGAGTAACAGCATCTTCCATCCTGGAGTATAAGATAATGAGACTAGTTTAAACTATAGGAGCTACATGCTTCTAACTGACATTATTATTATTATTTATTTTATTATCATTTTCCTCCAAGGAGCTCAGGTTAGCTTACAATACATAATTCCCTCCCTCCTTTTTTCCCTTCAAGCCTTTGAGATAGGTTGTGCTTGAGAAATGTTGATTGGCTCAAGGTCAACCAATGAGTTTCATGATTGAGTTGGGCTTTGCCTGGGCAAAATAAAGAATAGCAGCTTCTGGCAACTCAGCACAGAGACACAGTTTGCACACCACATTAAGCCAAACCATGGTGAGAATTTGTTTATTTAATTATTTAATTCGCATATTGGCATTTATCTGACAATCACAGGACGGTTCATAACACAAAATTACAAAATGAGAACACAAAATACCTAAGAAAACAAGCTTAACTGCAAGCCGTAGTCGAGATGATGCTCTAGTCTAAACCAAGTCTTGGCTTATCTTAGCATTGTACAGTAACAAAAAGGATTGGGGAGAAACAACAGGTTTGGCTTTGTTGTTGTTTAGTCGTGTCCGACTCTTCGTGACCCCATGGACCATAGCACGCCAGGCACTCCTGTCTTCCACTGCCTCCCGCAGTTTGGTCAAACTCATGTTCGTAGCTTCGAGAACACTGTCCAACCATCTCGTCCTCTGTCGTCCCCTTCTCCTAGTGCCCTCCATCTTTCCCAACATCAGGGTCTTTTCCAGGGAGTCTTCTCTTCTCATGAGGTGGCCAAAGTATTGGAGCCTCAGCTTCAGGATCTGTCCTTCCAGTGAGCACTCGGGGCTGATTTCCTTCAGAATGGATAGGTTTGATCTTCTTGCAGTCCATGGAACTCTCAAGAGTCTCCTCCAGCACCATAATTCAAAAGCATCAATTCTTCGGCGATCAGCCTTCTTTATTGACACAATAAACACCATTCAAAAATCCAGTATATAAAATACACAACCTTTCAGCATAATAATAAAAGGAAGGGCTTGATCTAACTGACTTCCTCTGAAAGAAGTCCAGGGCAGCTTGTATTTCAGGCTTGCTTAACATCAAAAAGCTTTTAACTGTAGAAACTGAAGGTTTTGCTTTGGCAGGTTTTCAACGGCTTTAAGGTACTTAAGTTCTCTAAGTGGCTGCTGTGGACAGTGGAGAAACAGGGGTTAGTGCTATTTGTCTTGGGAGTTAAATAATTCAGATACTGATGTGCTCTGGGTGGATTAATTGCTTGTGGGGTTTCTCAAAGGCCGCATTTGCCATGCTTTGTAGACTCCTTAGTTCCAGCTAGATGTCCTCCTAATTAGCTGCTTTGCAGAAAAGACTCTTTGTTGTGTGCTGGGTCACTGGCACTTCCATGTAGCTCATTAAGGGACATTTGCCATTCCTTTGCTAAGCCTGACACAGTGCACCTGCTTGCTAGACAGGAAGCAGGTTGCGGCAGCTTAAGGAGCTTACAACTGGTTATTTTGTGGTGGTGTCTGGTTCTTGGGTTTTCCTTATTTGCAGAAGCCACAGCAATAGTCTTGTTTCAAGTAACAGTGCTGTCAACATTAAAAATGGCCACAAGATGTCCCCATAGGAAAAACAATGGCTGGTTTTGAGTCGATAACTCGTCTCATACCCATGTGCAAATAATAAAAACCTTTAAATAGGCTGAGCGTGTTTTTCTCAGGTCAGCAATGATGGATTTCAGTCAACCTTTTGAATTGTTTCCCATTCAAAGACAGTTCCAAGGCTCTTTATCATGTTTGTTTTGAACTACCTCTTTTTCATTCTTCCTTTTTTAAAGCCAACAATTTTTATTGGCTTACTAGCACGGGCTTTGGTCTACAGAACACAGTGAGATAAGTCATTAACGATTGCCAGTGGTGAGGCTAATTACACCTTGCTTCTTGATTCCCTAAAGAAGAACGGAAGGATTTTCTGTTGCCCTGACTATCCCTTAAGCCAGGGATGGAGAGCCTGTGGCCCCTTGAATGCTGTTGGACTCCATCTCCCATCAGCCCCAGCGGTCAAGGGCGATAGGGAATGACATTTGGAGACCCGCAGGTTCCCCAGCCCTGCCTTAGCACATAGCCTCCTATATTTGGCTCACGATGGGCAGCTCTGCACAACTTACTGGCTGCCAGATATTGTTGAACTCCAGCTCCCATCAGCCACAGCCAGCATGGCCACTGGTCAGGGATGGTGGGAGCTGCAGAGCTGGGACCATGCTTCCTTGGCTTCTGCCTGTCCTGTCTCTCCACATGTAACATTTGTTCCTTTAGCTGCACTTTTGGCTAATTGCAATAAGTAAAGCCTGGAGTGAACATAAGAAGACCCTGCTGAATCAGGCCAATGGCCCATTTAGTCCATCTTCTCACAGTGGCCAATCAGATGCCTCAACTTCAAGAGCACTCTCCCCATCTGTGGTTTCCAGCAACTGATTGCTTCTAGTACTTCAAACCATTGATTTGGCAATTGAGGAAGTCCTGGTGCTCTGTTTTCTCCTGTTCTTTGGTTGACAGTCCAGATTTACTAGTCGTTATAACATTGTTAGGGATGCGGGTGGCGCTGTAGGGACGCAGGTGGCACTGTGGGTTAAATCACAGAGCCTAGGGCTTGCCGATCAGAAGGTCGGTGGTTCGAATCCCCGCGACGGGGTGAGCTCCCATTGCTCGGTCCTAGCTCCTGCCAACCTAGCAGTTCGAAAGCACGTCAAAGTGCAAGTAGATAAATAGGGGAAGGTAAACGGCATTTCCGTGTGCTGCTCTGGTTTGCCAGAAGCGGCTTTGTCATGCTGGCCACATGACCTGGAAGCTGTACGCCGGCTCCCTCAGCCAATAATGCGAGATGAGCGCCGCAATAATGGTCAGGGGTCCCTTTACATTTACCTTTATAACATTGTTATCTAGATTTAAATGTGGCATAGGAAGCCTAGAAAAAAAATGACTGTTTCAGTCTCAAATTTTGCAGTGCTTGCATCCTGGTGTCTCAAGTGTGTGCATCTAGGTTTCCAGCAAACCATTGTCATTTGGATCCAAGTTAATTTTATACAGTAATCTGGTGTGGATTTTGATAGGTTAATTTACCATATTTTTTTCACGCTCTGTATGTTGCATGGCTCCCCCTGTCCCATTTCATCTCGGGGAGCTGCTCAACCTGTACTTAGAAACCCAGGAAATACATTTAACCAGTTATTTAGATGCCATAGAGATGGTGCAGGCCTTGGGGTCAGATAGTTTGGTAAGGAGGTAGCATTCTCCCGAATTAGCACTTTGGCTCTTGGGGGAAATACAAGCTTCGGTTTTTGCAAACTTTGCTAATATATCCTGGTTTCTTTTAAATCCACTTACATATTTGATTCCTTTTGCTGGCCAGTTTCCCAGTTATTATTTTGAACATGGGGTGTACGTGCTAACTTGGTGACTTCAAGTTAGGAGTATTGATGAAATCCTTATTTAGGTATTTGACACTGTGCTGTGCAAGCCACGTTGATATGGAGGAGGAAGGGCATTTCAGCCTATGAATCTAAAGCCGAGCAATTTTTTTTTTAATATATGGGGGTGGTTTTTGACAAGAAATTGAGTCCACCCTAGAACAATCTGAAGACTGTGCTGAGTTGTCCTCTCCATCTGGTTGCCAGAGTAAGCTGAAATGCTATGTGATATATATCCCACTCTGAATATATATCACAAGCATTTCTGCTATTTCCCATTGTTAAAGAGTTGCCATTTATGGCCCTTTACCATCTGCACTATACATTTAAAGCAGTATCATACCTCTTTAAGCAGCCATGGTTTCCCCCAAAGAATCATGGGAAGTGTAATTTCTTAAGGGCGCCAAGAGTTGTCGGCAGACCCCTTTTCCCCTCTCAGAGCTACAATTTCCAGAGCGGTTTCACAGTCAGCCTTTCTTCCCAGGGAAATCCATCAACAGCATTTCCCCCCTCTCCCTCTGGTACACTTTTCTGTTGTAGTGTACATGGATGATCAAGAAGAGTGTCGTATCTCAGATTAGTTTGTCTGGTACAAAGCCAGCTTGACCACAGCAAAGGATGCAAGGGGAATGTTTGCCAAAGCTACTGCTAAGATAAGGGATGGGGGAATTTGTGGCCACCCAGATGCTGTTTGGACTCTGGATCCCATTAGTTCCCACCAGCAAGACCAATGGTCATGGGGTGATGGGAATTGTAGTAGTCTAAGAACAGTTGGAGGGTCACAGCTTCCCCCATCCCTGCTTACAATATTAGCATCCGTACAAAGAGTTGCTGCTCAGTACTTGAGATGGCAAAGGGGTCCCTTTTCCTAGAATGAATGTCAAAGCCCAAAGAGCTTCATGGCTACTAAAAGGAGACTGTTGTTGTTTAGTCGTTTAGTTGTGTCTGACTCTTCGTGACCCCATGGACCATAGCACGTCTTTCACTGTTTGGTCAAACTCATGTTTGTAGCTTCGAGAACACTGTCCAACCATCTCGTCCTCTGTCGTCCCCTACTCCTAGTGCCCTCAATCTTTCCCAACATCAGGGTCTTGACAAAGACAAAAGGAGACTATCTTGCCTCATAACTCTCAGATAAGTGCCAGGGACCAACACTGAGAACTTTACAATATTTGGTGAACCATCTTTCCTGGCACTTTCCCTTTGACATAGAATTTCAAATCCTACCTGTTGTCTTTTTTTTTTACTGATGAGTACCAAATGCCTGTCTCATCTGGAAACTCACTCTTGAAAAAGACCCATGACTCCTCTGAGTCAGTGCCTGTTGTGTCTGTATAAAGGTTTTAAATAAGGTCTTGGTCAATTCACCACTTCTGACCCGCTGCCCACTTTTAGGATATTTTTCTAGTTCTGAACTGCTTGAGGCAGTAGGCCTCCTTGGTGAATTTTTGTTGCCTGAGGCAATGTTGAAAATGTAGCTTTCTGTGAGTGGTTGGTGGTTTTTTCTTTTCTTTTTAAATAAACACTTAATGGCTATTTGAGTAGAATTACGTGGAATATGAGGGTTCCTTCACACCTATATTTTTTTCTGTGTTGATATTTTAGCCAGAAGTGTGAATTCATAAACAGGCGACCGAAAAAACCATTTCTGAATATTTAAACAGTGATAGTATTAATGGAGAGAGGCAATTGCCTGAGATGTATCTTTTGAGTGCAGTACTCACCTTATTTTGGTGATTGTAGGTTGTTTTAAATTAGTTATTGATAACAATGAATGGTTATTGATTATTGATAACAATAATTAGTAATAGTTGTTTGACCACAACTCCCATCAGGCCTTGCTATCTGGTTCTGATGGGAATTGAGACCTCTGTGTATAGGGCGGTATATAAATTCAATAAATAATAAAAACATCTGAAGCACACGTAGATGATGTCAGCTCCCTAAAGCTTCAGACAATGATCTTTCCACCTGAGGTGCTGAGACTTTGGGTCCTTCTGCATGTGTTCTGCTGGTGAGTTAGGGCTCTGGCGTCTTCAGTTAAAAAGGTTAAGGTAATTTAAGAGATCTTGCCTGTCTGTCAGTGACTTTGCAGGTTCAGAGTAGACACTGTTTGGTTATACAGACAAATAGTCTAGTAGAAGGCAGCTTCCTTTGTCCATACTGAGCTTAATAAAATACCCCTAATTACCGGTTGATGCTTTTGAATTATGGTGCTGGAGGAGACTCTTGAGAGTCCCATGGACTGCAAGAAGATCAAACCTATCCATTCTTAAGGAAATAAGCCCTGAGTGCTCACTGGAAGGACAGATCGCGAAGCTGAGGCTCCAATACTTTGGCCACCTCATGAGAAGAGAAGAATCCTTGGAAAAGACCCTGATGGGAAAGATTGAGGGCACTAGGAGAAGGGGACGACAGAGGACGAGATGGTTGGACAGTGTTCTCGAAGCTACCAACATGAGTTTGACCAAACTGCGGGAGGCAGTGCAAGACAGGAGTGTCTGGCGTGCTATGGTCCATGGGGTCACGAAGAGTCGGACACGACTAAACGACTGAACAACAACAATTACCGGTATGCTGCAGTCATAATAAGCCCCTTGATGCCTTACTTGTTTTCCACAAGTGACACAGTCGATGTCTGAGACTTGAAAGAGCCATTTTTAAAAACTAGAAGATTTATCTCCGTGACTTCTTTGTGGTTGCCAGGATAGGATCTTAATGCTGATGTGAGACCACCGTGCTAAGTGTCAAGAGGTACATAGGGGTTCACAGTTACATCAGGTGTTTTTTCTTCTTCTCACGTTGCATAGTTTTGTTAGATTTGGTCCCAACTTGACCAAGGATTTTTCCAAAATGTCACTATTGTGCAGGTGTGATTCTGTCATATAGGGGCAAGTTCAGATTGTGCAACTGCCCAATGACACTGCCTCCAAAAACCAAAGCTGGACTTTTTTGTGGGAAGGAAAGAGAACTTAAAATCGTGGGATAGCAATTGCTTGCCATAGCGTTGTATAACCTCCCCACAAACAAATTGGCACGGATGTTCCATAAGCAGCCAACATCGTATAACCTCCCCACCAGCTTTGTGCAAACAAATCAGGACAAATGCTTAATAAAGAAGTCTACTAGAAATGACCACCAGCAGTTTGTCTGATCTGGGCTGATTATTGCTATGCTTGGCAGCACTGCCTTGCATGTAAGACCCAGGCCCACACGGCAGACTGTCATATGCAAAACAGCCCATGTGCTCCACACACCTTGAGACTCCCCCTAGATTAGTATCCCCCAATGCAATGTGGCTTTCAAAAGACGTGACCAACCTGCTGCGGTAATGCGGACACTTTGGTTGAGGTGTTTTAGTCTGTTGCCAAGTTTAAAGAATTAACGAAACCAGAACTGCTTTCTGCAAGCCATTTTGTCAGCATATTAATTGCATCCAGGCTTCCCGAATACTTTCGCGGTGCAATAGTTCTTGTAAGTTAGTTGGCAAATATATCAAGGGACTCCAAATTATATCACAAAAATGTATCAAATTAGCTAAGAACTATAACCAGATCTTTCCAAAGGAAAGCAGATGAAGAGATGCATAGGAACACCAGGGCAAGTACAGGGAAGGACTTAAATGTGCTCTGTAATCAGATTTTCGAAAAATCTACTTTTAATCCCACAGAAAGCATGTTGATTGTAACTAAGCAACCTTTACGTGCCATGTGTCTTGAGTTCCTGTTTGCCCATCATCCAGGGGGAGTTAAGAGCAATTGTCAAATGAATGCAGAGTCTGTATAGCTGAATTTTCTTTATAAATTATATGTGTTCATAGTGATTTGGGGGGCATGATGGGGCACGGGGGTGTGGGGACAGGAAGATTAAGAGCCCGTGGCTTCCTGTTCGCTGCAGTTTTCTGCCCACAGACTAACATCTGCAGATCCTTTGATAATGCTTCGTTGCGATTCTATCAAGGTAATTTGATTTTGCTTGCAACTCACATAGGAAGGATTTGTCTCCTTAAGAGGCGGGATATAAATAATTATAATAGATATTTCTTGTTCATAGCATTGGATGTGAACGCAAAGGCTCAGAGAAACTCAGAAGGAGCGTTGGAAGGTTGTTGGATATGAAAAAAGATGGTAGACAAAGATTGGCCAGTGGTCTGAACAAGCAGGGCTCTCCTTATCTTACCAACTTCTGCTTTTTAAAAAAGAACTCTACCTCTCCACCTCTTTCCAGGCTGTGGGCCACTGGGCAAAGCCTTCCCACATGCAATCACATGCAGAACAATGCTTTACAAAAGTCTAATAAATTAGTGAACCAAATGAACACAACAAGGGTTGTTTTTTTAAAGCTGGAACTCACCAGAACTCAGTTCTGGCACTTCTTAGGTAGGCACAGGGGCATAACATGGGGGGGTGCTGGGGGAGGGGCATTGTGCCAGGTGCACAATTTTTGAGTGGGGGTGAACCAGGCACCTCCATGCAGGTGACCCCAGTGTGGCCCTACCCACCTGCCAGGGGCCATGTCAGCCGGTCAGGCTCCCCCCCCCAGGGGCTGGAGGGCAAGCGGTTCAGCACAGCCCTGGTCTGCTCTGGTGGGGGTGGGGTCACTCTGGCAGTGGCGGCGAAGGCTGGGCTGACACACCCTGTCTGACATGCACCCACCCCAGGCACTGGCAACCACTGCTACGCCACTAGGTTGGCGCCATGGCCATTATAACACAACATGGGTGCTATTCATGGTGAGTTCTGGCACCTCTTTTTCTAGAAAAATAGCACTGAACATAACCATGTCTGTCCGTCCCCCCCCCCCCCAAATTGCATACTGAGATCCAAAGCAGAAAGAAAGTGAGCCACATATTCCTTTGCCAAGACGTGGGCCCCTCTTACTTAGAAGTCACCCATAGAAACCCATTGCTCAAAGACGTCTACATGCAGATTCCCGCATCTGTTGGGGAATCTACAAGTTTTGGAGGTTGTTGCTTCCCAATCCAGATGGTTTGTCTATGTCTGCTGGGGAATATGCAAATTACTTATTTATGGTTGCAGAAGGCTTTAAAAATGTGTGGATTTTTAAATTCCCAAAGGTCAGGAATGCCTTCTTTTTACAAGATAGATTTGATATAACCCTGCTATTAGGAAAACAGATGTTTGTTGTTGTTTTTTTATTTTGAAGGGGAATTTTAATTGTGTGCTATATTTTATCTTGTAAAAATATCTCCATTTGGTTCCTTTTATTATTATTATTAACAGAATGTATCATTACTGCCTGTGGTGACATTGTTGGAATAATATTGTAGATGGAGCAAACAGACAAACAGATCACATCAGAGCCACTTTTATTAGCTGAAGCAGCCAGGGAAAAAAGCTGCGCTGTAGCCTCAGCCATAAATTTTTAAAGTAAGAGCATTAAAATACTTGCTTGTCCCAGTTGTGCCTCAGGACTCTGGAGGAGGGCAATTTTAGCATATGTAGATAGATCTGTTTTGGAAATGAGGCAATGAAATGCAGCTAAGAGCTTTTATAAGCAGTGAAGGTTATACGTATTCTACCAGCTGTCCCCTGTTCCCTGTTCTAAGGAAAGTGGAGAGTCCTACACATGCTTGGAGTTCTTTGTTTGGGATTTTGCAGCAGCCTGGATGCAAGCGTTGCTGGAGTCCTACAAGTCCCCGGCAACTCACATGGCATTATTCTTAAAGCCAGATCCTAAACATGGCACTTGAGCTTGACAAGACTTGCTTCAAGTGTGCACAACTGTCATAAGATTTTCCCACAGTGCTGAAATTGCTTCATGTGCATACTCTCAAGAGCCCCTGGAGAACTAGACAAACAGTGTGCTTGGGTGCATGGCCATCATGCTCAATGTTCTTTAGGTGGTTGAGGGAAGCAGTTACACATATTCCCCTGTCTCAAAAAACTCTTGTCAACTTTAGTGAGTGCGTGATTTTGGGATACACACAGCTTTCAAGGAATCCAAGCGTGGATTCTAAATGTTTGTTTTCAACGGAAGTTCAACAGAAGAGGCGACCTTCACTTTCATCTGGCAAACATTTCTCCAGCATCCCCCTTCCTCAGGCTGAGAACAACGATTTACCATAGCCAGTAGAAGCTCAACCTGTCTCGCAGTTACGCTTCGACGTGGTCATCTTCAGATCTCTCACCACGCAGGGGTCTATGTGAAAGGAAACACTAGTAACCTCACAAAATGTCAGCAAAAATACATTCTAGTAACTTTACTCCTCAAACGATCTGGCCTGAAACGGACTTTTGGCACACTCTTACTGATTAGCTTATGTTTCTAAAAATAAAATATTTAAGTACGAGTAAATTTTTGGCCTCGTACCAGAAGCAAAATACAGGCTAGATTAGCATAGCAGCTTATTTAACCATATCATGTTGCAAAGGGTAGGATGTTAACCCTCCCCCACCCAACCTTATTTACCGCGTACGTTCTTAGGCTCTGGAATGGTGACATGGGGAAAAGAGGGAATTTTGCTCCCACTTGGGAAACGAGAGAACTTAATAAATGGGAAATGCAGAATCTGTTTGCTTTTGGCATCGTGTGAACCCATTTTGTTTTCGTTACAGGGGCAAAAACTAGGCTAAAGACCGCAGGGCTCTTTGGAGAGTACAAGAAATGGCACACCAGCAAATGGAGTAGAAAAGAATGCCAAGGTTGTCACTCCCCATCAGTGGTTTGGATGGATTTCCTCCTCGGAGAAACATTTAGAGCGCTTGGGGCTAAATTGTGCGCAGGCAACAGGTGGTTTGCTTTACCAAAGGGCATGTGTAATGCTTAAGTGAACGAGAGCCAAGTTCCAGCAGATGTGCTATAGCTCACTCTGCTTGGTGGAAGGATATTTTTCATGTTATGTGTGGAAAAGAGCAGTAACCCTGGTTCACTGGAAGAGGTTTTGGTCGCAAAATAGCCATTAGCAAATGAGTCATCCCAATCACAGAGCAAATCGCTGTAGGCTTCTCACACAGAACACATGCGAAGCTGGACAGCAGAGGAAAGGTCTGTTGGGAATTCGGTCAAAGTAAGCATTTTAGTCATGATATTGCCGTTCGGCTAATTCAAATGATTTGCAATGTAATCCTGGACGCATTGCATTAAAAACAGGAAAGAGTCCTGTGGCACCTTAAAGACTAACAAAAGTGCCTTTGATATTCTTAAAAAAACTTTCTTAGATGTGTGCTTAGGACCAGGGACCCGCCTGCTCTCATTCCCAAGCAGCTGCTTGGTGCTATTGCCGATTTTCTGCTAGGACTGTGTGAATGCAGCCCTGGGATCAGTTGCAAGAGCTATGTGGGCTGGGCTCTTTCTGAGTGATGCTCTTCATCCAGTGTGAGCTGCACATGCAATTTTCTCTCTCTTTTATGCACATGTGCATCCTAGGCAGAGGAATGCAAGCAGGTTCTTGGATTCCTGTTGCATGCTGTAAGGGGGAGAGATTATAGAGAACCTCCCCCTCTCATCAGGAGCAGTTCATCCCCGAGCAGCCATGAAAGTGCGGGGTCTGAAGGGGCTAGTCAGGACACGGAGAGAAAGTGCCAGGTCTCTGGCAGCATGGGAGAGCCCCTGCTCCACAGACGGGAAGAGAAAGAGGCGGAAAGGGAGGACAGGGAAAGAACAGATCGTAAACCCTTTCCCCCGGCACCAGAATTAAGGAGGAGGAGAAAGGGGAGGAGATTCACTGTCCTGCGGCTTTTATGTTGGTCAAAGTCGCGTAAAGGGGCAGTGCCGGATTCTGGATCGGAATGAGCAGACATGCATCCAACAGCTCGTTACACTGTGAATAGAGTGCACCAATAAAGACTGTTAAAAGACAAGCATGTGGAAAGTCGTTACTCTGGAGTAGTTGCAACAACCCTGACACATGCTTTATTCAGAGCAGTAAGTGTGGGTTGTAGCCAGCTCAAGTTTTGCTCTGAGCAGACCCATTGAAATTAATGGACCTAAGTTAGTCATGTTTATTCATCTCGATGGGTTTACACTGAGCAGGGCTAGAATTGGATACAACCTCATGGGTGGAAGTCAACATTGCGCTATTGCGGTCATTCCGTCAACGCAAGCATTTGTCCTCCCCCCATGTGCTATTCTGGGGAGAAGTCCCATTGCACTAGTGTGCCTTATTGAACTGGCTACCATAGGCACAACTGTTTCGTTGAATATTCCCCATGTGTCTAGAAAACATAAGTAATATAGGATGGCATTCACATGTATCCTCCAGTTTCCTCTTCCTGTGCCCAGTTCTTGTTCAGTATGTGGAGCTTCTTCCAGGATGGTGTTGGAGCCAGCAGGATGACATGAAACTCCTCTAAATCTCTTGTGCAAAATAGCTCCTTGTATGGCAGCACACACTCTAGATTCATTAATGTTATGTTAGAGGGAGCTGCAGGGTGACCAGGATGCTGACTTTTTAAGAGCCAACATGGTTGTGGAATGAATGCTGGATTCGCAATTCTGCCAGTACATGGTTTTTTTGAGATGTTTCCACATCTAAATTTCAGGTCCCTCTTGATGATGATGATGATTACAGAATTAATTAGATGAATTGCACATTTAACCAGTTTCAAAAAAACTATATTTCTCCAGCTAAAAACATCAATGCATCAAATTTAGAAGGGTAAAATATAATGCACTTTAGCTTTGAGCAATCTCTGGGAAAGGACAGCACCCAGATATACCTCTGTAAGTGGCAGCAGGCTATGTCAGAATAACAGAGGTGGATACTCCTCCCTTTTGTCAGTCTGTTATTTCCCTCCTAGTGACACCAGCTCCAGGGGCCCAAGCCCTTTTGACACCCCCCCCATGCTTTGGGGGCTGGTGCTGGGCATGTCCAAAAAGCGTGGAGGCTCATTCTCCTCCTGCTGCCGCAGAGGGAAAGGTGGATTGAAATAGCCGCCTGCCAGTGGCACTGCCACTGGCCATTGAAGCCAAGCACTGCCGCGTTCAGCTCCGCCCATGGCTCCTTCCAGTGTCCTGATGTCACACCCACAATGTCTGTCCACCCCATCACCCTCGTAAGCTGGTGCCTTTGGTTCCTCCCCATCACAGCAGCACCCAAAAAGTGAGGCAAAGGGCAATCAGCACAAGGGATTTGGGCGTATTAAAGGGTTGCCACTTTTTCTTCCCTTGTGCCTTTTAATAGCAGCTGTAACCTGCAGCCTGCTGGCAGGTGATAATCCATGTCTCCATGGCATGCAAAGCTGCACCTACTGATTCCTGCAGCTTAAGCTGCTGTGAAAGGCACAGGCACAACTAAGAAACACACACACACACACACACACACAATCACTTGACAAGCCTGTAGTACTGTGCCAACACAAGGGTGAGCCAGTGCTAGTAAGGTTGCAGTAAGTCTTTTTGGGGTTGCGGCAACAGAGCAGAACGAGACGATAAGCTTCAGCCATCACACTAGAAGAGGGAGAATATTTGACTCACAGCGCTTCACTATAATGACAGGTTATATTCAATATGTAGGAACCAAACAATGACCTCATTTGACCATGAAATCAGGAGGGTGCTAAAAGGTGCAGGCAATTTTCCAGCGAGGGCTTAAGCCACAGAGAAAGTGACTGAGCAGATGGCTTGATGCGGAATGCAGTTACAGTCCCTCCTACCATTCTGATGTTCTGCCTTTGCTTCAGCCATGAAGTCAAGGCCTAGACCAGGCATCCCCAAACTGCGGCCCTCCAGATGTTTTGGCCTACAACTCCCATGATCCCTAGCTAGCAGGACCAATGGTCAGGGAAGATGGGAATTGTAGTCCAAAACATCTGGAGGGCCGAAGTTTGGGGATGCCTGGCCTAGACCAGAGCTTTCCAAACTTTTCATGTTGGTGACACACTTTTTAGACATGCATCATTTCACAACACAGTAATTCAGTTTTACTAGCAACCTGGAGATTAAACCTAACCCTTTCCCAGCCCTGGGAGGAGTGTGGGGAGCATTTGCACGACACACCTACACACTGCAGCTGACAAACTAACGTGTCGCGACACACAGTTTGGAAAGCTCCAGCCTAGATTCTACAATTCGATGAACATGTTGATGTTATCCTTCAACATCTGTGCATGCACTTGCCAATCTTGCAGTTACGAGTTCTGCTGCTCCTGGAGCAAACCTCATCATCTGCCCTAGACGGATCTGCTTGTGGCTGTCTTTACAACATTTGTCAACTGCAGCAACAGCACGGCAATTGGCAATTGTTCTGATAGCTGACACCCATAGGCACATATTCAGAACGGAAAACTTGGCACTAAGAACAGCACATTTCTTTGAACGGCTCAGCATGCCCAGAAATATGCTTAAACTCTTGTCTCTTTAATATAGCAAGCTAAAAAAAATGATTGTGGATGAGAAACACTAATGCCATATGAACGCCGCTGGCAGGCAGTAAATACATCACAAACATTCTGAATTTTAGTTAGCATCTGAAGCACAGATGAGCTGTATTCTATGTGAAAAATATATCAAGCATCTTAAACGGAATTGCCAGGTTTCCATCCCGTTATCTTCCTTGTATATAGTATTGTCTTGGGTTGCCTATAGGGGAAATCCTGGAAAGTCAGCAATTCCATTCATGGCAATTAAGGTAAATCTCCACAACCAGCACCTAGTGGCAATGTGTGTGTGATGGTCCCACCCTGTTCGTACACCATTAAAATTGGTGCTCTAATAATGCAGGGTGGTGGTGGTTGTGACATAGTGCAGATGCCTCCACTTATCCCTCCGACCTCATGTGCCGGTCAGTAGGAAATCCTGCCCACCACAGAGGAAACATCTTCAGCCATTGACTTTGGGGAAAGTTTCTAATGATAGGGGTTAAAAAAAAATACAAATCTGATTGCTTTCTACACATGGCTTTGAATCCAAACTTGGATGCGTAGAAACTGTGATTGGAAGGGAAATAGTGCTGTTCTGCAAATGTTTAAGGGTTTGCGGAGTACTCTAATTGGTAGGTCCTACAGCAGTTCACTGTGGGTTAAACCACTGAGCCTAGGGCAGGCATCCCCAAACTTCGGCCCTCCAGATGTTTTGGACTACAATTCCCATCTTCCCCGACCACTGGTCCTGTTAGCTAGGGATCATGGGAGTTGTAGGCCAAAACATCTGGAGGGCTGCAGTTTGGGGATGCCTGGCCTAGGGCTTGCCGATCAGAAGGTCGGCGGTTTGAATCCCTGTGACAGGGTGAGCTCTCGTTGCTCAGTCCCAGCTCCTGCCAACCTAGCAGTTCGAAAGCATGTCAAAGTGCAAGTAAATAAATAGGTACCATTACAGTGGGAAGGCAAACGGCATTTCCGTGTGTTGCTCTGGTTCGCCAGAAGCGGCTTAGTCATGCTGGGCACATGTCCTGGAAGCTGTACGCCGGCTCCCTCGGCCAATAACGTGAGATGAGCGCCGCAACCCCAGAGTTGGTCACGACTGGACCAAATGGTCAGGGGTCCCTTTACCTTTACGGCAGTTCTCAAGAGCTTTTGTGTCTTCTTGCATAAGCAGAACAACCATTTTCGATTTAGCTTGCCTTTTCCAGATTATCCAAGGTGTGAAGCATTGCTTGGGCAATGCAAGTCCAGGATCCAGGAGGAATAATTATTCCAGGTGACTTAACACTGAGTGTGAGGATGTGCTCTTTGTAGGATGGCTTATGTGTCTTACTTTACAGAGAATACCCCTCTTCTTCAAAGGCTGGGGATCTGGCACCCTCTAGGTGCTGTGTCTGAAGATCGGTTATAAGCCAAGCCTCTGTCTGAAGGCCTGTCTGGTCCAAGTCTGGTTTAAAGACAAACATCCATGAAAAGGGACAACAGGGTCCTCTAAGTTGGTTGCCCATCAACAATTAGCAGTATGGACAGCAGCCTGAGCAGGCAGGCAAGTTACCTTGTGACAATCTTCCCCAGTATGGCAATTTCTATTTAAATTACAGCAATTATTTCTAAATTTGCATCTAAACATAGAATTAGCCCTTTTAATGAAAATTTGTGTCCTCTTGTCCTGTCTGTGATGCATTTCGGGGTTTTTTTTGGGGGGGGGAATGTGTGATGTGTCAGTGGCCACCATAGTTCAGGCGCAATTCTGATTTGCTGCCCTTGTGTTGTTCCACTCAAATGGAAATCAAGGAGACTGTTTGCACAGTTGTGTGTTTATCTCATCCCTGCCCGCCCTTGAGCCACTTTGGCTGCAGAAAAGCAAGGAAGAACCGCTGCAGAAGGAAAACACCCTGGGCCCATTTAATGACTGCTTGCTTGCTTCTTCTTTTTTTCAGGCACAATAGCTGGCTTAAACTGCAATGCATTTGTGATAGCCAGGGGATCCTCAAAGAGGATTAAATAACTATAAGAACTGTCAGGGTAAAATAACTTGACACGTAATGAACAAGTGTGATAAAAGGGTGGTGTTGAATACGAAGCCAATAAATGGAAAGCTTCTCTTGTTAACTGGAATTTAAAATGCTCTATTCTCTTAGCTTTGAGTCTTTACAGAGTCACCTTCGTTACATAAAGAGCCGTAGGATAAGCTGGTTGAATCTGGCTGTATTTTACTCCTCATCTCCTTTCCTGTGACATTAAAAGAAGAAGAAGTTTAAAAAGAAGAAGAAGAAGAAGTACTCAGCGCAACAATGATAAATCAAATCTAACAAGTTTAATTATGTTCCTCTTAAAAGGCTTCTCACTGCAGGCTTCATTTTGTTTTGCTATGATAGACTGTGGCAATGGGATGGAAGTCATTCGGGGTGGGGGGTGGTTAAAAAGAAAAATCTACTGGAAATGGGAAGAGAAATTAAGGGAAAACCAATTTTTATGAAACATGATTGGAAGAGCTATCTGATGTGGGTTTGTTTTTTCCCCTTTGAACATTCTGCTCATGGATGCTTTTCAGCTGTGTGGATAGGGATGACAGGCAAAATACTTCCAGGATAAAACTTACCAGGAATGTGTCCATAGTCGATATAAAAACTTCTCAAACATTCCTTGCCTCTTTTCCGTGTGAGTATAAACACCCCAACAAACGATAGAAAACACCTGCAGAAGCATCGTCAAAGTCACAAAGTCATACGAAAAGAGAGTGCCCAAGGTAACCACAGTATAATTATGGGCCCTGCTGGCAAGGAAAGCCAAATTGCTTCAGGGAGGTCTGGAGATCTAGGCCACGTGGAAGGAGCCTGTGACACAACTCTTCCCACAAGGCTGAGAAGAGGAGGGCCGTCTTAAGCCCATCCAGTGCCGTGGCGCAAAGGTCCCTCCAGCGCCCCCCTCTGAAAGCGCATCACCGAAGCGATCATGCTGAGGCAGCCGCCCTTCTATGAGCTGGTGGGCTACAGGCAGCCCCCTCCCGCCTTGCTGGCCAAACCAACTCCTAAGCAGCCAGACTTTGCTCCAGAGCCTCTCCAAGGACCCAGGAGTGCCAAGGTGACCGCGGCAGCAGCGGGAGGCCACCTCCGAGGACTCTGCGCCATGCCTCCTTCTCCTTCCCCCAGCGCTTGGTTCTGCTCAGTCGAGCTTCGCCACCAGCGTGCGCACTGCGGGACAAGCAAAAGCTGCTTGGGCGCTGTGCGCATGCTGGTGGCGAAGCTCAACTGAGCGGAGCCCAGCGCGGGGGAAAGGAGAAGGAGGTGCGGCACGGAGTCCTCGGAGAAGGAGTGAGATGCGGCGCAGCCTCTCAGCTAGTGGAGCGCAGTTCTGGCCAGACCGCCAGAACTCCACGCTCACTTGGGCCTCTAGTGCCCGGCGCCGTGGTTCACCACGCCACTAGCCTCTATGGCTAGGACGGGCCTGGAGAAGAGTGACCAAATGATGGGGAGGGAGGGAGGGAATAGGCTTGTTCAGGCATCCCCAAACTTCGGCCCTCCAGATGTTTTGGACTACAATTCCCATCTTCCCCGACCACTGGTCCTGTTAGCTAGGGATCATGGGAGTTGTAGGCCAAAACATCTGGAGGGCTGCAGTTTGGGGGTGCCTGGGCTTGTTGATTAATGAAATCTACAGACCCGCTATTCTCTTCAGTTTTAGCATCATAACCTTCTAAAACCAGAAACTAAGGGGTCTGTCATAAAAGGTAAGGGTGCCAGGTCTGCTCTGGTCACTAAAGTCCAAGCATTTATTGTATTACTCCAGCAGTGAACATAAGAACACCTTGAGGGATCTGGTCCAGCATCCTGTTCTCAGGGTGGTCAAACAGATGCCTGGGGGATCTGCCCTCAAGCAGGACCCGAACTTGTTTGAACCTCTTTTAAAGCCACCCAATCAGTATGTGAAGCAGCTGGCTGGCATATAGTAAGCCTGCAACATACGCCAGGGTTCCATTCCAGGGATCGTGCCTACAGCCAAAATTGTGCACAGTGCTCACTTTTATGGTGAAATGCCACTGAAAAAACATCCACTGTCTAGTGCTGTGGTAGTTTCACCTCTGGAGAACTTGAGCGTGGTGAAAGCACGGCCTTCAGGCTGTGTTATCCCGTGCCACTGATGTGTGTGTATATGTGTGTGTATATGTGAGGGGGCATGTGGGAGAATAAATAGCATCTGTCCTGTCTAAGGATGGACAAATCTGTCAATTTTGGTTTCTCTTACACACACACACACACACACACACACACACACAGTCTTCATGGAAATTCATCAGCATTTTAGTTTGAATTTCTCTTAATACACACATTTTTGTATGCAACTTTCTTCAACACAATGCATTTCTGTATGCTATTTTCACCAATGCATGCCTTTTTATGCAGTTTCCCCAGTACATATACAGTTGTATACTTTACTTGGCTGGAGAACTGTGCTGTAAAATTCAGAGACATGTGAATTTTGGAGGATAGCTGTGTTTCAGCTCACTTTTTGTTTTGGAAAATTTAATAAGCTTGCTTTCAAATGTGAATTTCTCCTCCATCCCTAGTCCTGTCTGTGGACATGTGTGAAGCAATGCAGTCTGAGGAATTCTACTAGCCGAGCCATAATTCTGTGAGATTTCTTAACGGAACGTATCAGCAAGTGGAAGCTTAGTCTCCATTCACTGAGATCAAAATCTCACACAGCACTTTTGAGGCAGTCTTACACAGTATCTTGTTCCCTTGGGGAAGTTGCTTCCACCTGGTTTCTCTTCACACCCTGGCTCCAACATCTAGCACAATTGGCAATCTGGGTCCTCCCTATTGTGCAGAGATTTTCCATGGCAACAGCATTTAGCATCTTTCTTCCTCCTCCTCCTCCTCCTCCCGGTGTGTCTCAGTGTGTGCTACATTCACCATTTGATTACCACGGTTGGACTTTGAGACTGCATCGCTTCAACTGACTTGCATTTATGTCCTAGTGCTTTAAAGTGAGTAAACATGTATTCTTAGGGAGGGGCCATAATTCAATGATAAAAAACCACGTGGTTTACACACCGAATGCCACTGGAGAACCAGTGCTATTCAATGCAATGTTGAATTCAATCATCCAAAACTCTGACTCAACATAAAGCTGTTTCCTGTGTTTCTTTAGATTATTTACTTATAAGAGAATTTTTAGACCTTCATCCTATAATCTCAAGGTAGATTAGAGTGCAATAAAACAGTAAAACAGCACTACATTTATAAGCTTATAAGCTTATGATCAGGATTTTGTTGCTCTTAATTCTGTGTTTTGCTTTGTATCGTGCCTTGCTTTCTTTCAGATACATAACAAATCTTTCTCGTCCCCATCATCCACTACCCAGCATTGGTGTGCAAACTCTCCACAAAGGAAATACACAGAAACTTGCCTTCCACCAGGTCAGACTATTTTGTCCCTCTGGCTGCCTCTCACCTCTGCCTGGCAGAGCTTTCCGGGGTCTTAAGCAATGACTTCCCACATCACTAGCAACCCAATCTCTTTACTTGGAGATGCAAGGAACTGAACAAGACCTTCTGTATGCTAGAACATAATGCCTCACCGCTAACCTTAAGGCCCAGTCCTGAACTGGGATGATTGAACACCAATGCAGCGAGAATAAAACGTTGATCTACCACTTTTCAGGTTGGTTCTTGAAGGGGTTTAATATATATATATATATAAAGGTGTAAGCTTTTCAAGTTCCTGAAGGAGTGTTTTACTGTGAAATGTGTGGAGCTACAATAAGTGAGAAGTCCATCAGTGAGAACTGTTCTCTGTTTTGTTCTGTTCATCAGGAGGATTCAAGTGACAAGCTGTAGGTGGTATACGCCACAAGTGAAATGTAGCCATCCAGAAGTGCCCTATTTAAGATAATCTGTAGTCTACCTCATATATATTGTTATAGGTAGGTAGCCGTGTTGGTCTGGCGTGCGCCTTCAGCTCTCTATATAGGACAAACAGGCCAAGCCTTACGCCAAAGGATAAATGGACATAAATCTGACATCAGGAATCACAAGACAGAGAAACCTGTAGGACAGGCATGTCAAACCTGCGGCCCTCCAGATGTTTTGGACTACAATTCCCATCTTCCCCAACCACTGGTCCTGCTAGCTAGGGATCATGAGAGTTGTAGGCCAAAACATCTGGAGGGCCGCAGGTTTGACATGCCTGCTGTAGGAGAACACTTCAATCTCCCAGGACATTCTATACAAGATCTCAAAGTAGCTGTCTTATTACAAAAGAATTTCAGAAATAGACTGGAAAGAGAAGTTGCTGAACTGCAACTCATTACCAAACTTAAAACCATGGAGAGACCTGGTCTGAATAAAGACATTGGTTTCTTATCTCATTATACATGATAAAGCTATCTTTAGCCATCTCACACCTTGCTTTTTCCTGTAAGACCAATTGCAGTCGTTAACTCAACGAGTTTCCACACCTATCAATCAAACACCCATTCCCACCACCCTTCTGAGTAATACCCCTCCCAACCCTCTCACTATATATAAGGGCCTGGAGACTTCTGTTTCAGTGTACACGAAAGCTCATACCAATGACAAACTTAGTTGGTCTCTAAGGTGCTACTGGAAGGAATTTTTTATTTTTGTTTCATAGATATTGGTTTATCCATGGTCAATGGCCAGAGTTGATGGGATCTGTACTCCTGCAACACCCAGAAGGTGACACATTCCCCATCCCTGATAAACACAATGAAAAGTTCACCCCCCACCGGCACAAGCCCTATAACTGTTTAGCCTATTCAGTCAGGTTGCAACACGACTGGTTCCATTTCCTTTCATTCGTGGAATGGGAGCCACAGTCAAGGTGACTCCTTACGATGTTGCCCTCCTTAGCTGTAATCAGAAAGGCAGAGCCAGCCAGCCCTCGTGCACCCATGGATTGGATTGGCCATGTATCCTTGCTTTTCTCAATATTGTTACATTTGCTTAAATGCCTTATAACCAACGTGAGTAAAGTATACAAGGAATATGCTTACCCAAAGAGAAACATGAAGCCACTCAGCAAACCAGTACCTCGGAATTCCTCATAAAATATGGCCCCTGGATTGAGACAAACCAAAAACAGCAACTCTTGAATAGCAGTTAGACTTGACAGGAACTTAAAGGTATTATTTTCTATATGGAGAGACCCATCCAAATTGCTTGCTTCCACCACCGAGGCTGCATCCTGGCCATTCAGAGTGGTGGCAGCAGATGGGGGAGGCCAGGCACATTGGCCCAATTGCCAACTGGTACCAGTGGTGGTACCACTGTGGGTTAAACCACAGAGCCTAGGACTTGCCGATCAGAAGGTCGGCGGTTTGAATCCCCGCGACGGGGTGAGCTCCCGTTGCTCGGTCCCAGCTCCTGCCAACCTAGCAGTTCGAAAGCACGTCAAAGTGCAAGTAGATAAATAGGTACCGCTACAGCGGGAAGGTAAACAGCGTTTCCGTGTGCTGCTCTGGTTCTCCAGAAGCTGCTTTGTCATGCTGGCCACATGACCTGGAAGCTGTACACCGGCTCCCTCGGCCAATAACGTGAGATGAGCCCCACAGCCCCACAGTCGGTCATGCCTGGACCTAATGGTCAGGGGTCCCTTTACCTTTACCAGTGGTGGAGCATGTTTTTGCCTACACAAAGTCCTAAATTTAGCTTTTTGCATCTCTGGCTAAAATGATCCGGTTGCTAGTGATGTGGGAAATCTCTGCTTAATGTACTGGGAAGCTCTGCCAGCCAGCATCCTCAGAATGCGTTTTGGAGCTTTCCATTAGCCTCCACGGGTGGGAAACCCACCGGCAGGTCTTCCGCCTGCCCACACATTTGGTCATGATTTGCTAAATGCGCACCACCAGCATACTTGTTGATTCATGCTAAGTTTGGCTTCGCATTACGTGCGAACTGAGCCTCTCAGCCCCACTGGTTGAATGGGGATACATCTTGACCTATGATTAAAAATTTAGTTACAACAATTATCATGATTAAAGCCTGAAATTTTAATTCCTTTGCCAAATTTCATGCCAATTGGTCATGTAGTATTAAAGATAATGAGTGCTAAATTTCAGATGACCAGTCCAGCATAATCTTAATGATAAGAGTGCCTGGGCCAGAATAACAGTTGCAGATATGCCAGGAGCAAATGTCTATTTCTGTTCCTTATAGCTTGCTAGGCTATTTTACTAATTGCCCAATAGCTGCATGAACCTGGCAGGCTCCCATGGCAGCAGGCTGGGAACTCTTCCTAATGCTAATTGATCTGCAAAGGAGCCCTTGACATGGCCAATAATTAATAACAATGCTAACTGTTTTATGTTAACAAACCTGGCATATATGGGTGAAGGGTAAGTCCCTTCATTTTAGTTTCTAATGGGACTTTGTTTAGGTCAAATTCGGTATGAGTAAGGATATTTAGCAGTTGGCCCAGAAGTGCACACCATCAAATTCTCCATTTGGTTACATCATTACAGCTGTTTTGGGTCAATCTTTCCTCTGGATCATACAGCACAGGCCTATTTTAATCCAGCTGCTGAACCAATCCATATTTTTAAGCTTTGGTGAGCTCCGAATAAGTAATTGACATAAACTAATGGAATTTCTGTATGCAGATCTCCTGAAAACCAATGACAGAGGAGGCCCCTGTGTGTGTGTTAAAGGGGTCATAAAAGTTATAGTAACAATAACTTCTTGGCTCACTGCAAATGCGGCATATTGGTCCCACTTTGCTTGCTTGTTCTTAACTACACCATACAATCCCAGGGAACTGGAGTCTCTTTTCAATCATACCCAGTTCAAAAGTTCTCACCCAGGATAAAATGTTAATAGCTTAAAATGGCTTTGGATTCATTCTAATTCCTTCGCTGTAGCCTAGCACGTAAAGCCTGCTGAAACAGAATATACACTCTGACCGCTGCGGAGCACAGCTGGTTGTTATCTTAAGGGCTTGCTTCATTGCTGAAATTACTTTAGCAGGTAAGAGAATGAGAAGCCAATGTGAACATGGGGAAAACATTCGTTGCATGTCACTGCAGGTACCTGTAATAAAAACCAGTAAAGCAGGATGGATGGGGAAGGTCAACCCTGAGAAAACGACGTTTTGATGACAGTGGACTCTTGTCCCCGCTAAGTCATAACCGAAATGTATCTCTGAACGCTGGGCAGGCTCCAGCCTCAAAGGAGCATTTTTACATCCCATAGATTTAAATGAGACTTGAACACATATTTGACTCTCTATCTTTGCCATCAGTGGAACTTGCAAAGTGATTTACTCTGACTGCATCGTGCCTGCCATATACGATGCTAAGCAAATGCTCATTGGTAAGAAGGAGGAAAAGAGAGAGGCAGGGGCGTAGGAAGGGGTGTGTGGCCTGCCCCAGGTGTCACCCTGACGGGGGTTGACAAAATAGCAGGCGGCACTTGTCACCGCGGGGCCTGCAGCATGCACAAGCCACATGTCTCGGCACCTGCAGGCTCCACGCTGTCCACCCACTGCCTCCCCGCAGCTGTAGGATGGCTGAGGCCCCACTGTGTGCCCCATCCCTATGGGTGCCGCATGCCCTGTGGTGTGCAGTGCCCATGGGGACGGTACAGGAAACAGCATGGGGCGTGCGGCGTACATAGGGGTGGAGGGGCGTGGTGGTGCCCATAGGGGCGGCATGAGACAACATGGCATGGGGTGTGCAAGCGCCCAGTTCCGTCTCTATGGGCACTGCCCCCATGGGTGCCACGCACCCCACCCCTATAGACACTGCACCGCGCCCCTATGGGCACCGTGTCCCACCCTTGGGCACGTTGCCCCAGGTGCCCGAGAGGCTTCCTCCGCCACTGGAGAGGTTCCATATATTGCAGGCATCCCCGGGGGGGGGGGGGAGTCACAATGAATCTTTGTGAGCTCACACAAGAACACAATGGAGCTCCCAGTTCTGTTGCCTTTATTTGGTTGACAAGGGGTACCTACTAACCTGCTTTTGAATTATGGTGCTGGAGGAGACTCTTGAGAGTCCCATGGACTGCAAGAAGATCAAACCTATCCATTCTGAAGGAAATCAGCCCTGAGTGCTCCCTGGAAGGACAGATCCTGAAGCTGAGGCTCCAATACTTTGGCCACCTCATGAGAAGAGAAGACTCCCTGGAAAAGACCCTGATGTTGGGAAAGATGGAGGGCACAAGGAGGAGGGGACGACAGAGGACGAGATGGTTGGACAGTGTTCTCGAAGCTACGAACATGAGTTTGACCAAACTGTGGGAGGCAGTGGAAGACAGGAGTGCCTGGCGTGCTCTGGTCCATGGGGTCACAAAGAGTCGGAGGCGACTAAACAACAACAACAACACTAACCTGCCACAATAGCGCTAATGCTGAAGAACATGTAGTTCATTGGGATGACCTCTTCTGCACTATAGAGCTTCATTGCTTCATTTAAAAACCTATGAGAAGAAAGTCAATGCACTTTTAGAGTCACATCAATAAGAATTCACAGGCCAGGGCAATTGCAGCCAACATTTATTTACAACTGGGCAGTTGGCATTCCAAGACTCCAAGGAGACACAATGCATGCTCTTGAGATCAGCTCTTCCTGGGCTGCTTCTCTACTGTTACTAAAACAGAGCAGAAAAATCCAAAGCGTCAGCATTTGTCATATATGCAACAACGAAGATGATCAAGGGTCTGGAAACTAAGCCTTATGAGGAGTGCTTGAAGGAGCTGGGTATGTTTAGCCTGGAAAAGAGGAGACTGAGAGGAGATAGGATAGCCATTTTCAAATGTCTTAAGGGCTGTCGCATGGAAGAGGGAGAATGCTTGTTTTCTCCTGCTCTGGAGACTTGAACCAATGGCTTCAAGTTGCAAGAAAGGAGATTCTGACTAAACATTCAGAAAAACTTTCTGACAGTAAGAGCTGTTCAGCAGAGGAACAGACTCCCATGAGAGGTGGTGGACTCTCCTTCTTTGGAGGTTTTTCAAAAGAGGTTGGATGGTTATCGGTCATGGAGGCTTTAGCTGAGGTTCCTGCATTGCAGGGGGTTGGACTAGATGACCCTTGGGATCCCTTCCAAGATTCTAAGATTCTATTTCCATAGACCCCACTCCCCCCCTTTTTTGGTGCAGATGACATTCTGATCTTTTAAGTTTGACCTGGAACCAGAGCTCTTCATATTGCATAGAGAGTTGGAACACACTCCTCTGTACATCGACCAAGCTGGAAGTCCCTCTGTGCAGCCTTACAAAACTATGGGAAACGCTTAGGCTTTGAAGTTTATTTTAACACGTCTGCAAAAAAAGGAAAATATTTTTTAAATAAAAAGGTTTTTAAATCCACAAACTACATTAGGTTAAAATCAAAATATCAAATACTGCAGCCAGGGGTCTAACAGTCTTGGGCAGCATGCTCAGTGGTTTTTTAAAATGTCTTTTCTTTGAACAGCAAACCTCCAGGCTATTTCATAAGCGACTCTTGAATGTTTCTAAAGTGATTTGCCTGGCAGTATCAGGGATTGAACTAGTATGGTCTTATCAGTAGAATCTCAGTCCAGGAATGAGGAGACTCAGGTTCAAATCCATACTCAGAAGTGAAGCTCACTAGGTAACCTTGGACCAGTCATTGACTACATATACACCATACGTTTAAAGCACACACACATGGAAACTATAGTTTAAGAGTACTGGAAACTGTAGTTCTGTGAAGGGACTCTTTGGGTGCGCTTCAAATGAATGGTGTGTTTGCAGCCGCTATCTCTGTCAACTTTATTGACTTCACAGGGATGTTATGATGATAAAGTGGGTGTGAGAGAAGCAAACAGAAGAACCAAGGCAGGATATGAATGTAATAAATAAATGCTGTTTAAAAACCCAAGCCAAAAGCCTCTTTGAGTATATGGAACTTGTTACAAAATACTCTGGTTCCTTGCAGGTACTTCAAAACATGAGCATTACTCAGTGCAGAATAACACAGATAAACAAGCCTGTGAGCAAAATCACCACACCCTCTCACCCTTCCCATTACTTATCTTTCTTGGGAGGAAACTAAAGGAAATCACCCATGTTCTTCAGCCTTGGGCACCTTTGGCCATTGACGGCACGGAAGAACTCGTTTAGCGCAGTGGCTCAGGAAATTCCTGGCTAAGATTTCACTTCTGCCGCAAACTCACCAGGCAGGCTCAAGCCAAGGCACTGTCTTGTAGACCCAATCCTACAAAATGGGGGTCCTGCCTGAGATCTTGGGAGATCTGCTATCAGTCAGAGGGGACAATGCTATGCTAGATGGACAAACAATCATGTTATAATACAGCTACCTATGTTACCAATTACCTTGGCCTACCTTAAAAGGTTGTTGTAAGAATTACTCAGTTTGTATATTATTATTATTATTATTATTATTATTATTATTATTATTATTATTATTATTAGAATTTACATACCATCCTATACCTGGGGATCTCAGGGAAGTTCAGAGAATAAAATCAAGATATAAAACCACAAAATACCTGTCACAGTGGCCGGAGTGGGCTACTTCAGAGTAACGACGCTACGCAGCTCTGCATTTTATTCTTTTATTGGTGCTGCGTATTTACAGTGCTGAAGTCATTGCTATTTACACGGAGTGATGTGGTCAGTCGGTTTCAGAACCTCCGAATGGCTTTTGGCGCGTCTTTCTCCAACACAAAAGCTTTGGCAGACCCATCCTCTTTCCCCTCCTCTTTCTGCGTAATTCCGGAGTTGGGGGGATGGGTCTCCCCCCCTTATTCGCCCCTTCCTGTCCCACCTGGGACCCTGGCTCCTCTACCTTGCCTGAGCCTCGGCCCCGACTTCCTGCTTCCCCACTGGCATCGGAACTCTCTCTGCTTTCCCCTGTGCTCGGGGATGGGCTTGAACTCAGGAGGGGAGGGACTTCGCGATATCCCCTGTCCCTCACATCCACCCCCCTCCCAAGCTCTCCTTCACCCCTCCCCAGGTCCCCCCCAGGTGTCGGTGACGACTGGAAGCCTAAGAACTCAGTACCTTCCAAGCCCGTTGGTGTGAACACCTCCCCCCAGTCCTGCGAGCCCCCCCCTTCCGCCTTGGAGGACGGGAATCCCAAAAAGTCTGTGGCGTCAGAGCTGGTAGGGGTAAAAATGTTCTGCCAATCTGCTCCTTCCTCTGACTGGGTGGATCTCGGTGACACCCATACCTCATCCTCTGGTTCCTCAAACTCCGCTTCCCAGCGCCATGGTGAACTGCTCTCCCGTGCTTCCTCCCCCTCCCCCTCCCTTTCCATGTGCCAGGGCTTGGGTCTATGGGGAAAGAGGGCGTGAAATTCTTCTACCAGGAATTCCTCCTGTATCTGAGTGGCTGGGACCCATTCATTCTGCGACGGTGGAGCATCCTCCCATGACATGAGGTACTCCAGGCCCCCCACCCCCCACCTTGAGTCCAGGATGGCCGTGGCCTCATTGAGTTGCTCCCTGCCTTCCCTCTCCCCCCCTCCCTCAGGGGTTTGTTCGCTGCCTCGGAGCCTGCTGCTTTCCCTGTACGGCGACAGCAGCGATCTATGAAACACTGGGTGCACCCTCATGTCCTCTGGCAGTGCCAGCCTGTATGCCACCGGGTTGACCTGTTGCGTGACCGTGAAGGGGCCCAACCTTCTGGGCGCCAGCTTTTTGCACCTCCCTCTGATGGGAAGGCCCTCCGAGGACAACCAAACTTTGTCCCCCACCCTAATGACCTCCCCCGGTCGCCTGTGGCGATCTGCCCCCTTCTTGTACGCTTCCTTGGCTCTCTCCAAGTGTTCTCTGAGCTGCTGGTGCACCGTCTCCAGTTCCTCTGCCCAATCCTCAGCCTGTGGGCCCTCCTCCTCCTCCTCCCCCTCCCTCTCTGGGAAAGATCTGAGGTCGCGCCCGTAATTGGCCTTAAAGGGCGACACCCCTGTGGAGACGTGCACCGCATTGTTGTAGGCAAATTCTGCCAGTGGCAGGCGATCCACCCAGTCCGTTTGCCGCTGGCTGACGTAGCATCTCAGGTACTGCTGCAGAATGGCGTTGACCCTCTCCGCCTGTCCATTGGTCTGCGGGTGTCTGGCCGTCGACAAGCTGACCTCCACCTGCAGGAGGTTCATGAGCCGCCGCCAGAACCTGGAAACAAATTGGCGGCCACGATCCGAAATAACCCTTAAAGGTAATCCATGCAGTCGGAATACGTGGTCAACAAACAGTTTGGCTGTCTCTTCTGCAGAGACCGCCCTGGCACACGGTATAAAGTGGCACATTTTGGACATGAGGTCCACCACCACCAACACTGCGGTCTTGCCCCTGGAAGAAGGCAGATCTGTGATGAAGTCCATGGACACCACTTCCCACGGCCTGTGTGGTGTGGCTAAGGGCTCCAGCAATCCTGCTGGCGGTGCTCTGACCACCTTTGCCCGCTGGCAGGTGTCACAGCCCCGTACATAGTCTCGAACATCTTCCCGCACCCCTGGCCACCAGAAGTGTCGCATGACTAGGTGAGCGGTTTTGTCCCTCCCAAAATGACCCGCCGTTGGGTTGTCGTGCATCTGCTTGAGGACCGTACGTCTAAGCTGGGTGGTGGGCAGGTACAGTGCACCCTTGTAGAAAAGCAGCCCCCTGCGTGCTGCAAAGTCTTTTGCCTGCTCCCCCCCTCTCAGTTCTCTGAAGATGCGGTTGGCAAATTCATCCGCTGCCGTCAGTGCTGTGAGTTCTGCCTCGCTCACCACTGCTGCTCCGCAGGACCATGCTGACGGGGGGGAAATGTGCCTGGGTGCCGGTGGCGCCTCCTCCTCCATGTACTCCGGTTTGCGGGAGAGGGCATCCGCCCTGACATTCTGCTCCCCCGGGATGTAGTGGATGGAGAAGTTGAAGTTCGCGAAGAACTCTGCCCACCGTATCTGCCGCTGGTTGAGCACCCTGGCAGTTCTCCAGAACTCCAGGTTTTTGTGGTCCGTGCACACCTGGATGGGGTGCTTGGCGCCCACCAGGAAGTGTCTCCAGTGCTGGAACGCAGCGTGGATCGCAAGAAGTTCCCGATCAAACACCGTGTAGTTTCGCTCTGGCTGGGTCAACTTCCTGGAGAAGAAGGCACAGGGTCTCCACTCTCTGTTGGCGTCCAGTTGCAACAAAATGGCGCCCACAGCTTTATCAGAAGCATCTGTCTCCACGCGTAGGGGCGCGTCCTGAACCACGTGGAACAGGTTCTGGTCTGAGGCGAACACCCTCTTGAGGCTTTCGAACGCTGCTTGCGCCTCTGGTGTCCACCTGAACTTCTGCTTGCCTCTCAGGCAGTCAGTGATGGGAGCCGTAACGCGAGAGAAGTTCTTGATGAACTTCCTGTAGAAGTTGGCGAAGCCTAGTAGGCGTTGGGCATCTTTGCGCGTCCTGGGGCTGTGCCAGTCCAGGATGGCCTGCACCTTGTCCTTGTCCATCGCCAGCCCCTTGTCTGACAGCTTGTAGCCCAGGAAGTCCACCTCCTTGGTGTGAAACTTGCACTTCTCCAGCTTCACATACAGGTGGTTCTCCTTCAGGCGCTGCAACACCTCCCTGACATCTTTCACATGCTGCACTGGGTCATCGGAATAGATAAGGATGTCATCCAGGAAGACCAAGCATTTCCTGAAGAGGAGGGACCCCAGGACGTGGTGCATGAAGGCCTGGAAGCATGCTGAGCCCCCTTGCAACCCGAAGGGCATCACCAGATATTCAAAAGAGCCCAGAGGCGTGAACATCGTGGTTTTCCATTCATCGCCTTCCCGGATCCTGATCAAGTTGTACGCCCCCCTCAGGTCTAGCTTGGTGAAAATCTTGCCCCTGCGTGCCGCTGTCAGGAGATCATCCACCCTGGGCATGGGGAACGCCACTGGCTCTGTCACTGAATTCAGCCGTCTAAAATCCACCACAAGACGGCGCTGTTGCGTGTCTTTCTTGTCCACCCAGAAGACCGGGCTGCCCCCTGCTGCCTTGCTTTCTCTGATGAACCCCCGCTTGAGGTTCTTGTCTATGAAAGCGCGCAGATCCTCCAGTTCCTGGTCGGACATGGCGTACAGCTTGGCTGGGGGTATAGTTGCCCCTGGCACCAGATTGATCTGGCAGTCAAAAGGCCTGTGCGGGGGTAGGTGGTCGGACTCCGCTTCGCTGAAGACCTCCTGCAGGTCCCAGTACGGCTTGGGTATCGCCTCACCCCCTTTGACGTGCATGGTGGCCACCGTGGCTATTGGAGGCCCCTCCCCTGGTTGGTGCTGCATGCAATGTTCCAGACAAAAGTCCGACCCAAACGTGATGCATCTCTGGTGCCAACTGATGGAGGGGTCGTGGCGCGCCAGCCAGCTCATGCCCAAGACGATGGGGGGGTCTGAGATGGTGGTGACGTTGAATGCCAGTGTCTCTGAGTGCCTTCCCACCGTCATTCTCATGGGGGGGGTTTGATGAGTGATGGCCCCTCCCAGCAGCTCTCTGCCGTCAATGGTTGCCACGTGCAGAGGAAAATCCAGCTGCAGAAGCTGGATCTGGTGCTCTTCTGCAAAGTTTCTCGAGAAGAAGTTGGCAGATGCACCACTGTCAATTAAGGCGAGGACTGTCAGGGGATAGCCATTTGGGAGCGTGAGCGTCACTTCTAGAACCACTCCTGCTCTGGGAGGGGTGGGCTGGCTCTGCTCCTCTCTGTGCGGGTGGGTGGGCTGGGGCTGTTGTCTGCTGACTGTGCCTGGCTGCTGCCCCTTGTCTCCTGCAGCCAGGCTTTCCCGTTTCCCTGCTGTGGTACTGCGTCAGTGGGGGAGGGCACAACCGTTCCCGCCTTTCCTTGCCACTCCCTGCGATGTGGGCAGTCTCTGACGAGATGCTGGGGGGAGTTGCAGAGAAAGCAATTCCCACCCCTTCCCTCCTTGCGTCTTGGCGCCGCTGGGGTTTGAAAAGCCCGCGCGCGCGCGCGCTATCAATCTGCATGGGTTCCTGGTCCTGGCTGGCCCCAGGCGTGGCTTGAAAGGGTTGTTGGGGGAGTGGCTTCTCCTGCGACCGTGGGAACCAAGCTCGCTTTGCGCGCGTTGCTTGCTTGTCGCTCCACCGGGATTCCTGTCTCACCCCCACCGCCAGAGCCGCTTTGCTCAGCTGATCCATATTACTGGGCTTTGGACCTCTCGAGAGCTCATCCTTCACCTCCTCATGCAACCCCAAGTAGAACGCCGCTTGCATTGGGGGTGACTCTAGTTCCCACCCTAATCTGTGCACCAGCATGGTGAATTTCGCCCAATACGCGCGAACTGTCATATTTCCTTGGCGTAAATTATGAAGTTCCTCCTTAGTCTGGTCCATATGACTATCGGACGAATACATCGTTTTCAAACCTTCTAGAAAAAGTTTGACATTCTTCATGCAAGGATTCTTTGTTGCGATTAACGGTCTTAGCCACTCCCTGGCTGCCCCGGTAAGGTGCTCCACAATAAACGCTACCCGGTGCTCATCATCAGGGAACTCATCGTGGTGCAGCTCAAGAGCATACACAATCTCAGTCTCAAAGCCCTGATATTCCCTCGGGTCTCCATTGAACTTGCTTACTAGGGTCCCGGCTCTCCTTCCTGGCAGCACTTGGACTTGGGGTGCCCCTCCCGCCTTGTTTTTCTCTGCATCCAGCTTGTTTTGGAGGTCTACCGCCACCGCCCTTAATTCCTGCTCTCTTTCCTGTAGCGCTCTCACCTGTTCCGCAAGTTGTAGCCGGTCGTCCTGGACCTTCTTAGTCTCTTCTTTAGCTGCCTTCAATTCCCCCTGCGCCTGCAGCGACAGCTGCTGCAGTTCTTGCTGGGCTTGCTCCGCGATCTGCCGCCATCTCTCCGCCTCTGACACGCTCATCCCGGCAACTCCAAAGTAGCCCAAAAAAGGATTCGGAGGTTGCTGTCACAGTGGCCGGAGTGGGCTACTTCAGAGTAACGACGCTACGCAGCTCTGCATTTTATTCTTTTATTGGTGCTGCGTATTTACAGTGCTGAAGTCATTGCTATTTACACGGAGTGATGTGGTCAGTCGGTTTCAGAACCTCCGAATGGCTTTTGGCGCGTCTTTCTCCAACACAAAAGCTTTGGCAGACCCATCCTCTTTCCCCTCCTCTTTCTGCGTAATTCCGGAGTTGGGGGGATGGGTCTCCCCCCCTTATTCGCCCCTTCCTGTCCCACCTGGGACCCTGGCTCCTCTACCTTGCCTGAGCCTCGGCCCCGACTTCCTGCTTCCCCACTGGCATCGGAACTCTCTCTGCTTTCCCCTGTGCTCGGGGATGGGCTTGAACTCAGGAGGGGAGGGACTTCGCGATATCCCCTGTCCCTCACAATACCTAATAAAAACAACCCAATATTTATATTTAATAGAAGTATTTCTGTACTGCCATTTCATAAAATAACAGAGGGTTTTACACCACCCAAACGTAAAAATGTTGATGTATTTTAAGAACAGTAGAGTGTTATGTTATATTATTATTTATTAGGGTAGGCACGGCTGCTGGTTTCAAAACCTATTATTTAATATTTAGTCCTGTATTTAAATATTTTATTTTGCGAGGAAATGTCGAATCTTTTCTGACCATCAGAGCTTCCAACCATTTCTGGCTTAACAATTGACAAAAGAGCCGCTTTAAAAATAAAAATAAAATACACTGGAGGACACCCACAACCCCAAAAAGCTGGATCAGCAGGTGAATATAGAAGTCTTAATTCCATGTAGAAAATGGTGTGCATCCTTTAAAAAGAGCAGTCCTCCAAATGGCCTATTGATACAACATTAAAGTCCAGCTTCTAATCTGTTTTAGACATTAGGAGTGACTGCAAGGTTATTTTAGCAACCGCTGAGCAGTCTCCATGGAGCTTTAAAAATAAAATAAAAAATCCTGCATATTCATGGCATAGTCAGGATTTCAAAATCACTGCAAACACCTCATTACTTTTGGCCAGTCATACCAATGACACTCTGGGAGAAAAAAACCCAACATAAATGCATGAAGATGCTACCCCTCCCCTAAAATAATAATAAAAAAAGCTGTTCAAATGAGTCACTAAAACAGGGGTGGCCGACCTTTGGCTCCCCAGCTATAGATAGACCACAAATCCCATCATCCCTAACCACTGGCCATGCTGACTAGAACTGATGGGAGATGTAGTTTAGTGACATACCAAAGGCCACAGGTTAGTGACCACTGCACTAAAATACGTTTTGAGTTGTTTGGCTAAAAGAGGAAAAGCTGTAAAAGTGTCTCAACTGTAAAGCTCCCGGATTGAATCTTAATTCTGATATCAGTGCACCAGGAGGTCCTAGGAAAGCCACAATTAAGGCTGCAGTGCATACGCACAATACATTTAAAGCACACCCACACAAGAATCCTGGGAAGTGTAGTTTGTTAAGAGTGCTGGGAATTGCAGTTCTGCGAGGGGCAAGCACCATTTCCCAGGATACTTTCAAGAAACGGGGGTGGAATGTGGTTTATGCCTAAGGACATTTGAAAAGTCCTGCTAGTTCAGACCAACTAGTCCATCTAGTTCAGGCATCCACAAACTGCGGCCCTCCAGATGTTTTGGCCTACAACTCCCATGATCCCTAGCTAACAGGACCAGTGGTCGGGGAAGATGGGAATTGTAGCCCAAAACATCTGGAGGGCCGAAGTTTGGGGATGCCTGATCTAGTTTGTTTATTCGTCATTAAATTTTGCTTTCCACTTTCCCATAGTAATATGCTCAAAGCGTCTTATAGCAGAACAACAAAGATGCTAATAAATGCTATTATTAAAATACAGAGGATCCTCGGTTTACGAACACCTCAGTTTACGAATTTTCAGTTTACGAACGCCGCGGACCCATCTGGAACGGATTAATTCACTTTCCATTACTTTCAATGGGAAAGTTCGCTTCAGTTTATGAACGCTTCAGTTTATGAACAGACTTCCGGAACCAATTGTGTTCATAAACCGAGGTACCACTGTAGCAACATCAAGTTGTGTTCACATTGCCTGCAGTTGTTGAGAGTGGATAAACACAGGGCATAATGATACCACAGCACAGAGTGAGTTAAACTACTAGACAGTCTAAAGGTTTGGAGAACTAGACACGGAAATGCTATTATCGGCAGCAGCCCCCGTCTTCTGCGAGAACTATCATCACAGCCAGGTTAATCAATGGATAGACATTGAAAAGACAGGAAGGAAATCCCAGTTGGAAGAAGAACGCTTTTGAAGGCATAATTATATGAGTATTCTGGGGAGATTAAGCCCCTTCCCCTTTAATAGTAATAAAAAAAATGGGCAAGGGAAATTGTGTTGCTACAACCTGCGAATACAAAGCGGCATGGGGGAACGAGATGGTGAAATTAGTGAAAGCAGAGCAGGGTGTTAGTTTTATTAGTGACTGGCAGTGGGTGTAAAATCTGTGGAAAATGTCAGAATGAAAAAGCAGCAGGAAACCAGCAAGGTTCATCTGGTCTGAAATCCTCGGCAAATGTAAAAGCGCATTTAGGAAAACCTGCATGGCTAGTTAACAGCAAAATAAAGCATCGTAGTCATAAATCAAAACTAGAAGTGAGAGCATAATAATGCATCTGGCCTGAAACCATCAGTGCCGAGTTTGGCCAAGGGCCTGTTAGAAGTTAGCTGTATAAGCTAAGCTATGACACGAAGCATTAACTAGAGGAACAGAAATTAGCAAATGGCTGTTAATAGGGTAATAAGCTGGTATGTGAATATGTTAGAAACTTACTTGACTTGGAAAGCACATGTTATTGCCATCAGAATGAGCATGATATAGAAAACAGGGTAGGTTAGCTGCATGTTCCCTCTCACAGAAAATGTAATCATGGTTGCCACGGCTTTTACTGAAATGACGTTCAGAGATGCTGGAAAACAAAACAGGCTGATTCATGCATGCAGATTATCTGAATATCTTCTCTCTCGGTGTCTCCTGCCTCAATGTCTGAATAGGCACTGCTGAAAAGTGTTCCGTTTTAAGTGAGCGGAACCAATTGTGTTTGAATTCATTTCATTTGTATTTATTGTTTACTTGGAAATGTTATAAACTGCTTGATAAAAAAAGTGGTGTGCAAATAAAATTATAGACAAAACACAGCTAAAATCCACAAACCAATTAAAAAACCAATTAGCAAGAAAACCATGATCAAAATTGAATATAAAAAATTAATCAATATAGATAACTAAATCATGTTTCTGGCTAGGCTTGGCATCCCACTCCCACCCCAGGTTTACAGTAGGCATCTAAACCAATATAGTGAGGGTACCTGCCCAGTGCCCAATGTCAATAGGATGTTTTAAAAATATCTATCAATGGCATAGCTGCCAAGTTTTCCCTTTTCTCGCGAGGAAGCCTATTCAGCATAATGGAATTTCCCTTAAAAAAAGGGATAACTTGGCAGCTATGATCAATGGGCAGGCATATATTATTCATTAGTTTCTTGGCCTAATTTCTCTGGATTGCATCCAGACTTACTCTGGCTCCAGCATGCTCCCAGCACTGGTGTCTAAAGCTAAATGCACATGACATTAGCCACAATCCATTGATATCCTGTAGTTTCTTGAGAAATACTCCTGTTTGATGCACTTTCCCCTGAGAGCAGCTTTCATCCAATTATAACACAGAAGGCACAGTTATGACAAGATGTGTACATTTCAAGCAGCCATTGCACATGCGCAGGTGACAGCTTTGGTGAACTGGAATTCGGTGTGGCGAAACAAATCAGGTATTGGGCATTGGGTGAAGACATCTCTGCCCCCTCTCTAGTGTGTACAGGAATCCAAGAAAGCAATGTTAAACTTGGGGGAATGATCAAGCTGTGTTTCAAGCTGCTCGTGTGTACAAACCCTAAGGCTGACATCCTCTACACACACTTATATAAGAGCAAGTCCCACTGAATTCAGAGGGATCAGACATGTACAGGATTCCTCCGCATGTTAGCTGCACTTCACTACCACTGAAATCAATGGAACTTAGGTATGGCTAACCTGTTCCATTGACTCCAATGGGATCTGGATCCAGTCCTATATAGTTACCCACAAACCTCTGGATATCTTATCTTTTATTATTATTAAAGATTTTCTTGATTTACAAAAATATGTGCAATGTCTCCCGTAAAAACTGATTTGGATATCTTATCTTTTGAATGACTTGAAATTCACCCATTTGATCATGATATTTTGCATTAAAAAAGTCTGCCATGTTACCAGTCAGCCTTTCACATTTCCCTGTACAACATGGTATAGCTCACTGGAAATATTTTACTAAGCCTAAATTCATCCTTCACCAACTGTGCACACAGGAGAACAAGTAACTTGCTTGGATCCTAAGGGCTTGTCTGAATCGGAGCAAAAAGCAGATGCTGCCCCACTGTTGTTCTGAACCTTTCCCGCTGTAAATGTGGAGTTTCTCGATCCTGAACATTTTGGACTTTCCAAGGATCAACGCACACACACACACACACACACACACACACACACACACACACACACACATTTAAAGAAGGAAAAGTCCAGGACAACACTACAATGGGGAGAGTGTCTTGTGGACCCTCCTGTATCAATGGGGTGGGTGCAAATCCACATTTTGCTCTGGTGTGGACAAGCCTTATGTCCTGTAGGGACTATCACAAATAATGTACATGGTGAGAAGTAAGTGACATTGTTAATATATGTGACATGGGCAGATACGATGGGCATATCTGGGCAAAGAGGAGGGAAAAAAAACTTCCTAGCAACAGAGCTCTATGACTGCTCTATGATTTTGTCATCTACAACTGCCCCTTTTTTCACACAGGCAATTACACTGTTCTGTACCTCATCTGTCCAACACAAGCGCCAAGATAAAACAATGGGAGATAAACTCGGCAAGTTCAGTGCTGGCACGAAGCTATGTGGAAACAGAGTCAAATGGTGTAAAATAAAAGTTTTCCAATAAAACCCGCCATTTCCGTCCTTCCTGCTGACAGCTATATTGCTGGAAGGTGAATATATTAAAGCTGACAGTATTATCAGAGATGGCGGGACTCTTTCCACCCAGATTCTATATAAGTTTAACAATCAGGCATAGGAAGCCCCTAAGAGCCTCTTTAAATATTAAATGCAGAAATTGTTCTTCTGGTTAACGCAGCAGCACCAAAGAGGGACAAACGGCTTTTGCTGACTCCGATAGCAGATCCCCTTTAGCTAGCAATGCAGCAGCTGAAAAGTGACATCATCTGCAACAGCAGGAAACGCAGAAATCCTGCTTGGTCTCTCCCATTTCACCCCTCCAGTCTACCATACTGTAAATTCCAGATTAGGCATGAAGCAAGGTGCTTCTCGGTGAGTCAGTTTCCAGAGCTGCATCGCCCAAAGCGTTTGCAGATTTATACCAACACTTCTCTGCTCCTATTCCGGGGGAAATAAAAGCTAACCCAAATGTATGAAACACAGATCTCTCTGCTTATTAAGACCGATGTGACAAATATATGAAAGTATCCACACACCACAGCACACCTCTAGTGAGTTGTAACGGAGGACAGACACTAAAACAACTCTTTCACAATAAAATATTATAGCATAGTTCCTTGCTGGTTTACACATCATGGCCCAAGGGGAGGCAGAATGTAGGGAAGTGTGTTGGTCTTAAAGGGCTCTAAAGGGTGATTAGATAAATTCGTGGAGGTTTATCAATGGCTACACTGAAACTTACATGTTCACAGACTATATCCCATTGAATACCAGCTGCAGGGTAGCAACAGCAGGTGGAGGCTATTGATTCCATGCTCTGCATATGGGCTGCCCAAAGGTCGGATGCCAGACTAGATGGAGCTGGTCTGGTTCAATAGGACTCTCCTTAAATTCTATTTAAAAAGACATCCAAATGGGGACATCATCTTAACACATTTATAAGGACCAATTCCCTGCTCTGGGATTTTTAGCTGCTCGTAATAAAGATACTACAGTGGTACCTCCGGTTAAGAACTTAATTCGTCCTGGAGGTCCGTTCTTAACCTGAAACTGTTCTTAACCTGAGGTACCACTTTAGCTAATGGGGCCTCCCGCTGCTGCTGCTGCTGTGCCGCCGTGGCACGATTTCTGTTCTCATCCTGAAGCAAAGTTCTTAACCCAAGGTAATACTCCTGGGTTAGCGGAGTCTGTAACCTGAAGCGTCTGTAACCTGAAGCGTCTGTAACCCGAGGTACCACTGTATTCTTGAATGACTGGGAAAGAGATTCACCTTTCCTTTGATGATTTACAAAGCAAAGTGCTCTTTGACTGGCAATCAGAAAACAAGTTGGAAATGTCAGCTCCTAGAAATTGCAGTCAATTACTTTGTCAGGTGGTTCTATCTCCTCACCCTTCAGCCTAGAACAAATGATTCTCATTGCTATTTTTCCTGAGGTACCAGAACTGAGTTCCGGCGAGATCCGGCTGGAAAAAACCACACCCTGATTATTCTACTCTTTTAGTTGCTCCTGGCAGCTACTGAATGACACCCTGGTCCAAGCAAACTAGCAACAACACCATACAGATATCATATTTATCATGATTGGTACATATTTGGCTAGCTGTGACATCAGAAAGCAAGCTGAATTTGCTTGTGCAGCTGTGTCAGGCAACTCCAGCCTGTACTTTGTGCAACGATCATGTCTGCCACAAATGCAGTGGGGTTTCCTGTAGCAAAGTGTGAAAGACAGACATGTGCTCTTAAAAGTTGCTCTACATGTATTGGCAACAGACCTATCAGAGCTCTCACACATGGGTGTTTATTGACACGTGGCTGTTGTTCACACTCTGTGTTTTGCAGGAAACAGTAGCACACCAGTTAATTCCTAGGCATGAAATTCTGTGTAAACTGGACCTATTCTGAGATCGCAATGTCTTGCTCCAGCTAAATTCAATAGGAGAGGATTGATTCAGCATAAAAGATACAGATCAATCTTGGAATCCTATGCATAACTACTTAGAAATCCCTTAGAGTTCGGTGAGACTTATTCCGGGGTAGAGATGTTCAGAATTGCAATGTAAGGCCCTTAAATGTCTTCAAGCACTTTCCAAACTGGGTATCATTATAAAGGGGGAAGAAGCAAACCCAGAGTCACCAAGAAAATACTGAGTCATGAGAACTTCTAATGCACACATACCGTAAGTGTTGTGTGAAATGTACTCCACTGAGTCACCTAAATCCAAGCTGGTAATTGCAATGTGTGAACATCATTAATACGACCAGTTTTTTTTATAAAAAAAACCCGTAGCCCAAGACCATAGCACACCAAGTCCAATCTCCTCCAGAAGACATAGCGTGTAACTTGTATTCCATTAAATTAAATGGTTTTTACTAAGGAATGTTCTCCAGGGACTGTGGCATATATCCATAATTTTTGTTCTTCTAGGCTGAAGACTGTTTTACTGTGCAAACAATGGAATATGTTTCAGCTTGAGCGCACCATGAAGAAACGCAAACAAATGTACAATACTAAATTTTTTATTTGCTTTGACTCCAGCTCTAAGGGGAAAATATGTATGCAAATGAGAGACGAAAACTGAATAGGTCTCCTGTTGCCCATCTCGACACACAGCTTATATACACTTCCACAAAGTGCTTGGATAGGCTTGGGCTTTTATGCTTGAGTTATTGGTTTGTTTACTTCAGCTAGTGCTGGTCGAAATCTCTTTTCAAGCAACAAGGAATTTCAGACAGACTCTCTAATTCACTCTCTTTGGGATCAAGTGGTCCAGAACAGTCAATAACTGTCTTACCAACTAAAACTGACAAAAGGTATCCATAGCCACTGTGCCTTTATGTGCTTCAAGTGACAAAGATGGATCAAGGAGCATTCCCAGAAATGCTCAGTGGGGCAAATGTTCATGACATGTCATAGGTCAGAGAAGGCAACAGTGGAGTCTTGGCACCTATGTTCCATGAACTGATCGCCCTACGTATAATCTCTCCCCAAGTGTATATTTGCAGCAGAAAGACATAGACAGAGTTCTGATTTGACTGAATGGCCTACACTCTTCAGACTGCAGGCTGGACATACAATTTATGGATGTTCATCTGGGTTAAAAATTTCCCTGCAAATAGAAAGCCAGCAGGAACCCGTCCCCTTCTGTGCTAGCTTTCTACTCACAAAGAGTTTGTTATGTGGCATAGGATTCAACAGCGGTATTCTCCACCTGTAGCCTGACGCAGAACCAATATCTAATGTGGCATTCTGCTGCATGGATACTCAAGACCCACATAAGTTAGCATGAAGAAGAGGGGCAAGGGGGCAAAATTCTGGAGCCCTGCAAGAAGTTTCGGGATCAGCCACCACAAAAATAAAAGAGAACAAAGGAACGATGTGCACGAAATCAACACAAAACATTGTAGACGAGCTGTATTCTTACCTAGTACTGCTACCATTGTTAACAAAATCACAATGTGATTCACTTTCTTTCTTTTATGGAAATACAAAAGAATGCAGAATGCTATTACTGCCAGGATCTGAAAAGAAAAAGCGTAAAAGGCTTAAGTTGCTAAAATGCAGAATAAAAGCTTCAGACAAAAATCTTTAACAAGATGTCACATATCTCCCCCTTTAAAGGGATGAGTAAGAGGAGTAACCTCACCACCATTTATCAAACAATTATTCCTATAAACCTTTCCTAAGAAATGTTCACATTTTGCTGTCTAGTTCTCTTATCCTTTCAAGTGCCTACTTTATTTTTACAGCCTTGAAAAGATTTAAAACAGAGGAGAGAGGAGAGAGTTCTTGCAGTAATAATCTGGCATCCAATTTTAACTATGTATAATCATGTTGAGCCACCACTGAACATAGCAATGCCTGCCATCCTCCAACTGCAATGAGGCTACTCTGGTGTAGATGACTTGAAGATTTCAGCCCAATCTTACTTATCTTACTTACCACTTGCATTAATTACCTTCACTTACTATTCTGTCTTCCACCCTCATCAATAAAACTTGGACTGAACGCACAGTTCTGCTCAGAACACCTGCAATGCATTTGTAACTCTGCACTGGTTTTCAATCACTGCCTAGCCAACTACCTGTCAAGAGGTTGCATAAAAGAAAAATATACCAGCAGAGTTAATGGTACGCGAGGAGAGGCTGCTTTGCAAGACATTCTGCAGATGGGATTTCCTTAACGCTGCACGCAGACTGGGCTTGCTGCTTCATAATCGCCAGCAACACCCCCACATGCACTGTAGCCCCACTCCAAAGTGGCTTCCATATGGGCCATATACTGCTGCTTAGTAGACACATTCTATGGGGTGAATTTCCACTTTCCAGTTCAGATGTTGGGATGTGGCGGGTGCTTCTTTGATCTGGAAGAGGTGGGTATGCATACATAAAATTCTTTTGTGCTGGCCCTGACCTAATATAGTATTACCTAGTATTCCCTTATGCTAGGTAATACTATTCACCCATCGAGCCCTTTTACATAGGAACACAGGAAACTTTTTTAATACAGAGTTAGGCCCATTGGTTCTTCTTTTTCTTCTTCTTTTTCTTCTTCTTTTTCTTCTTCTTTTCTTCTTCTTCTTCTTCTTCTTCTTCTTCTTCTTCTTCTTCTTCTTCTTCTTCTTCTTCTTCTTCTTCTTCTTCTTCTTCTTCTTCTTCTTCTTCTTCTTCTTTTCCTCATAGCCAAGTAAGATTGTCTTCCATAAACACGGTTTTAACAGTGGGTCCCTAAGTGACTCTGGAGGCCAATTCTGGATCCATACATCCTTCCACAGTGGGGACATAGGTTTTCGGGCGGGAGTTGATCATGGTGAGAGTTTGCCAAGCATGCCTTCCTCTTAGCACATTTCTCCCATTCATCCTGAGTTCGAGCGTCTTCAAATCCCATGACACCTTTGGTAAAGGCTGTTCTCAGGCCAGTATTTCCTGGTTGTCGGTCTTTATACTACATTTTTTAAGATTTGCCTTGAGAGAGTCTTTAAACCTCTTTTGTTGACCACTAGCATTATGCTTTCCATTTTTAAGTTCGGAATAGAGTAGTTGCTTTGGAAGACGATAATCCGGCATCTGCACATCTAACTTGATATTGTCCATCTAACTTGATATTGTCTACACTGACTGTCAGCAGCTCTCCAAGAGTTTCAGACAAGGGTCACTGCAGCCCTACCTGAAGAGGCCGAGGAAAACTGAACCTGGGATCTTTTGCAGGCAACAGAGTAGTTCTATATCGCTGAGCTGTTTTGAGTACGAATATTTGTCCACCAAGCCCTGTTGCACTCTCTCTAGCAGTGGCTCCCTGATCCTTTTAGCTGGAGATACATAGGGACACAGTACTGAGTCAGACTATGGGTCCTATACTGACTGACAGTGGATCTCCAAGGTATCAGGCAGGGAAATATTCCCAGCCCCACTTAGAGATGGATGCTGGGCATTGAACCAAGGACCTGCATGCAAAGAGATGTTCTAGCATTCAGCTATGGCTTTTCCTCTATGGGAAAATACAGTACTACCAATTAGGTTTCTTCTACAGCAGCATATGGCATAGGCTTCCTGGCCTCATCTGCCTTCCCTCCCAGCACAGAAGTCTGGGAAGGTGGGGAAGAGCCCCCACTCTGTAAGGGAGGGAACCTTTTCAACTTTTATTACTGAGATATATTTCAGAAGACTTTTTTTTTATTTCCTGTGAGTGAGGAGAGTTTGGTAACCGAAAAAGTTGCCTCTTCTTCATTTGCACAGAAAAGCATGTGGTTAGATTCCCTTTTTAAAAAAAAACAACAGTTGATTTTAATCATCTGTGTTTTGCTATATGATTACTCTGTTCCATTATGATTTTAGACATCTGTGCTGCATATTCAGTTTTGTTATGGCTTACGGTCAAACAATAAAACCTAAAGAAAATATATAAATAAAACAGCCAATCAGGTATGGGCATTCCTTGGTATTCCAGCTTCCAAATCTGGAACTGTAGGTTTAAAATTCTAAAACTGCCCTCAATCTGTTCAAGTCAATAAAGAGCAGCAAGTTACATTTGGAAACTCCCCTTTTTACTTCTCACAGGAAAAAAAATAGGTCGCCAGAAAATGTTCTGAAAACATGTTGAAATGGGTGTTCTAAGTGCTTCCCTGGACTGCAGCCTAAAGCTTTAGAAGGTGAGGAAAGGTATTTGCATGTGAAGACTTTTAAACCTCCCCCGTAAATGAATTCACAGAAGCCTCAAATTTTGGTTTGGTTTTTGGCAGAATTTAAGCCACAACTTTATTGATTACAGCAAGTGAGTGGTTGCATAGGCTCTGGTTCGACTAGCTCCCTGCACCCTTGCAGGTAGCACTGACCCAGGGCACCAGCCTAGGTCAGCCTAGGGTGAACACCCAGAATGGTGGAAAGCCGGGAACATGCTATGTCCACCACCCAGATGTCCCCCTGGACTTAGGCACGGGCACAACCCCTCACAGGGTTGACCAAACCATTGAGTCCCTGGATTCCTTTAATGGAATACCCCTTTGCATAAGGATGACGAGAGCGTTCCCCCATCCCTATCACCTGAACCAGAGCCTACCCACAACCTTACAAGTTGTGACAATTTGCTACGCGGCAGGCGAAACCCAAGTGGCACCAGCCAATCAGCCAAGTGGGGGAAATTCCTGTCATGCCCCTGTCCTAACGACACACGACACACGACGGCATAGCAAAGGTCAAGCACGCAAGGCCTAAATATAGGGAGAGGTGGGTGGGTGTTCCGATGCACTGGCCAAGAGAGAAAGCTCAGGGCCATGAGCATTGGCATATATAGTTCCCTTGATCCATTTTGACTAGCGTCCCATTGGTCAGATTGAACCCAGCATCAAGGGACCTACCAATCGGATGTTGTGGCTATCCAATCGTACCCACCCACAACACAAGGGTTTGGTTGCCAGGTCTCACCTTCGAGGGAGGACATGATTTATCCCTAACAAATCCACGATTTTAAGAAAGCTTTTTAATTCATTGAGAAAGGAACACTGGACATGTTGGCAGGGCAAGGCGCTTGCTTAAAATAACGGGGGAACAAAAGCAGAATAGTGGATATTTTGGCTCCAGGCTTTCAACGACAGCTAGGAAATTGTTAAGTGTGCTATGGGCTTGCTGGCTTCCCTCTTTTTCTGATATGCAAATTTCCCTTCCCTTCCCTTTATAGAACTAACCAAGAAATTGCAGAGTTGTGCTTTCACCAAGCATATTTTCAAGCGAGAATATGCAACTGAAGTTGGAAACATTGCATGCTCTTGATCACAGAAGCGATTCTGATACTGCTTAAAATGCCATAGCATTTTTATGAATAGCAACCATTTTGTGACAGTGCCCACAACACTTTATCAAAATTCCAGACGTGTTCACCAGTCCTCAAAAATTAGGGACCTCTGAACAGATGTGAGTAAAGAAACAGTTTTGAGCCACATTTAATCCATCCACCTAGAACAGTCTTTCTCCCACAAAAAACTAAAAACAAACTACTCTTGTCTTTCAGGGGTGGAATACAAGACATGAAGGGTCTGTGCTGAACTATATCTTGAATCCTATGCATTCCTGACTCATAAATCATGTTTTCCACTCTGTCAAGATACCCATAAACAGGCATTTCCACTCAAAGGGCACCACAAGCAGAGAACTCCCTCTCTGACATCTAGCACATCATGCCATGCTTCTAAAAGTACGGATTTACTCTTGCCCTTTCTTGAATGCTAGAAAGTCCAAGGTAGCCTTTGCAGTCAGTTTCTGCAGCTAGTGCAGAATGCTGTAGAATCTTTGGGCCATTTTTACATAAAACGTATCAAACCCAAACTTACACTACATGTATATATATTAAAAAGTTTCGTTACACTAGCCTTTAGCTTACTGCGAGGATGCCTTGCCTTTCCCCCCTATGCTCATTTCCCTATAGTTTGGAAAGGGGCTCTTAAATTCACACTCCGTTTGACCCAAGGAATGTGGAAGGAGTAGAAGCTGAAGTAAGCAAATAGCAACAACCTTGACTGAAAGAACAATCGGTTCCCACACGAAAAATACCTATTGACTCTGCAAACCAAGAGTGCCCGGATTACCCTGTACTAAGAGGGAACTCATTCTCTGAGGGCTGGTCGTTGTGTGGTCGAAAATCTTCTATGCACAACAGGAAAGTAGCAGCGGACTTGTGGAAACGGCAATGGTCACAGAATGCCAAAGAGGGGAAGGTGGACCACGGTATATTGAAGGATGCTGGAAGGAGAACCACAGCACTCCTCACTGTGATGTTTTGTTCTAGACCCCACTTGCAAACAGTGACTTATGAATATTGTACTCACCACATAAATCAGGAACTGCCAGCTAACTAAATCATTCTGTATCTTTCTTGCCGTGACTTCCTGGGTAACGCGTGGAGCAAATGTCACCACCAGAAATGTTCCTGCAATCGTCACGGTTCCACCTTTCGTAATAAATACATGTAGACAAACAGGTTATTATTATTATTATTATTATTATTATTATTATTATTACAAAACATGTAAGTCTCCAGAGCAACCTTCTAAACAGCAGCAGTTTGATAAAATTTAGGAGACCATGATTATGCACAAGCTCCATTTATCTCCTATGACCTGGTCACATTCCAACCATAGAGGCAGCACAATTCTATGCATGTCTACTCAGAAGAATGGCCCACCAAGTTCAATGGACTTTACTCCCAGGACTGCAGAAATGGGAGCATTTGTTTTCCTGACTATGATTCGGCTACATATACTTCCAAACTGTCTTAGGCAGTTTTACTCATATTGCACCCCAAGGTTACCTATGATATACCAAGTAATATAATCAATGAACTTCCCTTTCCTCTAATTTGGTGGTCTTTCCGTTCTGCTTTGCATGTTTTTGATTTTTGTTGCTTGCATTTTAACTTTATTTCAGAACACAATTCCATAGAACCATAGAATTTTAGAGTTGGAAGGGACCTTAAGGGTCATGTAGTCCGACCCCCTGCAAGGCAGGAATCCTGTCCACAGCCATCCCTGGGTGGGCTCGAACCACCAACGTTCTGCTTAACAGCAAGACACACTGACCCATTGAGCCATCCTCTTTCTGACATGCTGGTAGTCTCATTGTCCAGCATTTGTAACTACCTGGTGCAAACTGGTTAGCATCATCTGGAATTCTAACCCCCTGTCATAATACTGCCTCTAGACGTCAGGATGATGTGAAACATTGACACATGCCAGGCCAGGTATCTTAATTGTGGGCTGGGGATCATTCTGATTTGAGGGAAAGTAAATATCACTGAAATCAAGGATGCAACCACTTATGTAGCAGTTGTTTGAATGCAGAGCTGGTAGCTGCATAGCACAGCTGTGATGCCTTAGGAGAGTTATATTGCCTTCCTACCTCTCACCAGTGGGATGCGGGTGGCATTGTGGTCTAAACCACAGAGCCTAGGGCTTGCCGATCAGAAAGTCGGTGGTTCAAATCCCCGCGACGGGGTGAGCTCCCATTGCTCGGTCCCAGCTCCTGCCCACCTAGCAGTTCGAAAGCACCTCAAAGTGCAAGTAGATAAATAGGTACCGCTACAGCGGGAAGGTAAACAACATTCCCATGCACTGCTCTGGTTCACCAGAAGCAGCTTAGTCATGCTGGCCACATGACCACATGTACGCCGGCTCCCTCGGCCAGTAAAGCAAGATGAGCACCGCAACCCCAGAGTCGTCCGCGACTGGACCTAACGGTCAGGGGTCCCTTTACCTTTACCTCTCACCACTAATAGCTACTGCTCCTGGAAGTGGCCAGAACTCTTCCTTAAGCCTGAGGACTCTGGGGATTTCCCAGGCAGCAAGACATATGCAGAGAGTCTTCAGAAGGCACTCTGATATCTCAAGATCACTTCCAAGGGAAGCGGGGAGCAGTGTGAAAATTAATGATCGCAGCACAGGAAACTGAGGAATTCTGCTCGCCTTCCTTCGGTAGCAGTATCTTTCTTTTACATCACTCGTGGAAGGGCTGTGTGGTAACTGCATTCATGCGAAAGAGGATGTGGGCTTGTGACAGAGTGTTCTTGAACGTGCAAGTGCATACAGACATGTGCTTTTCTTCATGAGTATGTCTTGTGTTCTTCGGTGCTGCCAAATGCCAATTTTAAATTGGTCTGTGTGGTTTCTAGGCTGCTTTTTAATTTTATTTTAGAGGTCCCATCCCATAAAAATAAAATTAAACGAATCAATAAATCAATGTGGAACGTGAGTTTCTGGGGCACAGACAACTGCATAGAACATCAATGGGACATAATAGCACACTCGCAATTCAGAGGTGGGGGGGGGAACAATCCCCACAGTGTTCTATATTTATGTATTTGCACAAACCTCCCAACAATCACCGTATCTGCCATGGTACAGCTAACTCCAATGGAATGCAGCAACTTTGTTAAAAAAAAAACCTCCATGGCAAAGACAAACTCGCAGAAATACTGTAAAATAAATCAGCCCAGAACTCTAGTTAAAACATTGTGCAGCGTACAAGACTGAAGGGGAAACGTGATGAGTTGAGGGATGAATTCTCCATGTATCACTTGTACCAAATCACTAAATATTATAGGGCTATTGGAGCAGCACTGAATTTCTTTCTGCAAACGCTCACAACAGCTGTGCAATTACAATCATTGCACTAACAGCCTGCATCATCTGCTTGCTTATTTGCGCAGGGAGCCCAGTCATCCTCTTCATTTTGCACAAATGACAGGCACTCCAAACAAGAGAGACGTACCCACACAGATAGCACTTCTGCGTAGGAAAAAAAGTATGCAAATCGTCACTAGGGATGGGTGAATTCTGTCAGTTTGGGTTATTCCCTGTTTCCTGTTTCCCTAATCTGAAACTCAGTTCTCCACATACCAGTTCACAATTAAAACAAAAACAAAAACCAGCCTCATGAAAACCTTTTAGTGCAAATATCTCCTACTATACAAATATCTCCTACTATACTTCCTAAACATTAGGAAGAACTTCCTGAGAGTAAGAGCTGTTCGGCAGTGGAATTTGCTGCCAAGGAGTGTGGTGGAGTCTCCTTCTTTGGAGGTCTTTAAGCAGAGGCTTGACAGGCATATGTCAAGAATGCTTTGATGGTGTTTCCTGCTTGGCAGGGGGTTGGACTGGATGGCCCTTGTGGTCTCTTCCAACTCTATGATTCTATGATTCTATACACATTTTTTGGAAAGCAGTTACTGTATCTGCAATATAGTGCATTTTGTATGTTGTTTTCACTAATATATATCATATAGAGGTCAAGCTTGGTCGTAAACTGATCTGGCTGGTTTGAGCCCTCCACAAATGAATTACCTCTGTGGCACTTGTTCGCAAGCAGTTGATGGGAAGACCTTGTCTAACAGCAAGTGGACAGGTAACACAGACATTGCTAGGGAATTTGAAATTGATCCTTCATCCACCAAACTCCCAGTTAGAGAGCCTCTTGCTTCACTGAGTGACAATGTCGTAAGGGATCTGTCAACTGATCAAGCATATGGGTACTGGATCATACAGGCCATAAGGACAGGGAAACCTTCCCATGGATTTGGCCTTTCTTGAAATTGGTCCAGTGAGCCATTCAAGGTGGTTAACAACTAAAAATTTTACATCTTCAGAAGGTAAAATTAAAATTATTTGGTTTTCCAAGAGTAGTTGATGTGCTTTTTAATCAAGTGAAGACGTGCCATGCTAAATGTTGTCCAGTCACAAAAATAATAGCATATTTGAATTCCTCACACCCCAAAACATATTTTTAAGACCCCCTCACTGAATAAATTTTACAAAAACCACGTTTCACCCCTTGAAAAGACACGTCCCATTGTGGTAGACCCATCCACAATCTTAGTGGAGACAAAGACCAGAATGGGCTGACTTGTCTGCCCAGCTGGTTTCCTGAATTTGGTGCCAAAGCTTTTTGTTGGGTGAAGGTTAGTGAGGGAAAACAATACTTTCCCCAGAAATACATCCTAGTGTTCTGGTTGAGTTTTAGAGCACACAAGCAGAACTATGACTATGGACAACTGCTGTGGGAATAAGCATTGTGACAAAGTTTGAGAATCACAGTCATCTCAAATATGTCAACAACATTTATGCAGCAATTGGCCAGAGTAATCTCAAATGCCAAAAATAGCTATAGACTCATTGTCTTACATAAAGCAACCAAAATATCTGCTGGAACTAGTCACATATCTAATAAATGAACCGTAGAGCAAGGCAGATTTAATTTGCAAAAATGTTTTTGAGGCAGACATAAAGTCCAATGTTTTGTGCAACTGAGATCATGTGTGCCAGCAAAACATTGCTGAAATGCTCTTGGAAATAACCAAATTAGTATAAAAGGAACAAACAGTTACTATTTTTTAATGTTATAAAAAAGAGCTTGTGTGAAAATATAAACATTAAAAGAGCTGTGATCAGAATGATCAAGCGATTAGATCATGTCTTGTTTTTGATAGGACTCCTACTGTTGTCAAATATATATCAAAATATGTAAAATATTGAAGTATTATCTCCCGATTTAAAAACTGGAAGCAAAAACATGAGCCTAAACAGAAAATGCCCATTTAATTGATACAGATAAAAGTCTGCCTAGGACAGCTGAGTCAAGAATGAGACTCTTCATCTTAGGGTCGTGGTTTTGAGCCCCACATTGGGTGAAAGATTCCTGTCCTGCAGGGGTTTGGACTAGATGACCCTTGTGGACCCTTCCTATTCTACAATTCTATGAGTCTATGATTGGAACAGGAAGAAAACTTACCAGGGAAAAATAGATTCAATGGACTTTGGGATTTAAAATCCATTTTTGAAGCAAAACTGGATGACCCTGCCTATTATTAAAACTATGTTCCAACCTATTTTAAAATAAGCGTATTTATCTTCAGCTGACAAATGTTGGGGGCATAAATATATCTTGCTATTAATGCACATGGTTAAAATTTTGTTGAGGGTTGCTAAAAGATATGTGTTTGAAAATCAGCATTATTTCCCCTATCAAAACAGCACTGGCAGCAGGCCACTTACCTAATATACCTTCGGGTCTCATGTACTCTTTTAGGAATAAGACAGAAATAACTGCACTTCCTGGGGAACAAACAGTCATTGTTAAATGTTACATAATAAGAGAATATATTAAAGATGACGACGTCACCTGTGATAACATTGCTTAACAATAATAACAAGAAAATAACCCCTTTGCCTCCACATCAGCAACATAATCCTGGCAAATCCTGGTGCTGAAACTAGACTCCTAGTTCACTTCCACACACTTTTTATTTTTTAATCCTATGGTAAACTGGCTACAATCCAAGAGACAGGGCTTGTGAAAGGAGTGCTCTGCACAGCACATCCCTCAAACACTCTTATTTGGGGGGCTCTTAAACTGCCACCAATACTACCCACTTCTCCTTGTGCATACATAACTTGGGCACCCTCCTGGCAACAAACGGTTGTGGAGTTTCTTTCAACAGTGCCTTCCACATGACTTTACAGGCTTTGATACGTGCCATTTCCGCCATGATTTCTGCTTCTTTCCAACTCTAATCCCTGCCATACATGGGCAGGGGCATTGTGGTTCCCATTGCTCAATAGAATTTAATTTCCTTTTATTGTGGCCACACCACAAGAACATTCTCTTACGAGACCTTGTTAGGTGGTACACATAGGCGGTACATATACGCGTCACAACAGGGATGTGAATTATGTACCATGGGAAGTTCCTTTCGGGCAGTATCTCAGCCCCACAGAGACCTGCTTAATTTACAAATGCAGCAAAATGAAGTGGTTTAAATCCTGAAGTAGTACAAATAAACAGCACAGACAAAAATCCTGGTGCAAACCCACTACCCAATGGGCTTGTGTTGTATTTGTAGTGAGTTTTTTTTGTGTGTCTAATGGAACATTTTGAAAAGTTTCTGCTGTTCTCAAAAAAATAAAAGTTAAATCTAGCATATTTCCATTCTGTCAATGACCCATAGAAACAGCCAATGAAGAAAATGGCATTTGCAGCAGAAAACTCACATATGGTTCTCCCAAGCATTGCAAAACATTTGTTAAAATCAGTGTCCTGTTTCAAATGCTGTCGAGGGATTAAAAAGAGATAAACAGCAGTGTGTACACTTGCTTCATCAGCATGAAACCTCCCCCTGAGGACACATAACTTTCTTCTCCCTAGAAATAATTTAGGTATAATTGCTCTAACGAGCTACTGGGGGCTGTATAAATTATGACGAGGATAATAATAGCAAAGGTCTTTTTTTAAAAGGGGTTATTTGAAATGCACTTAAGAAACCTATCAACTTAAGATTACCATTTCATGTGAAATATTACGATGACAGCTTTCGTGAGCAGAAAGTGCTAGTATCCAAGCAACATCTTGTAAAACTGCAGCTCTCTGACTGAAAAATAGTGTGTGTATGTTGAGGCAGGGGGAAATGAACCCACCTAGAATATAAATTTGTTCTCTCAATGATGCCTCATGGTGATAGACTTCGGTCTCACTGGTACCACTTCAGACTGTGGTTGGGGAGGGATGGGGATCACATGACTGGATGCTCTGGTATGAAAAACAGCCCCTACACTGGGAGAAAGGGACAAACTTTCCCTCTGAAATTCTTATACTCTGTCTTTCAAATATCACCAAGGTACCGAGACAGACGATTATCTAACTGACACAAGGTTTATTTGCTCAAGTATTTCTGTCCCCGACACAAAAAGTTCCCCTGTGACAGCTACTTCAGTCTATATGGAGCCAGTCCTTTGCACCCTGTTGCCATGCAGTGCTTTGACTTGACTGTGACATAGCAAAAAGCAGAATTTGGCTTGGTACAGGCTGAAGCAGTCAGATATCAGCCCAGAATTGGCTTTCTCCATGGCTGTCACAGCTGGAAACAGTCACGAGAACTCACCTTCATCAAAGACACCAATGACGTCCGCAAAGGTGCTATTCAGACACAAGAGGAAGCTATCAGCAGACTTTGGGAAATCTTAATGTATGTAAGTATGCAGCATATATTTAAGGGGGGGGGCAAACCCTACAGATGGTAGTGGTGAACTCAAAACAGCCCCATAAGGATGACACATGCTCAGTAGAAATGCTGTTCAACTTGGGGAGGGGGGGGGAGTGAGAAAGCTGAAGCTTAAAGGAAATGGAATATCGTGGCAAAGGGCATGACTGGATAGAAACATGAATAGGCAAATTACACTTTTTTGTTGTGGGTGCCACTTGTTTCTCTCTAACAGGCCTATCAATATTTTTTATGCCATATGCAGTCATCATAGAATGAAAGGTCTAAAATGCCTAATAAAGGTTTGATAAGTAAGAATGAAAGGTCCATGCAATTGAATCCCATAAAGAGAGAAGAAGTCCAGGCTCAGAAGCTGAAGCTGAAGCAAGAGAGTTGGAGGGAGGCAGCCAAGAGACAGGAATGAGTCGGACTGGTGAAAAGTCACGAGTGTCTCCCCCTCCTGCCCTCCCCCCTTGACTCCCAGAACCAGAAGAGGCATGAAAAAGGCGGAGGAGAGCTTGGCAGCACACAGGCATAGTCCCTGATTGCTTGGGAGGGAAAACTCTGGAAAAGAGGAGACTTAAGGCAGCTGTGGGGAGGTGGAGACTGTCAGTCTCGGCAACTGATTCATAAGGTAAGGCTTACCACGGATTAGCTGCTTTGCTCGTTAGACCTGACACTCAGCTGAGTCTGTGAAGTAGTGGTTTTGTGTAACAAAGAGTTAACTCCAACTTTGAACTGTGTGAGTTACTTCTGGCTCGTTCTTTGACAATGAATAATGGATGGGGTCGGGGATCGGGTCATCTTACCTATGACAGCCACATTTCCTAATGGAGCAATGAGCATGACTGAAGCAAATCCGTAGGCAGCGAAATTCCCAATTTCTCCAGTCCCCATAAGTATAATGCCGAACCACCAAAGCTTGCTTCTGTAAAAGGGCTTCTGACTGCCTTGACGCATGAGTCGAAGATGACAGTATTTCTAAAAATTAGATGCGATGAAGAACATGTGAATGAAAGACATGGGCTTGCATGCATGTATCAGGTATTATACTTGACATCAAAATGGCATTGCAGAAACTTTGTGCATCCTGCTATCAGTGCTGAAGAAATTATATAAATCTCCAGTCCCTAAATAAACACTCCTGGAATAAGAAATGACAGCATGAGCTGAAGTTAGCATTCTGTGTGGGTGGTTTGCAATGCATGACTTTGGAGCTACTTTCAAAATAATGAATTTTTCAGAAAACTCTTCAAATTCTTAGGGATGTCCAGGTGTCAATGCCAAGAAACCAAAAAGAATGAAAGACCCGGCCAGGTGCCAGTCTGAATAAGACTGATAAGATATTAGCTTCACTTAAGCTGGGAAACTGCATGTAACCAGAAATACAAAGAGACCACCAAATGACCAAAATTAATATTTGATTTCTTTGGCAGCAAGCTCTAAATGGAATTATTTAGATTTGTATTTAGATCTGGACAGAGGAAACTCTGTTCACACAATTAGTAATTAGGATTGTCTGTGATTTGTTGAGGGTTTCTCCAGACTTACCACTCTTTCCAAGCACAGTCCACAATTAAAAGCTCAATATCGGAGCAATTTCATCTTTTGCCCTGGGGCTTTCCCTGTGAAAATCTACTCTTTAAAGCTCAATTGGAGGAAACATCCATTCGCAGAAAACCTGAATTGGCATTTGCTCCAATGTAGCTTTAAGGAGTGGGTTTTCACAGGAAAAGCTTGGGGCAAAAACACACACACCCCAATTGCTCAGATGCAGAGCTTTTAAGTGTGGACCTGTGCCTGCAAAGAGTGGGGTAAAAGGGAAGTCTGGATAAGCTCTGAGATAGTGCTTTCAAAAATAATAGTACTCATGAAAAGCAATAATCAGCTACTATACTAAACTGCTACAGAAGGGGCACAGCTTCTTGACGGACACAGTGGACCCCATGCAGTTCTCTGTTTTGCCCTCCATTTCATACACATTGTTGTTGTTGTTGTTATTGTTGTTGTTGTTGTTTAGTCCGACTCTTTGTGACCCCATGGACCAGAGCACACCAGACACTCGTGTCTTCTTCATACACATAAAGGTAAAGGTAAAGGGACCCCTAACCAGTCGCAGACGACTCTGGGGTTGTGGCGCTCATCTCGCTTTATTCCAGATCATGTGGCCAGCATGACTAAGCTGCTTCTGGCGAACCAGAGCAGCACATGGAAACGCCGTTTACCTTCCCGCCGGAGCGGTACTTATCTACTTACATTTCGTGCTTTCGAACTGCTAGGTTGGCAGGAGCAGGGACCAAACAACGGGAGCTCACCCCGTTGCGGGGATTCAAACTGCCGACCTTCTGATCGGCAAGCCCTAGGTTCTGTGGTTTTTAACCCACAGCGCCACCTGCGTCCCCTTCATACACATACCTGGCCCTAAATGGGCAGAATGAGAACACACCTTGTCAGCGATGGCTCCCCACTTGTGGAATGCTCTCCACAAGGAGACATATCCTGAGACATTTTTGTTTTTAGCTGCCAGGCAAAACATTTCCCTTTTACCCAGGATTTTGGTCCTTAATTTGAATGGCTTCAGGTATTTGAACCTGGAATCGCTCAGTCAGTACAGCATGAGAATCTGAATCTTGGGGTAGTGGGTTTGAGCCCCATTTTGGGCAAAAGATTCCTGCATTGCAAGGACTTGAGATGGCCCATGTGCTCCCTTCCAACCCGACAATTCTGTTTTGTGGCCTCTTTTAGTGGTGCAGGATCTGTAAGACCTGACTTATATTTGCATACATGTGCTTTTTAGGCTTTTATTGGTTGTGTTTTTTATAATTGGTTATAGTGTTTATACTATTTTGGTAAGCTGCTTTGGGTCGCCTTGGTGAGGAATACAGCATAGTAACAACAACAACAACAACAACAACAACAACAACAACAACAACAACAACAATCTGAACACTGGAAAGAGAGGAGATGGTGGCAATATGAAAAGCTGCTTTCAAATGGTAGAGCGATTAAGCCAAGCGCTCGCATACAGAATCAATTTCCATTGGGTTCCACATGGGAGCTGTAACATTCAAATTGGTAGTCAAAAGATCTTTACTGCGGGACAAGGATTACTGAGTGCGTGGTGAGCATTGATTTCATGGAAGGGTGGTAATCCGATCACTGCTCTGCGCTGCAAGCCAACGCTCAGCTCACTTTCAGACGTTTTTGTCTTAATATGGGCAAACTATAGGGACTGAAGAGAAGGAAATGTGGCAACTGTTAAGGAGGCACAGAGATGTGGCTCTTGTTTATACGGAAATTTGATATGGTGGCTCCTATGTTTGGAACGTTTGCCTAGCATACAAAAAACCCAAATAAATCACAATACTAAATACGATTCGCAGGAAGAAGGTTGAAAATAAGTTGTGTAGTCAAATATCAACGAATTAAATATAAAAGTCGCAGAACTTTAAGTGTGCTTTTATGTCTGAACATAGAAATAAAACTCAAAGCATATTGTAAGGTAATCAGTAGCTCAGTGCTGTGTTATGTAAGTGCGCTATTAACCAACATTAAATATTATGGCTGGAAGCCTGTGCACACAGTTTGCTTCTTACGTAGATCTCATTACAGCCCACCATACAAAGGAGATTTTTCATACCTGCAGATTCAAAGAGATGCTAACGAGAATGTTTCCTGCGATTGCCAACAATACGCCTAAGAGCAAAGTCTGCAGAAACAAAACATTTTTGTAAAGTAATACAGATAATTAGTGGAACAGCAGGCAAATATGCACACAGTTACATTTATTTATAAAATAACTTGCTGGGGATTGGGGTTGCAATACTTCCTGCTCTTTCAAGGGTAGGGCTGAGCTATGTTGCCTGCTATTTACAAACACACTTCTGTATCCTAACAGCAGAGCCTAAATGGTAAAAGTACCCAAGACATGTTGAATATTCATCTACAGTATCCATCTTGCATACCAGCTCCCCAATTTCCCCATCTTGCCCACAAACCAAATTATTGGAAAAGATGAAAAAGGACTGAGAATCTTAAGGAGCTGCTAACATTGATTCCCACCCCACGCCCAAATCATACAGAAAGTAGAATTGGTTGTTCTTGTTGTGTAAATAAAAAAAAAATAGTCATGTGAGACAATGGCAACATACTGGAGCAGTTCATCAATGGAACCAATTGGGGTGCGGGCCTCTCTCATTGGAAGTTCCTCATTGGCTAGATCTTCTCAGAGGTGCTTCCCCATTGGTAGAGATGTGTCTCCTTCCCTCATTACTAACTTTCAGGAGGAATTTTAAAACATTCTTGTTAACCCCCAGGTATTCAGTGGCTGGAAGATACAGCTCCTAGCAACTTGAAATTATTGGGTGTGAAAATCTGTGACTGTTTCACATATTTTTATTGGCTTTAAGTGTTTTCTTTTTAAAAATGATTTCTAATTGTATTATTTTATCTGTGGTTTGCCACCCTGGACTCCTTTGGGAGAAAGTGCAGGATGTGAATTCAATAAGTAAATAAAAGAGTTCTGGATTTCTAGCAAACACTAAAACGAAAAATAATATAAATTATGCAAATCTGACTAAAAGTATGCAAAACCAGCATAAGCTTAAGATTCTGAATCAACTTGGCAAAATACAGTGTTCTCTCTATAGAATTTTATCATCTCATCAATTACTTTATTGCCAAAGGAAAACGCGCAGTTTTCGTAACTGTATACAAATCTGTCCCAGATATTGCTTTCTCAACAGAATATATAAAGGGCAGTATATAACAACATGTAGAAAGTTTTCAATTTGGTTTAAACTACAAGGAAAGATACATTCAAAGTACAGTTGTACCTTGGTTGCTGGACGCATTGGAACGCGTACATTTCAGCTCCCGGTTGATCGAAAACCGGAAGTGAGTGTCCTGGTTTTCAAACGATTTTCGGAAGCCAAACATCTGGCCCAGCTTCCGATTGGCTGCAGGACGCTCCTGCAACTGTATGGGACATTTCTATACCTTCCTTCTAATGCAGCTTAAGGCAACAGATCTAACCAGGCTGCTTTGTAACAGCCATCCTCTCGCTCTCTTTCTCTAAGTCCTTAAAATCACAAGGCAGCAGAGTAATGTAAGGGAAATATTTATACAATGGTGCTACTTTAGATACTGATACACTATAGTTACTCTGTCCATCTGAAGAGAGACAACCTCTGCTTCAAGAGGGTGCATTTTTTTTTAGCATGCTCCATTCCTAAATTCTAACATACTGTTCAGATAAACTTAGCTTCACTGCTTAAGGTTGAAACAAAACCTTTCCAAGATTGACTGCTCATTTCCTAAGGCTACTCAAACAGCTCCCTAAAGATAGTTTTATAGCCAAAGGTTCTATAGCAATAGGGATGAAGAACCAGAGAAAGGGCATGACTCAGTGAAATCACTTACAGCATTTTGTTTCAGATCCCACCTGTTTCTCACCAACAGCACACTCAATATTTTTATTCTATATGCGGTCATCAAAAAAACTAAAAGAACATGCCGTTGACTCTCACGATGTTACCCAAATAGCCACATTTCTATAATGTCAATACAAAATGATATAGATAGTGCAGGCATGGGCGTAGGCAGGGGGGGCAGGAGGGGGCAATTGCCCCCCCCTAGAAGCAGGGCCACTGGCCAGCCTGCCCCACTGCCCGCCCGGTGCCGTCTCCCTTCTCCCTGGCTGGCTGTGGGGCGGGCGGCGGGAAAGCACCAGAGCCGCGCAAAGCGTTTGGCTGGCTTTCCCTCCCTCCGCCCCACAGCCAGCAAGGGAGAAGGGAGACGTCCCTTCTAGCCGGCTGGCTGTGGGGCGGGCGGAGGGAAAGCCAGGCAACCGCTTTGCGCGGCTCTGGGGCTTTCCCTCCACCTGCCCCAGCGATTGCAGAGGGGGAGGAGGGGATCGGAGCAGCCCGATTTCGGGCTGATCCTGGCTCCCCCTCGTCCCTTCCGATCGTGGAGGGGGAGGAGGGAGTCGGAGCAGCCCGATTTCGGGCTGATCCTGGCTCCCCCTCGTCCCTTCCGATCGCGGAGGGGGAGGAGGGAGTCGGAGCAGCCCGATTTCGGGCTGATCCTGGCTCCCCCTCGTCCCTTCCGATCGCGGAGGGGGAGGAGGGAGTCGGAGCAGCCCGATTTCGGGCTGATCCTGGCTCCCCCTCGTCCCTTCCTATCGCGGAGGGGGAGGAGGGAGTCGGAGCAGCCCGATTTCGGGCTGATCCTGGCTCCCCCTCGTCCCTTCCGATCGCGGAGGGGGAGGAGGGAGTCGGAGCAGCCCGATTTCGGGCTGATCCTGGCTCCCCCTCGTCCCTTCCGATCGCGGAGGGGGAGGAGGGAGTCGGAGCAGCCCGATTTCGGGCTGATCCTGGCTCCCCCTCGTCCCTTCCGATCGCGGAGGGGGAGGAGGGAGTCGGAGCAGCCCGATTTCGGGCTGATCCTGGCTCCCCCTCGTCCCTTCCTATCGCGGAGGGGGAGGAGGGAGTCGGAGCAGCCCGATTTCGGGCTGATCCTGGCTCCCCCTCGTCCCTTCCGATCGTGGAGGGGGAGGAGGGAGTCGGAGCAGCCCGATTTCGGGCTGATCCTGGCTCCCCCTCGTCCCTTCCTATCGCGGAGGGGGAGGAGGGAGTCGGAGCAGCCCGATTTCAGGCTGCTCCGATGTGGTCCCGCCCCCGCCCCTTGGCCCCGCCCCTTGCTCCCCGCCCCTTGCCCCCCTGATTTTCATCCTGGCTACGCCCCTGAGTGCAGGCATGGGAAACCTGCAGCCTTCCAAATGTTTTTGAAATACAATTCCCATCATCCCGAGCGATTGGCCATGAGGCTGTGGCTATTGAAAGTTGGAGGCCAGCAACATCTAGAGAGCCACAGGTTTCCCACTCCTGGCATGGCAGCGTAATAGGCCTTTCTCATCGCACCAACATTATACATATATACACAAGAGATGATTTAGGCAGTATATATCCTACTGCTCAGATATGCTTCCAGCCTGATGGAAGAGACACTGCCTGGCTGCCACAGGATAAACCCAGTAGGCTCTGATGTAATGGATAGGGTCCACCAGTTCAGTGCAGCTGAGCCTGCACTCCAGATGAACGTCAGTCCACGATGGTGTGCCACTGCACAGTACTGAATCAGAATTGGCTGTACAATCTGAGAATGGTTCACTTGTCATGGAAGTGACCCCAGAGAAAAATTACATTCTCCTTTAACACCATGTCACACCAGTGACACAGGAAACTTGCTACTTTTGGGTTTTAATCCTCGTTACGGATCGCCACAATTCTGTTATGGATATTTATTTCTGCTGGTGGAAATGGGCTTAAGCATGGCCGAATATGAAGGCACTTCTAGAGAGAATATCAAGGTTCCGTGCCAAATATCTGTGTTCTGTCACACTTCCTAGACTCCTAACTATATTTCAAAAGCAAAAAATCAATTTAAACCCAAGCACCACCTAAAAGGAAAAACAACAACCACCCTGGATTAATTCCAGCTTTAGTTTTGCATTGCTTAAGTCCTCCAGCTTTTGCTGAATATAAAGTACCGGTACCTTACTAGATTTGACACGTAAAAATATCAAGGCTGAAACCCTTCTGAAAGAACCATTCAGAACTTTTATAGAAGTTTGGAGAGAAAAAATTAGCTGGCTTGAACTAAACCAAGGTTAGAATACTTGAAATGCCCAGGGTGAAAGTTTTATATAGCTGTGTTAACTGCTGGATTTGTATATTTATTTACCAATCCACAAGATCTACTTATATCCAATGATACTTGGAACAGACCCATTGAAATCAATCAGCTGGAGTGATTTCAGTTTGCATGGGTCTACTCTGAGTATTACTAATGTTGAATATCACCTATAGTTAACAAAGCAACAGCAAACAAGAAAAATCTAGGGCAGTACCATGCTGTGTTATCATAAAAAGAGAAACACCTCATCAGGTGTGGTTTGGTTAAGACCACATCATTTTCAAAAATAAAAAGGGGAAGGCACCTAAAAAAGTTTATGTAACTAATAGCGGCACCTTTGAGGATCATGGAAGATAAATAATAAATGCACACATAATAAGATCTGGTGCAATAAATATTGCAATTAAGCTTTCGCACGAATTCTTTACAAATAATCTGAGATCTAAAGGGAGGTTGTTTCTTGTTTCTGCTTTGCATTAACAGAAATACCAACGGGATAATGTATGTATACTAAATGCAAGCGTTTCCTAGCTCCTCTGGCAACACAATAGTCACCAAATGTGCATTTAAACAACCTCTCTAGACCATCACAAAAAATTATTTCATGTATATTACACCCCATCCCAATGGACTGAAGTTCAGAATAATAACATATGTCACAATAATTACAAAGGAACAATAAAAACAAGATAAAGCCAAGAAGATAAAATGCCAATTTCGATTTAAAAAATAATACTGTGGGCATAATCCAGCCAAATTTAAGTACATTTACATCCTGCTGATTTTAATGAGCAAGGGCTAAGCGTGTGCTGAACTCCCATTCAAACCAATGTGACCTCAATCTGGGTGGAGCTAGATCTCAGACTTTTGATAAGTCCCCAAGATGGAGGGGTTAGCCATCAAAAAACTTCTCTCTTGGAGCCATTGTTCACATTTTGGGTGCCTATGGGACAGTCCAGAGAAAGTTGATCTCAAAAAGCTAATGCTGTTTACTCACATTCTACAGTTTGATTAGCATTTGGTAATAATCCAAGGTTCTACTGCCCTAAAAATTACTGAAGGCTTAACTAGACATTACTGAGTAGACGTAGCTATGGCCAACTGCATGGTTCCCGTGCATCTCCATGGTAATATCCAGTAAAACAAAAATGGTGTGACCTGACATCATAACACTCAACATTTCCCCCACCTCAGCTCACTGTCTGCCCCTTGCAGGGGAACACTCCTTGCGATGATGCCACATCATGTGTTTCATTTACTGTCACCTCCTCATATGGGGTCACAAAGAGTCGGACACGACTAAACGACTAAACAACAACAACCTCGTATCTACTTTATGCTGTTAGGGTGGCAAAACCACTTTTGCCTGGGGAAAGAAGAGGAGAAATGTTTTTCTCATTGGCTACGTCATTTTGAACTAAGTCATTGCCTCATGGAAGGGCTTGTAGCTCAGTGGTAGAAGGCCTGCCTTGCAATCAGAAGGTTACCACCCACAGAAAGGGAAAGCGGGGAGAAGTTCTTTGCCTTCCTGCACTCTTTCCCACAATTCCACAGGGCGCAACAGGGTGCAACATCTGACATCACCGGTTCCAAATTTCGGGCATTCCTATCGCCCCACAGAAAAGCTACCACAGCCACCCTGATGTTGAAACATTTCCACTAGCCGCTAGTGGAAATGTTTCAACATCAGGGTGGCACCAAATCGCTTTCTGAAAACAGCCTCTGGTTGTTTTCTGGTGTCCCAGTGGTTGGCTGGTTTTTGCACACTGCCCACGAGGTTCGCACACTTAACGCACCCCTCCTCCAAAGAGTTCATGGTACTCCTTTGCCCTATGCAGGGGTGGCCAACTCCCCAGAGACTGCGAACTACTCACAGAATTAAAAACTGGCAGTGATCTACCCCCTTTTTGGGTTCAAGTTGTTGAGCTTTTTGGGGGGGGGAGGCCCCGTTTTTTGGGGGGTTGCAGGGCTAAAGTGTTGACCTTCTTTTAGGGGAGCCAGTGATCTACCACAGAAGTCCAGTGATCTACCGATAGATCACAATCTACCTGTTGGACATGCCTGCCCTATAGCATCGTCACAACCACCTCTCTGATGTAAGAGTCCTGTATATAACGTTGACTGTACATTTATGGTGCTGAGTGCAAAGAGAGGGAGAAAACGACGCTTTCTTGCAGTAGAGAATTGCGGAGGTTTTGCTGTTGTTTTACTGGCCAACATTAAACATTTATCGCTGTGCCAGATGCACTTTCCTGGCCCTAAAAGTCTCTTATTCAGGGCAGAGGTGAAGTCTTCTGTGTAACATTTTGCTTACCTGGTTTGAGTAGTACCACCCGCTGGATAGAAACCCGCTGCTGCTCTCTTTACGCGCGAGGGTGGCGTTTTGCACCAAGCGCGCCTTCGCCATTGTCAAGGCGACCTTTTGGAAACGCTCTCCGGGGTCTTCAGCTGCGCGCCTCGGACAACCGGGCCGCCCCAAGCAACGCCATCAGCGATCGCAGCAAGCGAAACCGGATTTCAAACTTTTCTCCCACTTCCTGGTCTAGGATTGTTTGGGGGGGAGGAGAAGGAGGAGGAAGAAGAAAGGACTGTTTGTTTTTGGAGAGAAATGGTTGCTGTTTTCTTTTGCCCGGAAGTTCACAGGTGCTTTAAAGAGCTCTTGGCAAAAGAGAGAACATCTGCTGAGATGGGGGGCGGGTGTTATTTGTTTGTTTGTTTGTTTGGGTATTTTCCTTTTACTCTTTTGCGCGAGGAAGGAAAATATTGCAAGTAACAACCGTGGACAGTTCTGCAGCAGCGCAAGAGTAGATTTGAAGGCTGCTTGTGGGTTTCGTATATCCCAGCCCCACCTACCTCCTGTTTGAGCTGCGACAGCTTGCCATTTAACTCTTTCAATACTAACGGAGGACACAATAGAAAAGAATCACACCGAAAGGCCCTGTGAAATCCATCGGTTCCTTGCCAACGGCCATAGGGTTGCAATGGATTTCCCAGTGGCCATGGGAATGCAAGCAAGCACCCAAAACGTTCCTTCTGAATGGGGACATTGGACTGCATTACATAGCTGCCAAGTTATCCCTTTTTTTAAGGGATTTTCCCTTATGCTGAATAGGCTTCCTCGCGAGAAAAGGGAAAACTTGGCAGCTATGCTGCATTACGGCTAAGCCAAGGGACAATGCATTGTTTGTATGTCCTCAGTTTTGTTTTTGTTTTTTAAAAAGGAGAGATCCTGCAGACTGGGAGCAGAAAAGCAGCTATATGCTGACTAAATCCAGAAAGTATTATCAAAGTCTTGCATTTTGGCAATGGATGAGTTTAAGTTACTGTGCTGAAATTTGCTTTCTTGTTAGTTCATAGTGCCTTGGGCAAAAATATTTTTCCCTGGACAGTGTTGGATTATTAGTATTATTATTAATAATTTATTTATACCCCGCCCATCTGGCTGGGTTTCCCCAGCCACTCTGGGCGGCTCCCAGCAGAATTAAAAGCACAATAAAACATCAAACATTAAAAACTTCCCTAAACAGGGCTGCTTTCAGATGTCTTCTAAAAGTCAGATAGTTGATTATTTCCTTGACATCTGAAGGGAGGGCGTTCCACAGGGTGGCTGCCACTACCAAGAAGGCTCTCTGCCTGGTACCCTGTAACCTCACTTCTCACAGGGAGGGAACTGCCAGAAGGCTCTCGGGCTGAACGATGGGGGTGGAGATGCTCCTTCAAGTTATACTGGGCCAAGGCCGTTTAAGGCTTTAAAGGTCAGCACCAACACTTTGACACTCATTTGAGCATGAAGACCTCATGTTCATCATCATATGTAAAAATCCAATTGGATCTGGCACATGGGGCAATCTTAGGTATGCTGGCCAGCACCACTGAGTTGTTTCACATGAAATTCCTTTGGTTTCGCTCATCATGCCTCTTGTCTGGTTATTGCAAAAGATGATGCTGCAACACCTGCATGACATTGTGCGGATCCCACCTATGGGCGAGTCTGATGGGAGTCTTTTCAGCTGAAAAGCAGGCAAGAAAGTTCTAAATAAGTAAGAAGTTGCTGCATGTGCACTAACATATGCGCACAAGTGCCAAACAGCAAGCTGATTGATCATGTGAACTGGACACACTGGTATCCAATCAGAATAAGCCCCAATGCCATTGACCGGTTGGACACAGAGGAATGGTGGGAGGAACCAGCTGGGGAGTCCCCCGCCTGCTGCACAAATCTCCCCAGGGTTGGATTTCCAAGTTATCTCTGAGAACTGAAACCCGTAGAAGGGCCATGGCTCAGTAGCTGAGCATCCACTTTGCATGTTGGAGGTCCCAAGTTCAACCCACAGCATCTGCAGTAGGAGTGGGAAAGACTCCTGGTCTGAAATGTTGGAAGACCACTGACAGTCAGTGTAGACAATACTCAGTTAGATAGATCAATGCTCTGACCCAGGCAGCTTCCTATGTTGCGCATTTAATTACTGGGAGAGATCTGATGCTCTGTTTTGCATGTGGCAGAGAAGTGTGAAATGGGCAAATTTCACTTTCTGTACACCCACCTAAATGTCCAAAGCTTCTCCAACTGTTCTATAAATGGAGCCTTAATATTTAAAGGGACCCTGAGGGGATGTGGTTACAGAAGAGAAACCTGTGTTCTGTATGTGGGATGGAACACAGACAAGTCACAACAGTTCCTAGAGTGTCCACTAACAGGAACTCACCTGGAGGGACACCTGACTAAGTTCCTGTTCCTCCAGATATGCAGATGAGATGGATTAGCTGGCAGATAGAAGCTCCCAGCCAGCAGCCATTCTCTCTCTTAGCCTTCTCTCCTTCGATGGGAACACATCTCCAGAGAATCTCCAGTTAGGATGGTTCTCCCTCTTGGCCTGCAGCCAAGAGAGAGACCAGATGGAGTCTTACTTTACTAAGTAGTCTCCACATGTATATAATTGTAACTTTTCTACGTAAGCCTGCCTTTCTGAGATTATGCTGTTAACTCAGGATGAAACTGTAAGTAAACTCTATCTTATTTTATAAACACTGTGTTGTGTATTTCTTTTAAGAGGGACAAAAGGGGACTTTGCCAGGAAGTATAATATTGTACAGGTTTTAGCAAACCTGAACGCACACGCTTTGTTGCGCACAAAAGGGGAATGTCACTCTGCTGATATTGGAAGCTTGCTAACACAAGCTTGGATAGGATCTATCTAATAATATATCCTAATCCACATCCCTAACATTCCCACACTATAGAGATTGCTGGACTCCAATTCCCATCAGCCCCAGCCAGCAAGGCCAATAGTCAAGAAAGATGGGAACTGTAGTCCCACAACATCTGGAGGACCAGAGATGCCCTGTCCCTAGGTTACAGCATAATGAAGGCAGTCATTGGCGTGCAGACTGGGAATGGCAGGTTTATATTTAGGTATATTAATATTTCTCTCTCTTTTTTGTTTGTGGGAAGGCTGCCTGAAAAGGGTATGAAACCTTCAGAAGAAGTGCCCATTTTCTTTGGCCCTTAATGTTTAATACCGCCCACCTGTAAGCCTTCTGCAGCTCCAAAGCCAGAACGCTGCTGCCATTTCCTTAAACTGGCACAGGAGGGAGACCATATTTTCAAGCAAAACTCTTTGATTGAATAATTAGGTTGGCAGCCTGCACTCTTTCTCTGCTCCACTCCAGGTTTGCTTATTATTATTACTGGGCAATAGTCCCAGAAACACAAGCCATTCAGCCGTAATAATAGCAGCATGCCCTTCTAGTACATCTCTGCTCATTTACTGTGAGAAAAGACTCATGGCTCCACTGGCAATGAGCGCACATATTACTATTGAGGAATCGCCGCGAGAGCAATTTGGATGGGAAACAGAGAGGAAGGAGAACAGAAGAGATCAAACAAAAGGAAGTGCTTTTGTTAGGCAGTAGATGATAATTGCGCTAGCTTAGAAGGGTTTTTTAAGGATTAGACAAATTCAGGAGAGACAGGCCTGTTAATAACTGATAGTGAGTGGAGCTGACTATAGGGAATTGCTACCTCTAACACACTCACTACCTGAGCTTCCCAGAGCCACCTGGTTGGCCGTCCGTGGCCAGTGTTGGAGACCTGTGCTCACATTAAGCTAGACATAGGCAAACTCACCACTCCTAATGTTTTGGGACTACAACTCCTATCATCCCTAGCTAACAGGACCAGTGGTCAGGGATGATGGGAGTTGTAGTGCCAAAACATCTGGAGGACCGCGTTTGCCTATGCCTGCATTAAGGTCAAGTCTCAGACATGACCCAAGAAACCATGACTTGTTTTGCCTAATCCCGGCTCCTTTTTCTCACACTCTCAGTCCCCTCGGACAATGCCCTTAATGCTTTTGAGGTGTTCCTGCATTGAAACAGCCTCAATGCATCGCCAGCTTACTCATCATTGGCTGCACAAATTGGGTGCTGAATTCTCAGAGATTTGTGGCACTCAAGCAATAAATAAATGTAATACATTTTTTTAAAAAAAATAATACACAAAGGTTAATCTTCCTGCCAGAAAATGCCAGTGCATCTCTTGGATATGAAAGGCAAAGAATATAATCCTGATCCAGCAGTGTTTCGTAGGGGTATGAAATCCAATGTATTCAAGGAACTTCTATACCTGCAAAGGATTTCTCAGTTGCTTCAACAGCCCCAGATGTGCAAAGGGATGTCCGTATAGACCTGCTCCCTTTGTTAAAGTGGATGGGGATATCCACTTGTGAAAAGGACCCTTATTTGCAAGACTGCACATTGACTTCTGGATTGGATAATAATAATAATAATAATAATAATAATAATAATAATAATAATAATAATTAATAAATAAATAAATAAATAATAATCTATTATTTATACCCCACCCATCTGGCTGGGTTTTCCCAGCCGCTCTGGGCGGCTTTCAACAGAAAAATAAAATACAGTAATCTATTAAACATTAAAAGCCTCCCTGAACAGGGCTGCCTTCAGATGTCTTCTAAAAATCTGGTAGCTGTTTTTCTCTTTGACATCTCATGGGAGGGCATTCCACAGGGCAGGCGACACTACTTTTTAAAAACTCGGTATATTCAAAGGAAATATTTGTTTGTAGGGAGAGAAGTCAGAAGAAAAGTTACTTTATTTTAGCAATGGTTACTTTACTATGGTTTACTATGGTACTACTGTACCACTTTACAGTGGTTACTTTATCTAGCAATGGTGGCTCCCATCCTGGCTACAATTCCATTGTGTAAATACCTTTGAAGTTTATATTCATGTTTACACATTTTTTTAACATCTAAAAATGCATTTCAGTGCTCTTTTAAATAAAATAAAAAGTCAGCGAAAGGTTATTCAAAATCAAGAAACACAGAGTCGCTTCCAATATGTTAATACTGACCCACTTGAAATACTGGTTAGGTTGAATTTTCCACAAGTCATACTGTGAAAATAGTAGAAAGGGTGGAAACAAGGAATACACACACACACACAAATTATATGCAGTAGAAAGCTCTGTAAGATCGCAACCTTAATGCAGATAATGTTGTTCTGAAACAGAATATTCCTTTTGTCTCGATCTACCAAAAACACCAACATTTGTGTTATGGGGTTGGAAGTCCTAAATCAAAAGGGACAGGAAAAAACAGCAGTGGTGAATTGCCCCCTTAGACTGCAATCCTTTACACGGTTAACTTGGAGTAAGTCTCATTGAATAGGGTGGTGAGATCTGATAGAGATGGTCAGTGGCAGGTAATGCAGCTGGGATTGGAGACAACAAACTACAAGTCCCCAACTATATATTACAAGTTGCCAGATTCATCAGACAACATTTTGCTTTCACTTCGACTTCAAACCATTAGTGTGACCTCAGTTCAGGTACTTCAGTCCCAGCCTCCTCGCTGCTAAAACCTTGAAGGTATTCTGACACTTTTAAATTGAATCTGGCACCTTATGCAGATTAGTTTCAAAACTGTGTTAATATATTCTTAAGAGAACCAGCTCATGACCCCAGAGGAGGGTCACATTAACTTTAATAAACTGCAGGCTATTTGGCTCCAGTCATGGCTGCCCTTCCCTGCAGAATTTTCTACTGCCTAGGCATATTAAAAGTTCTGCCTTCTTGTGCCTTATCTTATGCTGAGCATAACAATAGCCCATTACATTATCAAGCCTTGACCGGGATATTATATTCACATTTTCATTTGTACAGCCTGTCGTGTTTTCCTACCCAGGGCAGCCAGTGTCATTCCACAGTGCCTGCTGAACAGAGAGGATATTAACTACCCCATGCACTGCTAAACTGCGTACACCTTCTAAACATGGAGGCAGTAATACTCTCCATCCAGCACATTTGCATAGCTAAACTAGGTGCTCCTGGAATTTGACACCTCAGGCAAAGTCCTACCTTGGACCAGTTCTGTCACCTCTTAATAAACTCCTTTCACTGCAGCTGCAGTATCTAAAGTGCCTCATTGTTTTAAATACCCCTCTTCTTCTTCTTCTTCTTCTTCTTCTTCTTCTTCTTCTTCTTCTTCTTCTTCTTCTTCTTCTTCTTCTTGAAAATCAAGCCAAACCTAGAGGTAAAAACATAAAGAATGTGAGAAAAGGATGAAAAGATTTTTCATTTGCACCCTCCTTTTTACCATTTCATTGAAGCACATTATTGATGCCACCAAAAACAGTATTTCTGTTGGTGCTGGTCCCTGCCCATCCCAGGAGGTGCAATCAATTACCTGTTCTTTTCCACACCTGCATTGATTAGAATGCATCAGAAGATTGACTCTTATCTAGTTAATCTGTGCAGTCAGGAGTGCCAATTTGGCCCCATGACTGTGGGTGCCCGGGGCCATGGGTAGTGGAATTTTTGGGTGCCTGGACCCTTCATGGGGAATTTTGTGGGTGCTTGGGCACCCAGGGCTCCAGGGAGTTGAGACCTATGCTGCAGGTACTATCAGGAACCTGGCCAACAGATTCCAGTTAACTTTGTACCTGAGTCTAGTAGCTGAGTCAGGTTTGTGAGGTCTCTTCTTTAGCTAATTGGAAACTGAAGTCACAGTTAGGGAGGGAATCCATATCAAAAGTAAATAGAAGGCAGGTGACACAAAGATGGAAAGGTTGCAAGGAAGTTCTGTTTTCTTTGCAAGAAGATGCAGAGAGAACATTCAGAACTGAGGCTGACCCAAAGGGGTTCCTGTAGGGCTTCTTCTGGCCAACCAGAAGGTCAGGATGGACACGAGAGAACTTGAACTTGGTAAAGCACAGATAGCTAATCAAGGCCAGCTTGACTTTCAAGTTCAAGGATGATGACCTTCTAAATGTTGTTGGACTTCAATATCCATCAGTCCAAGCCAGCATGGCCAAAGGTTATGGGTTATGGGAGCTGTAATCCATCTTCTAGAAGACCACAGGTTCCCTATCCTGCTCAAGGTGCAGCTAAAACAAGGAATGAGAAAAGACCATTCTTCAAGAGCTGATTCTATTAGATTTCAAAGCTCTTTGTTTCTGGCTAGTCCTTGCCTTGTTTACCTCCTTTGGCTAATGCCAACAGCAACAGATCCCAATGACAAACAAATGAAGCAGATTATAGTTCTCAAGCATCCATCCCACCGTCAAGCAACTAAGGCTTGCCTAAGAGTAAGGCTTATCAAGCTAAATGGGATTTACTTCTGTGCAAATATGCATAGGGTTGAGTTCTAAGGCTGAAATGTCACACGCAGTTGTATGGAAGTAAACCGCATTGAACTCGATACAGTGGAACTTACTTCTGAGTAATCATAGGTTCTCACTGTATGAAAATGATCTTTCTCTCCCTAACAGTCATGTAGCATTCCCCCCCCCCAAATGTGTATGCTACCTGTGAAGCTGAACAGCTATTATGTGGTTTTTATTATTCCTGTAGTAGACTACAGTATCCAAAGTATACACCATGCATACTTCTTCACTTAGGAGCCAAACACAGCTATGTAAAGTGAGCAGCTTGTTTACAGTAGACCCCTATACTGGTAGGGACCTATGCTATCAAATTAGTGGGAAATCAGTATTCTAGTAAACAGAGGTCAGAGATCAAACCCACAATTTCATATAAAATTCCAGTCCATGTACACAAAATATTAAAACAAAAAAAATCCAAGTCGCAAGACCATCAGCTACTCTTAAAGCTAATCAAAAGCAGGGTAAGAGTAAAGGAAGTGATATTTAAATGTAATGTTAATCCAAAATTTAATGCAAGAAACAGTCCTATAATGGATCTCCTGTAAACCTTGACAACTGATTGTCAAACAAGCAAAATCCTTAGGTCCCTCCTTATTCAGATGGTGTCTTAAAATGTCAGTTTGAATAGTATTATGAATATATTCCTCAAACTGTACTGCTTCTTATCTGATAATTATTTGGGCTTTGTTGAGAGGTTTTCGCTTTGCCATTAATTTTATGTAAACTTGACAAATTGTAACCTCCTTGGTGTCTTTAGTTGCCTTGTTTTTTTAATGCACATTCAGGGCTCCACTTTCCCATAATGGTTTCACAAGCAACGCCTCTTCCAAGGGAACGTTAGGAACTTGAGCTCTACAAGGGATACAGGGGCCACCTAAAGGGATACAGGGGCCACCTAACAACTCACAATACCCTTAGCAAGCTACCATTCCCAGGATCCTTTGTGCCACTTTAGATTGCAGGTGTGCAGTCCTTTCCAGAAAAAAATCTCTTCTAACAGATGTCATGCATTCAGCTGAAGCTAGTTGGATTTGGGGCAATTTATTCTTCACTATCATTAAGCTAGTTCACTGCTTCTAAGCACAATGCAGTTAACATCGCAGCACTAAGTTCTGAAATCAATAAAAAAAGAAAGAAACTGCTGAATAATAAATGAGAAACGGATGAAGAACAGGAGTCTCTGAAAGCCTATCATGCTCTATTTCTTTACCAAAGATCTGGTTCCCCAGTGCCACCAGATGTCAGCATACACTACTTCACTAAAAACAAACACGGGACTTTCTGACAGTGAAATCCTAAAAGCAAAGCAGGTTCCATCCATGCAGAGTTGTGCAAACTGGTGTCCCCCCTTTGGACAAAATGGATTGTTTCTGTGCTGCCCCACAGAAAGAAGATTGCCTCTGTCCCAAATCTCAAATGCCACACATTCTGTAGCCTGAATATATATATGCAAAACAGTCCAGGTAGATTTCAAACCAATGCTCTCCCTCCCAGCCTAAGCTTTCTCAGCTGATGCCTTCATCTTTTCCGGCAAAACTCCAATCTGCAAAACATATTCAGAAGCACTACGCTTCTGCTGAAGAATACGGAGATGATAAAATAAGAATAGCTTTGCAGAAGGAGCTGTAGAGCCATATGGCAGGCTTATAAATACAAGCCATATTGTCTATCCTGGTGGTTTTCAAACAATCTGCTCTCAGGGAATATTTTTCTACATTTATTTGTCTACTGAGGAACCCCTGCATGTTTGCCACTGCATTCCCATGCACTGGCAAGGATTCTCAGCCGTTTTCTAGAATGGTGAAAGTTCTAGACTGAGCTCTCCATTTGCCCCACAGAGCAAATTGCTAAGGAAACTTGGTTATTGGCAAGTGATTTCCCTTTCAGGACGCTGCTATTTAATGAGCCCCAGTAATGGGCTTGGGCAGCCTGAAGGGAGTGGGCCAGATTAATTGAGGAGTCCAGCTATAAGAAGCCTGTGCAAGGACTTCCCTAGCACAATGGGGCTTTCCCCTCCTCCCATTGTTCCCCCTACGAGCCCCAGATTGGCTTGCAGGGGTTAGGAGAACCCACTGCACAGTGAGAAGAGAGGGGGAATTATTCCATCTGGCAAGCTAATATGCATCAATTATGGAGCAATTGCCATAGCATGCCATTGTATTCCACCCACTGTGCAGGCAAAGTAGCAAGAATTTAGCTGCCTTGAGAGATGGTAAGTACTGTTGATCATTTCTCAGTGAAACCAAAATGCTTAAATGCGTCCTGAAAACACACAATTCTTCAGCAACTCAGTATTTAACTTTGATTCAGCAGTTAAGCATGGTGGAATGTGCTTAAATGTAGTCCAGAGCTAACTTTTAAAAGGGTAAAGCTTTGAAATATAGAACACAGAAAGCTGCCTTATACACGGCAGATCTTTGGTCCATCCAGCTCGAAACTGGGCACACCAGCGTTCCCCAGCTTGGTGCCCTCCAGAAATTTTGGGTTACAACCCTGATCAGCCCCAGGTACATGGCCAATGGTCAGGGATGATTAAAGTTGTAGTCCATAATATCTGGAAGGGAAAGCCTGGCCTACTTTGACCGGCAAAGACATAGCATTAGCTCTGTTTAGACATAACACCAAACCATAGTTCGACATTACTTGAATGAGCCTTAGGCTCACAAAGTTCCTTCTCTCACACACACCAATTTGGTCTTTTACTGGCCAACAATAGCTTGCTGTTACATCCAAATAATTTGACCGGCATTTCCAGTTTTGGTTTACAGGAAACTATGGTTTGTACAAACCATGGTTTTACATCTGTAGGATTTTATTTATTTATCTGTTGTTGGCTCTGGTTCCATTTACTTTTGGTCTCTGTGGCTTCTGTCCCACCAGCCCCACTGGGCAGTAGCCTCCAAGGGAGGCTGTTACATTCTGCTGCCTCCGCAGGCTATTCATTTCTTAAGCTTTGGTTACCCCTCTGTTATGGAAACGATGCCTTATGAGGAACGGCTTAGGGAGCTGGGTATGTTTAGCCTGGAGAGGAGAAGGTTAAGGGGTGATATGATAGCCATGTTCAAATATATCAAAGGATGTCATATAGAGGAGGGAGAAATGTTGTTTTCTGCTGCTCCAGAGAAGCGGACATGGAGCAATGGATTCAAACTACAAGAAAGAAGATTCCACCTAAACATTAGGAAGAACTTCCTGACAGTAAGAGCTGTTCGGCAGTGGAATTTGGTACCAAGGAGTGTGGTGGAGTCTCCTTCTTTGGAGGTCTTTAAGCAGAGGCTTGACAGCCATCTGTCAGGAATGCTTTGATGGTGTTTCCTGCTTGGCAGGGGGTTGGACTGGATGGCCCTTGTGGTCTCTTCCAACTCTATGATTCTATGATTCCATGTCCTGCTTGCCACATCCCTTTGTGACATTTGAGTGGTTCAACCAAGTACTGTCAGGAGGAGTTATCATGTCACTGACACTACCATAACATTTGTTAGTACACAGCAATCAAAATGTAGATACATACTTCAGGTTATACTGTCTGCTCCCTTAAGGCAGAGTACTTTTTGAGCAGCCACTGTAAGAAACCAAATGAAATGACTTGGATAGGTGCATACTTTGCTTACTTCAAGCACACATGTACAGACACACAACCCACACACCAGTTTTCTGTTAACAATGTTACTGAACCCTTTTTGAAAACAATTGGTATGTAAAAGATGTTTTGCAGAAATGCCATGCAAGATTTACCTTCCTTCAGGGGAGGTAAATCTTTTCTTGTCATGAATTTGATTCTGTGTTTAGAATCTTCAGAACATTCCTTATCATATTTATTATGTTTCCACCATATTATAACAATTTTAAAGTTAAAAGGTCAGTGGTTTATTCCATATTTCATGGCTGTGTCCCCTTTTTGGCTTGTTTAGGCATCAGGAACTGATCTTTCTTTTGAAAATAACTTTTTGTGTGTGTGTATTAAAGGTCGTTTGATATACAGTATTTAGAGATTGGCTTTTTACTGTGGGTATAAACATGATGGAAAGAATAATGTGAAAGAGAGAGAGAGAGTCCTAAATTGAAATCAAGCTGTACCAGACAAGGAAGTTGATTATAGATGGAAAAGATTTATGGGGATTTCAATCAGAGAGGCTTATGGGCGTAACACATAGAGCTGGTTGTTGTGGATCATCTTGTTCCATGTCCAGTTTTCACACATATGGAATAAATGGAATCTACCCAAATTCCAAGCCCCCAAGGCTTTCTTTAGCTTTGTAATTTACTCTTACAAGAAAAAGTTTTTGTGTGTTTTTTTGAAGGACAGTATTCCCACCACATATGTATAGTGGGGTGGGGGAGGCAACTTCACTTTCTAGTTGACTGAGAATTTTTTGGGTTGGGCTTTAAAAATAATAATAACGCAGAGCAGTTTGGAGAAATACACGACGAATCTATATAATCCAGTGCAATAGTTTCTTTTCTATAAAACAGGCACAGCTTGGCGAGTTCAAGAATTTCTCATTTGATTATCATAGGTTATAAAATCACTACTATTAAAGTATGGAGTATATATAAAGTAAAGTTATTAAAGTTGGTTTTGTTTCAACGTTAGGGGTGAGTGGTGCCCTCTGGAAATGGGATGGCTATCAATTCTAGTCTTGCTGGAGAACACACAAAGAGAGCTCGCCGTGTGGGAGTCTTTGCAAAAAGACCATTGTGAATTGGACTTTTCCTTATTCATTAGCAGAAAGCGATTGCGCTCCCACTTGGTGGATGACCTTGTGTTTTGCAGTCTTCCTCTTCCATTTGGGATTTTGACTGATGGAGAACCAAACTAAATGTCTTGAGGCAGTTGTTGACATTTCTATCACATTCACATATGAAGCACATGAGGTTCTGTTTATAAAGAGGTGGGGAAACTCTGTTCCTCCAGTTGTTGCTGTACTCTGACTTTCATCGGCAGCCAGTGAGTGTGTTCGGGGTTGGTGGCAGTTGTAGTCCAACAATGTATTCAGGTCCACTGGTAGAAGGGAGGGAGAGGTGATTCCATTCTTACCTCACACTACTCCATTGTTGTAAGCTATGGAGCAATGCAAGCTCAGTTCTTCTATTTATTTTATTTATTTACTCTATTTAAATAGAGCCACCCAATGACAATTTTCCCTGGGTGGCTCACAGCATGAAATAATAACAACCAATTAAAAGCACAATATAATAAAATAACAATTTGCAGCATAAACATTTCCATCGCAGAGAAGAATAAAAGCAGATAATTAATGAAATAAACAACCCATAAACAGTGGTTCAGAATGCCAAACCCAGAACCCTGTGAGGATTTTATTTTTTTAAACGCCTCAGCAGAATCACCAGCTTTGGGTGAAAGAAAATCCATGAGAGGCTTCAGGGTTCTGTCTAGTTCTATATATCTCAGGAGACAAACCACCTGAAGATGTTCCCCATCCCTCTTGTGCATGGCTGTCTTAAGCATATGTGGTGCCAGGGTGCAAAGATCTGCCCGGCGTGCCCCCCCCATTGCCCAGTCCCAGGCGTGCAGGAGGGCAGAGATGGCTGGCCGCCTCAGGGTCTCACTGGCTCAGTTGCCCCCGAACTCGTGGTGCAGGGCTGCCTACAGCAGAAGAGCCCGCCGCGGTGCTCCGACCAACAGACGGGCTCTTCCCCAGACTCAACTCTCAGTCCCCGGACTCTCAGCCTGGTGCCCCTGAGAGCCCAGTGCCCGGGTGCCCCACACCCCTAGCGCCTATGGGTAAGACGGCCCTGCTTCTGTGAGGGGACAGGGGATAGGAGACTGCTGTCATAAGCCAAAATGTTTCCAGATAGTCTTTTGGCCAAGGCAAGGTGATGCACTTTATTCTCCCAATAGCCAAACCACCACCCCCCCACTCTCTCTGAAGTGAAGACCAAATCAAGTGTGTGCTCCTCCCTATGTGTGGTCCACTGACAACATGGGGCAGCCATGAAGTCCTGAGCTGCTCCGGACAAGGCAGGCTCAGCATGAATGTTGCCAGTTCTACAACACTGACTTGGGGTTATACAACACCGCACTCAAGTTGACCTCTGCCAGTTCAGTAAAGGAGACCATTGAGTAGCACCAGCAGCATCCCCAATCTTTCCCACAACAGGTAGAAGTCTTCAGAGCCAACTCCAAGACAAAGGGGCTTTCTGGTAAGCAGAATAGATATCTTATGGGCCACAGCAGCCTTCTAGCACCAAGTACCCTGGGGGTAGCTGGAGGCAGAACTGAGTACAATCCACTCCTCCCAATTCACCCACCCAGGTCTCAGCTGTACAATTCGGGTGAGCTCCCTCATTCATAGCTAAACTATGGCCTTATTATGTACTGATGTGGCACATAATAAGAATTGCAGCAGAACCGGACCAGGAGCCTCTGTAGCCAAGTCACCAAGTTACCTGCAAGGTAAGATCAGTAGAGGAGATGACCTGAAGCCATTGCTGCCCTCTCTGCTTTTCTGAATGCTATTATTTACCATAGTATACCTTCTCCTCCCAGAAAAATATTGCAAAAGGATACCTCTATAGCACACCGTTTACTCCAACACCTCCCATCCACTCTGCACTTGCAAACAAGTGAATGCTTCCCACTTATCCAATTTTAATTTTAGAAACCCCTGGGAATCGACAGCCTCATAGCGGACCATGGTAATTAATCTTGGTGCTCAAAACCATGGGGACATAACTTCAGTACTGAGAGCTGCAGCAATATTTGCATCTGGCTGCTGCCTTGGAATCCTGTCCACCACTCCCAGGCCTTGAAAGCATTTGCAATCACGGACCTTCGGTTTGGTTTTGATGCCTTTTAAGGACTCCCTCCGTGATGCATTGTTTCCTTTGCTCTCCCACCCCACCCCTCCCATCACACATAGATGTTTTCCAGTACATGCTAGCGCTGCTGAAGCATGAGAGATGATGTTACCATTGTAAAAAGGAGGGGAATTGTCTTTGAAGTGGCTTCTGATGAGATTCCTCTTGATGAGATTGTGCATGACACTAACCACAAAGGAAAAAAAGCAGATTGAAAAGAGAGAGTGGTTTTAAGTCAGAAGCAGCACAGGGATAGAACAGCATCATTAAAAACTTAAAGCGCTGCTCACAGCTGTGCAAATGCTAGGAAGGAGCTTGCTCCCATGTTTTTAAGCTGCTGATAATTATTCTTGGAGGCCCTAAATCCAGATATTCAATGTACATGTAGCTCCCTTGAATCCACCCCCACAAAAACAAAGGCCCCATTTAACTTTTTTTTTTTAAAAAAAACCCAAAAACCAAAACTTGGCTTCTACAGCTATTGCGTAGGTGGAACTTAGCAAAATGTCTTTTTTATTTTTAATAAATTAATTGCCTTAAGGAGATCTAAAGGTACTTTGAGAATCTACCACTTATGGTAAGGGAATATATTTCCTAAAATTGTGAGGTGATGATTTAAAAAGTCATTTCTTTGGAGCGAGTGCCCAGAAGCAAAAGGGGCTACGTGTTTTTAGATCTTATCACAAACCAGTCGCCAATTAGCTGTGGCTTCTCAGACGTCCATATGTGTTTAAAAGAGACAATCTGCACAATGGCATCACAGTATTTCCTGCACAAGAATGTTTCCCCTGGGTAACGTGGAACACTTGAAGTGGCCCACAGTTGTGTATGTTACATGTAAAGATATCTCCAAGATTTCCCCTTGACATCTTGGACATAATCTTTTATGGGGTCATTTTTCCTCACAGTCGTGTATTCTCTCTGCACCCCGAATTTTAATATGTGGGTGGGTACTTTACAGATATCCATTGGAATTGGCTATATCTGTCTTCTGCAACCTGGTGCTCTTCAAATATTTAGGACTCTAACTCCCATCATCCCTGATCATTGACCATGTTGGCAGAGGCTGATGGGTGCAATATGGCGGAAATCTCTTTCCCCCATACTGAAATGTCACGGCACACTCTATGATCTGTGCCTTAGTCATGCTAAACATCTTGATATCCATATTCCCTCTATTTCACCTTGTAATCTATTCTCAACATAACATCCATCTAGAGAACACTGCCTTTCCCCCTGAAATCTGTTCCTCCTAATCTTTTTGCTATCTGTATGGATGGGGTTGTACCTACTTTTGTCTTAGCATCTGTTCATTTATCTGGCCGTTTAAAGCATCTATGCGGACTACTCTTGGTCTCATCAAACAAGCGAAGCACACTTGTATCTTTACAAATATATACATGGCAGTCATTTTTTACATCTTTCTGCATCTGAAGGAACCTTGGACTTGAACAGAACTACACATGTGCTTTGCTGTACCCAAGCCATATTTCTGAGCTGTCTTCCGAGCTCACAACTACTTTCATCTTTCCCCTTAAAACCTTTGCTGTGCACCTTTTAAATTATGCACATGTTGAGGGGCTAGGAAAAGAAAAGGTGCTATTTCACGATCTTTCATGACGGTAGTATGAAAAAATGTGCATACACAAGCACATTCAGGCCCTACTATGTATATTGATGTTGTGATAAGAACTTCCCTGTTGGAACAAAACAAGGCCCATCTATCCTAGTATTTCTGCTTCCAAAAGCAGCCAGCCAGATGCCTCCAGAAACCCACAAGCAGGGTGTGAAGGCCATCTCTGGGTGTTTGTCCCATCATCTGGTGCAGGGAAGAGCCAATCTCAGTGGCAGAGCATCTGTTTCCCATGCAGAAGGTCCCAGATAGATCTTGTTGAGCAACTTCCAGGCCACTGTTCTTGTGTTTCTTTGTCATGGGCAAACCAGACTTGGACAAAGAGGGGAGCCCTTCAAATCTCTGACATCTCCAGGTAGGGCTCAGAAAGACTCCCTGTCTGAAGAGCCACTGCCAGTCAGCGTAGACAATGCAAAAAACTAGTGGGTCTGACTCAGTATAAAGTAGCTTCATATGTTCCAGTGGTATAGAAACACAGCTTCTGTACTTCTGTGTTTAATTTAACTATCATCACAACTAGTTGTTAATGATTTCTGCTCCGTGGAAAAAAACTATCTAAACATCCTGTTATGATGTACTATGTCAAGAAGTATTTTCTGTGGTTTGTATTCTCCTGCCTTCTCCAAGATCCTCCATGTCCTTTAGGGTGGCCATGTGTACTACTTTACAGTTCTTGATTTGATGGACTGTCAGGAGGGCAGTCCTCTACAGTGGTACCTCTGGTTACAGACGCTTCAGGTTACAGATGCTTCAGGTTACAGACTCCGCTAACTCCCAGACTCCCAGAAATAGTACCTCAGGTTAAGAACTTTGCTTCAGGATGAGAACAGAAATCATGCGGCAGCCATGCAGCGGCAGCGGAAGGCCCAATCAGCTAAAGTGGTACCTCAGGTTAAGAACAGTTTCAGGTTAAGAACGGACCTCCAGAACGAATTAAGTTCTTAACCCGAGGTACCACTATATTTGAAGGGCTGCCCTCTTTGCCCCATGTCTGGTATATGTTTAGCCCAGGAGCTTGGTTGGAACATGTTCACCAACCATTAGCACATGAGAATGTCCACATGTCGCCTACAAGAGGATGATAATAATAATTTCAATTCATTAGCATGTGGAAATATTTATGCAAATCTGCATCTCCTTCTGCCTTTATCATTTTCGAGTGATACATTCCCTCTTCTTCTCCGGCAGTGCATTAGCGGCTACCCTGATGGCCTCATTCCCATTTCATCTCGATGCTCTCATTGGTTAGGGAATACAGGAGCTGTAGTTCAACACAATTTCCCAGTCCCTATTGTAAATAACTGTTCAGATTGACGTGTTGGTCTGAGTCGAAGCAAAATAAAAAAATTCCTTCAGTAGCACCTTAAAGACCAACTAAGTTTATATTTTGGTATGAGCTTTCGTGTGCATGCACACTTGGTATCTGAAGAAGTGTGCATGCACACAAAAGCTCATACCAAAATATAAACTTAGTTGGTCTTTAAGGTGCTACTGAAGGAATTTGTTCAGATTGAGGGTGCCTAATAAAATGAGCAAACACAGAAATAAATGGGCATTCTGTCCAATGTGGGCTTGCATTTCAATTACACATCCGATTGAAGGCATTTAATGCTCATTTGTGAAAACAACCTGTTTGCCTACTTCTGTTTTTCTAAACCAAATGAAAAGTAGGAAGGGCTGTGGCTCACGAGTAGAGCATGTGATTTGTAGGCCAAAGATATCTAGACTCAATCCCAAGTGTTTCCATATAGAGCTAGGAGAAACTTATCTCTGAAATCCTGGAATGCTGCTGGAGAGCTGGAGACCAAACTGATCTAGATGGACTAATGGTACAACTCAGTCTAAGACAGCTTCCTATGTTCCCGTGTTCCTAACTAAAAGGCCTAAATTGCTTAACCTTTCCTCATAGAGAAAGCTAATTGGGATAAAGGAACAGTGTTCACCTCCCACGATACATATGAGACGTAATTAACCTAATATAAACAGATCTCTTGTTACCCAACTTTTTGTTTGTTTTTTTAACCATACATAAGAACCCCATTTAAATTGTAAATTGACAGTACTTGTACATGCAATTTTATTTTCTTCACAGCTGCCAGATGGTGTGGAGCAGATGATGCTTTGCCGCTAAAGAGGGTCTGAATTTTAAACAGTCGAGATCACAGCAGACTGCCTCACTGTATCCCCCACCCCACCCCCGCTTTAATCCTTGACTAAAAGGACTGGGTGCCCTTTTGATCCTAGCACTGAACAGCCGAAACCCAGACACCACTTCTTCTTTGTTTTAATCAGCGCCAGACAAAGAGAGGAAAGGACCAATTGATCTTCTCTCGTTTGTCTTTGCTTGTGGCTCAAGAAACAGTTTGGGAGACAAACAAGCAAAGGTTGCGCCAGTCCAGAAATAAATTGACTTGGAATTGTGCGGTCACAAATCACAGGACATTTTCCTTCTGGAAAGTTGGCTGATCATCTCTACTGGCATCCTTGCTGTGGTGTCACCTGCTGCAAGATGACGAGGTGGTTCTGGCCCAGAAGAATAAGGTATTTTAATATAGTATGGAAAGTGAGCACACTCTACCCATATGTAATTTGTGTACATGCTGTCGCTGACATTGCCTACCATTCAGTGTTTGATAAGCACATAAACCTACCATGTCTAATTCCCCACCCCTCGCTTTTCCAAACTGGACACTATCCTCTTCCCAACTGCACAATTTCCCCCACAACTCTGCATTTCGTGTCCAAGTGGACACTAAAAGAAAATATTGATTTGATGATAAGTGCTTTTGTACAGCTGGCTGGCTGTCGGAGCTTCAAAACAGTGTGCTTCAGTGTAGTTTTTTCAGGGTTTGGTTCTCTATTCAAATAATAGTTCAGTCATAGTAAGAAGCCATCATCTCAGCTACATCTTCAGTAGAAAGGGATCGATAATAAAGTTCATCTGAGGAACAGAATTGTGAGAAGGATGAAATTTATAAAGTTTGAACACCATTCTGAGATCTTCTGAGATGGTTTATGGGGTTTTTAAGAAAGAAAGAATGAACGAATGGTCTGCCATAGAATTATGGAAGGGCTGTAGCTCTGCAGTAGCTGGAGAGATTCAAGCCCTGCCATCTTCAGGTAGGGCTGGGATTGCTCCTGCCCCCCCCCCCAAATAATCTGAAACCTTAGAGAGCAAACAGTGCTGAGCTAGATGAAACATTGGCCTGACTTACCCAGGCCTACTTAAGTTGGTGTCAATTTTATCCCTCAGATCAACAATTGCCAAGGTATTTCAGGGAAATTAGAGCCCACTCTCACCTGAAGGAAAATCTTCCCTACGAATGTTTAACCTCCCTTAAGTAAGGGACAAAAGCAAAGGGCTTATTTAATAGTTAAAACAGGTTCTCTGTTCAAAAACCATAAGTCGCTAAATAGCAATATCAGGTCACCTCCGTGCCATACATTTAAAGTACTTGGTTTACCCCAACGAATTCTGGGAGCTGTTGTTTGTTAAGGATGCTGGGAATTGTAAGCTCTGTGGGGGTAAACTACATTCCCATAATTCTTTGGGAGGAGCCATATGCTTTAAATGTATGGGATGGAATGACAATGAAATTTCACAAAGAGTCTCACAGGATTTTTCTTTTCACATTGTTGACATAAAAAAACCTCTGCATAGGTGGTTCCATGCAACCAAAAGCCCTAACTTCCTCCTAGCTTTTTGTTCCTTTTTGAAGAACAAACAGGAAAACCCTCAAGGTCGTACTTTCAGTTGTACATTTCTACAGGAGTCCCGAGTCCTTATCGTCACAGAGATCGCCAATGTGGTGCCCTCAGATATTGTTGGAGCATAATTTTTGACCATTCACCATGTTGGCTGGGTCTGTTGGGTGTTAGAAGGCACCACATGAACTCCCCTTGTACTAGACTGTCTGTTGCTTTCACTACAGAAGATTAACGTGACCACCTCTGTGGAGTTTGGCTTACAAGCTTGGGAGTTGAACACAATGACCCATCTTCCAGAAGAGTAATGGCAGAAGCTGGTCCCACTGGAATCCAGTGATGATGATTATTATTTTCATGGCCCCTTCCAACTCTACAATTCTATGATTCTATGAAGCATAAAAGTCAAATGAGTTGTTGGTGGCAGAGACCTCTTCCCAAGATGTAATAATGGAAAATTCCCTTCAAGAACTGGTGTTTAGACCTCACAAAAATGCGCAGCAAATTGCACTGTGATTTATTTGTCAATGTCTTTATAGGCTGGGCGTTACTTTACCCCACAGCTGGAGTCAATTTTTAATATTTAAAAGTGGAAAGAAAGCAAAACCTAAACACATACAGATTTGTCTGTTTTAGATTGTGCTTTCCCCAAACATTACTGTTTAGAGCTGAACCCTGAATATATTTCACTGGGGGAGGGGACAACGAGCATCCTAACTGGAGCTGGGCAGATTATATAGAACGGCCTCCTAAACTGCAGTTTATCTGATCTGGGATCCGTAACCACTTCAAGGGTCAGGAAATTGCTTTTGCGTTATGCCCCCTTTCCCTGATAAAGAACAACAGTCTGTGTGTACGTTTGCCTTCCCTATCCAGTCTCTTGTGGGGCAAACACTAACGGCATCTGTGTCACCCAAGAGATTGCAGCTGCAGAGATAAGAAAAGAGTCATTCCGTTGTCTGGAGACGTCACTTATTGGTTTGCATGGCGAAGGGGCATTTTCAATGGAGCCCAGCAACGGAAGCACACAGCAAGATGGAGGCAGCACTGGGGGTTGAAATCTTGCACCCTTACGATTTTTGCATATTATTTTCACTAACATATGCATGTTTATGGGCACTTTACCTACTACGGTATATGCATTTCTCTCCATGTTACTTGGCTGAAGAACTGCATTGCAAAATTCAGGAAAGTGTGAATTTTGAAGGACGGTTGTGTCTCAGTTCTTGAATTGCATCGGGTAGTGGAGATTTGACAGGGTCACCTTTAAACAGGAAGTGAATCGAATTTCTACCCTGTCCCTACTTTGCAGAGCAGGTGCACATAGATCCAGCAACTCCTCTCTTCTAAAAGAACCTGTGGGGCACCCACTTTGGATTGGGACTGCGGTGCAGGGATGGTCTAACCCAGGCACCCCCAAACTTAGGCCCTCCAGATGTTTTGGCCTACAGTTCCTATCATCCCTGACCACTGGTCCTGTTAGCTAGGGATCATTGGAGTTGTAGGCCAAAACATCTGGAGGGCCACAGTTTGGGGGTGCCTGGTCTAACCCTTTTCTCTCCCTCCTCATGGCCTCCGCTACCCAAATTGTCCCTTGCCTAGAGCTTTTATTAGCCACAGAGGGGAAAGCACACAGGCACCTGTATGTTTCCCCCTCTGTGGCTAATAATTGTTTTCAGGGAGAGGTTTGAATTATGGTTGTGGCATGCACACACTGTAGCTGCTTTTAGAAAAAAGAACAGCACATTTGAGAGTTCCAGTCATGGCTGTCACATGTCCCGAAGTGGGGGAAGGAATAGCTTGAGGCGCTCCATCTACTGCTGGGCTGCAACTCCCTTCATCTCTGACAATTGTTCATTCTGGCTGGGGCTGATGGGATTTGGAGTCCAACAACACCTGGAGGGCCATGAGTTCTCCATCCCTGTTGTAAAGGTCTCTGCAAGTCTATTTCCAGCCCTTTCATTAGTACCAACAATGTGCCCGGCCCTTTATTGAGTACAAAAGGAAAAGTCCCTGCCTCAAGGAGCTTACAGTCTGAAATTCTGTGGTAAAAAGGTAAAAGGTAAAGGACCCCTGGACAGTTAAGTCCAGTCAAAGGCACCTAGGGGATTGCAGCACTCATCTCGCTTTCAGGCCAAGGGAGCCGGCGTTTGTCCGCAGACAGCTTTCTGGATCATGTGGCCAACGTGACTAAACCGCTTCTGGTGCAACGGAACACTGCGACGGAAACCAGAGCGCACGGAAACGTCATTTACCTTCCCGCCGGAGCGGTACCTATTTATCTACTTGCACAGGCGTGCTTTTGAACTGCTAGGTTGGCAGGAGCTGGGACAGACAACAGGAGCTCGCTCCGTCGTGGGGGTTTGAACTGCCGACCTTCCGATCAGCAAGCCCAAGAGGCTCAGTGGTTTAGACACCAGCTTACAGTCTGCCAATTCTGTACAGGAAATATGACAAAGGAAGGGTGCAGGGAGGAGCAGCAGAAATGAGTGAAGTATGGGTAAACGGAGAAACAACATGAAGATATTTCAGTTGCATGTTCTCAGTCTTAGTTACAGTAGAGAGCAGGAGTCAGTGAGTTATATCCTGCTTTTCAGCCAAGATTAGCTTACAAAGTCACTTGCAATTAAAATCCACACAGATGTACAATAAAATCATGGATATGTTGGTATGTGTATGGCAGCCTTTTCTAGCTCCTGGCGGTTGATGACATAGTCCAGGATCCAGCCTTTTCACCCCTCAGCGGGAAGGCGGAAGGAGCTGGAGCTGGACTCGCGGGCTGCCTGGCGGTAAAGAGGCCAGCCCACAGAAGCAACTGTTTAGTTAAGCTGCAGAGTATTTTGGCCCCTGGCTCTGTGTGACACAGTCCAGGTTCCAGACTCTTCCCTTCAGAGGGAGGGGACTGGAAATGGACTTGGGAGCTGGTTTACGGCGAAGACAGCCCTTATCTGTGTGTCTATCCCATAAACACTGTGGGCTTAGAACCGACCCAATACACCGTGCAGCAGCCTGAGGCAAAGGAGAAGACCATGCCTTCCCCTATACTGTATACAAAAGTCAACAGTTGAATCTCATTTCTACACTGGCAATGAAACCGTGTGTCCTCTGCTACAGCTGAGGTAATCAGGCTAGCTTAGTGGCTAGCGAGGGAGACCTCATTGTACATACTGTACAATTCTTCTCTTCAATACCTTTCCAGCATCTGTTGCCCAAGCAGTCACCTCACTCTGCCTAATGGTAGGGCTGGGCCAAAGCGGAACACAGATCCTCAACCAATCTTCTTCATTAGCCCTGTCCTGGCTATAGCATCTACTCTCCCATCAACCTACAACCAGCCAGTGCACAGAGATGCTCCCCAAGGATTTTCCTCTGGCTGCCTCCACTATCTGAGATAAAATTGGGTGTTGACTGGGGAAGGGCCTTCGGAATAATGATGTCCTACATATGGAATTATTTTTCCAGGGAGGCTTCCCTATCACCTACAGTACATGAATTTCTAATGGCACCAGACCTTTCCATTTCCCCAGACCTTTTAAATTGATGTTATATTTTATGCTGTTTTGTTGTTGCCGTTGTTCTGCTCTTTTATTTGTTGCGGTTGATTTATTATATATTTATTGTTTTCTGTCTTTTAATGTGAATCAACCTGGAAATACTTCTTGTTACAGGATGCTAAATGTTTTTGTTTTAAAAAAACATTTTAAAAACCACATAAACTCGATTTCTGAGCTGAAGAACAAGGATCAATCTTTCAGTTTTTGTCCCACCTGGAAGGATCTGAGCATTTTCAGCACTTCATTCCCAACAGCCATCTTTTTGAAAGGACTTTAATGAAGTGAAAAGGAAAAGGGACGGAAGCCTATTTAAGAGTGCGACATTATGATATCACTTTACACTGAACGCTAATCGGGAACTTTGCATTAAAATTTGTTGTTGCTGTTTTGTACACACATTGTACTATTGTGCTGAATAAAAGGAATAAAACGACAACAACAACCATCAAACATATGCATATGGCAACAAACCATCCCAGATGGTAACCACAGGAGAAATTACTGAAAATGCATGATCCTGAATACATAGCTGTCAAGTTCTCCCCCTTTTTAAAGGGAAATTCCCTTATGCTGAATAGGCTTCCTTGCGAGAAAAGGGAAAACTTGACAGCTATGCCTGAATAGGGTACGTAAGTGGTATGTGGCCTCTGGAAATAATTCGTGAAGGAATGCAGCTCCTGTGCTAGAAAATAGCCATCACACAGGAAGCTGCCGCATAGAAGAAGCCAAGGTGAGGAACTGTCTCCAAATTACCACGAGACATCAGCCCTCACATCAGTTCCTATAAATATACACTGTAGGAAAGGGAAATCAACCTGTCAAGCTGATGCTGCTTGACCATTTGTTTCTTGTGTAACACAACTTAGCTGATGCACTGATTCTGTCAGTATTAAACCTAATTGTGTAACAGACATCAAATGAGGTGATAAGAGTTGCCTCACACATTTTCAGGTCATTAGTTGGTTGCCTGTGCGAAAATTGCAACTCATGTCTTGTGTCTCTAAAGCCTGGTGTATATGTCTATATGTGTTGCAGAATGAAGCAGGAATAGAACCCCAAGGCAATATCATGGGTTGTACCATTCCAGACCACGGGTGGTCAATCGCATTCTTTAATTTGCCCTCCTATTTTATTGATTTGTTTTTTAAAAGAAAAAAAATCCTACAGATAGAAAGCCAGCATAGCAGCAACTTGGTGAGGTTACAACCTTTCTCCTGACATGTTATCATTTACTTAGAGGAAGCTGCTGGGTTTTTTTTTTTACCCACAACAGCATGAAAAACGACACCCAGCAAACTAAGGCCTGAAGTTGTATGACATGCTCTGCCACTTTAGCATTATACCACCTCATTCTGCTGCATGCCTAGACCAGGCCTCAGATAAGGAATGGTGAACCTGCCATCCTTCCACATGTTAGGAACATGAGGAGAGTTCTGCCAAAGACCCATCCAGTCTAACCTCCTATTTTTGCAGTGACCAACTAGTTGCCTGTGGGGAAACCTACAAGCAGCAACAGGTCCCATCATCCTTGGACATTGGCCATCCTTACAGAGGCCGATGGGAACTGTAGTCCAGCAACATCTGGAGAGACTCAGGTTCTTCATCCTTGTGGTATTTTGATGTGTGCCAACTTAGTGTATGTTCGAACAGGTCCTTGCTTCCAATGCATAAAATGTGAAGAACTGTATTTTCATCTTAGCTCTCAGCCCCCTCTGCTTCACACACTTCCCTAACCCTTTCCAAATCAAAAACAAATATGTGTCCCACAAACATGTTTTGAGGGATTCTAGCATCCGCAAAGAGCCTTGAAAAACCTTCCGCTGGGAGGGAATGGAGTGTTAGTTATTATTGTCATGGAGATGATACCATGCAAAGAAACACAAAGCATTACACTCATTCTCAGGCTTCCTCTTTTCCCAGACTGATGCTCTGTTTGGTAGAAGGCTCTTGCCAAATGACAGCCGCTTCCAGCTCCACAGAGACGCTCTGTGTTTTAGTAAACTGCATATGGAAACATGAACACATTTGGAAAAACAAAGGCATGCGCCTCTGCATGGCATATCACACTTCATGGCCAATTTCAGCCTCAGAGCTCTATTGTTCTGCTGGTGATTGGCACCAGTCCCCCTGAAGGCTGCCATGGGTGTGTTTACCAACATAGCTCTCGTCTTTAACATACACCATATGTAGGAATCACAAAGAAGAAGAAGAAGAAGAAGGATCCCATTTGGTAATGCTGATTGGACCTTTTAGCTTTTCTGGTCTGCATATTGTCTTTCCCCCTATGGAGTCGAAATGGATGCCAAATGGAGCCAAGGATGCATAAGGAAAGCTGCCCGCTAGCCATAAATTTGTCTTGCTTGAGCTGGGAAGAACTGCAGAGAGCAGCTCTTTTTTCAAAGTTTTATACATACTGTTGGAAGGCAGAGGTTTAACTTCCTACTGGCCTGGCCAAAACATCGCTCTTTTCTGCCTCAGTCTGGTAGACCATGGACCGCACAATTTGGTGGCCTTGAAAGCAAATGCAAATAGGTGGCTCACAGAATCCAAGATGGCTGCACTACGTTTTGTCTGTCTTCTGGGTCTGCAGGCCTCTCAAAAGCAGCCATGAGGTCTAAGTCCTAGCCACTTCTATACCTGGGCCACCCTTAATTAATATGTCTAATCACTTTTATAGAGGGTGCTCAGGTGTCCTATTTTATGGAGGACAGTTCATTATTCAAAGGTCTGTTGAGTTCCATTCCAATTTAAAGATAAATGCTATAAGTAGGGGAGAGCAGAGGTCCTGAATCCCCCCAGTTAGCACCTGGGGAAATTCAGCACACTGAGCAGGCACACTGACCACCTGGTCACAGACTTCCCCAATGTGGTGAGATGTATGCATTTCTATTTTAATCTTATGTCTTAAATGAGTAGAAAGTAAAGTAAAGCATTTACATAGTGCCACAGACTTAAGAGGACATGCCAGACAAGAAACCAAGACAATAACTTTATTGCCTCTGTCTAACAAGTACAGAAATAAGAAAGTATTTGCGCCGGACAGTTACACCAATGCCACCTAGTGATGAAACCATATAATGACACTATCCACCCATCCACATGGCTTGAGTTTTCAATGAAAATAGCAGCTTGGGAGGGGGCAATTGTCGTCAGCAGCATAGCAGAGGGAAAAAGGCTTCCACTTCCTCACTCCACCCTACTGTCTTGATGCTACACCCCATGCCTGCTATTTGCATCCCCCCCCCAAAAAAAGAGCTTATTAATTGCATTCGTGCAGTCAAGGGCACAACCAGTGGCAAGCAAAGCACTGCAGCCGCTGGTTCATGCAAGCTCTTCCTCTTCACCACACCCTGCTCCTTTTAGTCTTCTCCATGCCTCAATCCAGAAAGAATGTAAAGATAATCATTTTGAGGTGGAGAGGGGAGAGAAAGCACTTGATATTTCCTATGGCTTTTGCCTAGGAGTAACTTGAGTTATGAGGTGTATATCTTATGAGTCTGCAGGGATGTATAGTTTAGAATGCATTTAAATGCCTTCCACTTTCCCTACCCAGTGAGATATTTGCTGACAGCTTAGTCAGGACGAGGTGTTCAGCAGCTCTCTCGCTCTGGGAGGGCTTTAGGTATATTTCATTTCTGGTGCTCCATTTCATTCTTGCAGCTGCAATTGTTATCTTTGCCCAGCATCCATCCCTTGGATATCATCATCATCACCGCCCTGATCTGAAGGTCTTAAAATACTACCAGTCACATTGAACCCAGTCGTGTTCCCGAAAGCAATGCACGAAGGAAGAACTCTCTTTCCCTCAAAAGGTCTCTGATCCTTCTTTCTCCCTCTTCTATTATAAAGGGAAATTGGGGTTGTTGTATGTACTTGTGGTTATTTTACCTTAGCCTGGAAGGCATCCAAGGCTCAGGCTGAGAATTGTGGGTTGCACCAGGAGAGCAGTAGAAGGACTTGGTCAGGGCAAGCTTATTTGAGGAAAGCCACAACTGTTTGAAGTGGTGTGATACTGCTTTTAATGTATAGTGTGGACGAGACCTAAGGATGCTTTTGAGGTGACCATCTTACCAATGGTTCCCTGACCTCTATAAGAAAACAATTAGGGAAGCATTTTGTAAAACTTCCATTTGCGAAATAGGCTTCAAAACAAATATGGATGGCTGGAGCTGGAACAGAGGGAGCTTTGCTTTCGCAGCCCCATTTTATGCTGTTCCTGACATCTTACGAAGCTCCTCCATTCTTCCATTTGATCAAAGTCATTTCCTTCTTGTTTGTTTCAGACTTCTTTTTTTCCGGATATTTCAAAAGTATTTCCCCTTATTTCTGCGTAGTTTCAGAACAACTGCCAGGGGCAGCATTTTATTTGATAAAAGAATACATTAAATGGGGTTCTTTTGTCTGTTTTTACTTTTTTTTACCTGGTTTTATGTCTTGGGGAAAATTAGTGTTTTCTCCAGATGGTACACTTCTGTTATGTGTAAAATAAAAAAATTCCTTCAGTAGCACCTTAAAGACCAACTAAGTTTTTATTTTGGTATGAGCTTTCGTGTGCATGCACACTTCTTCAGATTCTTCATGTTATGTGTGCGTACATCACACTAAAGTCAGAAAAGAATTACTTCCACTTGTTTTGCAGAGCAGTAGTTGTACAGGCCTGTTGTTAAAAACAAAGCAAATAATCCTTCTATATACTTTGAAGAGTTGCCCCTTCAAACCCAGCAGGACCTGTATATGGTGGAGGATTCTAATTCAAAGGTAGCAATAGTGAAAATTAAAGCATGGTGGGCTTTGTTTTCATATCAAACAACTCAAGACACTGGCTTTGCCCATCATAACTTTTGAACCACCCACGGCTGGGATTACTCCCAAAGAAATATAAATTTTGACAGAAAACATGTTGCCAAACCCTGGCATATATGAAAACAGAATTAACTCATGGAAACGAGAAATCTCCCCCCCCCACACACACACACACTGAAATTTTAGATGTGGAGTGGGGGCGGAAGAGAGACTTTTGCATTGTTCCTATTTTTGCAAAACCCCAAAATTTTGACCTAATACAACTTGACAGTGTCCCTTTAAGCTTTTCATGATGTGGATTCTTTGAGTTATTGTTCACTTGTCTGCTTTTCATTTATATACGTTTTCCTTCAATGCAACAACTGGCTGGTTTACTTTTAATATCACTGTAGCACGCAAGCAATAAAAGAATGACATCGCTTTCAAACCTACAAATCTTTTTACTAAGAAAAGGAAAAGGAAAAGGAACGGGACTTACAAGGATGTAGCAGGAATGGTTGCACCTGTGGATTTTCTGCAATTTAAAAAGAGTGACAGAGCATCACGTTCTGAAGAATCACACATAAAGCTACCTGCTAATTTCTTTTGGCAAAATACCAGGGTGGATGGTGGATGAGATTGCCTTGAAGTTGCTTGTCCATTTTTCTCAGGGACTTTCAAGGGACTCAGCTACACAGCTGCAAATAATACATTTTAAGTGTGTTGCAAAGTGCAATATACAAATGTGACACTAGATGGCGATGGTGAGCTAAGGCAAATTCAATATATTTTTCAAAACGTTTTTTAAAAAAGAATTTTCACACCGTTTTTTTAAAAAATGCGTGTAGATTCCACCAAGGAGACCTAAATGAGTCTCCACTATAGCAAAGGTTCAATGTGGGGAAAGCAGAGGAGAAATAGTGTTATTTTTCTTTTCTTTTCTTTTCTTTTCTTTTAGCAGCACCTTTATGGAGGGGGAAAGTGAGGTATGAATTGAAATAAATAAAATAATTTGAAATATTGAAAAAATCCAAGAAGGATGTTACCCAATTAACTAATTTTGTTAGCATAGGGATTTGGGCTATGGCCCAAAGAAAGAAGCAGCCTAATTTAGCATAGTCTCACTTGCCTGAGAGACCAATAGCTTCTACAGGCTGTTGTAGAAATAACTGTTTGTGTATATACTTCTCTCCCGGTTTAAATGGAGAAAATGTCAAGGCCATCTTTATCATGAAACCAAGTGAAGTAACTGCTGTAGGTGACAGAGTGGACGCCCTTTTCGTGACTCTAGTCTTCTTTCTGTTTCTTTAAAACACACACAGTAAAATAAAATTTAAAAAAACCAGGTGCAAAAAAAAAGTCTCTGACTGCTGCTGGAGAAAGAATGTGACATATTTCTCCCTTCTACACACCATAGGCTGTCTTGAATTTCACAGACACCTGTGAAAAAACCAGCATGAGGCATAGGTGCCAACTCTATAGGGCTTTCAGCACCCCTGACCCAAGTCTGTTGGGATGGGGCTGAGCCCCGCAATCTTGAGGGGCTGGGTCTTGCAGTGGTGGGCTTTCCCGGGCCTCACGGCATGACCTGCGAGATGCACCACCCCCCCAGTGTTGGGTGGGAACTTGGCCCCTCTGGCATGAGGACACCTTGGAAGCATTCCGTTCATCTTGGTTCTCAGTCCTGTCGAGATTCAGGAGCATTCGGTTGTGTGAGCCCTACCTGCAGTCAGTGACATACCACCAACAAAGATTTACAACATCCACAATGAAAATGTGGGCATATGACATATAAAGTGGCCTTATGCAAGGTTAGGCCATTGGTTCATCTAGCCCAATATTATCTACTTGGACTGGCAGAGCTTCTCCATAGTCTCAGGCAGAGAGTCGCCCCCCGTTACTTGCTGCCTGATCTTTTGAAGGAAAGGCCGTAAGCCAGGATCAATTCCCAACATCTCCAGGTAAGGCTGGGAGAGAACCATGCCTGAAATCCTAGAACACCCCTGTCAGTCACTGTAGACAACACAAGCTAGATGGACCAATGATATGACTCGATATCGCGCAACTTCCTAATTTTCTATGTGCTGCTGAACTGGCAATACCAGGAATTGAACTTGGGACTTTCCTCAAGAAAAGCAGGCACTCTCTCTGAGCTACGGTCGAACTAGCTGCAGACTTGACTTATTAATACATGTTTTTTCGCGTTGTTGTTTTTTTTTAAAGGAATTGAGAAGGTATTGGCAATACAATTTGCAGAAAATGTCACACATACGTTCGCATCCTCTGCAAAATGCATTATGCATTTTTGGTGTAACAGCTCTCAGGTCTGAATATTTCTCAGCTGAACGCAGTTGTGTGCTTCATTGCGTAGGGGAAGGGGAAGAGGAGGGGAAAGTATCTTCCCCCCCTTTGCATAGCAGTTGATGGAAACCATATTGATGGCAGTAGGTAACTTTTTTATTCCGAAATGCATACCATTTTACTTGCTTGGAGATTATGGTCAGCTGCCATTTTCTTGTTATTTTTAAGTTACAGATATATATATATATATATATATAATTTCTATGTTGATTTTATTTCAAGACCAGTGTGATTGCATGTTCACTGCACACAGCTTTCTTTGATTGGAGGGGCTCGCGTCTGTATTATATCACTGACAGCTACGGCATTTACTGCGCAATGGTATGGAAAGGGTCATGATTACCCAGAGAGAAACATAAATGTGTATGCACTTACTGGCTTATTTGACTTGGAAGCACACTGCTAGGTACGGGTACCCTGAGCGTTATAATTGGTATAGGGAAAGCTGCTTGAGGAGTGCAATCAATTTAAAATATTTAAAGAGAACCATGCATGAGTAGGCAATCCATCGTACTTGCCTTCAACAGGCTGGCTGTTCCACATTACATCGCTAGAAGCAGTAACTGCCTCTTACAAGATTTACTGGGGCCCATCGTTGCACAAAGGGCAGGGAGTTTCATGTAAAACAGGGTCAGTAGTAGTAAAACCATTGACCTTTCTGCTCTCTCCTGGAGTTCATATTTATTAAGATAGAGTAAGAGAAAGCCATGGGATGCGGGTGGTGCTGTGGGTTAAACCACAGAGCCTAGGGCTTGCCAATCAGAAGGTCAGCGGTTCGAATCCCTGTGACGGGGTGAGCTCCCGTTGCTCGGTCCCAGCTCCTGCCAACCTAGCAGTTTGAAAGGACGTCAAATTGCAAGTAGATAAATAGGTACCACTCCAGCGAGAAGGTAAACGGCGTTTCCGTGAGCTGCTCTGGTTCACCAGAAGCGGCTTTGTCATGCTGGCCACATGACCTGGAAGCTGTACGCCAGCTCCCTCGGCCAATAACGCGAGATGAGTGCCACAACCCCAGAGTCGTCACAACTGGACCTAATGGTCAGGGGTCCCTTTACCTTTACCTTTAAGAGTTTAAGAGAAAGCCATAGCATTGGTTCCCCTATCACATATGTTTGTGTGTGAGCCTTTCATCTGCAAACAACCGATGTTATGGAGAAGATTTTGCACTTGTATTTTCAGTGTGTGTGCATGTGTTCTTGTAGCTTTTGTAATATGGTTGGGCTGTTGCGAGGGAGGAATGGCATTATTGATGGTAGAAATGCTTAAAAATAAGTTAGAAATTTAAACTTTTCTGGAATATGAGGTGTTGTTCATCGTATTGAGTGTATATAATATACTGTATTTGAGTCCTCTAAGGAGCAGACTTAAAACACAATAGGAAAACTGATACAACAAAAAGCAACTGTATTTACCACTGTATTCTGCTCTGGTCAGACCTCACCTGGAGTACTGTGTCCAGTTCTGGGCACCACAGTTCAAGAAGGATACTGATAAGCTGGAACGTGTCCAGAAGAGGGCAACAAAATGGTCAAAGGCCTGGAAACGATGCCTTATGAGAAACGGCTTAGGGAGCTGGGTATGTTTAACCTGGAGAAGAGAAGGTTAAGGGGTGATATGATAGCCATGTTCAAATATATAAAAGCATGTCATGTAGAGGAGGGAGAAAGGTTGTTTTCTGCTGCTCCAGAGAAGCGGACACGGAGCAATGGATTCAAACTACAAGAAAGAAGATTCCACCTAAACATTAGAAAGAACTTCCTGACAGTAAGAGCTGTTCGGCAGTGGAATTTGCTACCAAGGAGTGTGGTGGAGTCTCCTTCTTTGGAGGTCTTTAAGCAGAGGCTTGACAGGCATATGTCAAGAATGCTTTGACGGTGTTTCCTGCTTGGCAGGGGGTTGGACTGGATGGCCCTTGTGGTCTCTTCCAATTCTATGATTTTATGATTCAAGGAAAAACAAAAAAATAATCGTCACATTCCTGAGCTTATTGCCACTCGGCTTTCTAATGCAGAGTAGTGAAAAGGACAGCAGTCTTTATAGCAACTTCAGTCATTGTTTTATTGAATTATGCTAAATTCTTGAGTTAAGTCTACAGTTCACTCTGTACAACTGTACACATTTACACCCCCACATAGAATTTCTGTGTTTTTGAAGTCTGATGACAAACAGTGAAGTATTCTCAGCTGTTATGAGCTACTAGAAGAAACCTTTCGTTTTGTAGCAGAACTGCTCAGGGGTGAGTACAGTGAAGCAGGCAGGCTTGTGGATGACAACAAATTATTTGGAATTTCTGGGTGGTGAAAATGAAGACCTCAGAAAGGAATCTCTTCGGTTTAGGTGAATGAGCAACTGTGCCAAAGGCTCCGAACACAGTTAAAGCACATGGTTTTCCCCAAAGAATCATGGGAACTATTGTTTGTTAAGGTTGCTGAGAAGTGTAGCTCTATGGGGGGGCAAACGACAATTTGGCATAATATACATATTTTTGCAAAGCATATTTCCCCTGATATTTATATTATCCACACACACACACACACACACACACTTTTATGCACACTTGTCTGTAGAGCTGAACTTAACTGCAAGATTCAGAGAAGTGCAAATTTCAGTCTGCCTTGTGCTTCAGAAAGTGCACACTAGGTAGATTCACCTGTAAATGTGAACTGAATCCTATTTCTTCCCTCAGCCCAAATTGAGGGACCTCCTTTGCACATGTTTCTCTGCAGACGCAACATTAGTTTAAATACAAATAAGTACCCACACAGTCCAACAGCGAAAAAAGAAACAAAACGAAAACCTACTGTTTATGTTTTCAAAACTACTGCCACAGCTTTATTTGAAATGCTTTGCACTCCAGCTGGGCAAAAAGACTGCCTTTCTTAATAGAACCTGACATTGCTTTTGAAATCATCCTTGCTCTGTGCAGTGGCGGCAGTGAGGCGGTGGGGGCGGTGCGCTCCCGGTGGCACGTCTCCGGGGATGACAAGGCAGCGCGAGCAGCCATTGCACCACCGCAGCTGCGTGTAGAGGATCCTCCCAGCCATGGCTTCCAAGAAGATGCAGCTTTGCCAGTGCCCCGGCAAAGCGACGTGGGGGGGGGTGACAAACAAATTCTGCACCGGGTATCACCCGGGCTTGCTACGCCTCTGGCTCTGTGAGCTTTAGCACAGCCCAGCAGCACAGAAATTGCCTCTGAGCTGAAGCATGATCAAAAGCAGACTTCTGTTATTAAATGCATCATTGTATACTTGTAACACACCCTGGAACCTTATGGTGAAGGGCGGGTAAGAAATCTTATAAATAATCAATCAATCAATCAATCAGTCTAGACAAGGTACTTGCCAGATTGTGCCAGTCTTAGCTGATGAAAGGGTTATGCATTATCATCTTGGAACATATCAATGGTGAAAGCTTTTAACAGAAATAATAGAAACTATAATGGAACTGAAAATATTTATCTGTTTCCATGTATGATAAAGATACACACATAGAATCACAAAGCTATATAAGTCGGGTGTGGGAGCTTTGGGTCATCTAGCTGTAGCTGAACTACAAATCCCATCATCACTGGCTGCTGCTCCTCCTCCTCCTTTTGAGCCCAGCCCAGTTCTTTTTCTTCTTCTGCACTGACTCCCACCACTTAGCCCTGGAGATGCGGAGGGATGGAAGGAGGGGAAACCTTCTGAAGAATCTATGCAATATTTTGCAGAGACTAATGTTAATTGGGAGAGGGCAGGAGGACAGGCCCTCCCTCCCTTGAGAGTCTTTGCAATAATTTGCAATTTGTTCCCAGCAAGCTTGCAAGCTGCACACAGAGCACAGTATTAATAATAATAATAATAATAATAATAATAATAATAACCCATTTTAAATTGTGCTTTTGCCCACCTGGAGATTCAAGAACTTCACCTACCAGCTGGAGCACACCCTCCAACATTTCTTCAATGAAAATAGGGACATCCCATTCCCTAATGATAATTTTACTATTTATACTCCACATGTCTTACTGAATTGCCCCAGCCACTCTGGGCAACTTCCAACATACAGTCATACCTCATGTTACAGCCGCTTCGGGTTACATGTTTTCGGGTTGTGGATCGCGGGAAACCCAGAAGTACCTGAACGGGTTACTTCTGGGTTTCGCCGCTCGCACATGCAAACGTGAAGACTCCAGGTCAGATCTAGAGATCTAGCAACCCTGGTGATCGCAGCAACAGCAATGATGAGACACCACAGGAGGCTCTTCTATGGGGCATTTCTTCTTCCCTTTTAGCTCAAACACTGAAACAGTAGCAGCATAGACAACAGGGATCTGGGGAAATATAGGTCTCCAGGGTGCTTGAGACCTTGTATGGATTGTAGACACCCTGCCATTAGTCTATGGCCCAGATGCAAGGAGCAACTGAAGCATATAGCCATACTTAGAACTTGGGCATTCAGAGGAACTACAGACCCCAGGATCCCTGATGCTTGGGATGTTGTTTCAGCATCCAAGGTCCAGGGGAGGACCTTTCCATTGCCACGAACATTACCAGTTTAGGAGGAAGAAACTGGGGCGGCTGCAGTAGCAGGAACTCAAGACGTTGCTGGCAAACCCACTGCAAACCAAACCTGGACACCATTAATGTTCAACCTAAACAAACTCTCATCCTGATGGAACCCACCTGTTTCCAAACCACCACTAACCTTTAGGCCAGGGTCAACATGGCGTCCACTAAGCTGGGTGCAGCAAAAGCAGATGCTCCAACCAAGGTCAGTATTACATCTCATTATATTTTGGTGCAATCCACAAAGCTTTTCAGGAAATGGGGAGCCACGGTCTTGGCATGTGTAAAAATGGGCAAGTCATGCAGACTTTTTCTCAGTATCAGCATCGCCTCCAAAACCGCTATGTGGATTGACTCTCCGCCATTTGAGCTTTGGCTAATGGGGGCTCTAGCTCTATTTATTCTCTCAAGTCTTTTGAGGAATGGAATATACAATATGTACTGCAAGTAAATGCTCATGGACGCAGGGGGGATAGCTTTGTATCAATTACCCAAGATTTCAGATATTGCTACACCATTTAATGGTGCATAAGAAGTATGTAGCATTAATTATATAAGTTAATAGTCAGAAGGCCACATGAATTTTTTATGGCGGAGTTGTGTCTATCTGGAAACTTAATTAATATGTCCTCCTGTTTTTTAATTAATCACATCAGTTCCACAACTAAACACCTCAAGGCAAGAGGCCTAATTGTTATGCTTATTTTGGAAAGGTCCTGGTTTTTCTGGAAAGGTATCAGTATAAATACTTTAATAGCCATGAATAAAACATTTTCTAAATACATGCAATGGGAGATGCAGCTGTTCATGGGCAGAAACAACAAGGCAATTTTGTCTTCAGGAATGCAAAAGGATTATAGAGCCCCTTTGCTCAGCTTCCAGAGGTGTAACAGCCCTGTTAGTTTGTCACAACAAAATAGAATATTTTGACACTTTAAAGGCTAACAGATTAATTTTAACTTAAGCTTTTATGGTCTTGAGTTCACCTCATCTTATGTGTCGGATAAAGTGGTCTCTAATCCACTAAAGCTTATGTGACCACAAATCTGTTAATTTTTAAAGTGCCAGAAAACTCTCTGCTCTTTCTAGCTTAGTTAGTACCAAAAAATGAAGTAGGGCTGCATTGTGGTTAAGAGAGTCAGCTATGAGCCAGACATCTCTCTGCACATTCAGGAATTCATTGTGTGCAAATCCCTATAATTTTAACCTCAGTGTGTAATATAAGAGCGCTGACCAGCTTTGCAGGGTTGTAATAAACATTCCCAAAATACTGACTCTGAAATGGTTCCATCACTTAGGGGAAATGTTGTTAAAACAGTAGTAGTAGTAATTTATTAGCTGGGGATTCCCCCCCCCCCAGCTCTTGTCTTTCCTGTTAAATTAAGATCCAATGACCTGCTTTACACTCAGTCACACCAAGGGCTGTAGCTCACTGGATCTGTTTTGCATGCAATAGGTCCCAGGTTCAATCCCCAGCATTGCCAGGTAGGGTTAGGAGAGAACCCTGTAGGGAACATTGGAGAGCTGCTGCCATTTAGACAATACTGAAGCAGATAGACAAATGGCCTGACTCACTATGAGGCAATGTCTTGTGTCTTAGGTTAATGGGCCATGGATTAAACCCGCTGCTGCTGGCGATCTACAACCCATGGATCTGAACCTTCCCCAATTACTGCAAGGCACGAAACCTATATTTCTGGTATAGCATTATTGCATGTAACTGAACGGATATAAACTGGTTTTGTACTTCATCACTCAGGAACTCTGCTGAGATGACTACAGGAAGTTGATTGTGCAGAATGCATAGCTTCTAGTGACCCATGGATAAATACTGAAACCAATGTGGGCAGAATAATATAAAGACTCTGGAGATCAGGCTTGGTTATAAGTTACATTGGGTTGCCTTGGGCAACATAAAGCAACTAACGAATTTAAATAATAATAATAATAATAATAATAATAATAATAATAATAGGCACTCATAGAATAAGCAAGGCAGACTTGTCCTAAAATCCAAACAACACCCTCTTGTTGGCATACCACAGTTGGCTCAGGTGTGACACAATGCATTGCACTTTATATTGCTGCTGCTGGGGCTTTCTGGTGAATGAAGATGTGTTGCTGTCTGTCTGTCACTTGACTCAGCCCCTTCCTAAACTCAAGATTCCTTGTTTTGAAAAGCAAGTGAGAGTCTATTAAACCGGGAGGCCATGTCACCCTCACCTCTGCATAACCTTTGTGAAATTATTCCTAATACGCTGCTCGAACCAGAGAGAAGCCATTACCTCCCTCCAAACAAAAATTCAATCTGCAAACAAAGGAGGGAACTCAACCTATGGAAATTGGTTCAAACTGAACAGGCAGCTTGGCATTCCTTACCAAAGAGGTGATTTGTTTTCATAACCTCTTTAACTAAACAGCCCTTAACCCTTAAGGCATGAAAGCATCCATCAACCTGCAGGGAATAGTTAGCTTAAAACAATTACTCACACAGATTTCTCCCTCGCCTCTGGAGCGTAATGCTTATCATTTGGCATTTGCTACATCCTTAACCTTTGGAAAGGCTGCCAAAGTGCACGAGGAGCCTACAGAGGCTACCTGCCCCCCTCCGACCCACCTCCCTTTCAGTTAGGGGGCCTGCTTTCTTTGTGTTTATGGTGACTCCGCGTTGCTGCAAAAAGGTATTGGAAATTCCACACGGGCTTCCCCAGAGCAAAGTCCTGCTAGTGCCGGGCATTGTACAGGTGCAAAGTTATTCTAAAGCCTCCCTTTAGAAAGGGGAAGAGAAAGAGCAGAGCTCTCCAGCTCAGCTGTCATTACTGCAGCTGTGGTTACAACACAACCAGAGGTTTCTGGGAGCAACACAACAGGCCTCTTTTAAAGGCAGCAGCCTGTGCTCACAGTCCCTGAGAGGATAAAGTCACCGAGACTGGCCTGAGCACAAGTCTTTTAATAGCATTTGCAGGTCAGGCTTGTTCAAACAGCTTTTAACAGTTGGGTAATTTTACATTTTTAAAGATGAAAACGTCAACAATCCGATCCTCTGTGAGCTGACCCTTGGACTCTTCATAAATTCGGTCAGAGAGCATGTTCTTATTTATACGCGTAAGAGGATGGTTTCTCTGCCGCAGCTGACTTCCCACTTGGAAAGGCAGGGAATGGGTCTGTCAGTGATCTGGTTACAGTTCCCTGATTGTTTGCCCAGGCTGAGCAGGGCTGGCGTCAGTAAATGTAGCCTCTCATACATGAGAATGGCAGCAACAGAGCTCAAGGGACCAGTGGGAATCCATTATCTGTAACAATAACAGAACATCTACAGTTCCTCCTGCCCTCGACTTTCAGGGAAAGAATGAGGATCCAGCTCCACAGAACATGACACCATACTGTGTAAATGGTATCAGCTTCTAGGAGGAGGCTTCATGCGTCCATGGGTGTCAAGCAAGGCTTGTAGGACAAGAACTTTATTGCATCTCTCCAACAAGAATGAAATAGTAACAGGAAACTCTCGACTCTGCTCAGCCACAACTAAATCCAGTGCCACTAAGGTGCAAACCATGCACAGTAGATAGCTTTTGGCTAGCGGTAGCCAATGTGTTGCCCTCCAGGTGTTGTTGGACTACAACTCCCATCATCCTTGACCATTGGAAGTGCTGACTGGGGTATTGGGAGCTGTAGTCCAACAACTGGAGAGCTACCCCTTATTTAGGCTGGGGTGGGTACTGCCTTCAAAAGGTTTCCATTTATCCTGTTAAACCACTCCTGCCACATTTTCCCACAGCTCCCCTCTGCTGAAACTCACTACCCATGCAAGCCCCTCTTACAGACTCCAATAATAACTATAGCATTCATCTTCTGAGGGCAGGGTGCCTGTGAACTTCAGGTGCTGGAGACAAGTTGCCTTTCTCCGGAAGGTTGGACACAATAGGATACAGGTTGCTGGGCTACATGACAGCAAGTATGTTGCTAAAGCCCCAAACTAAGGACGAGGCAGAAGTAAGTGTGACCTTGTATTGTAGTTAGGAGAGGAGGAGATGATGATGATGATTAAAAAGCCAAATCAATCAAATTTGCACTTTCCAAAGCAATATGGGACCCAAAACACAGCGGTGTTCGAAATTCAACACCTGTCCAAATTTTGTGATGCAGTTCTCCAGCCAAACAATGTGTACAAAATTGGGGTTAAGTGTGCATAAAAATGTGTATACATTGGTTGAAATAGCACACAAATGTATTGGGGGGGGTTAAATACATTTTGCAAAATTTTGTGTATAGTGGTACCTTGGTTTAAGTACACAATTGGTTTCGGAAGTCTGTACTTAACCTGAAGCGTACTTAACCTGAAGCGAACTTTCCCACTGAAAGTAATGCAAAGTGGATCAATCCGTTCCAGACGGGTCCGCAGAGTACTCAACCTGAAGCATACTTAACCCGAAGTATGAGTATAAATGGTTCTGGAAGTCCGTACATAACCTGAAGCAAACTTAACCTGAAGTGAACTTTCCCATTGAAAGTAATGGAAACTGGATTAATCCGTTCCAGGCGGGTCCGCGGAGTACTTAAACTCAAAGTAATCAAACCGAAGCGTACTTAAACCGAGGTATGACTGTATTATGCAAATTTGCATACAAATGTATGTATTCAAAGAAATTCATACTAATATGCTGATGAATTGTCATGAAGACTTTTTAAAAATGCAAAGTGATGTGGAAATATGGAGAACTGAAGAGTGGGAAAATGAGAAACTGAGAGAAACTGAAACCAACAGCTCTGCCCACCCCCATAGCTGTCAACCCTCCCTTTTTTGCGGGAAACTCCCTTATTCCAAGCCACAGCTATCAACCTTCCCTTTTTTTGTTGGAAATTCCCTTATTCCAGCACCGTTTCCTGCTGCTATCCTGGATTGTTAGATATACCGTAGACAGGTGAGGCTGCTGAAACCCTTATTTTCAAATCCGAAAGTTGACAGCTATGGCCCCACCCCTATGTGGGGATGTCACTTTTTGAGGCAACCCTGTGCCCACCATAACTTCTACTGCAGTTCCCTCCTGAGTGCATCCCATACCAAGGTGTGTTTCTGCTACTGTGGCTGTTAATACAGTAGAGAGAAAATAGCCTTATTTTCACATGTACCCAATGTGTGCACCAAGCTGGCACGATGAAAGCCAAGGCAAGCTCTGCAGAGGTCCTGTTGCCATCTCCTCCCTGGCTGCACCGTTGTGCAGCAAAGGCTCGCTTCCTCGAAGGTTTAACATTCCACAATTAACATTCTTACAAGTCAAGCAGCAGCTTGAAAGGGGATCTGTCAGCTAGTTATAGTCTTGTTTGTCTTCCTCCACATGGCCACAGAAGAAACGGTATTAAACCTGATACGCCAAAACTATTCCCAACAGAGATACGGCTGAACTCCTGGAATAACAATGTAACATAAACACAGTCAAGTACAGAAGGAGAACGGAATGGGAGCCCCAACCTTTTCCTCTTCCCTTTGCTTTAGTGCAGCTTTCCAAGTTAAAATCTGGCACAGCCCAACCTGTTACTAGCTACGTTTACTGTCACAACGGGATAGAGCGTAATATGCTCTGCTGGAATTTAGCTATGCACGCCAGGCCAAGAGCTGTTCCCGTGAGAGTCACCATACCTCACCTTGTCCTGGAGACAGCTGCGGGTCAAGTCAACCCCTGTTGGAAGCCGGAGCAGCTGACACAGAACACATTCGCTGTATGTTGATTGACGTGTAGAAACTGCAGGCCCTGACCCAGAATCTGCACTTTTTGTTGGTAATAATTCTCACCCTTCAAATGACCAAGCCACAGAAATATGGCCTGAAGGAAACAGACACAGAGCCTCAAGTCTCAAGGGAACAGTAGTTAGGCCTGCCAATTGAAGAGAGTGCTTGGCTGTGGCCACATTGCATCTTGAAAGTCTAAAGCGGTGGTTCTCAAACTCTTTTTCTCTGGGCCACACTTTCAGAATAAAAATTTGCTCACACCAAACCAAATTTTGTATCGATAAGAAATACGCTAGGAAACAAAAAGAAGCAACACCCAGCAGTGCTTGATTTATAACACACAACAAAACTACTTTGTAATATAATCATGGGACATCCAGAAAGTATAAAACAATGCAGCTACATAAGAACATGAATCATTCCCAAAATATAAACAAGCCTTTCTCATATGTGCCTTAAGTGAGCTTGAAATTTTCTGTAGACATTGATGGGAAGTAATTATCTATCTTTTCTACCAATGTCGCTAAATGGTCCTGAATGAGGCCATAGAATTCATTGCTCATCTTAAAATTTTATACCAGTGGGAACATTTTGAGGTTATGTTGCATTGCTCTTCTGCACCAGCACTCAAGCCTTTTTAAAAATGCAATTAGTTTGTGTGTAGTTGTGAGGATGTTGTCATCAGGGCCTTGCATACTGGAATTGAGCTCATTCAACTGGGTTGAATATTGGCCAAATATGCCAACTTTGCACACCAGTCATTGCCATCCAGTTGATTGTAAAAAGGGTTCCCTTCATGTTCCAAAAACTCTCTTGATTCATTCTGCAATTCCAACACCATATAAATTTTCCCCATGGGACAGCCAATGAACCTCCGAGTGTTTTGATTCCATGTCTTTGCAGAGTTGAGCAAATAGCAGTGTCTTTTAATGCTTTTGCTTTGATGAAATTCACAATGCGCACAGTCTGAGCTACAAGGCTCTTGGTGATTAAGGCCTCTCTGTGTAAAAAGCAGTGGATTTTTACACATCTGGATTTTTCTGTTTGATGTGTGCCACCAAACATCACACATTCCCTGTCATACATTGCACCCTGTCTGTAAAGATTCCAATACAAGAATTCAATGAAATCTCCCATTTTTCCAAATACAGTGATGGCTTGCAAGATGAATGCCTTGCGCAACGAAAAACTCTCAAGACGAAAGCGTTCTGCGATTTTTTGGGTGACTCACAAGACACATTTTTCTATGGCCGTGCTTCACAAAATGAATTTTTTTGCATATATATATTATTATTATTGGTTTGTTTTAAATCCTATGGGAAACCGTGCTTCGCAAGAGGAAATTTTCGCAAGACAAAACGACTCGCAGAACGAATTGATTTCGTCTTGCGAGGCCTCACGGTACTCAGATATGGTTTGGAAAAGATCTTGTCCTCTGGTATGCTTAATTAGTTTGTTGAAAAGTAGAACTGTGTAATAATTTTGTCATTGTGAATGATTCTGATATAGGCCAGCAACTGTGCTTTTCCACTAATGTTGGTAGATTCATCAACTTGAATGGCAAATTTAGAATTCTTCATACTTTCGGAAACATGCTTCCCAATATTAGCTGACATAACTATTCTTCTGTGAGTTGTATCATCAGACAAAGGAATTTCCATAACTTGTCACTCAGCATCATTGCCAAACAATTTTTTTCACAATCAAGCCACAGGCAGGCTTAATCAATTTTTCAGCTATCAAATGTGATTTTCTTCTGTTGAGCAATCACTTCACCCATTTGGTAAGATATAATTTGCCTCTTATCTGAGACTTATGCTCATTTTTTGAAATATTATTGTTGGCATTTCTGCTGTTCCAAAAGCCTTTCAAAATATTGAACGTTCTTGTTTGCCAGATTTCCATGTTCTGACAACAGATGTATTTTCCTCCTCGTGTTTGGTGCCATATTGGAATTGGAATGCTTCTCACCACAGATCAAGCACATAGACTGTGGAACATTGTCATTCAGTCCATGTGAAACCGAGACTCAGATGGCTATCCACATATTGTTGACAAACTTTCATTTTGGAGGTTTGCTTGGGCCTGCTACTGGCGCCGAATTAAATGAGAGTTCTCCCGCACTCTGTTCGAACGACGATTCTGGATCACAACTAGGATTGTCCTCAGTATCATTTGCTGCTCTTGCTCTCATTTTGAAAAGCTACCTATCCATATTCTACAAATAATAATAAAAATATGCTATGCTATGCTATGCTATGCTGAAATGTTTCTTTGATTGTCTGTTGTTCTTCCTGTCACACTTACCATCCTCTCCTGCCACACCCTTTGAGAACCGCTGATCTAAAGGCTTGTATAAGCCTCATCAGCTTTTCCATAGAACATTGATGAGGAACCTTGAATCCCTCTAACTATTGCTGGACTACAACTCCCGTCACTCCTGACCATTGATCTGGCTGGCTGGGGCTGATGGGAGTTATAACATCTGAAAGGCCTCTGGAAAGTGGCATCCGCTTTATACCTCTTTACCTTTCCCCAGTCCTTCCCCTGTCTTGCTTATTTCTGGGTCCTAAACTCTGCTGCTTAGTTTGGAGTATATCAAAGATGGAGGAAGTGGTAGACTCCAGGCAAGACCCTCTTTTTGTCAATCAATGAGATCATCAAGAGAACAACTAAGTTTGAGTGATATTTAAGTTTTACTCAGCATAGATCCATTGAAATTAATGAACATGACAGAGTTGGGTCCAATATTTTCAGTGTGTCTACTCTGAGTAACACCTAGTTGAATACCACCCAGTAGATCACTCAGAAAGTTCTGAATCTCCCAAAACAGACTAGCATACATAAAACTATCTGGCACCCATAGAGGAACACAGGAAGGTAGGAACCGAAACTCTCCAAACAAAATGATCAGAGCATGAAAATGTCTTCTCAAACACCAAATGCCCACCCTAATAACCCAAAACACACATTTCCAAACCAGCAAAATTTCAGACATAGCAGCCACTTCCTGGCATATGGCTATAATATATCGTGGTGAATAATTGTCTTGAAGTCCATGAAAATCTGTGCCAGCCTAGATACGTATTGGTGAAGTTACATAAGCCACTAATCTGTGTCCCACCTCTGAGGATTCAACTCTGCAAACATGGTCAGGCAGCTCTCATGCAGCAAGGGCATTGGAACATCAAGAGAATCTTCCACCTTGAAACTGATACACTTAAAATAAAAAGAATACAAAAAAGAATATGGCACACTAACCAGAGATCTCCACACATTTTTGGCTTAGAAGTTGAGTCCTTATTGTAAGCTACTGTGAGAACCTCTGTGCTGAGCATGACTAACCTTTGCCTATATGGTTCCTACTTTAGCTGGAATAAAATTTAGAACTGTAATTATAGAGAATGATAGGGTAAATAACCACAAAGCACTAAATGCACAAGTGACTTGTTTAAAACAAGAACAATGCAACAGTGCCTTTGACTCCAAAGAGAAAATAAGGCAACTACTGCTTGCAAACTTTGTAGTGAGTCAGTCCAAATAACACCTCTAATTCGCCAAGACAATGTGAGGAGAGAGTGTTTCATGCCACTCCTCATATTAAAAGCTTGGTGGTAGAGGCAGGAAAACTTGTTGACTTCCATCTAGTTCAGACCTTCTTACTAGACTCCTGAACGGTGACTTCTGAGCACTGTGACTTCTGCCGAGTCTGTGCCGTTACTTGCCTGAATAAAGATCTCTTTCTTTCTCATAAGTAAGATCCTTTATCTGCATGTTTTGGATAATTTCCAACAATTCCCACAATATAGTGCTACTCTGGGGTCACAGTGAGAAATCAAAATGGTGGCTCCAAACTTCACGGCATGTGGGCCCAGGGCAGGCATCAGCTTGGGCCCCAACAGCTGCCCAAAAGTAACCCAAGTTGACATCAGGCCTGCTGTTCAGATCCACTGAATTAACAGAACTGATAGGTAACAGGAACTTAGCAGATACAACACAGGGAAAACTGAATGAAGCTTCTGGGACAAATGGTCCTCTATAAAAAATTAATGCAAATTGGCTGAAAAGCAAGAACTGTCATGTAGATTGAAAACAGGCTGAGGTGCATAAACAAAGAGTAATGAATGATAAGCAGCCAGGCGCAGAGTTCACCAGGAAGTATCCAGTGGGATACCAGAGGGATCTGGATTAGATCTGGTTTTATTTAGCATCCATATTAATGATCTGGACGAGATGAATAAACAGCATGCTAACTCAGTTTATATACATTGCAGAAGATTATAACAAATTTGAGGTGTTGCAAAAAAGGAAAAAAGGAAATAAAACTAAAATCCATACACAGTGTGGAGAAACACTACCAAGCAACTGGTGAGACGTAGCAAATCTGAGCTGAAAGTGACAGGATGTGAATGATGCTGAATGTAATTTGGAAACAGGGACATCTGAAAAATGGTTACTCATTTGGCAAGTGGTGGTGCAAAGAGTTCCAGTCCCACTGTGATGGGCAGCAAGCTTGCTATGGAAATTCAGAACAAGGCACATCTCAGGGTGATAAGCCAGAAGGGTTCCCTGATGAGGAATGAAGAGAATTGACTGGTGAGTGACGCAGTGAATTGATTGGTGAAGTGCTTGCATCTACAGCAGGCATCCCCTTCAGATGTTTTGGACTACAATTCCCATCTTCCCCAACCACTGGTCCTGTTAGCTAGGGATCATGGGAGTTGTAGGCCAAAACATCTGGAGGGCCACAGTTTGGGGGTGCCTGATCTACAGCAACAGCAGAGGCAGGCCATGTGGCCGTATTCTTCCCTTTGCTTTGCTAGGCCTCAGACACTGATGGAAAGCACCGCCAAGAGAACTTTGCATGGAGCAGTTCATGCACAACAACATCTACCACAATGAGCTGGGCTGTGACTATGACCATATGAACAAAGTAACATATAAACTAACAAGACTAAGACAAACCTGGCTGCATTAGACCTAGTCCAAATTTGTGCTTCTCAAAAGTGACCAGCCACAGGTTTTCAGGAAGCCGATGTTGCTCTCCAGCAGCTAATATTCAGTGACTTGCTGCTGTCTCCGAACATTGAGGTTCATATTCTCAGTGAGTGTGTATATTTGCGTACAAACACACATAAACACACATGCATGTACACATACTAATTGTCATAGTCTAATAGCAATCGCAATACTCTTGAGTATCAGTCATTATGCGCCCAAAGCAGCAGCACCCACAAGGTGGAGGTAGCAGCAGTGGGGGAAACCCTATGGGGGGTGGGAGACACAAATACAGCCCAGTGAGGACTGAGCATGCTCAGAGACCACAGAATGCTGGCAGTGGGTGGGGAAAGAAAAACCAAGTGGGAGGAGGAATGGAATGGCGTATCCTGAACCAATCATCATCTTGAACCAATCAAAATCATGTTGTTCTTCAACCCTCGTCATAATGCCATGTGGTTACATATAATCATTTTTCAGTGTCTTTATTAAGACTTTGACTCATTTTCCTATTCATTAAATGTCACCCAATATCCTCTTTATTCTACTTACAAAATAATTCAAGATTAATCACAATTGCTATGCCAAGCCGATTCTCTTTTCATGCATACAATGGCCACCATAGAGTCAATTCTTTTCAGTGTTCTGGAATGAACGTTTGCAATGTACAGTACCTAAAAGCAGCTAGTCCTGCACTGAAAAAGGTAGGAAGACACAGGTCTTTCCAGTTTTGCTTGGCCACAGGCTCAAGAGGAAATGGAATACAGTGGTACCTTGGTTTACAAACACAATTGGTTCCAGAAGTCTGTACTTAACCTGAAGCGTACTTAACCTGAAGCAAACTTTCCCATTGAAAGTAATGGAAAGTGGATTAATCTGTTCCAGACAAGTCCGCGGAGTACTCAACCTGAAGTGTACTTAACCCGAGGTATGAGTGTAATTGGTTCCGGAAGTCCGTATTTAACCTGAAGCGTACTTAACCTGAAGCGAACTTTCCCATTGAAAGTAATAGATGGTGGATTAATCTGTTCCAGACAGGTCCGCGGAGTACTTAAACTGAAAATACTCAAACCGAGGCGTACTTAAACCGAGGTATGACTGTAATCAAAACCATACAATTTCATGAAATTATTATTTTCTCCATCAGCATCTTACTGAAAGCCACCTAAAAAAGAAGCTTGTGTTATGGGGCAGCATATAAATGCCCAAAATGTAACAAATTAAATTCAATTAAAAAGATGCTGTTGTATAACTGCTGATCGGAAGTGAGTCATCCTAACATGTTTTTATATCTAGATATATGGGCTTGTATGTGTTCAGCTGAATTCAAACAGTGTAAGAAGAGATTTGTTGTAGCTGTGCTCCCAGACATAGCACCCTGGGACCAGCTTTGCAGCTACACCAAAGAGATAAGGAAGTCAGGGACAAGTGAGGCTCCTTCTAATCTTGTTGCTTTTTATGGAACTGCTTTATTTCAGAAATGGCCAGGCTGCTTCTTAAAGCGACAACCGTCATCTAATTGAAACAATATGCAAAGAACTCTAACAGTTTTAAAGAAGCAATGTTAATTAACATGCTTTGCTGCCATATGCCACAGTGTGGGTGAAGCAGCACGACAACAGATGTTTGGCAAGGCAAGCCTGGAAGGGCAGAAAATAATATGGGTTTCTATTGTTGGTAGCCACGCTGTCTGAAAGTGCAAGTCCCAAGTAGACAGTAGCTGCCTCTACATGAACATTCAGGTACTTTAACTTAGTGGGGCTTTAAAAAAAGAAAGTTAGCAATACCTCACAGCTCAAATCATGCGGGTGCACAATGGAGGTGGTCCAATGTGAGCAAAGCTGGATTGGGTCAGAACCACCAGATTCTATGGTTAAATGCATTTGCAATTGATTTCTCTTCTGTCCATACCAGGAAGACCAGAGCCTAGTGTTATTTAATTGCATCACTGTACTACTGCAGTCTCCTTTTCCTTCTATGCAAGTTAGGGTGGCTGTATATTCAATACATGGGACGTGGGTGGCGCTGTGGGTTAAACCACTGAGCCTAGGGCTTGCCGATCAGAAGGTTGGCGGTTCGAATCCCCGTTGCTCAGTCCCAGCTCCTGCCAACCTAGCAGTTTGAAAGCACATCCAAGTGCAAGTAGATAAACAGGTACCGCTCCGGCAGGAAGGTAAACGGCATTTCCATGCGCTACTCTGGTTCACCAGAAGTGGCTTAGTCATGCTGGCCACATGACCTGGAAGCTGTACGCTGGCTCCCTCAGCCAAAAAAGCGAGATAAGCACCTCAACCCCAGAGTCGTCTGCGACGGGACCTAATGGTCAGGGGTCCCTTTACCTTTATATTCAATATGGAAGAAAGTTTCTTTTTAAAAGGGAGAGAGAAGGACCCATTTCAGCACATGCTAATTTCCCCGCAAAGGTAACACTATTCGACAGTGGCATCTATGGTGGTGGGGAAGGTAGAAACTTCCTTTTTGTGCAATTAATAAATCATCAAGAATCCTGTTCTGTATTAAAATTGGCCATAAAAGAACCTGACATTCTAAAGCTGTATGTGAGGTTTGCATATAAGCTGCCTGATCCTGTGAGGTTAGCTACAACACACCTAATCCCATTGATTTCCATGGACTTAGGCATTTATTTATT